>NC_072473.1:3099522-3699522 GCF_027574615.1 Eptesicus fuscus
GTTCTACATTTTAAATGGATGGATTCTATGGTATGCAAAGTATCCTACCTAATAAAATGGTAATATGTAAATTACCATCACTCCGCTATGCCCATGATTGGGCCAGTGGGAGGCGCAGGGGGGCGGGACTCGGGGTGGCCGGGGTAGCCGATTGGGCCAGCGTCTGCACCATGGCTGTGCTGCGGAACAGAAGGGGCCTCTGGGGCAGCGAGCTCACGTCCCACCACGGACCATCAAAAGCGGGGGAGCTGGGTGCCTGTCTGCTCCGGCACCAGGCCTTTCAGAAGCCTCCGCCGAGCCAGAGGCTTCTGAAAGGCCTGGTGCACCAGCGGACAGGCACCCAGCTCCCCCACGATCGAAAGCGAAAGCGTGTAGGGGACCCTACACGTGCATGATTCAATCATGCACTGGGCCTCTAGTATCTCAATAAAGCTTTTAAGCCCAGCAGCGGTGGCTCAGTGGTTGAGTGTAGACCTATGAATCAGGAGGTTATGGTCCAATTCCCAGTCAGGGCACATGCCAGGGTTGTGGGCTTGATCCCCAGTAGGGGGAGTGCAAGAGGCAGCCAATCAATGGTTCTCTCTCATCAATGATGTTTCTATCTCTCCCTCTTCCTCCTTTCTGAATTCAATAAAAAAATATTTTTAAAAAGGCTTTTAGAAAATAAAATTAAAATTAAAAAAACACAAAAAAGGGAATCTGAGTTGTTCCAGTCACCAAAAGTAGCCAGTTAAAACATGCAATATGAAAGGCTGAATTATGATACTTTGAAATGTTTACAAACTCATCAACAAGCCAAATTTAATATGGTGAGAAAACCAATTCATTTCAAACCAATAAGAGGATAGATGAGTGATTCAGGGAGATATAAGTCCTTTAACAAATCTTACCTTGAATTTCTTCATCTGCAAAATAGAATCCAAAGTATATCTACCTCGTTGAGATGGTAAGTACACACATAGTAAACACATGCTAATTACTGTACTTGTTTTATTATACATGAGAAGACTGGTATGGCAGAGACAATGCTATATGGCCATCAAATCCTGTTATATTTTGTTTTTCTTTTTGGACACACAGGAAGACCATTATTTCCCAGTTTCCCACATGAATAGGTTTCGATCATGTGACTGAGTTCTGAGTTGTGGGAAAAAGTGATGCAATCCACTTGTGGCCTGGCTCATATTACTATCCCACATGATCCACTGTTACATTTCAAGGCATGAGACCAAGTCTTTAAATTGGCCACTAGGTGGACATTGAGTAGTTGTAGTTTATGAAAATATTTAATAAGAGTTACTTAAATTTACAATGATCTCCTTTCACTATGTTTCTTGCTTTTATTTAACAAATGAAAGGTAAATTAATAATTAAGGAAGCTAGTGCAAAATTGATATTAAAATAAACACGGAGAAGTGGCTTTCAAATATCAGATCAAGTTTACAAAATATGTGGACAAATTCTCCCCAGGGAAGCAAAGCAGCTACTGCTTGTAGAACGAGTCTGGCCCCTCTAAGTAGGCATCACTTATGCCTGAACATGTACTAGAGAGAATGCCTGCAAAAAAAAACTATGTCCTTAGGCACATACATTTGTTTTCTTCCTTTTTTTTCAAGTATAGCCTAGACATCTTATCTTCTCTTGCAGCTTTTAACACACTCTCTGCATTTCCACTCTGTCTGGCAGGGCTGGTTTAAAGGAAGATGTGGGGTTATGGGAAAATGCCCAAGGAGAAATCTACTTCTCCTTCTATGGATCACGTTACAGTGAGATATGAGCAAGTACAAGACGTGCTTCTTGGTAAAGTCAACACAGTTTTTGTTTTATGAATTGTATCATGTTTATAGCAACTTCTTTTTGTAAGCAGACACAATAACAAAGTTATAATTTTTACTCATCTAAGTAAAAAATGCCATGAATATAATTTCTAAAAGATAAATAAGTCTCCACTGTTTTCCCAAGAACCCTAGCTGGCATTATAATTTATAATTCCATCATGTGGAATACTATTGACTTAATATGGGAAATGACTTTAAAACTTCAGTCCGATGAAAAATAACGTATATTCTCATTTGAATTTGGATTTTGTATTCCACTTGAAACAGGGCTTAAATATGAATTTGTTGATTTTTATATACTTGTCTTTGAAAATACTAATTTTGAACACTTAATCCTAATGGGTCTACTTCACTGGAAGATTTAAAAGAAATAGTCCTCTTTAGTAATGGTATGTCCCTTATAACATTTTAAAATATATGTTTTTATTGATTTGAGAGAGAGAGAAGGGAGAGGGAGAGACACATCGATCAGCTGCCCTCTGCCAGGGATTGAGCCTGCAACCTGGCCATGTGCCCTGACCAGAATCAAACTAGTGCCTTCTTAGTACAAGAGGACAACACCCAACTAACCGAGTCCCTTATAACTTAAAAAAAATGATTAACATAAACAGATAGAACAGACTGAGGATTCCCAAAGGGAAGGCGGGGGAGGGGGAAATCAACCAAAGAACTTATATGCATATGCATAACCCATGGACACAGACAATAGTGGGGTGAAGGCCGGGTGAGGGGATGGGAGTGGGGAAAAGGGAGAATCAATGAGGAAAAAAAGGGGACATCTGTAATAATTTTCAACAATGAAGATAAATTTTTAAAAAGAAAAAAAATAAACAGGTTGTAGAGAAGAGCACAGAAATTGCATTCATGTTTAAGATAAGATTATGAAAACAACAGACCTCAAACGAAGTTCACTAGAAACTATACCCTGTCACTTGGGATAAAAGGTCATACCTCTCTGTTGATAGGGATAACTTAGTGGGAAATTTTCAAGTGTACTGTAAGCTACTTATCGATAGCTTGATTTTGCCTCAAGAATTTCACATTTGCCCTAGCTGGTTTGGCTCAGTGCATAGACCATCGGCCTGCAGACTGAAGGGTCCCGGGTTTGATTCTGGTCAAGGGCACATGTCCAGGTTGTGGGCTGGATTCCCAGTGGGGGGGTGTGCAGGAGGCAGCCAATCAATGATTCTCTTTCATCATTGATGTTTCTAACTCTCTCTACTTCTCCCCTCCTTCCTGAAATCAATAAAAACATTTTAATAAGAATTTCACATCTAAATGGATGTTCTTGAACATATTCTGGGATATGAAACCTAATCTCTTCCTTGCAATCCCTTCTACTGTTGGACAGCTATATAAATTAGAAGATATATTAGTCAGGGTAAGTAAATCTAGCTGTTCTAACAATCACCCCACCCTACCCCCAATTCTCCCTGGCTTTACACAATAAGGATTTATTTCATGTTCATATCAGGCCCAAATGGAGTTCCTGTCCGGGCTCTTCTCACACACCCAGGCTCCTTCCACTTACCATCTTCTAGGGCCTCAGAGTTTTCCCCTGGGTCCTCTGCATCTGGCCAGCAGGCAAGGGAACAGAGAGTGGGGAAAATCTTGAAGGAGGCTTTAGTGGTCAGTCCTAGAAGTAGTGTACAACAACTCCATCCACATGCAATTGGCCTGACATAGGTCCATGGCCCCACCTAGCTAACACGGTGTGGGGTTTATGACATACAGTGGATCAGGGTGACCAGGATGGAGATGAGCTCACAGATATTGGAGAGCACTAACAGTGTCTGTTATGGAAAGCTATCCTTCCAGTGAGCTTAAATGCTCCTTACAGTAACTGTTTCCTATAGGACCTAGCTTAACTTTGGGTCACATTGACTACATTGAATTCTGCTTTCACACAACAACCCTACAGGTACTCACAGACTACCGCTCTGCCTCTTGGTTCATTAGTTTCTGAGATAGTCATCCAATTAGTCACCTTGTTCTCATATGATCTGTGTTTATGTCCTCTCATGATCTTTTCTCTTTCTTAGCTCCAACTGTTCTATTATTTGAAGGAAAACGAGCGAAAATACTGAAATGGTGATTCCACCTGGAGATGTAAATTTCTTACTGCAAATTAACAGTATATTAGGTTCTGTTAACTCGTGTTAAACTTCCTCCCTCTAACTGGTTTTACTCATGGCTGCTAATCTACATTTCTTCCTTTCATACTTAATTTATTGACGGAAGCCTCGATATTCTTTTAGTTTCATGTGTCGGATATGAATACTGTGGCTAGTTTAATGAGACTACTTTTGCTCCTGTATGTTCCATTTCTGGCCCTTCAAATACATGTGACTGTCCCTAAAAGCAAGAGCCAGCTGTAAACACAGCCAGATGTTCCGACCAAAATCTTTGTAGTTACCCATGGTTTTTCTTTCTTTCTTTCTTTCAAATCCGACATCAGGAAATCCTGTCAATCTCACCTTCAAAACACATACAGAATCTAATGACCTCTCATTATGTCCTACTGTTCTGGTCCAAGCCACCGTCATCTTTTGATTACATTCCTGTAGAAGACTCCTAACTGATGTGCCTGCTTCGACTCCCCTTTGCCCTGCACCCCCTCCCTAGTCTATTTAAAAGCTGTGATTCTTTTGAACTCCTCTGCTCATGGTTCCCATCTCCCGAGGAATAAAAGCCAAAGTCCACGCAATGCTTATAGGGCTCTAAAAGGCCATCATTGCTGTGACCTCCTCTTTCCCAGTCTCCTCTGACCCATGATGCTCTAGCCACCCTGAGCCCATCAGTCTGACAGACCCCACATGCTTCCATCTCAGGGCATTTGCACTTGCTGTTCTCTCTGCCCGGGGGTCTCTGCCCCAGAATAACAGCATGATGTGCACCCTCACTTCCTTCAGGTCTTTGCTCAACCATTATTTTTTTGAAAGAATATGACTGGACAAACCTCTCTGCTCCTCTCTGGAGCCCCCTAACTCCCATTACCTGCTTTATTTGTCTTTACAGCAACTCTCACTATCTGACTCCGGGGATGCATTGTTTTATTGTCTGTCTTCTTCCATTAGAATAGAGGCCAAAGAAGGACAGGGACTTATTTAATTGACTTCTGTAGCTTCAGCATCCAGAGGAGAGCCAGCCATGTTGTTGGGGCTCAGTAAAGCTTTGCTGACTCAGCTTCCTGCTTTGCTGTGCCTGCCAGGTGCCCCAGCTCCATCTGCTCTTTTGAGACAGGTTATTCCCCCTCCTGCCCTCCCCCCCCCCCCCCCCCCCCGCCATCGAGTTTGTATTTCAAAGTATTAGCTGTTTTCCCAACCTTATAAATTACCCTTCAAATATGTAAATTAATAAAATATAAGCTCAATTAAGGCATTGACTAGTTCACACTCCCAATTCAGTAGTTCCCGTGTCTTGCTTTTTATTCCTGCATTCTGATTTAGAAATCAACTCCCATGCAATAACCAACGTTCTCTCTAAAACAATATTGTTGGCACCAGGTATTGTTAATGCAAAGTCATCCCAGCACATTCCTCAGAAAATGGCTCTTAACGATTGGACTATGCTTGTCTTAAACTTTCTTATACATTATTGATCCAAAAAGGTAGAAATAAAAACTTACTTTTTAAAAAAAGAAAACATTGTTCTTCTCGTGAAAAAGTCAAGAATTGAAATGTGACAATGGAAATTGTCAGAATATTTCCCCCAAATTTAAAAACAACAAAATTTAAATATTTGGTTGATGGAGGTTAAAAATAAAAAGACCAAAATCTAGTGTCACTTTTAGAAAATAAAATACTTCCCAGCCATACCTTTTAAGGTTTTGTTTATAGGAACGCAAAAGAAAATTGCCAAAATTTATGTTGTGTAATTTGTTCCTGCCAAGAATTCTACTTGAATAAAAAAAAATCCTATGAACATTTTAATAGAATTGTTCTTTAGCTTCAATTAACTACACCCTTTAATGAAGCATTAGAAATATCTATGCATCCTTTGTGGTCATTCACACAATGAATATTTATGGGGAGCATGTTTTATACACAGGGTTTAAGAGAGAAAAAGATTATTCTCAGCAGATATAGCTCTGGCAAAGACGAAATTTCTGCTGGGTCAACTGAATCTTTAACAAAGGCATCTAGATATAGACATTAATAAAGTTATAATTAAATGTAGATATAATTATACATTAGAATAGAGGCCAAAGAAGGACAGGGACTTATTCTAATATAATATCTTATCTTATATAATAAATTTATTTATGTACTCCCTGTACCTGGAAAATATAATTTAAATAGAGAAAACACTTTTGTCATGAGAATTGTAGGGAGCCCCAGACTGACCTGTTGGCAAAGCCACAAACAAGTCCCAGCTTAGAGGGCACAGCCCTCTTAGCATAATTAAGCTTGACCTTATGACACTCCCTAGATCCTTCCTGGGTAGCTAATGGGCTGTGGGAGGTGCAGCAAGTGCTGCCAAAACAAGTGAAACTCACAAGAACATTGTAACTATAGTGACCACTACCTTGTTTACCTCTGGCTATAAAATAAAGGCTCAGCTTGCCGTCTGGATCTTTTCTCTGTGGCCTCAGCCAGGCACAGGAGATCCACCTAGACCCAGTTTATTCTCTCTGTCTGTCTTTTCTTCATCCTTCGCCACCCTCCCTCAGGCTTGCCAAACCCTTGGCTGTGCTGGCATGGCACAAGAATAACTTTGCCTTCGAATAGCTTTAGCTACTTTTCCTTTCTCTGGTAAATCAGTTACTTATTTAAGAATAATTTATGGACCTCCTACACATGCCAGAGTGGACAGGGCAATGGAGAGATAAAAATACATAAAATCCTAGAAAACCCACAGTAGAGGGGGGCAGTCAAAGGGCAATAATGGGATCATGTGCTACAGAATACTCTGATTCATTCATTCATTTAACAAATATTTATTGAGTGTCTGCTATATGCCAGGCACTATTCTAGATGCTCAGGACAAATCAGTGAAATAGTGACAAAAATCGGTCTTTGATGTGCTTCCATAGCAAGGTAGTTGGAGTAGACCTCTTAGGAAGGTAACATGATTCTCTCAACTCACTGAACATGCATTTGTGGGATGATACTAGTATGCAATGGAAAAAACCTTGATTTTTAGGGTCCAATTGGCTTAGATCAAATCTGTTCCATGTTATTTAATAATCTGAGCCTGAATTTCTCCTCAACAAAATGGGAACAATACTACCTCACATTACAAATCAGTTGAAAGATTGAAATAATATTTGCCAACTTTTTTTTTTACATATGCCTGATGTATTATAAGTACGCAATCAGTTTGGACCCCAGACTGTTTTAAGCTAAGGGCCATGCCACAGCATGCACTGCTTTGTTTCCATCTGCAGAAATCCATCTGTGGAGAAAGCCACCTATCTTCATCCTTCAATATGCAAGTCAGGCCAATCACCTTTAGTCTCAAAATTTTCTTAAATGAACCTAAGACAAGAGAATACCTTATAGAATCTTTTCCACAGAAGACAGAAGGAAGGCCAAGAGACACATGAAAACATGCTCAAAGTCACTAATTATCCGAGAGATGCAAATCAAAACAACAATGAGGTACCATCTCACACCTGTCAGAATGGCTATCATCAACAAATCAACAAATGACAAGTGTTGGCGAGGATGCGGAGAAAAAGGAACCCTCGTGCACTGCTGGTGGGAATGCAGACTGGTGCAGCCACTGTGGAAAACAGTATGGAGTTTCCTCAAAAAACTGAAAATGGAACTCCCATTTGACCCAGTAATCCCACTCCTAGGAATATATCCGAAGAAACTAGAAACACCAATCAGAAAGGATATATGCACCCCTATGTTCATAGCAGCACAATTCACCATAGCTAAGATTTGGAAACAGCCTAGGTGCCCGTCAGCAGATGACTGGATCAGAAAACTGTGGTACATCTACACAATGGAATACTATGCTGCCATAAAAAGAAGGAATTCTTACCATTTGCAGCAACCTGGATGGAATTGGAGAACATTGTGCTAAGTGAAATAAGCCAGTCAATGAAAGAAAAATACCACATGATCTCACTCATTTATGGATAATAAAGAACATTATAAACTGATGAACAAAAAGATAGATACAGAGGCAGTAAAGCATCAAACAGACTGTCAAATTACAGCGGGAAGGTTAGGGAGAGGTGGGGGAGATAAGAGATCAACCAAAGGACTTGTATGCATGCATATAAGCATAACCAATGGATGCAAAACTGGGGGGGTGAGGGCATGTATGGGAGTGGGGTGGGGGGGCAATGGTAAGATATATACACATATAATACCTTAATAAAATAAATGGGGGGAAAAAGAGAGAGAATACTTCCTCTCAGGTTATGATGCAGTGAGGATGTGAGCCCAAGAGCTGAATGTGACCAGAGCCCTATATTGTAAAGACAGTTGGCCTAATAGATTGAACTGGGTAGAGAGAGAATAGGAAAGGTGCGAAGCAGGGAAGTTGTTCTATCATTGTGATATTCCTGATTGCGTGTGTCCTTAGCTTCCCTCCTCTCAAGTGGTTTGCAAAATGTGGCTACAAATTCCATCAAAAAGTGCAATCTATCCACTCCTTGCATCTGGGCCTGGCTATAGGCGCTCGTTGGCCAATGGGACATCAGTAGATGTGACGCAAGCAGAGGCTTAAAGACACATTTTTGCTTTGGGGCTTGCCCTCTCTTGATCTTAGGAACCTTTCCATTAACATAGGACATGGTCCAGGCTAGCCATCTGGAAAATGAAAACATGTAGAGCATAGATCATATAATGCTTCCACATGGTGCATATGATCTAAACACATAGCTCAACCAACCCGTCTCCAGATGACCTGCAGACACAAGTGACCCCAAGTGAGACCAGCAGAATTGCCTAGCTGAGACTAGCTAATCGCTGATCCACAGAATCATGAGCAAATGATTAGTTATAAGCCACTACGTTTTAAGAGGTCTTGTTAAGCATCGTGGGATAACGAATACACTTCTCTCACACACACATCCAACACAAACAAAATTTCAATTTTTAAAAAATAAAAGTGTGTTTCTTTTGTTTTTTGTTTGTTTGTTTTTGTTTTGTTGTGTGTTTTGCCATTTACAACCAAAAGAAGTCCTGACTAAAACGATAGGGTTTCCTGTGCTTGCATCATTTACTTGATGCCCTATTAATTTCATTTATTCTGGGACTTGAACTATATCCCTAAATCCAAAGCTTTTCCTTCCAACCCCTAGTTGCCATTACTCACCTATGCTTTGTCCTCACAAACGGCCAAAGGACCATCTCCCCCCTTCAGTCCATGCCCAACACATGCAGGTTGGACCTCTTCCCACGGCATTTGCCCAGAGTCTGTACCTGCCACTTCTGGGTGGCTCTTCTCAATGCCAACTGCTTGACAGTGTGACTCTCCATCTGTTACTGATCATCAGACCTACTGCTACCACCCTTCACTTGTCTGCAGACTTCTTCCTGCAATTAGGAGAGCTATCCACCTGCCAATTACTGACAGCCAGATTCCTCCCTGCATGTTCTGTTCCATTAGGCCCAGACTCCCATGCTCTTATTCTTCTGGCTTATCTTCTGTCTGACATAGAGTTGGGCCTGGGAAGTTTGGCGAGTTTCTATGAGCTCTCATAATTGTATGCGGTAGAAGGAGAAGGTGACTTTAAAAAAACAACAAATCACGCAAAAATGATGTCTCTTCTGGGTGGAAGAATGTTGACAAGGCTATCTCAGGGACTTGTGGAAGGCGTGTGTTGGCTTTGGGGCTGGTAGGCAATGAAGTTGGTTCCGGACAGTATGAACAACATAAGCCAATGCACTACTCATATCTCCTTAAGCCTTTCCATTTCCTTGCCTGGTTGCCTGATACCTAACTGCCAGGCTTTCCATCTTATTGCCAGAGAGCTTTCTCTGGTGCTGGAGGCAAGTTTTGCTTGCACTGGCAGGCCAGAGGTGCTGAAGAATTAAAGTCTCCCACCTCTGACCCTGGGCAGTCCTCATCCAGAGAGTGACCGGAGTGGTATATAAATACCCCAACTCCACTGTCACTTGGATGGGATACCCCTAGGGGTCCTCTGTTTTCTTTATCTCCCCTGTCTCTCTCCTCCAAATAAATGACTTGTACTTGAAATTCTATTTCCAGGTCTATATCCAGGAAAACCCAAATAAAGACAACACCCCACGTATTGGATGCCTTGAAAGATGGGAACTAGATTTATGAAGGTGATGGCAACAATTTAGAGAGTAAAGAGCGCTATAATGTGAGGATGAACAGAACCAAGCACTTTGATGGTGAAGAGGCCAATGGCTGCCACCAGGTGCTGTTTGCCCTCTGTCTAAGGGTCTGGGTGATTTTCCTGTTAGTAGAGTAACTGAACCCAGGACAAATAGAAGGACAAATTTTAGTTATAGCTGGGTTCATCTATAGCATGGGCATCAGTCACTCTGCCCCATATCCACAGGGCAATTAACTTTTGGAATTTAATTTCTTTTCATGTGAAGCTATTTAAGCATTACTTTGCAGAGTTTTATGGGAGAATGATACTGTGATATGGTGTGTTTTTTTTTGTAAGAGCAAAGTAGAACTTAAAAAGTTAACCAGGGTGTTCCAATAACTATGTTCAAATATTTATGAAACATTGACTTTTGGTCATAGGCTAAAGCACAGAATTTAAATTGGTTAGTTCCATTGCCAAGTGCCTTCAGACTTCATTGACTTTTTTGGAATTAGTACAAAAGCAGAGATTAGATCCAAAACTTGTACAAAGACTCTGTGTGGTCCAGAAAATTATGATTCTTCACTTGTACAAATGAATTAAATATTGAGTATGTTTACATCTATTGGGACAGTCAGTAATCAACGTGTCTGAACTGATTGGGGAGAGACCTCTATCTAAATCTTCTAACAAAGAGTATAAAAATTCTTAATAGTTTTGAATGATAAACTTTCCAAGACACAAAAGCGATTTCAGCATCTGGGTGGCAATGCTGACCATCTGAAGAGGGCTCCCTTTGCTTGCAGCCAGTATTGCCGTCATTACTTTGTCAAGGACTCAGAGATTCTTCAAGCATGAAAGGAAGGCTAGGGAATCAAATCACTCTACTTAATAGGGAATGTATTAGAACTGCTTCAAAATTAGCCTTGGCTCAGCTTAATGAAATTTTCCCATTGTTCAGCCTTAACCCACCAAACCCACAGCTTTCAAATGGCAGCCCTTCGACTGTAAAAAGCCTTGAAAATTAGAGAACTTACAAAACAAAGATTGTTATTCCTCTTCCCAGGTTCACAAAAAGAATCAAACCTGCTCTGCCTTTGAAGTAGGCTGGATGTGAGAGGCATCCTGACTCGGGAGGACATGCTTTATTCTCACAATGCACAATTTAGCATGTAAAATGCCTATGATATAGAGCCAGGAGTTTCTGCAATGAAATGCACAGCCCTGCTGTGCTTGAGAAATCGTTTTCGAGGACGGCAGAGTAAACAAGAGACATGAATTAGAGGCAGTCCTGTCTGGTCTCGCTGAAGTTTCTCCAGTGGGATTTTACTTGGAAGGACCTTCTCCCTGGAGACTTCTCTCCAGCTCTACTTAAATGAATTTTGCCTCCATTGGCCCAAGATAAGAGAACTATAGTTGCTTCTCCACCCCTACCCCATCCCTTGCACTCTGCACTTACACACAATCTTTGTGAGATTTCAAGACTCCTTAACATATCACTGTACTATCCAACATGACTTTATGACATCACAAAAAAAACACAAAACACATGTGCATAAACTCTGACACTCAAAGCTTACCTTTGGTCACTCACTCTCTATTCCTCTCCCTTTGGCCTGAACAAGAATGCGCCCAAACCCACAGTCTTCGGAGCACAGATCAATGCAGCATGTAGCAAACAAAGGATCTCCTGATTCAATGATACCAATGTCAAGTGCTGATGTGTGTAAATAATTCATTGTGTTTTCATTGGTGAGTCCAGTTTGATCTCTCATTGCTTGGGGACCCCTGGGATCTGTGGCTTCCCGAGAAGCAGGGACATATAGGGTTTTTTATTACCAGCTCATAACTAATTTATACATTACTATGGAGTCAGGTGCACGGAGCCAGCATCTCATCTATCACTATAAGCAGCTCCTGTGTTAAAGAATGGCTACTTCCCAGAAATCAATGAAGGGGAACAGAGATGAGGAAAAGGAACAAGGCACATATGCCATAGAAGGCATCTTTCAGAAGAAGCACAAATGTCTCAAGGCAATGACTCACCAAGACAACAAACGATAAAGTTCTCTCTCTCCTAAAGGTGAAAGCCACTTGCATGTTGCATAGCAAAATCATATCCAACTGCTATCACTGAGCATTCAAGTTCTTTATCTGGTTTCCCCGTCTGATTTGCCTCCGTCAGTGAAATTTTTACCAGAACAACTGCATGAGACTCAAACTTGCAGAAAGTACTATTGTTTTCTTTTTAAAACGGAGGACTTCTTTAACAGGAAAATGTTCTGAGGCCAGGAAATGACCTTGAAAGAAGAGGAAAATAGTGGAGCTTAATTACAGCTTTGATAACATATGTGCTGTGTCTTTTGGACAACAGCATTGAGTGTGGAGTTCATTTCCTTCTGATTTTCTAAAGTGGGTTGTATTATATGCACATGTTGATATGTGACAGAAGTGAAAAGTGCAAACCCTAAAAGGGCCATTTATTACATACCTTCAAAGAAACCAACAATGACTTAGGGATGTCCATTACATTCCTGAGTTTTACATGGTTTCCTGGATAGGATTAATAGTTTTCTGCAAAAGTACTCAAGAATTCCATTCCCATCACAGCCAAGTATGTATTCCCACCCTCTGACCCCCTCAGCTGTGTCCCCAACTTCTACACAAAGCACGTTCTCACAGGGCAAAGGAAAGATGGGCCCAGTACATAAAACCCGAACCCAGTGGAATCCGAAACAACTAACAGCGGCATAAAGAAATCTCTACACATATTCATAAGGAATGTTTCTTTAGGGTACTTTTCTATGTCTCAGGGACGGCACCGAAGCCGTGCCACATTCTGAAACTGTTGCTATGGCAAAGTGTCTTGTTTTATTGACTATAGAGCTCATTGTTGTGTTTAAGTCATGGAAATGATCAGGGCACAAAGGAGAGGGCCCACAGCAGCCCCTGCTCAATCAGACAGCACTGGGGTCTTTCCCCCTTGACACATGCCATTTACGCAGCATGGGAAGGCATTTCTTTGAGAAAGTCTCCCTCCCCGGGTGCCGTGAACTGGTCTTTGGACACATTTATGAGACCTCAACATCTTCCAGCATCCATTCTGCGAGGGAAAAAGAATCCATAATGATGAAGCCCCTGTTTTTGTTTTAAAGCCAAGATATTTCCACAGAAAATGTGCATTCTCGACCTATTAACTCATTTTTGTTTCCAGGCTGCTGGTCTTGTCTAATATTTCAAGTTTCTATCCGTTTCTGGCACTTAGAAGCAAAGTAGACGAGTTTCTCTTTTTGTTTCCACTTGTATCTCAAATATGTGTTTTTAATGACTTTACTACAGCATCCCATCACACTGATTAGACATAATTACAGAAACAGAATATGCAGAATACATTTTAATAACTCCTGCCACCTCTGAGGGAACAATAGGGATCTAATTTAATGATCTAAGTGTTGTCTGAAAGCAACGCAGAGCTAAAATATAGTAATATGTTTTGAAATGGAGCTTATTAGTATTTTTGGATACAAATGGAAGACAAAATGCGCTATTATCTGTGTTTCAATACTCGTAATTAAAAACAGCAACAACACCAGGGCAACATTGGCTTACATGAAGAATCAAATGATACCCTTTCATAATAAAAGCGTGAACCAATAAAAACAGTCAGTTGTGACACTTGAGACTTGAAATGCTGTGATAATTTGTATCCCAGTTTCTAAGGGAAATTTCACCACTATAAAACTCAATTACTGTGTCAATGTCAATTTCCAGGTTTTGACACTATATGCACTTACGAATGATGTTATCATTGGGAGTAGCTGCATGAAGGGTACACAGGAACTCTCTGCACTAGTTTTGCAAACTCATGTGTATTGAACCATTTCAAAGCACAGAAAAGTTATAGGAAAAAATCTATTTTTGATCAGGATAGAAATGTATTTTTTCCGACCTGTTGAAGAATGTGCTGGCTCAGTAGAATTTTTAGAATTACAATTACAGAACCATATGATGTATTATTCCAGCACGTGTGTGGGTGTCTGGAGTCAAAGGAGTTCTGGACAATGAGTTAACTTCCAACAAAATTTCTATTTACCTCACATTTTCAATTCATTCAGAAAACAATTCCATGAACAATTATGAATGAGAAATCTATTTGCAAGTACTGCTTCAGATGCCCTTTCAGTAGTTATTTAAACAGTATTTACAATTCCCATAGACCTGGTTGCATCACTGGGTCTCTCACTTTCTTTAACTTTCTTGTTCTCTTTTGAAAAATTTAAAAGTTGGAAGCCATACTTTCGCATTCGTCACCTTCATTAGTGAAGTTAGGAGATTTTTTTTAAAAAGGCATATAAAATACTCATTTGGTTTCTGCAAACCAAAATTATATCTAATGTAAATGTCCATTCATATTTCATTGGGTGTGATTGTGTGTGTGCGGAAGGGAGATGTGTAATCATACAATGTCAGGATCAAGAGGATCACAGGAATAACCAAATTTCAACCTAAATATTAACATGTTAAGCAAACACATATTTGATATTTATAATACATACTGCCGGTTATGTTCTAAGGCTTTGCATTTCCAAGGCATTCTTTAAGGGGCTGTGATAGTACACATCTAATTGTACTCTAATATAATTCTGTGAGCTTGCTAGAGGTCTGTGCCATTATTCTCACTGAGAAAATGGGCAGCTAACTTCCAAAGAGTACAGCCTTTGGATTACACTTATAAAGCATACTAATGGTAAGGCAGATTCCACATAGTTACTCCAGGTGCTTCATTCTGGGGTACATTCTCTAAAGCCACAACCATGCTCACATTGTCTTATTTGATATCTGCAACGGAGCCACTTGGAGAAAATGTTTATTTAAAATAAGAGAGTTTAGTTATCTATCTTTAAACTATAACACATAAAGCATTTTTTGAAGGATCTAGGAACACTAGGCTCTGTATGAGAACTCATTTTCTTTTCATTTTTAACAGCTTTGTTGACAATTCACATACATATTATTCACTCATTTAATGTGTGTAAGTCAACGTTTCATTTGTACATTCACAGAGTTGTGCAACTATCACCACGATCTAATTTTATTTTATTTATTTTTTTAGAAATATATTTTATTGATTTTTTTACAGAGAGAAAGGGAGAGGGTTAGAGAGTTAGAAACATCGATG
The DNA here is from genome assembly GCF_027574615.1 of Eptesicus fuscus. Classification (NCBI taxonomy): domain Eukaryota; kingdom Metazoa; phylum Chordata; class Mammalia; order Chiroptera; family Vespertilionidae; genus Eptesicus; species Eptesicus fuscus. The sequence continues at coordinate 3,114,788 of NC_072473.1, forward strand.
AGAGAGAAACATCAATCAGCTGCCTCCTGCACACCCCCCACTGGGGATGTGCCCGCAACCAAGGTACATGCCCTTGACCGGAATCGAACCTGGGACCTTTCAGTCCGCAGGCCAACGCTCTATCCACTGAGCCAAACTGGTTTTGGCCACGATCTAATTTTAGAACAGGCTCATCTCCCATAAAACCTTGTATCCTTTAGTAATAACTCCGTATTTCCACCCCCCACCCCCCCCCCGCCCCTGACAACCACAAATCTACTTTGTTTCTAATCTAGACATTTTATACAAATGGAATCATACAACATGTGATCCTGTATGACTGACTTCTTTTACTTAGCACAATGTAGCATGTATCGGTACTCCATTCTTTTTTAATTGCTGAATAATATTCCATTATATGGATATCCTACATTTTATTTATCCATTTACCAGTTGATGGGCATTTGCATTGTTTCCACTTTTTGGCTATTGTCAATGATGGTTTCATAAGCATTAATGCACAAGTTCTTGTGTGGACATATGGTTTAATTTCTCTTGAGTATATACCTAGAAGCGGAACTGCTGGGTCATATGGTAACTTTAACCTTTTGAGGAATGTCCAGACTGTTTCACAAGATAGCTGCATCATTTTACATCCCCATCAATAATTCCTTTTCTTAACCAGAGCCTACAAAGTCACTCTGATGGCTCCTGTCATTTATTGTAATTCGTAAACACCAAAGTTCCCTTTCTCACACACTTGTAGGTCTGGCCACACTTGTAGGTGAAAAGTGAGAGAGTGTAGCCCTAGCCAGTTTGGCTCAGTGGGTAGAGCGTCGGCCTGCGGACTCAAGGGTCCTGGGTTCGATTCCGGTCAAGGGCATGTCCCTTGGTTGCGGGCACATCCCCAGTAGGGGGTGTGCAGGAGGCAGCTGACTCGATGTTTCTCTCTCATCGATGTTTCTAACTCTCTATCCCTCTCCCTTCCTCTGTGTAAAAAATCAATAAAATACATTTTTAAAAAAGAAAAGAAAAGTGGGAGAGTGTATTTGCCTCACCATGATTTCAGAAAAGTGATCAGGAATTAGAATGGGAGACAAGGAAAGTAAGGATGTGCTTATCATTTCTACATCTAGAGTACAAGCCATTTTTTGGCAAGGAATTTAAAATTGTAGGTTACAACAAATACACACATGCAAAACAAATTCAACTGACCACGTAAAAATAAAAAACCAGCTAAACCAACCAACCAGTTAAATAAAACCCCCAATGTAGGTATTTTCTCTTCCATCAGTAACCCCTGAAGAAGTAGGGGATATTTGAACTGTTTTTATAGCTTTAAAGTTTTCAAAAGCAAGATATGTTTGGCTATAAAGACATCCGTGCAAAAGTCCTCACACCTGCTTCTTGACCACAGACATACAACTATTTTTAAAAATCTCCAAAGATGTATGAATAAACCTTTTATAATCTTGAAGATTCTTAAGTTTCTAGACAGGGATCAATACAGACCTTGGCTTTTAAGGCATGCTGGGACACCTTCCGGAATTTAAAACACATGCCTGGCCCTGACATGTGAGTTAGATTGGGTCTTTTATGCACAAACACTGCAACACTCTGACTAGCTCTTTTTGTGTGGTTAGCAAGGTGTGCACTAGGAAAAGGATGTAAACATTTCCTGGGCTGGCACTTCGAGATGGCTGAAGTGGCCAATTTTTCACCTTCACCTTGATTTTCACAATATCCATCAGTTGGTGCTTTTGACTTGTTCTTATCTGTCTCCTTTTTTTCCCAGCTAAGCTGGTACAAAGCTAGAAAGAAAAATTGGGTGGGTATTTCCTCATCTTCCATGGTCTCTCCCCATGTCACTCCATATCCACCAGGATAACCAGACAAATTTTCTGGCTGGGGAACACATCTCAAGCAGGGGTAACGGGAAGGTATGGAGTGAAAATGGAAGAGATGAAGAGGAAAAAGGAATGAGTAAAAAGAAAACAGAAAAAGAGAGGGAATGTCACGAGACAAAGGTCAAAAGCAGGGAAGGGTGACACAGCAAAAACAAACAACAAAAAAAGCAAGAGAGATGAATCCTTGAGTGGAAGTTGTTAGTGAGTGGTATCCTCCTGAGATCATCCCAGTTCCCACTGAGGTCTTCATGCCCTTGGTTTGTGCAATAACTCATTGGCAATGCTCAAACTGAGTTTGCAAATGACTTTAAACCTTGGCAGGAGTTACCAGCGGTTTATAGTTTTGCAAATTGAAATTAAAACTCAAAATGCAGGTGATAAACTGCAATAAAATCTTACAAAGCAAATAGAAGAAATCTCCTCTGGGTTATAGAATAGCACACAAATTAAAAACAAACACTCACACACACGCAATGTTTTAAAAGTGGGAGGGGGATAAACAAAGCTAGCCAGCTAACTAATATAGCAAAGTACTGATTATAGAAGCAAGTTGAATATGGAGGTACACTACATTTTAAATACCTATCCTGAGGAAATCTGGCCATTCAAATTATTTCAAAGGTACTCCACCTAGCTCTGAACTCCACAATTAAGAGGGGTGTGGAGAACTTGGAACGAGTTCAGAGGAAAGCCACAAAGATGATCAAACAGTTGAAGGAAAGGAACTAAGAGGAAAGAGTCAAGGAGCTGGAAAACATTCTACCTAAAGAAGATAAAGTGAAGGAGATGATTTAATTATGGTTCTCAGCTACATGAGGAGCTTTGCATAGTTCTCCATTTCCACTAACGATGGACAGAGGGGCCAGAGGCTTAAATATGCAATATGTGGCGTTTTGGTTAGGGATTTCCTGACATGTGAGATGATAAATAATGATCGTGGACAGGAATAAGGAATTTCCTCTAGTGTCTTAGAAAATAAGATTCTCATATATTGAGGATGGCTTATGGACCTTGTTATCTGGTGTTGGGGTGAGTCAGTGGTGGGCGGGAGGTTAGTGGGTATGTGGTAACATAACACACTCTGGTCATTTGGTGTTACTTCAGATTTGTGGATTCATCATTTGCCTGGCCAGATTTCTCACATTTCTAGGGCTGTGCACAAAGTCTTGCCAAGCATAGCACTTTGACATACAACCATTTCATCTGTGAAAAAGAATACTGGAAAATATCTTTTGAAGAGTGGGAATTTGGAAGAAAAAAAAGTCAGCTAAACAAGACCCACAGGGGTGGGGGTGGGGTAAGGCACCTCAGAATGCATGCTGGGATTCAGGCTAATTAAGATGTTGACTGAATCTATGCTAATCATGTCCCACCAGACTCTGCTGGATTAGTATGTAAATTGGTAAACTCTGTTCTGAAATTGCCCTACCAGCTGAGGTCTAATTACTGACTAGACATAACAAATAATAATGGGATTTGTATTTTAGGATGTTTAATTATGGAAATACGAATCTGGAAAAAAAAATACCAGTTGTATGACACAGAAAGAGACTTCATAATGCTTTATCAAAGGTTTTATGAAATTTTACATCTTTAATAAGAGCATCAAGAACTGGGATGGGTGGGGGATCCTTTCTGAGATCTAGCATTTGTGAAGGGAGACCAGAATCACAATAATTAATTCGTTGCTTGAGTGATTTCCCCAAAGCTTCTCAACGACTAATTGTTTCACTGCTGATACACAGCATCTTGTGAGCATTTAGTTCTATCACCAAAGAACTGGAACTCATCCATGAAGAATAACCAAGATACGATGGATTTAACTCAACGACTCCATAGCATGCATTCAAATGGGATTAAAAGTAACAGGCCAACAATATTTGTGGGAAAGTAAGCCCCTAAAATAGTTTCTCTTCACCAAAAATTTTCTATGATATTGAAATCATTACATTTATAAATCAGAAAATGGTTAGTCCCAGTCCGAAGTTAAGAGTTTATTTCATGGTTTTAGAGAAAAACATTCACTGAACAGGTATCTTGGAAGAGAAACTTCTTTGCAAGCATTTATTGCATCATTCTGTGACCAATGCTTTCCACAAAGGAACTAACACAGGACGAGTCATAAACAGTATTTTGGACAGAGTTGTAATAGCTGCTTATATTTGCCCACCATATTACTATTTCTCACATCATTTTAAAGGCATATGGGTGATCATTAAATCTTTATTAGGTTTTACATAATAAAATAAATTATTCATGTTCTAATACATACTGATATCTTTGCAGCCCTTCTGTCCACACTCAACCAGACAAATCTCATTTACATGTCGTTTTTATTTTAATTTAGGACAGTTTTGTTCCCAAAAATATAAGGCTTAAAAGCCTATTATGTCCCAATTATGTGCCAATTTCCCACACTTTTCTTGGGGCCATACAGTGCATTACTAATGAGGGAAAGTTCACATAATTAACAGAGATGGTTGATTTCCTGTTACTTATAAGAAGTTTTAGAATGTTTGCTCTTGCTGTTATGTGGCAGGAGGATAGGTATTATCAAATAAAATTCAGTGAGCAAGCTTGTGTCTGCAGTAGCTTCAAAGCCTCTATTTGAAGTTACACATGTATATGGAAATTAAATTTGTTGATCACCTTAGCTTGAATTAGTGGAAATAAAGAGCTAACCTATTTTTGTGGTGCAGAATTGCAGGGAACAGTAAGCCAGTGTGACTGTGACCTGAGGATAGCTGAACTTTGTATTGGAAATTCACTGAATGAAATCATTTAAAAAATATATTTTTTTATTGATTTCAGAGAGGAAGGGAGAAGGAGAGATAGAAACATCAATGATGAGAGAGAATCATTGATTGGCTGCCTCCTACATGCCCCCCCTCCCGCACCCGCTCGGACTGAGCCCCAACTGGGGCATGTGCGCTTGGCTGGAATCGAACCTGGGACCCTTCCGTCCATAGGCCAACGCTCTATCCACTGAGCCAAACCTCTAGGGCATGAAATCATTTTTAATAGAAGGCTCAGGCTATTTGTCTTTGCAGATCTTATTGGCATATTAAAAACTACTTACTTAGGTTTCAACTGTGGATTTTAGCATCTTTTATCATTGGTCTTATAAATATAAGACACACTAGGAGATGTTTGATTCCCTAACGGTGGATGAAAAAATCTGAACAAACTTTCTCTTTCAATATGATACTGAATTCTCACCTTCAAGCACTGCTATTAAGCTTGCATGGTGACATCTTCCTTAGGCAATATATCACTGAAAATACTATTTTAAATGCTATTTCCCGATATCCAAAGACACCTGTCAGCAATTATGTATTATTTACTATTAAAACTAAGCGTAACCTACTCTAAGCATTGAACCCAGGGTCAGAAATTCTGAGATGATAATTCTAGCTCTGTCCCCCTCTTGTCATGAGTTTCGGAAGAAGTCAACGTGGGGTTAGAACATTTGGAAGGTTCACCAAAAATGTTTTTCCTACATGTATGTAAGCAGAGTATAAGCCTGAATAGATGTCAATCTTGAATGTAAATCTCTCGGCAATTGGCTAGCAAGCTATGTTTTTAGACTTCTTATATTTTTGGGAATTCTCACTTTGAACCAAATGATACAATGGCAGAAAGTTATCCTTTCAACAAATGGGCTTTGGTATCCTCTTTCATTCAAGCAAGCTGCAGATTATTTTAATAAATAGAATCATGATCCCCAAATGTGCCTAATTTTGGTCATGGGGATATAACCAAATTTTCCTAGTTTGTTGTTCCAAGTGGAGAAATATGGAGTCCTTCTCCAGTGGCTCTGAGGCACCCATTTTAGATATGTAGCTTGAGGGGCCTGTGAGCAAGGGCATAAACTAAGGATCAAAATTAAGGAGCAAGGTCTCATATCTTTGAGATGATCTAGCTATAAAAAAAGTGTACCACATTTCTCCTGATAATATCTCTTGGTATTTGTTACCTAATGATATATATCTATATAATAAAAGCCTAAGCGACCTTTATGGCACAATGACCAGAAGGACCAGTCGCTATGATGTGCACTGACCACCAGGGGGAAGACACTCAGCCAGAAGCCAGGTCAGCGCTAAGGACCAACAAGCTGAGTGGTAAGGAGCAACAAGTAGGCAGGCAGTAAGGAGCGTGGGGTTCCAAGGGCTCCCAGAGTATGAGAGGGCATAGGCTGGGCTGAGGGACCCCCCCCCCCGCGCCTCCAGTACATGAATTTCATGCACTGGGCCTCTAATATATATTATATATAATTTTAAGAGCCCATATGCACTTGTTATATAATTTCACATTATAACTTCTACAAAGATTATAAAATAGTTTAAGAGAATAAAAAGAGATGCAAAAATGTTTACATATATCTTTCTTGGCAAAGATGATTTTTTTAAAAGCTCATCTACACTGAAACTCATATCTTCACACACATAGGGCAGCTCCACCCAACAGACTAGTCAATGATAATAATAAAGAACAACCCTATCAAGATACCAGAACCTTAAAAAATTTAACATTATTTTAGGATTAATGAAGCATTACAATTTTTATTTAAAGACAGTTCTGCCTGGTACATTGAACCCACATCCTTTAAACACATACATAGCATAGTGAGACATGAGACCCTGGGGTTCAGATTTCACTCTGTGGATCATCAAGTTGTCACCTTGGACAAGTTCCTTAACTACCTCTCTACCTTGATTTCTCCATCTATAAGGCTTCAACTCCCATTCTAGTAAGAATTAAATGGGAGAATGTGTAGAAAGTGCATAGCACATTGGGTCATTTGATGAATGCTTATAACACCCCTACATCTGATCAGCTTGACCCACTTCTTTTCAGAAAAGGACTAGAGCCTCAATGCAGATTTATCTAGAGTGCCTTGGACCCATTTTGGTTTTGATCATCTATTTTTTATGATTTCAATACGGTTTTCTCCATGTGGATATAAATTCTTAGAGATCAGGAAATAAGATCTTTCTCTAATTGTGCTCTTATGCCCAGTCCAGAGCCCCATACAAACATTTTATTTTATCATGGATCACTCCCTCCTGATGGCTGTGAATCTGTAGGGATTTGCCTCAGAAAAATTCACGGTTTATCTCAACAGCAATAACTGTTATCCCTGTTGCCCTCACAAGGAAATGCACAGATCGTTCTCTTACTAAATGTCCCATAAAATCATAATTAATTGTTAACTGAGGCAGTAAAGTGTAAGAATTAAAACCATGAACCCTGGAGTCAGACTGCGTGGCTTCAAATCCCTTCCCTCTGCTTGCAAATTGCTCAAACTTCAGAAAATCATATAAACTCTTTGTCTCAATTTCTTCATCTGAAAAATGGGATGATACTGATACTAATATCTACCTAAGAGGGTTGGTATGAAGATTAAATGTAGCTTGGAATAAGATAAAGCACTCAATAAATATGAGTCACTGTTATTATTATTATCAGGGTCTTCACAGATGGGTTTTGAGCTACATGAGGGAAGAGGTATTTCTGGCTACCATTGTATCCCCAGCTCCTAGTGCAGTATACACTGAGTGGCCAGATTATTATGATCTCTGAACGCATAATAATCTGGCCACTCAGTGTACATCCTATAGAATAAAAGGCTAATATGCAAATGGTCCCCTAGACCAGGAGTTCGACCAGCAGGCAGGCCGGCCAACTGCCCATGTCCCCTCCCCCTGGCCAGGCTGGCCAGACCCCACCCATGCACGAATTCATGCACCGGGCTTCTAATACACACACACACACACACACACACACACACACACACACACACACACACTGAGTAGCCAGATTATTATGCGTTCAGAGATAATAATAATCTGGCCACTCAGTGCATATGCATCTTCTCAGTCACCCATCCTCTCTACCTCCCCACTATCCACCCGAATTATCCAAGTCACAAACTTCTTCCTCTCAGCTGTCCTGCCAATGTATTCTTTATTAAAATATATTTTTAAATCATCACCCGAGGATATGTTTTTGTTGATCTTTTTTAGAGAGGGAGAGGAAGGGAGAGAGAGAGAGAAACATCGATCAGTTGTCTCCCATACGTGCCCTGACTACGGATCAAATCCACAACCTTTTGGCATATGGGACACCACTGCAACCAACTGGGTCACCTGGCCATGGCAATGCACTCTTTTTAATATCTCTCAAACTCTCCCTTGCCCCCTCTTCTACAGACACTGACACAAGTCATGTTCTCAACTTCTCTCTCCTGCATTCCAGTTGGTGTCCTAGTTGGGCCTCCATGTCTATAGTGTTCTCTCTGTAAGGATTCTAACATGGAAACCTGATTATTTCACCTCTCCACTCGAAATCCTTTATGGCTCCCCATTACCTACAAGATTATGGAATACATAGAAATCACGTAGTGATGAAGAAATATATTGAAACGTCTGGTAGTCAGAAGAGTGTCCCCCAAAGATGTCCATGTTCTAATTCTCCAAACCTGTGAACATGTTATGTTATATGGCAAAAGGGACTTTGCATGCCTGATTAAAGATGTTGGAATAGAAATATTTCCTTGGATTAGCCTGGTGGAGCTAATGAAATCACAAAGGGTCCTTGTAAGGGATGGAAAGAAGCAGGAGAGACAAAGTCAGAGAAGAAGAAATGACAATGAAAGAAGAATTCAGAGTGATGTGAAGCCATGAGCCAAGAAATGCAGGCAGCCTCTGGCAGCTGGAAAAGCAAGGAACAGATTACCTCCTAATACCTCCAGAAGGGATGCAGCCCTGCCAACACCTTAGTTTTAGATCCATTTTAGGCTTCAGATCTCCAGGACTGTAAGAAAATAAACTAACGTTGCTTTAAGACATGAAATTTGTGGTAATTTGTTATAGCCGTGATATAGAAAACCAATACACAAGGGAATTGGATAGATAGTGCTGACTAAATCCATGTGTTGAGGTCAATCCGTGACTATTCTACGAATGTGCTAGACCAGTGGTCGGCAAACTCACGAGTCAACAGAGCGGCAAACCGCAGCTTGCGAGCCGCAGTTTGCTGACCACTGTGCTAGACTAATGCACTGATACATTTAGAAGTCTTTTTTATTAATGGCATGCCATTGTTTCCTTGCTCTCAATTAGTAACTTTAGAAGGGGACTAGGGATGCATTTTCCAGGTAACTATAACCCTATCCTTCCCTTAACTCACCTGATGGAGGTAGAAAGTGAGGCCGAGAGGGGTTGAAAACCCATCTCTATACAAATAATGGAGGAGACAAGATTGCATCTCAGCTTTCTTGAAGACTGAGGTCCCCTACTGGATATATGGTGAAAACCACGGCAGGCATGGACCCAATCCAAACCAAATTTATTTCTTATTTCCCTTACCAAGTACATCTATCTAATATGCTGCCTTATTTTTTTCCAGTTTTATTGAGAAATAATCTATATATATAAAAGGCCAATATGCTAAGTGTCTGACCGGTTGCTATGACACGCACTGACAACCAGGGGCAGGCGCTCAATGCAGGAGCTGCCGTGACACGCACTGGCCATTTACAGAGAAACAGCACCGCAGACCTGGCGCCCACAAAACAACACTCAGCTTCCCCCAAGGGGGACACAGGCCCTGCCACCACCCCAGAGCAACAGCCCACCAAATCGCAGCCAATGCTGCCAAGACCGACCCCATGGGGCAAATTGCGGCCCACAGCCCAGCCCAGCCCAGCCCAGAAACGGTGGCTGTGGGCACTGGGTAATGATGTCACATAGCAGTGCCCAGCTTCCTCTCCCTAGAGACGACTAACCTCCTTGGAGTTTCTTTGGCCCAGGAACACAACTTGCTTTATAGCCAGGTACAAACATTTCACACTTTAACCAAATGTCTGTGAAGCATTTTCCTGTGCCTCATCTCATCTGATCCTCACAGAAGTCCTGGAGTAGGTACATAGGAGACTCGGTGGAATCCTATTTTCTTTTCATTAGCTGGAAAATGGAGATTTAGAAAGCTCAGAAACTTGACCAGACTGAAAAGAAGTAAGAAATGGTGGACCTTGAAAATGACTTCAGGTTTTCTCACTGCACAGAATATAGTCCAACACTGCTGCAGTTAAATATTTTACCCTTTGTTCTCCCTGCGTGATCGACAATAATAATCTGCTTCATGTTGTTAATTACTGCTGTATTGCTGACAATTACCTGAAAGAGAAGTTGGGGTGCTTTACTGAGCTAAAAAAAGTTTTGCTAAATCAGAAAGCAGGTCTAATTAAGCAAGTTTATTCTATATATATAAAAGGCTAAGTTGAGTCGCACATGTGCAATACATATAAAGGTCTCACTGGTGCCAATCACATAAGTGCGTTTCGATCTGTCACTGTTGATCGTGAATTTGGTTGACACTTCCATTACAGAGAAAGGGCGAATAGCAATATTAAAATATTTCTTCTAATTAATTTCCTTTCAATGTGCACAAATTCATGCACCGGGCCTCTAGTTGATATATATCACTTATAAATTTAAGCTGTATAGCATGATGATATAATTATATATATTTTGAAATGATTATCCAATAGGTTCAGCTAACATCCATGATTATATACTAGAGGACTGGTGCACGGATTTGTGTACATTGAAAGGAAAATAAATAGAAGGTGGCTGGTGGGGTAGGACTGGGTGAGACAGGCCGAACATGCCTTGGCACCAACGTTTCATGGTTCCTCCCTGGGGTGGCGCCGGGGCTCAAAGGGCATTGGCAGAGTGAGCGGGATCCCTCAGCCTGGCCTGTGGGGATCAGGTCAAAACTGGCAGTCCAACATCCCCTGAGGAGTCCTGGAGTGCGAGAGGGCACTCTGCCAAGTTGCTGTCGCTCGGCAGCTCCTGTGTTGAGCACCTGCCCCCTGGTGGTCAGTGCACGTCATACTTACCGGTTGGTCGGCCAGTCGCTTAGCCTTTTATATAGATAGATAGATACACTATAAATAAAAGAAGAAAATAATTTTCTCCCTGTGATGAAACTCTTAGGATTTATTCTCTTAACAATTTCCCTATATATCATACAGCTGTGTTAGCTACAGTGCTGCATTCTACATTTTAATATAAATTGTTGTTTCTACCTTGACATTTCAAAAACATTTTTTTACACATGAACATGTGCAACCCCTGTCCAATCTGTACTTACATCTACTGGTTGTCGGCTCATAAAGGAAGTTAGAGAACAGCTGAAAGTGTCATGGGAGATTTTCTGGAAGCATTAAGATAAACTGTAGGGAATTATCAATTGATAGGGTACCTGGGAAGAAAGATACGGTATTAAGAGAGCAATGTAGAAGTGGCTAAAAAGAGCAGGGGACAGATTTGGGTTTGCCACCTTAGTAGCCACATGACATGATTTCATTCTTAATTTCTTTGGGCTTCAGTGTCCTCACCCTTAAAATGATCATCATAATACCTATTTTGTAGCATTGTTGAGGAAATTCAATGATAACATACTTATAAAGAGGTCAGGCAGTGTCTGCTACCAGGTGGATTAAAGAACCTTTCATTTCTTTCCCATGAAGTCCTTTTTATATTTATTATTATAAATGATGTCCATCACTGTGATATATAATTTAACAAAACACTTAACAAAAACCACCTAACAGAAAAAAATTAACATATCAAGGCAAAATGAGAAAAATGGTAATTTATAAGATATAAAGTTTCGCTTGTTCAAACATTTTGGTCCCTATTTTCCCAATTTGTGTAATGGTCAGATGAATAGAGAAAACGTACTTTTGAATCATTTAAATGCCGAAGGACGAGAATAACACAGGGCAGGTCTCGTGCAATGTGAGAGGATTATTGATGAATGCAACTCCCAGGTTCTAAGTAGCCGGTGATATATTTTACTGTATCAATAATAATTCAGAAGAATGAGCACTTTTTGTCGTTGCTGAAACCACAGTTGAAACTGGACCATGGGAACATGCAAACACTTGTCAGGACAGCCAGAGTTGATCTTTCCCTTCTGGCCTTGGCTGACTCTGCAGGGAGCCCCAGCAAAACAGAGTTTGCTCTCTCACAGCGAACTCGGGGCACTGGTGACACACCCAGGCACTCAGCGCCAGAGGGATGAACCTCTCACGAGGCAATAGTGAAAAGCGACCAGCAAAAGGATTTTAAAAGATCAGCCTGGAAAGAAAATCCATTCTAATAAACTCAACACCCTTGGGCTCCAATATTATGAAGGTAAATAGTCTTTGGAACTGGAACCGGCATGCAGCCGAAAACAGTAAATAACATTGATCAAACCTGGGAAACCTCCCAGGCGTCCTGAGAGTTCCCAGATAAATTGATTAGCTGTTATCTAGCATGCGGGACCCCCAAATTAACTGCCTGCATTCCATAAACAATTCCTAAAGGCGAAGATACGCTGTTGGGTTGAATTAGCATTTCAGTTGAAGAAGAATAGAGATTGAAATTGAAAGGGAATTGGCTGTCATTTTTTTTCTTTTTTCTTTTGCCAAGGTTACCTCGGGCAAATAATTAGCTTATTTTAAAGAAAGAGCATACATATTTTCCAGGTGTTCATACTAATATCTATGCAAAGAAACTATTTCAATAGTTACATCCTTTTAAAAACCTGTTATTTAGTAATGAAATAAATGCCGCACATTTTCAATTTCTGAATATTCTAATAACCAGGTCATTTTTAGACTGCAACATCCATCGAGTAGAAAAAATTCTCTAGGCCTACTTTTCATTGACGGGCAAGTTGTAGGTCATTAGTGGGTGCCGATTCATTGCACTTGATCCTTGTTTTCATGATGCACAGATTCAACTGGAATAGTATTTTTTATTATTTGGTACGTGCTAAGTTCCGAAACTAAACCTCTACCATTAGGACCTTGTATAAAGCAAGGCTTTCAGTTTTATTTTAATGAGGAGGGGAAAATTCAGCGAGTCATCTACATTAGGCAGCATCCAGACTTTCTCAGGGCAAAACCACCACCACCACAAGGATTACTATTCCCTCCTGGGGGGTGGGGAGAGGGCGGGCAGGGTTTTTCAGGAATTTGGTCCTCAGCTCTGAGGACAGGCTTCTGGACTTGTCCATCACAGAAGCAGCAGCTGTCTGTTACTTATATCTTCTCCACACACACTCCAACTCATAAGGGCTTGAGTCATTTGCTTGAGGGATAATTTGCCTCAAACTGAATTAATATATTTCTAAATGATTCATGCTCAAGTTTTCCAGGTCAATATATATATATATATGCCACACAAATACCAAAGTCAATTCTAAAAATAACAGAACGGAATTAGGAAGAAATAACATTTGCCAAATAAGGTTGTGTGATTCCGTGAAAATGCTGAAGGAGACACCGTACCTATTCTTTCTGACGGCAGGGAAGGTGCCTCATTTTATTCTTTCTGATCAGAACAATTGCTGAGTGACGAACAGAGAATCTAAAATTCTTGGCGACTAACTTAAAATTCCACTTTCCTCATTTGAGCGGGACTTCTCTCCCCTTCTGTCACGCTGTCTGGAACTTGCTTTGGGGACTACTTGGTTTACTAGCGGTGGCTTTGGCCCGCATAGCCCTAGGTACAAAGCAGGTGACATCTGTGATGGTAAATACAGGAAACAGACAACTTGGAATTTTCCCGAAAGATCCAATTTTCTCCTACCCCCATGCAGTTGTGCCACCAAACTAATCAAATTTAGATGTGCTTGCTGTTGAAGGGAATTAAAATGTTGCCACCAGCTGTGTTTGGGGATATTGATTATTAAGAAACAAAAGCCTCAGAAAGAACCTTTAACCCTCCCCCTCTCCTGCCCCAGAGGGTTAGACAGAGAAAAATGCTTTTGGGAAGGGAGCTTCGGCTTAATCACCTTAAGAATCTTCACCCCAGCAGGGAGACCCCAAGCCTGTTAGCTGGATACCCCCCGTGTCCCATTGTTTCTGAGCGGCCTGGCCAGGATTGGCCTGCCAGGTGCGTCCTGTTCTTCCTCAACTACCTGTGAATTGCCCAGTCTCCCTTCTGAAATCTAAGATCTCCTTCCCCGCTTTCTCCTTCCTCCCAAAATGCCAGATCTACCCAATGTTGCCGCAAATGTCCATTCCCGTGTGCATTCCCATGCACATGTATTAACATTGTGGGTTTTCTCCTGTTAATTTGATCATTTCTCCATGAATTTGGTCATTAGCCCAGCTACAAGAACTTAGAAGGCGGGAAGCAAAGCACTGTTATGTTAGCCCCCACGCTTTAAAGAGACGATTGTCCTAGAAATAAGCGCAGGCCTCCATGGGTTATAGTTTCTGCAGGAGCAGACGTTCGGTTGAGGTCGGTTGCTCAAAAGTGATGCTAATCAAGTTGGGGGAAAGTCCAAGGGTGCGGTGGCTCGCGGCCCTTTGTGCGGGCTTCAGGCGGGGACAATGCGGGGCGTCCGGAGAGCCGCTCGCCCATTTCCCTTCCTCCCAACAGCGGCACTTTAGGAAAAGAGCATCCCAGAGCAAGAGGAAGAAGGAGCCTTACCGGTCTGTGCCACCGAAGACGAAGGCCAACAAGCCCCCGGCTGCTCCGGGCCCGGCACCTGGCTTTCTTAGGGTCACGTCCAGGAGGGGACCAGGAAAGCGGGGCTTCCTTCGCTGGGCTTGGTTTCTCCCAGCAACCTCTTGCCGGCTGGTTCTCACAAAGCACTCTGCTCTCCTCTAATCCCCTCACTGGGGAAGGCGGCACACACACACCAAATGACTTCTGCAGAAGCGCCTCTCCTGGGGAGCCGCGGGGCGGGGGAGGGGTGCCTGCTGGCACTCAGGCCTTCAAGGCCAACCCGCAGAGGGGCGCTCTGCGCTCCTGGGCGGCAGGACCCCCCAGCCCCGAGCCTGGGACCAGGACGGGGCCCTGGCCAGGCAGGGAGATGAGCATTTGCTCTTTCTGTCTCCCCCCCCCCCCAAAAAAAAATGCTAGTGGGTGTCTCTGAGGGAGGGGAAAGGCTGAGCCTGAAACTCCCCCTGAGTTCTGCGCTCCTTAGGCGCCCTCCCAGCACAGAATATTCTCAAACTAGTTGCACAGCATTCAGCTGGGAGCTGCCCCATTCACCTGGGGCCTCAAGAGCCCCGCACCCCGCACCCCGGAGGCAGCTGCTGGCTCTTCCTTTCGCCCAAACAGAAGACAAACCGCCGACACCCACAAAAGGCACGGTGTCCCATTTGAAAAATGTGAATCGACACGCTCTATCCAAGTTCCCGAAAATGACTGGTTTTGCAAAAAATCCATTGAAAAATCAGGTTTAGGAGATGAAATAAAAGTAAATAGATAAGGTATAAGACATGATTTTTTTTTTTAAAGATCTAAAGTTTACCTTATCTTCCCAGAGGACAGTATTTCACAACACTATTCACACCTTATAAATCCAACCCCCCTTCGAACTGAAAAGAAATATCTCGGTATATTTCAGATATGCCATAATCAATCCGGCATCCCCCCCTTTCTCTCTCAAGTTTTTAAAAACAAGACTTACCTTTCCATTGCATCCTTGAAAACCTCGAAAGGAATACATCAGAGAGGGGACAAGCAGATGGCACAGATCTAGATTTTGCCACGAGGGCTCCTGGCTGTCGAGTCATTATTTCTGAGGCGATGCTGCTGGGCTTGGGCCCGCGTTCGGCAGCATTGCCATTTGGGCCTTTGAAACGAAATTAATCGGCTTCACCCCACCAGCTCCGCTACATACTAACACTTCACATGGCCAAACTGAGGCATCCTCCTCTTTCTGTAGTGACCCTGCATAGAATCGGAGGTGACGGTTTGATGGATGAGTTTCCCAAGAGACAATGTAACCTGTGACATCATGGTTCTGGCTGCACGCCCCCCCCCCCAGCCCAGGCCCCCATCCAGCTTCTTCTCTCTCGAAAGAAAATTGCCTCTGCTTGGTGACAATGCCAACTCAATAGCAAAAATGAACCTGGGGTGCATTGCAAATGAGGTACCTTATCTGTCCTTCTTAACTTATATTTTCTGATTCCCCTGGGCCGGGGTGATGGGAGGAGGGCAAGATATGAATGCACTGGGTGGAGAATTCAGGCAAAACCAAACAAAAGTGCAGATCTCAATATTCTAAAAGTTTACCACCTGACAGCAAAACAGTCACCTCTAAAAGGAACATCTGCGTGTTTTCAAACATCACGATTAAATGCTTGCACAATGAGACTAATGTCTTTCTGTAACATGCAGTTTAGGAGCCTTTACAGTAAAAACATATGTAAGCAACTGCAAAGATATTTAAATATCTATATGCTCTTAGACTTCACTGCAAATATTACCTTTCCCTTGATTAGAAAAGATTTTCTTTTCTTCATTATCAAGTAACATATAGCTCTTTTGAATTAACCTTGGCCGCTTTGCTCTGTTCTGTGTCTTAGTTGTTCTCTGTACCAGCATGCACCGCTCACCTTAGCACTGAAAATAATACTTAATCCATTTGAACTTCTAATACAAACTTACTTGCCTATCAAAGCTCTAATATCTCCACAACTCTCATCTTTACTACCTAGTCAAATATCAGATGTTCAGTACAAGAATAACTAGTCCAGTCCAGACAATATCTCGACTCTATATGTATTTCTATATCTATAATCATCTATCTATCTATCTATCTATCTATCACCTATCATCTATCTATCTATCTATCTTTCTATCGTTGGTGGACCTACCTACATATTAAAAAACTCTTGCGTGGCAAAAAACTGCATAAGCCAATTCAGAAGAAATGATGGATGGGGGTAAAGGGCCCATCTCCTTCATGCTTAAGGAGTGCCTAACCTTCGAAAAGAGAGAAACACTAGAAAAATAAGCAGTGGGTATGGAAGAGAGGAGATCTGGCATTCCTCCCTGCAGCTACATGGTACTTGACTGTGCAGATGTGCTACAGACCCAGCAGTCTACTGCTGGGCATTTCTGTGGTTTCCATCAATTTTCTTTAATATGTGACATTTTATACTCGCAACAGTGATCCTGACGAATGGCTGCAGAGAAGTGCAATTCCTGTTATCTACTGCTCTGTTGCAAACCACTTGGAAACTCAGTGGCTTAACACAAGCATGCATTTTGCTCATAAATCTGGGATTTTGGAAGGGTTCTTCAGGGACCACTGCCTCTGCTCTACTTGGCTTCAACTGCTGTGGCTTAAAGGCTGGAGGCTGGGGTCATCTGAAGAGTCACTCAGCACAAGGCTGGCAGTTGATACTGGCTGTTGGCTGTTGGCTAGAACACCTACACACAGATTCTGCTGTGTTACCTGGGCTTCCTCACAGCATGGCGGCTAAATTCCAAGGGGGAGCGTCCCAAGAGCGGGTTAGGCAGAATCTAGGGCACCTGTTAAGGTCTCTCATGGGAGTCATGTGGCATCACTTGTGGTAAATGAGGCCGTCATAAAACTTCACCCAGGTTCAGGGTAAGGGAACATACTTCTGGGTGTGGCATGGCAAAATTCAGAAAATGAGCGGGCAGTAAATGAAAAGGTTGTTGCCATTTTGGCAAGTATAATCTGCCATAATTATGCAGCCCTTAAAATGATATAACAACATCTGTAATATTGTCAACAATAAAAACATAAATATCTTTTAAAATCCAGAAAACTTAAATTGAAAATAGAAAAAAATGATATAACAGATCCAAATGGACTCACATGGAAGGACAGTCAAATGGTAGTGACTACTGAGTTGACAGAATGGCAAATATGGTGCCATCCAGCAGAAATAACACTGGCACATAATAGACGCTCAATTTTTGTTGAATAAATCTTTGTATAGAAATGAATTTTGTGTTATGCTTGTGTTTATATTGAAAACATTCTAAGAGAAGCTACAGCAAAACATGAACATTGGTTATATAGCTGTGATGAGTTTATAACATTCTTATAATGAATGTTCATAGAAAATTAAACGGTACTTTAAAATGAACCTCAGAGGACGATAATTTGAGCTGATTGTCAGAAAGGTTGACCTATTTTTTTTTTTTTTAGATAATTGAACACTAATTAGAATGCTCCCTGGCAAGGCACTTTTTCTCTTTTCCCTTTATTGTTTAGCTATCTGTAAGTATTTAATTGATGTAAAGTATTTAAAGGATATAAAAATAACATTCTTTTTCACTTGTAATAAAAGAGCACCAGAAACATAAAATACAATTTTTTAAAAAATAAGATGATATTTCATTAAAATAAATATAATTTGTCTTCAAATTAGTCATGGGTGAGAATAATAATATTCACATTTTAATCACTGAATGTGACAAGTGGTGTTCACTCCTATAGCACATGTCACATCATAGAGTACTTACTTATGAGAGATTACGTTTACAACTGACTCCTTGGATGAATAGTTTATGTGTGTGTGTGTGTGGGTGTGCGTGTGATTCAAGTGAATAATGATCCGATTCCAAAGAGGAGGACCAGACACCAGTAGCTTCCAGAAACCAGAGGAACTGTATTTATTCAGGATGTTGATAACTTTGTCACTAAGAGTTGCCAGTGGAACTCTGGTTGAATCAGGGCTGAGTTCACCCCCTGTGTTCTTTGAGAGGAGTGGCCGTTCAAGAGTTGAAGAAAAAGCTGTAGCAGAAAGTATTAGAGATTTCAACTGGGGTCAAGTAAAAGGAATTGAATACAAATATGACAACATTTACATAAACTGGCTTAATAGTTTATGAATTCAGTTAAAACTATATTCTCCTAGTGTTACACAAATGACTCCACTCTTATCAGGAGTGTTTAATCCAGCTTCATCCAATAACCCAAATTTGACACTCTAGACTACAACGCTTACCACAAAATTCAGTTTTAGAACACTTCCATCACGTCAGTGCTTATTTACAGTTTATCTCTGTTCCTACCCCCAACCCCAGGCAATTGCTTCCTGTCTCTATAGATCTGCCTTTACTGAACATTTCAGATAAATGAAACCATACAATATGTGTTTTTGTGTGTGTGGTTTCTTTCACTAAATAAATTGTTTTTTAGCGTCATCCACGTACTAACATATATC
This sequence comes from Eptesicus fuscus, assembly GCF_027574615.1. Lineage (NCBI taxonomy): Eukaryota > Metazoa > Chordata > Mammalia > Chiroptera > Vespertilionidae > Eptesicus > Eptesicus fuscus. The sequence goes on from NC_072473.1 coordinate 3,133,688, forward strand.
ATTACTGCATTGGTTTTTATTGCTAAATAATATTTGTACCCTTCAACAAACCTAGCATAAAAACACAGGTTTAACCACATCCTTGGGACTTCATTTCTTTATAAAGACTCCTGTGTCATGTAATAGTTGTACTAAATAAATACATATGCTTTTCTCTTGTTAATATATGAGTTTTGATACAGAGGCCCACTGCTAAGAACTTAGAAGGGTAGAAGAAAAAGATATTTCTCATCCAATAGTATTTATATTTGGCTGATTCATTGCACACATATTTATCCAAGTGTCTATTATGTGCTAGTCCGTTGTCCTAGATAATGAGTTCATGTTAACATACAGGAAATGCAGAGCTATTCCTGCCTTCCCAGGGGTTGTAGTCTATTTGAAAGAAAGACACTGAACTTGAGGGGATACAGAGCACAATAAAGTGAATTCGAACTGTGGAATGGGAGGTGCAGGTAGCATTAAAGCATGGAGCAGAAAAATCTAACCTTTTCTATGGTTCTGTGGGCACCCACTTGGAACCCAGAGTTGGTGTAAATATTTCTGTAGGCCAAAGGCATTTGAGATTCCACAGATGCAGACAGAAGTCTTCTCAGAGCTTCCTCTATCTGACTAAAAGCAGACTTCTGAGAAATTAGGACTGCCATAAATTCACTCTTCAGGGTGGCTTTTACTCCTAGGAGGGAAACCACAAGTAAACCTACCATAAATCCCCTCTCCAGGAGAGTTTCAAGGTCACAAAAAATGGTAAAACTGCTCACACCTGTATAAGCAAATCATATCATAAACTTTTATCTCCTAACTGTTCTCCTAAAAATCCATTTGACTTTCCCTAAAGAAACCTATTTGTTCTTCCCATAGAAGTCTTTTCTCCCCACTCCATTTTTCTACTAAGTTTGGTAGATAAGACCCAAATTCTAACTAGTGACCCCTTTGAGTTACTCATCACCAGGCACTCACATGTCAATAAACTCTATCTGTTCTCTCGCCAATCTTTGGTCATTTTAATTTCTTAGGTCCCTAATCACTAAACCTAAGAGGGCAAGAGGAAAAGTTTTTCGTCCCCAATAGTTTTTTTCCAGAAGACTCAACTTTTGTGAAGAATACATAGGCAGTCACCAGGTAGGGTGGGAGAGATGATGGAGAGTGTTCTAGGGAGAGACTTGTACAAAGACCAAGAAATAAGAAACAACACTTGAGGCGATGGAGTTGAAAGAAGGTCACCAAGGCTGGACTGTGAATTTCACAAGGGAGAGAGAAGAAATAGATGAAGATAGAGAAATCAGCAGGGGCGAGGCTGTGCTGTGCAATACAACAGTCACCAGTTCCATGTGGCTATCGATCACTTAAAATGTAGCAAGTCAGAGATGTGCTATAAATGTAAAATCACACACCAGAGTTCAACAACTTAGTAAGAAAAAATAATGTAAAATCTCTCAATAATACTGATTATGAGCTGAAATGATAATAACTTGGCTATATTGGGTTAAAGAAAATTTATTTTTGCAATTAATTTAATGTATTTTTCTTTTATTTTGAATTTTGCTACCTGAAAAATTTTAATTACATATGCACTTTGTATTATAATTCTATTGCACAGTGCTACACTACACCAGGAACTATAACTCTGGAAAACTAACTTAGGATTTGTTTGTAGGACAATGATGTATCCAAAAATAACATTGACTGTATAAGTGGTCTCTAGCAACAATTTCACCCAACTACATCCTGACTAATAATTGCATTGTCTGGAACAAACAGGAGACATCTTTGTCCACAGTCAACCCATGTGTGTTTTTCAAAACAGTTTTTTGAGAAGTTATTACTAGAACAATTCTTACCTACCTTTACTTTCTTATAGTGTTGGTATTTCCTCCCTTCATTTCTAGAAACGTAGGGTTCAAGGACACCCCTAGATTCCAATACCATTTCTCCCATTTATCAAAGAACTGGGAGATTGGAGACCTCATTTATTTCGGAAATCTACTAGGTGGTTTTGCTTTTTCAGTTGCAAAAATCGGCTATTTCCTCCAAGAAATAGAAACAATGGATCAACAGGGATACTCTCAGTGGGTGAGAATTCTGACTATTTTACAAACACCACTGCCAACTCTTAATGGCTCTCTAAGGATCCATCCATGAATCAACATTCAAAAGACTGGGATCCCAGACAGCATCAGGGGGCGTTCCCTAAACTCAAACTGTGCGTCCAAACAAAACCAAAAGAAACAACAAGAGAAAAAGATTTTAAAGCGTGTAGCAAGGGAATTTGGAAATGAGATTGTCTCTGTTAGCAGGAGCTTTCAAAATAAGGTTAGAGAAGGAGAAGCTATATACATACAGGGCTGCCCATGTTCACTCATCACTGACGACTTTTTCCCATGAAAAATCCACTTTGTCTAAAATAATAGAAAACCTCAAATAGCTTTACGAATGATTCAGCGTGTTTGTTTAAAAACACATGAAACTCCATTTTGAGTTTATTATTGTGTATGGTGTAAGAAGGGGGGTCTAATTCCATATTTTTTGCATATATCTGTCCAATTTCCCAAGCACCACTCATTGACTAGACTGTCTTTACCCTGGTGTATGTTCTTGCTTCCTTTGTCAAATATGAATTGATCGTAAAAGTGTGGGTTTATTTCTGGGCTCTCTATTCTGCTCCTGATTACAAGAGGGAAGGGGTGAGGGAAGGTAGTAGAGGGAAAAAGGGGGATAAATAGTGATGGAAGGAGACTTGGGGTGGTGAACACAACATACAGATGATACATTATAGGACTGTACACCTGAACCTATGTCACCCTAATAAACACACACACACACACACACACACGAGACTCTCATTAATTGGCTGAAGGCTTTGGTCTGCAAGTGTCCTGCAGTAGTGGTTTGTTTTTAGAGCTGCGGTTGGGGGGCGGGGGTGGAGGCACACTGAAATGTGGTGTACCATGATGCAAAGCAGGTTTATCCATCCTGGTACTATTGGCATTGGGGGTTGTGGGGGCTGTCGTGTGCATTATAGAATATTTAGTAGCATCCTTGGATTCTCCTCACCAGATGCCAGCACTCCCCCCATGATAGTTACAACAACTAAAAATGTCTCCAAACTTTGCCAAATGTCCCCTGAAGGACAGAATTGCCTACCTCCTCCTCTTGAGAACAACTGATGTAATAGCCCTTAAAATACAGGCTTCAAAGTATTGATGTGGCTTTTCCCAGTTGTTTCTTTTTTAAAAATATATCTTATTGATTTTTTTTACAGAGAGGAAGGCAGAGGGATAGAGAGTTAGAAACATGAATGAGAGAGAAACATTGACCAGCTGCCTCCTGCACACCTCCTACTGGGGATGTGCCCGCAACCAAGGTACATGCCCTTGACCGGAATCGAACCTGGGAACCTTCAGTCCGCAGGCCGACGCTCTATCCACTGAGCCAAACCTGCTAGGGCTCCCAGTTGTTTCTGACCCCTAAGTGCCATGATGCGTACCTTGATATGTGTGTTTCTAAAATCTTTCTAACAAATTGCACTGTGATGGAGAGAACATGTTTTCCGCTGAGCCATGACCCTGTCAGGCAGGCTGAGATTCTAGCTGTGGTCTGGAGGGACCATTAACTAGGGAGGGTCCGATCACATGTTGACATTCTGATGTGGTGAGTCCCACCCCCATCCTGTACAACTATCCAAAAGAAATAGAGAAATGAGACAGACTCGTAACACTGATTTGTGGTTCACCCTTGAATAAAATAATATGTAAACGATGGTCCATCCTAGTTTTTCAAAAACAGTTCTCATTTAAATACACAGCTTATGCTTGATTAGTGCCCCATTCTGGACAGAGCACACATTTAACAGGAAGGTAGACTGAATTTATATAGGCATGCTATTTTGAATGTTGTACCAAAAATGATTCAGAAAGGACAACAGGGTACTATTTTATAGTGAGGGATACACATCCCCAGTGTCTCCACTTCTGATTTCTACAATCACACCTATGGAAGGAGATCAACATAAGCTATCGCAAAACATGCCACTTGGGCATAATGATTCGTTTGAGCTGAAGGCAACTGAGTACCAGCAGTCACAGAAAAAGCTCTCTTGCCTCCCCCATCACCGAAAGGCAGGGCATAAACTTTCCTTGGGGGATGTGCACCCCCTCCGCTTTCCCAGATCAGGGCTAGGAGACAACTCTTATCACTGGAGACAGCACTGACTGAAATCTACGTAATCAAATCTCACTGAAATGATTTGTATCTTCTATTAGTTTCCCCCACGTATTAACCTTCTCACAATTTACTGCCCCTGGAAGACTGAAACTGCTTCCTTTGTCTTGTCACAATTTATAGCCCTTTGTTAAAACAGTACATAAGCCTCCAGGTCTGATGGCCTTTTTGGGGTTTTCATTTCTGGAAGGTCTCCCACATGCATATTAAATAAACCTTTCGCCCCGGTAATCCGTCCTTGGTCAGTTTATTTTGCAGGGTGCCAGTCACTGAACCTCAGAGGGTAGAGGAAAAAGCTTTTCTCCCTTTCGGACTTCATGGTGTCACCTGGAAGAGGCCCCCCTGTGCTTTGCTGGTCATCCTGCAATTGTGCAAATATGCGGGACTGATAGCTCCCATTGAGAGAAAACCTGTACCGACACTTTTATTCCCTCAGCTGGCCTCACCAGTTTTCACTATCACTAAATAACTACACCCCTGGACAGCCCTCCCTCTACCCCCCTGCAAAGAGAAGCCCCTCTGAGAAGGCCGCAACTTGGAGCTTTGCACCTGTGACTTCTGCTTGGAGGCATCGATTGGATCCATCATTTGTTTTCCGTAGCCCTGCTCTGACGGCTTTGGCCCGTCTCCCCCTCTAGCAGTTACTCGCATTTGCTTCTTCCTCCTGGAAAATTAGGTTGGACTTCTTGGCGGTGCCACACTCAGCCTCTGCGAGGCAAAATGCATTTCTGGCCATGACAGAGTCTATCATTTAAGTCAGATGGTTGCAAATACACTCTTGGAAATGTTAAAAAAAAAAAACAAAAACATGCCTAGATCTTTTTACTTAATATCACGCTGTTTTTGGATAGACACTTGTATGTAGATGAGGTAAAGTGGCTAGCTGGGTACCTTAATAAAGTTTTTCTGTAATGCAGTGGAAATACAGATTTATCCTATGATGTAGCAAAATCTATTAAAATTTTCCTTATACTTAATATATTTTATATCTCATGGACTGTGGGAAATATGAGTATAGGAAAGGGGGGATAAAGAACATTTTTTAAAAGTTCTTTACATTTAGGAAAGTGGGATTTCAGATCATAGATTACTGGAAAAATCTTACATAGTAGCAGGGCAAAGAAAGAAGGAGGCAACTTTGAGATAGTTTAAGGAAAGAGCTGGATTTGCCTTAGCTAGATAAAATCAAAGGAGAGTTAATGTTTTTTTACTATCCAATTAGCAAAATGAACACACTCAGGTCAGTGTGATCTATGCTGATGTGAAGTCTCCATATGCAATGGCAATGTTCTTTTCCAATATCAATGGGAAAATGAATTTGTAGCTTTTACCAGTATTTTTTAATGCTATCTACAAACTTCTTTGAAATTATGAAAACAAAAATAATTTCTTTAGGCAATTAAAGAGTAACCATTGAATATGCAGTGCTGGGAGCTCCCTTTTTTTTAAAAAAAAAAAAGTAAAATCCAGAACAGGCAGACCAGTAAGCTGGAAAAAGAAATTAATATAACCTCACAGGGAAGAAGAAAAGCAAATATTCTTAAGCAGCCGCTGCTGATGCAAGCAAAGGTTAGAGCAACAAGGCTGTTTTCTAACGAAGTGTGAATCCCATTAGCTCTGAAGTGTTATCCCCTCCTTAGTTCTTACATCTTAGCCAGCCAGATTTAGGATTTCACTTCCATCTGCATCTCAAGGCTTGTAAATAGGACCCATGGAGACAGGCAAAAATGGTGAAGCCATTCAAAAGGCATCTTAGCCTTCATGTAAGACTTTGACATATGCACAATAGGCAGTGGCCAAAATCTGCCCAAACACCACTTTAACATGCTTAGGTGGACAAAATAAAGAGCTGTCCTCCCCCAGTTTCCCCAGCTTCCCCTGCGGCCCCCATTGTCTTGTCCCAAGTACACAATGATGCCGGGTCATGATTGGTCTGTTAGAAATGGAGCACTTGGGAAAGTTTCTTTGGGGGATTTCAGAATTTAAGCTTGTTCCATTTTAGGAAGAAGAAGGGGAGAAAGAACAGCAGCTAAAAAAGTAAAACATGTGGAAGTTATCAATGATTTATTTGCGTGCCCAATGCCAAGGTGATATACTAACTTTCATATTGTAGTCCAACGGACATTGGATGTTTATTAAAGCGGTTCATCTGCAAGGATCTGTAATCCAAATCCTTCCATTCTGTATCAAGATCTGTCAACTATGTCTCTTTTTCTGTATCAAGAAAACACTCTTTTTCATGTGTGTTTTTTCTGTATCAAGATCTGTCAACTATGTCTCTTAAGCCAGGCTGTGCCATTGAGTAGGACCAAATAAAATCACAAAATGAAGTTAGCCCTTCTCATAAAGAAAAATCCAATGTAAGAGAAGCTCATACCTTAGCAAAGATTTTCAACATGGTTGCAATCAAGTCATTTTCCAATTGTAGAAGTAAATAACATTGACCACATGAAATATTCTGCCAGAAGTACATAGTTGCTATGATTTTTTTTGAAAGGAAAGGTGTAAAGCTAAGTGTTCAAATTTGAAATGATTGAAATTGGGTTCCATATTGAAATTATTGAGCTGAACATGTATGGTGAATGCGCAGCATAAATTACAGCACTATGTGTTTAGTTTCTGATGGCCAACTGCACAAAGCTGTACCAAGTTGCCAAGAATGAGGAAATACAAAGATCCACTGGAAATAACATTTGGTTATTCACATTAGCATTGAAGACAACTGTGGTTCAGAAATTTCCGCTTTTTTAATTACAGCAAGTAAACTATTTTGCCAACTCTCTTTGGGAAGCTCAGTTTTCATCCTGGCTGACTGGTCTAAAAATGAAGCTGTCAAGAGCCCTTGGTGGAAATGTTTTTCTAAAAAGAATGTTTATTATAGTATATTTCAAAAAATGTGGAGAATCTATTCAGAAAGATACATCTTCCAACTGAGTTTGATGTGTAGTTTAATTATTTAAAGTGAAGAAGATCCAGATGAAAAATTATTTTAAATAATTTAAATCATATATGCGTCAAGACTTATTTCAGGCATCTTACTTATTTGCTCATAAGTGCACAACATTTTCAGAATCCATGACTAAGCTGAATAAATACCATTGTCGTTTTTCTTTTTTTAAAGCAAACTCAGGTTTGTACCATAAAAATTATTTTCAACATTCATTTAACTATCAGGAAAGTTCATTGATAGTTATCAAAAACCCTATTGGACAGTTTACTTTTTCCTCAAGATACAAATTCCACAAGGACAATAGCTTTTTTTCTCTCTCTCTGTTGAGGGCTCTATCCCTGGCAGCTAGACCTGGCATACAAAAACTTCTCAATATCTATTGAATAAATGAATAATTCAACGAGAACTCTGATGCCTGGGTCTGTACCTCTCTATTATTTTTCCCAAAGATGTTACACTATTTCACACCCAACTTGTTAATTGTATTTTCCATTCTGGCTTTTACCAGTTTCAAGTGTTAATTTAAGTGTCATGCAAAGAAGTTCCCTAAAGGCAATAGTGGTGCTGTCAGAATGTTAAATTTGCAGAGAACTTAATAGTGTAAAAATAATTGTTAATGCTTGCCATAATATTAAATGATATATATGCATGTATACCATCAAATATGGATTTTCCTTTTTCTGAGAGTTAGAAATGTGATATACTTAATCCAGCTAAAATAAATACTCCTCTGTATATGTAATTATATATTTTAGGAGCTATCTCCATTGAAAAAATGATGTGCTTATTTAGCTATATGTCTCTATTTTGGGCACAGTGATCAGGCACCCACAGTATCTGGACTGAGTATAAGTGAAGAGCTCTTTGAAGGGTAGAAATAGTTGCCCTCCAACTTCTAAATGCTTCTAAAGCATGCTGCCTTGAGATGCTTTCCATTAAGAATGTCATAAGACCAAGAAAGTGCCATCACAAAGCCTCTCAGAGGTCCTATAAAGAGACACCTATATAACCTTGTTCAAACGTTTCCTCAATTTATGTGACCATGGTACCTGCTCTGTGTGGACATCTGGAAAAACTCACTTTGAGAAAGCTGGTTAATAGTAATTACTGGAAATTCCTCTATTATATCCTAAACCAAAGATCCCCAACCATTCTCACCTTTGAGGGAACAAAGGAGAAAGAGAAGGTAGCAGGGATAAGAAACGAGGAGAGGAGGACAGCTTAAAATAAGACAAGTTTTGTTCATAATGATTTCTTCTTTTCCTCTGGTGGGTTCAAAAGAGTTCCTTTTAAAAAAATCAATACACAAAGAGTAAATGTCAGTTTTATTTCATCTCCAAGTTCTGACAAACAGGAATGAGATTTATCCTAATATGAATCACTAAAGAGAATCTATTGCCAAAACATCTCTTAAATATACATACTTTGGAGAGCTGTTATAACTTTTCTTGATAGACTAGTTCTTGCCTGTTGCATCAAAACCATATGGTGTCAGTTTCACGGGAAAAGGATACATAAATGAATGCTTTTACACCAGAGCCTAGTGAAACACTGAGCCCGACCTCTTTCTCCACCCAGCATCTTGTCCAGTAGGCACAGTAACCTTTCTACTCAGTCACCTCATTTTTGAAGTAGTTACAGAGTCTTTCCTAACTAGTCATACCTTAGTTCTTCTACTTAATTGTGACCTCTTAAAGGCGTGTTTAGCTCTAAGCTTCACTTATGATGTCAATATCAGGTCAAAGTTTTTCTAGGAAGTTTTTTCTAAAGAAAAACACAGTTCAGTGAGAGCCCAGGGAACCACTGCCTTTCTGCAGAGTGTGGTGTTCGTTAGCGGGCATCCAAAGGAATGGCCATATTTAAAATGGCCCACCACTCCCATCACCTGTAGCCCAGCCTTTATGAGCCTCCAGACCCTTTGAAAAGTGGTGGTGATTTGCTTTTGTGAAGCCAGTAAAGCTCCATCAAACTGATATAGCATGTGAATATCAATAAAAGTTACAACAGAACCCAAATGCTATTGTCCCAATATCTCTGAAAAAGGAGACGAGCTGAGAAATATTAAACTCCAAAAACAACAACAACAACAACAACAACAACAATGAAAGACAGGAAGAAATAAGAGAAAGATTATAATCACAAAGCCTCCTTTCCTTTATTATTTTATTTTGTTTTGATTCTCAAAACATTGTTAAATTTAATTTGCTAAATCTTGTTAAACATTGGATGGATGTTGGATAAGCTTCAACAGGAAATTAGGAAATTGGAGGCTTTATTAAATCCCTTTGTTACTATGAAGTCAATGTGAGTTTTTTAGCAATCTGAGGTGACTTTTTTGCATCTTAAAAATTTACACGACTATGAAAATTGTATCTAGGCAAGTAAACTTGCTTTCTCCCAGGTAGTATGTAGGTTTGCTCTGAGAAAGTCATACTACCTTTGCCAGAAGCATTGGGTCAGGTGTTACCACAAAGGAAACAGAATAGAGTGTATGATTATAAGAGTTTTAGACTCTAGTAGATAAAACAGAACAGGGACAAAGTTACAGATGAATCTAGGTATTCCTCTTTTCTATAAATATTTAATACTGCCAAAACTGGTTTGGCTCACTGGATAGAGCATCGGTCTGCGGACTGAGGGGTCCCAGGTTCGATTCCGGTCGGGGGCATGTACATTGGTTGTGGGCACATCCCCAGTAGGGGGTGTGCAGGAGGCAGCTGGTCGATGTTTCTCTCTCATCGATGTTTCTGGCTCTCTATCCCTCTTCCTTCCTCTCTGTAAAGAATCAATAAAATATATTTTAAAAAATAAATATTTAATACTAGAGGCCTGGTGCATGAATTCATGCACCGGTGTGGTTCCTCGCCCTGGCCTGTGGGGATCAGGCCAAAACAGGCTCTCAGACATCCCCCGAGGGGTCCCGGATTGCGAGAGGGAGGTTCTCTGGTGACGCACCCTGGAATTGGGCTCCCTCCTCTCTGGTTCCAGGTATGTCACCTGAGAACGGCCACTGCCAAATGACTGCAGCTCCGCAGCTCCTGCATTGAGTGTCTGCCCCCTGGTGGTCAGTGAGCATCATAGCTACTGGCCAGTCTGCCAGTCGCTTAGGCTTTTATATACATAGATTTACAACTTTGATTTTCAAGGCTTGGTACAATATGGGATCAATGATTTTGTAACCTTCTGAATGTGTTGGCCAGACTACATTATATGTTAGATGAAAGCTCTGGAAAGGGGGATATTGCCTCCTAGCTCAACAAACATTGTTAATATCACATAAAACGGGCTTTGTAAAACCAAAAGGACTAACCTTTGTACCCTTTGATTTTACTGCACATAGTGAAGTTCCAGGAGTTTTGTAGAGAAGCCAGTGTGTTTTGATGGAGAGAACCTGGGCGTTGGGGTCTTATGATTCTCACATTGTTTGTGCCTCTCAATAGCTTGGACAGGTTACTTCACATCTCTAAAATCCACTTTCCTCTTCCATAAAATGGAAACAAAACTTCCTACTCCATAGATATTGTTGAGAAAATTAAAGGAGATGGTGTGCACCCTTACCTCTGTTCCTGACACATGAGAAAGCCCAGGAAACACTGGCTCCTTTTTTTCTAAGGAATAATAAGTTAATATTTATTGAGGGCATTTCCGCCACTGTGCTGAGCATCCAAATTCTTTATCTCACTTAATAGTTCCCACAGCTCCATGAAGTCATCAGTACTATTGTTATCCCCAATTCACAGATGAGGAGACTGAGACCTAGAAAGGTGTATAACTTGCTCAAGAACACATTCCTACTGAGCAGCAGAATGAAGGTTTTACTCCAAATTCTGATTTACCCACTGGCCCTCCCAGATGATTTGCTAATTGAGTGGGGCTCAGTCCATTTATTCATTGAACAAATATTGCTACGTTTTCATTATGTTTCAGGCATTTTATAAATGGCTGAAGATGCAATGATGAGTAAAACAGATATGGCCCTTGCCCTCACATAGCTCACAACCTAGCCCAGGGTTTTTCAACTGCTGTGCTGTTGGTATTTGGAGCTGGATAATTCTTTGCTAGGGTGGGCTGTCTTGTGCATTTTAGGATGTTGAGAAGCATCCCTGGCCTATACCCATAGCAGCCCCCTACACACACACACACACACACACACACACACACACACACATTATGACAATCAAATATAATCTCTGGATTTTGCCAAATATCTTCTGGGGAGAAAATCACCCTGAATAAGAACCATTGCTCTAGTGAAAGCAATATTAAGAGTCTTGTGCTTAAGGAGTTAGGAAACTCCTACTCATCCTGAGGCTCTTCGGTAAGGTATAGTTTCCCTTTAAAACAAAACAAAACACACACAGACCAACAATCATCTGCCATAATGTAGAGCCTGTCATGTAACTACCACCTCATAAAGAGATTTCACATTATTCTATCAAAATGTTTTTTGGTGGAACTCACTCTAGTTTGGAAAAGGAAGGCAATCAACTTTGCTCTATAGAAATATGTTTCAACTTACCTGAAAGAGGGTGTACCATAAAGTACTATGCTTTCAAAAATATTAAAGGGATATGAAGACATAGTGACTCATAATATAGTTGAGGCTAATTACAGTTCTACAATTGGGGGAATGAGGAAAGCACTGAATTTGGGGAGGCTAGAATCAAAGGTTGCTAGGTTCAATAGTTCCAGGTTTATTACAGTATTTTCAGGTTGCTGGTGGTATTAGCCGTGACAGGTTAACTGTTGCAATCTAACAATTACATGATAGTCTTACATGGATGACCCTTTTTTTTTTTTTTTTTTTTTTTAGGTCTTCTGGGTTGCTCCTCTCTATACTGAGACTCCAGGACTCAAGCTTTGACAACATTATGGCTCTGCTTTTCTTTAGGTATTTGGAGTTCTCGCCTTCACCACTAATAGAGGGAAGAGAGAGTACGCAGATGGCAATGGAGGTTTTCATAGACCATGACTAGAATTTGGATATTCCATTGATAAGAACTCAGTTTCATGACTACTGCTAACTACAAGGCAGACCAGGAAACAGAGTCCAGCTATATGTCCACGAGGGGAAGCAGTTTTGTTTGAACATATAGCCATACTTTGCCAGAATAGTCAAAATGGTTTTCATTGCCCAAGAGTGATACATTATCCATTTTTCTAGCTTGCAACATTAGGATATTTATACTTTATAAAGATTCTATGAGGACTAATGAAAGATGTGTGAGCTGTATTCTTCCCAAAGACTTTAAGCTATGTATGTATCTGCTATCTGGAGAATGATCCACTATGCTAATTTATAGCCCCATTATGAACAGACACATTCTTAATTCCTGGCAGACATTCTGATGTTGGTCAATCCGTTATCATTCATTAAGAAAAGGCGAATGTGCTATACTGTGCAAGTCCACATCCCCCAGCAATGGTGTAATATTTTCTTTTGCTCTCAATGTGTGAATTATTAAAAATAAGCTAGCTACAATGTCATCATTTTTTATTATATCAAAAATGAACACAGAGACAGGACTGCTTCCAATTTGTGAAGTTATTTAGCATTTAATATTCCCTTTGGGAAATGAATATGGTTTGCGGAGATTATTTATATACCACTAGTCAAGTGTGGTTTAAATAAATGCACCGTGTTGCTAGAGCTATGTGAATGAATCTTTCAATGCCAAGAACTTACTATTGAATAAAGAGATATAATCATAAATCAGCTAACTGGAAAATGGTTAGTAGAAATTATCTGGTCATTTTACTGATATAGATGAATATCTTAGGTTATATTTTTCTAGTATTCATTCAAACAAATTCATAAAAACAAATGTCTGGGCATTCTATGCCAAGATATTAGTTTTAACATTTAGTAGTTACTTCAAATGCATAGTCCCTGAAATTCATTTTATTTTAGGGGAGTGAAATGTGGGCTGATGGTTCAGATATGTGTAAATAATTCATTTTTTTATCCAGTTAGGGGAAAAAAAGAAGTAATTGAATGGCAACAAAATAATTCTTATTCTTAAGTATTCAGGATGCATTCTGTATAATTCAGGATTTAAATCAGCTCCTTCCAAGACTGATGTAAGTTTGGAGCAGAAGGGGATGGTCAGCAGGTCAGAAAGAAAAAGGGAAATGAATCAAAGTCTAGGGTCTCTGGGCTAAACCGCACATTAGCTGATTTCTTCAGAGGCCACTTGACTCCTATTGGAGAGAAAACAGAAATTCCCGGGAGAAACCAGAAGAAAGTGCAACGAAAGGGATTCACTTCTCCAGAGCATTCCTGAGGGTATTTGGGGAGTGAGAACCTGCAAGCCTCAGTCCGAACAAAGGGCCAACACTGGTTTTCCTTTTCTCCACTTAGCTACTTCTCAGGCAACAGATATGCCCTGCTTGAAGTAAACAGAATATGGAACCACAGAGATAAATTCATCTGCCGTTATTGAATTTACAAAGGGATTCCATACTTTACCTTGACATTTACCATAACATGTATTTCACTAGGGACTTTCCCCTGGAACCAATGAAAGACATTTTGGTTTAATAAAAATTATTTTGATATTTAGGTTGAACACTATGAAATTGACAATATCTGACCAGTTTTGACTGGCACAATGGCAATTTCTTCAGGTTAATCTTCAGGTTTAGCTTTCCAGGAACATATCCTTTGTGTGAAGTAAGCTATACCCTGCAGAGAGACCCTCCAATAAACCAGATGGGAAACAATGGAGTCAATTCAAAGGGCATTATTTTGAGGTAACGTGAAACCTCCACTATTGTGACCTCCAAAACTCTTCTATGTGAGTACTCAAGAAGTTTTTTATAAATACCATATGATTTCACTTACATGTGGAATAGAAGTAACAGAATAAACAAATAAACAAAACAGAAACAGACTCATAGATACAGAAAACAGCCTGACAGCTGTCAGAGGGAAGGGGGTTCAGGGGCTGGGTGGAAAAGGTGAAGGGATTAAGCAAAAAAAAAACACACAAAAAAAAACACCACACACCCTCATAGACACAGACAACATTATGGTGGTTACCAGAGGGAAAGGGGGTGTGAGAGGAGGTAGAAGAGGGTAAAGGGGTAATAAATGGTAATGGAAGGAGACTTGACTTTGGGTGGTGAACACACCATACAATATACAGATGATGTATCATAGAATTGTACCCTCGAAACCTATATAATTTTATTAACCAATGTCACCCCAATAAATTCAATAAAAATTAAACAAATAAGAAGTTTTTAATCTAAAAACTGCCATTGCCCAACAATTCAGTAACTGATTGTGCCAATTTGTCACAATGGAAATAGCCAGAAAGGTAGATCACTAAAGAAAATAAAGTTGTTGGCTGATGGTGTCTTTCCTTTTCCACTGTTAGAAGTATCATGTGTGCAATGAACTGCGTGTCGTAGATTTCTCAGTCTTTTAATATCTGGGAGAGACAGAGCAGCAGGCTTCTGGCAGGTTAGGCAAATTTTGCCCTTTTTGGCTCATTTATCTAAGAAAGAATTTGGTGGCTTGACAAGTTTCTGACAGTGGAGGAAAATTATTTGAGTGATGGCAGCCAGAGGCACTTAGCAAATTCTGACCGCCATCATAGTTGTCACCCACTGAAATTGAAACCGGAGTCCAAATTTATACAAGTGGATTCACTTACATGGCACAGAACTTGCATGCTGTTTATTAACCATCACTGCGTCCTCCCTTCTGAATCTTATAGCTATTTGGATGGGATGACGTTTTGGAAGCTGTAAAACCCTTGTGAAACTTTCTTATTTTGTTCTAATTTAGTATCCTCATCTTTAACCACAATGACGATTTTGATTCAAAAGACAAACTTCAGGAAAGGAAGTGAAAAAGTCAGAAAGTCTGGAAGAGGTTGGAGGAGGCAGTGTGTGGGATGTGGGGAGAGAGGAAGACAGCAGATTCTTCCTTTTTAAAAAGTGATTATTCACTTCTAAATGAGACAGCTCAATTTAGCTGCCCTGAATTTATGGGTCTAACCATTGGGGAAGATTATGTGCCTTGAGTTCTCCGGGGAAAGAGGCTACCTGGTGATCCAACATTCGTGGTCAATTGTTATTACAGGTGTAGGAGCTCATTGCGGGCAATGACAGAATTCCTACAGCAGGAAATTCAGGCGAGGTTCATTGATGGGGTGGTCAGGAGGCAGCCAAAAATGTATGCAAGTAAAGGGTTTAGCTAGTTATTGGAGCTAGTATTTTCTGCTCGGTTCTTCAAAAGAATGGAGAAATCCATTATTTGTGTCTTGATAGAAATGCCTGGCCAATTTTATGTGTCCATTGGCTTTATTTTGCCCAGAAGTTATACTAAAATAAGAAGCAGCCAACTTTTCCCTCTTTCTATAATGATAACATTATATATTGTATTAATAAGTCATGTAAATTACATAATCATGCAATTAGTAAGTTATATAAATTAATAAGTAATGGGCAACAACATAATGGGCAACAATTATGTCTTTGCAACCAAAACCTGGGTATAGTGAAATGATACATCTAACAAATGCATGCATGAGTCACTTAGAATAAAATAACTCTTGAGAAAAGGCTGTTACTATATTAAGCAGTTAGTGAGCAGGCTAATTCAATGAGGTGTGTACACACTGAATTATTTTATACTCATGTTAGCAGATTTGTTCACTTACTTCCTTAGGATAAATTCCTAGAAGTAGGATTGATTGGTAATTCTATATAATAAAAGCCTAATATGCTAAGTGTCTGGTCCACCGGTTGGCCGTTCAACCAATCAAAGCATAATATGCTAATGATATGCTAAGGCCACTCAACCGTTTCTATGATGTGCACTGACCACCAGGGGGCAGACGCTCCAACCAGTAGGATAGCTTACTGCTGGGGTCTGATGGATTGGGACTGAGCGAGATGGGCCGGACATGACCTGGAGCCCTCCTGTGGTCCCTCCCCAGCTCGCCAACCTCCCATGTCCCTCCCCAGCCCCGATTGTGCACCGGTGGGGTCCCTCAGCCTGGCCTGCACCCTCTCACAATCCGGGACCCCTCAGGGGATGTCGGAGAGCTGGTTTCGGCCCAATCCCGCAGGCCAGGCCAAGGGACCCTACTGGTGCACGAATTCGTGCACCGGGCCTCTAGTAAGATATAATTTTTTTTTGTGTAGGTTTTAATACAAATAATGTACTTTCCTTAAAACTTGTATTTATTTCAACCCCACCAACCATATGAGAGTTATTAGTTTGTTTTAAGAATTTTAAGCCAGGCCATTCCTTACTTTGGAGGAGATCAGGCCATGTTTCCCAACTTCCTTCCTTCTCTCCTTCCTCCCTCTGATAAACATTGATGGATCACCCACCATATTCAGGCATTGGACACAAAGTCTCCAATCACATTAGCCACTATATATGGGAGAATAATGATTTTGTATATTCACTTCTTTTATCCTCTTACATAACCCACATAAATATCATAGAAAATTCCAACATGTCAACTTCTAATCTCCCTTTCCCAGAGGCTGTTCACATCTGGAAGTAACACAATTTCTTGTGTCAGACCATGCTCCTTGATTTTGCTCTGAAAGTATTGTCACCATAACTGTGAGAGACAGAAACCAGCCATGTCCCATCTTCAGGCTGACTGCTGAATTCATTAAGTAGCTCTTCTTCTTTTCTCCTCCTCAATGATGGTACTATGGTACCTCCTACCCATATCCCCACCTCCAGCCCCAGGTCAAAAGCAGTGCAGAGTCATAAATGCATGGGTTATTCAGAGGAACCTTTCAGTACCCTTCCTTCCTTACATCATACTCTCTATTATATTAATGAGCTATTTTCATGATGCTCTAAGAAGCCAGGATGAAGAACAGTCTTTTTGTTAAAGAAAGTGACAGTTCATTAATGAGAGTTTTCTGTGTTGTCATAAATAGAAACCCCCAAATAGCATGGAAATTAGTGAGAGGAAGTTCAGAGCTCATCCTCGCCCCAGAATAGTCTGACAAGCTTCAAATTGTTCACGGACCTCTTTCAAGCCTCTGCAATGTTTGGGCTTTTACAGTGACTACTAAAGTCAAACATACCACTCCAATAATTGTAAATTAGCAGAACACATCAAGGTGTACATAACATGAAACATGATTAAAACACTCCCAGCCACATTGATCCCATATATAATATTAGGAGTTTAGGAATTCTGGTCATACCTCTTTCAAGTGGTCCAAAGTAAAATTACACTGCATTTAATCGTGTTTATTTCTCTTTTCATGTATATCCCCTCTTGGACAGAAATAGAAGGAGCAGATGTTAGGATCATTGAGTTGAGGAGGCAAAGGGTCAAGGTGCAATAGGCAGTGTATGAAGGTTTGTGATGGCCAAATGTTGAAAGTGAAGTCACGTGAATTATGGTAGTAGGTTCTTATGAATGTTCTTTATAATTCTTTTCTGTATTCCAATGTCTTTGTGAATGATTTAAATTAGTGGTTCTCAATCTGGGGTGACTTTGTCCTGCCATGGGACATTAGACAGTGTTTGGAACATTTTGTCAAAACTAGGGTGAAGTTCTAGTAGCATCTAGTGAGACAGGGATGCTGTTAAACATCCTACAATCCCAGGACAGCTTCCCACACCAAAGAATGACTGGTCCTAAATGTCAATAGTGCCAAAGTTGAGAAACCCTGATTTAATTTACTTCAAATGCAGTTTGTTAGATTCTAACTTGATATTTGAATAATCATCTCAAGCATTATCAGCTGTAACAACATGGGATCATAACAAGATTCAACTCTAGTCTAGGTTAAAGTTAGAAGTCTTCATTTTCTTCTTTAAAATATGTTTTATTGATGTTAGAAAGAGAGGAAAGGAGAGGGAGAGGGAGAGAAACATTGATTGATTGCCTCCTGCACACAACCTGACTGGGGACCCAACCTGCAAACTGGGCATGTGCCCTGATCGGTAATCGAACTGGTGACCCTTCAGTGCGCAGGATGACACCTGACCAACTGAGCTACACTGGCCAGGGCAGTCTTCAGTTTCATATCAGGGAACTGCTATAGAGAGACAGTACCTCAGTAACATTAAGTTCTTCTAAAGGATAAGAGTTGAGGAAGAAAACTACAAAGAGGATCAATGAGAAATGTGCCTTTTCTCTTTAAGGAACCACTGGATATATCTTTGGGCTCTAGAAAGTTATGAAAGGCTTAGCTGCTTCCCTTCTTAAACTCATTCTAATGATCAGATGAGGGGTTTAAGGATGAGTCCTACGGAAAGTAATTCCTTCAGACCAGCCAGACGATTCTGCAAGACCTTGAAAGAGCAAGAGCGCCTTATATGATGAGAGCAGCTCAGTGGTCCTCAAAGTGTGGTCTTTGGACCAGCAGCATCAGCGTCTCCTGGGAACGTAGATGATTCAACCATGGCAGTGCTATAATAGTAACTTAGACATGACCATTCTGGGGCCCCGCCCCATATCTAAATGAGTAAGAAACTCTGGCACCAGGCTCACTGCCTTTACCAAGTCTTCCAGGTGATAATATGCCCGAGTTCAAAACCATTGCTTTAGCTAAAAAAATGGTGGAGAAATAGAGAGAGACAGAAACAGAGGGAATTTCTTAAGGAAGTTCTAGGTCTGTGTTACTCAAGAACAAATCAAGATATTACCTTATCCTCAACAACATCAATTGAAAATATAAAATTTGGGTTGGGATTTTCACTTAAAATCTCATTTCCAGTGCAGCCTGTGATCTCATGGACGTGTTGACTGAAAGCCCACTTGCTGAGAGAGTCCAAAGATCTTTGGAAAGTAAATGTTGCCATTTGGTAAGTTTCAGGCCAGGGGTAATAGGGTACCTTCTTTTAATGAAGTTTCCTGGGCATGTTCAGTCTTTTCATGATAAAAGGGCAATAGTTAATTCTGCCTATCATCTCTGTATTCATCTCAATTTCAAGCTGTGAAAAAAAGGTCATCATTCATGTTGGCATGTTCATGCCCTATGACAATGAGATCCGGAACTCAGAGGAAAGAAAACGCCCTGTTTCCGGTTACTATTTTAGCAGTGTCCTGGTTTAATCATCTTTTCTTCCTGAGGGCACCACTGTACTTAGAACACTTGGAATTTTACGCTCTGGCAGAATTTCCTCTTACATTCTCCATAGCAAGATGCTTTCTCTTTGGATTTTGAAAAGATTCTTCTTAGAAGGAAATGAAAATGCAACTAAAGGCTGAGGGGAAAGTCTCTTTTTGTGCCAGTGCTTGGGCACCCAAACAACCAGAAACTTTCAGCAGCACGTGAGCAGTTCAAACTTGGGAAGAAGCGTGCCGTCCCGGAGCACAGCTTAAAGCTAAGCCCAAGTTCAAGTTGAGTGGGAGAGGGCATGGCAGGCCTTCAATTCCAGAGGAGCCCTAATGATGTGGCTGTTGAACCCAGAAATTTATACAGCTCATAGGGCCTTCATGCCCAAACCAGGAATTCCTCTTTTGAAAGAAATACCACCAATTCCTCTTTGAGAGTCGCTGATCTTGTGTAGAACTAGCACAGCCCCTTTAAAATTGTCGAGCAATCTATTTTTGTTAATAAAATCTGGAACATTCTAACATGATTTGTATTTCAATTGTATTAGTGGTATTGCTTACTTAAGTGTTGCTATGCTTCCAGATAGCCATGGATAAAAATAAGTCACATGGAACATGCCAAGAGCCTCGTTTGTAATATTCCAAACATAATGAAAAGAGAACAAAAATGAAGCCATGTCTGGTAGAGCTTGAAAAGATTTTATATCCCAGGAGCCTGCCAAGATGTTAACATAAGGGAACAATATCATCAGACGAAAAGAAAAAACAAAAACTAAAGCAATTAGTGATAACATGTAGAATGCCGGGCTTTGTTTAAATAAAATAAAACTCTATCAGTAAAATATGATGATTTCAACAAAGTGTTTATTGCCCTAACTGGTTTGGCTCAGTGGATAGAGTGTCAGCCTACGGACTGAAGGGTCGCAGGTTCGATTCCGGTCAAGGGCATGGACCTTGGTTGCAGGCACATCCCCAGTATGTGCAGGAGGCAGTTGATCGATGTTTCTCTCTCATAAATGTTTCTAACTCTCTATCCCTCTCCCTTCCTCTCTGTAAAAAAATCAATAAAATAAAAAAGTGTTTATTGTTCTAATTTCAGTCTCATCAAGACATAGTACTCTCTTTTGTATACTGTATATATTGCAATTTTTTAAAGAAATAATTTGAATGACATGAATTAGAAAGTTGATCTTTTCTCAGAAATGAAGTTCGATGTTAAGAGGGTTTTTTTGTGTGTGGTCAATAGGATATTTTCCATACATATGTGTGCATGTGAACAGATCGACTTCTCTGTAATCAGAACTAAAGGACAGCTTTCCACTGTGTGAAAGAGTAATTAACCCAATTACAGGGCTGAGTAATAACAGATGTAAAAGATTTGTATGTTTCAAACTCAGAGATAAATTCATATAAAGTACAATTTTGTCAGTTTCTGGCTTATCAGATCCAAAGATATAACATTCTTTGCTAATGTTGCAGCAACATCAATCAATCAACAAATATTTTCCATGGTCATTCTGTGCCTAAAACACAAGATCAAATTTCCCCTCATCCGAAGTTCAACTTGGAATAAAAGGATTAAGGGCCAAAAACTTCCTTAACAAATGATGCTAGCCAAAACATCAATTATTTTCTTGGGTAACGGGGATTACATCTAAAAACATATCTTCCTGAAAATTAAGGCCAAACCAATAGTTTGCACTTTTTAGAACAGGATACTTTCTTCTGTAGTGTACAGGCTTGCTATTTTGGGGATTATACATAGAAAAGTTTTCACATTGCTACCCACAGTTATTTGGCTACATGTGTATACATCTGAGTACATGTACGGTTAGAAAAAACATTGTCATGTTCTCCTATGTGGAGTATAATTTTAAAAGTAAGCATATTGCTACATAAAAATCACGTCATGCTTCTTGTCCAGGGTTGGGAGACAGGGAATGGAAATTTCTCAAAAGCTCCTTCTAGTTCTAATATTCTCTCTTGCCATGTAAAAGGACCCGTCCTGCTGGCTTAACCCACTGAAGTACACGTTGTTATTATAACTGCATAGCAAATTATAGAAAAAAAATGTGAATCTGTAGTCTCAATCCCTTTAAGATATATTACGAGTATATGATATGGATATTTAGCAATGCTGACCACTTGTTTATTATTTGTTAGATGATGAACTTGACACACTCCACGAGGACTATTTAAATGACCATTCCAATGGGAAAAACAAAAAATCGAAGACAAACAGGAATTAAGTCAGTTGTTCTTCACCAAACAGGCCGTGAAACCTGCAAGAATAGCTTCCGTGGTTGAAAAGCCGCCTCTCGTTTAAGCTGCAGAGTTAATGAATATCAGTCCTTTAGAGGAAAACTGACATTTGTCTTATCATGCTTGTTTGCATTATTTATGTACATATCTTTATTTATTTATGGAGAAGGGATTTCTCAGGGGACTGGAAATCTAGCTCAGAAGATGGACATAAACAAAAATGATGTGTCAGATTGAAGTTTTCCAAGGAGAACCCGATTGCCACCTCTGACACGGAGAGCCTCTGCTAGAGCTGCAGAAGCTGCTGCCGCGGGAAAACACAACTGTCTCTTCCTCGTTAGTTTCATTCCCCCTTATCAGAGAGACCCCTGTCCAGGCTGAGGATCTAAAGAACTCCTTTGAGGGGGTGGCTGAAGTAATGGGACCTCGAGAATGGATGGAGGTGTAATGGTGCCCTCTGCTGGAGGCAATCAGTAATGCCGCCCAGTACGTTTATCGGGGCTGAAGTCAAGTAAAACATTTTTGGTGGGTGTTTCTGGAACAAAAAGTCCTGAGACACACTGAAAAAAAAAAAAAAAGTAGTCGCAAAACCCCAAACCACATGAAATTAGCTTGATTTTGAGTTGACAGTGGAATTGGAAACCAGCTGTATTTTATCTGAAAATGTTAGCACTATAAACCCTTCATCAAACCTGGAGACAATTATTTTCTCACTATCTGGACAAGACCACATTTCTAGCGGCTGGATTTTTCCAAGGCAGACTTTGCTCTCCCATTTTAGGCGTGGAGAGCTCCCCTCTGGCATAAATAAAGCCTCATTCGAGAATGAAGGATGCTACAAGGGCCAGCCCAAGCCGTCCTCCATGGCTCTGCTATCACACATCATAAAGGCATTTGTCACAAAAAGCACGCATCCCATTGGCATTCCCAAGCTTCTTAGAAATACATCGGATGAAGATTGATTTTTTTAAAAAAGTTATTTGAGAAAATTCAGGAAAACAGGGGTATTTCATTAAAGCTGTAGTTTCCTCATTTCCCAGTTCTGAAATGGAAATTCTTTGTAGTTTTTTAAAAAATATATTTTATTGATTTTTTACAGAGAGGAAGAGAGAGGGATAGAGAGCTAGAAACATCGGATGAGAGAGAAACATCGATCAGCTGCCTCCTGCACACCTCCTACTGGGGATGTGCCCGCAACCAAGGTACATGCCCTTGACCGGAATCGAACCTGGGACCCTTCAGTCTGCAGGCCGAACCTGGGACCCTCAGTCCGCAGGCCGACGCTCTGTCCACTGAGCCAAACCGGTTTCGGCTTCTTTGTAATTTTTAAACCAAGGCCCCACGTTTTCAATATGTACTGGGCCCTGTAAAATATGTAGCCTGTCCCATGCATGTGCTTAATTAGCATGTAGTTTTGAGTGTAAGATGCTGGCCTTCCTTGGAAACACAATGTCTAAAGTGTGATGCTCATGTGGAAGGATTTGATAGTCTAGGACCGTGGTCGGCAAACTGCGGCTCGCGAGCCACAGGCGGCTCTTTGGCCCCTCGAGCGTGGCTCTTCCACAAAATACCACGGCCTGGGCGAGTCTATGTTGAAGAAGTGGCGTTAGAAGAAGTTGAAGTTGAAAAAATTTGGCTCTCCAAAGAAATTTCAGTCGTTGTACTGTTGCTATTTGGCTCTGTGGACTAATGAGTTTGCCGACCACTAACACAGTACAATGACTGAAATTTCTTTTGAGAGTCAAATTTTTTAAACTTCAACTTCTTCTAACACCACTTCTTCAACATAGACTCGCCCAGGCCGTGGTATTTTGTGGAAGAGCCACACTCGAGGGGCCAAAGAGCCGCCTGTGGCTCGCGAGCCGCAGTTTGCCGACCACTGCTCTAGGAGATAAGACATGTACAAGAGGAATGAGAACATGAAATCAAATACAATAACTCAATAAATGAGGTGTGGGTGCTCAGAGGAGAATGGCAAGGACATTTCCAGCTGGGAAAATCTGAAATGCCTCACGAAGGGGGTGTCATTTGACCTGGCTTTCAAACAGATTCTTTAGTACCCAGTTCTCTGTGGAAGGCTAGAAAAACAAAGAAAACAAGGGAGGAGATGTTCCTTTTGGCCATCTGGTCCACTTGTGGTTTTACTCTTTGTTTGTCACCTTAATTGACTTTGGGGTTTTAATCAAAGGATGCCAATATGCTTTTACTCATAAAGTGTGGTCTTCCATAGAGAAAATCCTTTTGCCTTTTAGAAACCGGGGAACGGGTTCAGGGTGCCTGCCTCTCAGCAAGCTTCCGTGGAGATGTCCGATGAAACCAGGGTGGGACTTGTGTTTTCTAAGTGGGTTGCTCCCTAAGGTTAGAGCTTGTGGTTATGAGACAATGGCTGTGAGCTCAGAATCTGTAGCATTGTGTAAGCGATTCAGGGCTCATGTCCCCAGCCCCCGCAGGGTGAGTCAATCAACAAATCTTACAAAAAAAAAAAAAAAAAACACACAAAAAAACCCACAACAGCACTCTTTCTCTTCCTGGGGATGATGTCACTATGACACTGAGATTGCCAAGCCCTTATCTAGAAATCTGTGTCTGCTCCAGGGCCCTAAAGAAGCTCAATGGATAAAACATTTATTTATTTTTTAAAAATATGTTTTTTTATTGATTTCAGAGAGGAAGGGAGAAGGAGAGAGAGATAGAAACATCAATGATGAGAGAGAATCATTGATCGGCTGCCGCCTGCACGACCCCCACTGGGGATTGAGCCCGCAACCCAGGCCTGTGCCCTTGAGAGCTCTAATAATGATATCCAAAGCTATCGTTCGTTGTACACAAATGTCCAGATCGCATCTCTCTCAACTTCCACACGTGCCTTCCCAGCAAACACTCTAAGCGAGATTTGCTTCTGAGAAAAGCAAAGGGAATACAATGGTATTCTCAAGACCTGATATAAAAATTAGAAATGTATTCTGCTCAATAGGGATAAAGCTGCATGTAACTATTTTTTAAAAAATATTTTATATTGGTTGTGTTAAATATTCAATATTAATGTAATAGTGAATTTTCAAAAGCTTTGTACATTAGTGGACATATGGCCAATGTACTTTGCAGAGCATGCACATATTTTTTCTTCCCTGCACTGCCTCATAATTACTCTTAATATGTTCTGTGTTTCTAGAACCGAGCCTTCTTAATTCTTAATGGAACTAGGTAGAAGCTTTAAAAAGTCACCATGTGTTTTTAAGCCTCTGATTGCAGACAAAGCTATGCAAGCAAGATATATGATAAATGATATATTCTGAGATTTTTCTTTTAGACTTGCCGTATCTAAAGCTGATTTTCCACTAGATATTTAAACCAGAACCAGCAAGCAGATACTCTCTGGATATTAATTAAGCAGCATTTGTCATTTCTTACAAATTGACAATTTTATCTTGTTCCATATAAGATAATTAATAGATATATCTTATTATTTTGTTGTTGTTAGAAAGGAAGGGAGAGGAAGAGAGAGAGAGAAACATCAATGATGAGAGAGAATCATTGATGGGCTGCCTCCTGAACGCCCCCTACTGGGGATCGAGCCCACAACCCGGGCATGTGCCCTGACCGGAATCGAAACCTGGGACCCTTCAGTCCACAGGCTGGTGCTCTATTCACTGAACCAAACCAGCTAGGGCTATCTTATTATTTTAAGAAGCTAATAACCTAATTCCTCACAAGGGAAAAGTACAAAACATTTATTTATTTTTTAAAAATATATTTCTTTATTGATTTCAGAGAGGAAGGGAGAAGGAGAGAGAGATAGAAACATCAATGATGAGAGAGAATCATTGATCGGCTGCCGCCTGCACGACCCCCACTGGGGATCGAGCCCGAAACCCAGGCATGTGCCCTTGGCCGGAATCGAACCTGGGACCCTTGAGTCGGCAGGCTGACGCTCTATCCACTGAGCCAAGCCTGCTGGGGCAATAGTAAACATTTAAATCAAATTATTTCCTTGTACTTGGTGACAAAATCAAAACGGAGAAGGAGCCATTTCTAACACTATGGGGGTGATGACTCAGGCTCAGATGGGAGGTTGGGCATTTCAGATTATCAGTCTGAAATGTCACGTTAGGTGGAGTGTTTCTCCGAGAAAAGAACAGAATAATAAAGACGCACTTGAGTAAAAGTCAACCAAGCCTGGTGGAATGAAACCACCACCTGGCAGAATTTATGAGAGCAAAAGAAAACTGTGTAAGCAGCGGCTGGCTTTAGAAAGCGGTGGCCTAGCAGAACCTGGTCCGAGGACAGCGGAGTTCACCTTTGCCCTCATTTCCCATTATGAGAGCTGGCGGCATCACATGTTCCAACCTGAGTGTTTCGGTCTCCGTAACCACCACACTTCGCATTCTGGCAACTTGCTGACCCACATTGTTGGTGGCCAAACTGTGGTTAGTGTGGGCCAGAGAGCCAGGGACTGCTGGCTAAGCTCTTTTCTGCTTGTGGCTGCCCAGGAACCAGCGGGCAATGCTTGGATTCCCCTTCTATGCCCAGAGCACATGACAGCGTGGGACTGGGCAGGGACACCAGTAGCTGGTGCTGGAAGCCTGCTTTCCTGCTGCTGACGCAAGGATCTGAACTCTGCATTCAGCCCTCTATCTCTGTCAAGTGTTATGTGGCAGAATGGAGATTCACACTTTCTCTTTCTTCATTACTATTATTTTTAAAATATATTTTCATTGATTTCATAGAGGAAGGGAGAGGGAGAGAGAGAATCATCAATCGGCTGCCTCCTGCACCCCCCCCCCGACTGGGGATCAAGCCCACAACCCGGGTATGTGCCCTTGACCGAGAATCGAACCCCGGAACCTTCAGTCCACAGGCCAACACTCTATCCACTGAGTCAAACCAGTCAGGGCTTGTCATTATTATTTTTATTTTATTTTTTTAATTTCTTTATTGATTAAGGTGTCACATGTTTGTCCTCATCCCCCCATTCCCATCCCACACCCCTCCCCACGGATGCCCCCACACCCCTCCCCACGGATGCCCCCACCCCCTGTTGAACTTAACCATTGGTTAGGCTCATATGCATGCACACAAGTCCTTTGGTTGATCTCTCCCCCCTCCCCCCACCCTCCCCTATATTTTTAAACTCTGCCTTTTGAGTTACGAAGGGCCAGCTCATCAGAGCCACATGTAGATCCAAAGGAAGTGAAAAGACTGTCTTCATTCTGCTAAAGTAGAGGGGATTTTGCAACTTCTTTTAAGACTCGAAAGCAGTGTCATTCTGTCGAAAGCAGTGGTTCTCGCGTGTGGTCCCCCCCCCGCCCCCCCACACCCCCCACCCCCGCCAGCAGCATCGCATGAATGAGGGCTAGATGGAGATGGATGCAGGCTGCAGGCTTCATGTCAGTCCTGCAGAATCCGAATTTAGAGGCGGGGTTCCAGCAACCTGTGTTTTACCCAGTCTTCCAGGTGATTCTGTTGCATGCTCCACTGAAGAACCATTGGCCGAAGGAATTTTCGCAGAAGTGACTTCTATGAGAGTATACAGCGTCCCCTGGGAAATGGCTTGCTTGCTAATGTGTTACCAGGGACTGTTCAGCTTTGTAATTAGTCCATAAAACTCTCGTTTAGTTGAAGAAAATAAGCAATCAGTTCCCTCAAAGTCTATTATTGGACTTGTTCATATTTGAATTCCCAAAGGTTTCCCTCAAACCTCAAAACATAAAATATAACGTGTATTATTGAAGAGTACTTGTTTGGACATTTCTCTCTCTATATTGTAATTGGGTTTTGTGCGAGTGAACTGTTTATTTTTCTCCTTGAAATACATTTTCCAGAATTTATAGCCTCAAATAATTTTAGAATTGGAAAAGATCTTAAGAAGTCATCAACATATTTTTTAACCCAGATCACAAGACGATGAGTATGAGAGTTTATGCAGAGAAGTTTCCATGGGTTAAGGGGAAGTAGGTGGCCAGCTGCTGAGCTATGAATTCTTCTGTTCAAACCTGAATTCAAGGACAAATCGCATCTTCTTCATGTCTTCCCCCTCTTCCACATCACAGCTCTTCGGACAATGTTGGCATCGTTCAACGAATGTTGCTTGAAAAGTGATGTGAAATAAGATGTGTGTTCCGTTTTCCTTGCCCCTGCAGGAGGGAAAAGGGCATTTTCTTCCAGTCTGCCAGAAGGGATGGGCAAATATGAAAAATTACTTTAGCTTCTATTAAATAATAGGCTACTGCTTTGAAGCTACCAACCTAGTAGCCCACGATCGTATCCACGGATTCTATTAACAAGAGGCCCAGGACAACGAATGGGAATGACCAGGACTGAGATTTGTTGGAAAGGCTGTTTGGAGATGTTTGTGCAGCGCATGTCTGGCTCAGGTCCATTTTATTTAGCGCCATAAAAGCAGACTTAGCTTATGATATTTTAAGCATCTTAAACAAAGCAAGACTTATGCGATTGGGTGCGACTTCGGACCTTCCCCTGTACCAGGTTTTCCACAGGTCGAGAGAGGCAAGAAACTGTTTCTTTATGCATTGCGAGCGCCAAGTAGAAAGCCCCCTCCTTCTCCCTTCTAATATCACCCGGAATGAATAGGCAGCGTGTTTCCCATAATTCAGCAATAACTGGGCTATTATTCTTTAATGCTTCAGTTTATTAATGTAACCACTGTGTCATTCCTACCATGCCCATGTAATTAAATTACCCGACAGACATTTGATACGAAGCTCACAATCCCCACAAAAGCCCAGCATTTCTATGCCCCTTTGTGAGTCCCTAATGAATGAGTGGCCCAGACATTTCTGTCATCCGTGTTCACTCACTGTCCTCTCTGACTGCTGTCCCCTGTCACAGGGGCTTGCTCCTGCAGACAAACGGGGAACCGTTCAAGAGCGGGGGGTCACATTTCCAACAACAACAAGCACTAGCCACGCTATCACCTTCCTCTCTCTTTGTCCAGCTAAAGCAGTGGCTGACCAAATTAAATTTCAAAACCAAGTCTGCCGAGGTGGATCAATGGTACATTCTTAAACCTTGGCTACTGAATGCTAATCCTTCCTGAAGTCATGAGTATAAAGAGAAAATAAACCGAAAAAATATTAAAGCAATCATTATGCCCATCCGAGTCTATGGCATCATGTGACACTCTGTAAAGAAAAGAAGTTCACTTAAAAAGTTAAGTGTTTAACTTTTTAATTTTGCACAGGGAGCTCTAATAATGATATCTCGTGCAGATGATATTCCAACACAGCTTGTGAAAAGTTATCTGCTATTATTAATAAAATAATGGGCTTTTTCTTAAATCACTCCACTGTTTATTTCAAGCTATTGAATGTCACCCCAATAAATTCAATAAAAATATCCCTCCCCCCAAAAAATAACAACACACAACTTTTTCTAAATGTTGTGGAGCTTGGACATGAATCTTTAATCAAAATAGATTGGACAGTGGGAATTCTTTTATTTCTAGAAAAGGCACTTTAGAGACTCTAGATGTTTCTAAAGACTTTTTAGAAACATATTTTCATTTAACAAAATGTAATACAATTAGCTTAGCATATAACTGTTATGAGGATAGAGGACAGATTTAAATGCAAATCTTGCATGATTTTTGAATATTTAAATTACATGCAGAAAAAATATGAGGAAATGTAAGTAAATAAGAATAAAAATTGAGATATGATTTCAAAAGTGATTACTCTGATTTTATAAGAAAAAAGCATCAAATGAAAGTATATGATACACAAATCAAGGAGACTGAAATGTTTCCAAACAACCAATCTTCTAGATCGAAGAGAAGACATCACTTCTTACTGGAATCTAGAGAACTTAGATATGGCTAAAATCTGAATAGTAATTACTTTATTGCTATCATTGCCCTTTACTGTTGAAATTTATGCTATTTATATATGATAAACACAATTTTAATTTATATGCTATCTCAAATGCCAAGGTACACATAAAATATTGAATTTGAATCCTGAAAATATTTGAGATGAAAGAATATTTGTAGTTATTAGTGACTACTCTGTTAGTCTCAAAAGAAGGCAACAAAGTCACAAGAAGTATCTGAAAGAGAGGGGAGAAATAGAAAACAAATAGTTGGGTAACGGACCTAATCTTAAAAAAGCCAATAATTACACCAAATATAAAAGGACAAATTAAAAGGCAGAACATGTCAGATGGGATTAAAAAAGAAAAGATCTAATTATATACTGTATAGAAGAGATGGATTTTGAGTCTTTTTATACTTAATAAAATGTAAAAAGATAGAAAAACACATACCATGCAAATACTCAGCATTAAAAAACTGGCCGGGCTATATTAATGTTAGATAATAAAGTCAGTGAATATTTCCAGAAACATACAGGAACATTTCATAGTGACAAAAGGCAAACCATCAGGATGCCAAACCAACAATAAAGATATATCGTTTTAATAACAGAGCTTCAAATGAAATTAAGAAAAACTGCCAGAACTAAAGAAGAAAACACATCTATGATCCAGTTGTAGATTTTTATATCTTCTTTTAAGTAACAGATAAAACAACCAGGGGTCCTCAAACTTTTTAAACAGGGGCCAGTTCACTGTCCCTCAGACCGTTGGAGGGCCAGACTATAGTTTAAAAAAAACTAAGAACAAATTCCTATGCACACTGCACATATCTTATTTTGAAGTAAAAAGACAAAACGGCAAAAACACCCGCATGTGGCCCGCAGGCCGTAGTAAGAGGACGCCTGAACTAGACCCAAAAGATAGGTTTTCTAAAAAGCCCTAAATGTTTGAAAACTAAACAACATACTGCTAAACCATGAGTAAAAGAAGAAATCACAAGGGAAATAGAAAAAAATAATTTGAACTGAATGAAAAAGAAAGCTCAATATATCAAAATTTGTGAGATACAGTGAAAACATTTCTTAGAGAAAAATTTGTAGAGCTAAATATTTACAAAAGAAGAAAAGTTTAAAATCAGCGATCTAAATTTATACCTTAGGTAGCTAGAGAAAGAAGAACAAGTTAAAACCAAAGTAATAGAAAGAAGGAAAAATAAATATAAAAGCAGTAAACAATAAAATAGAAATCCAATAAGTAATAGCTATTTAATAACACCAAAAGTTTATATCTATACTAGCGTTCCCGTTGCAGGAAAAATCCTGCAATAGGGTTTCCTGCTGCACTCTACCCCGCCCTGCCTGCTCTCCTCCCTTGTCCCCCGCCCTGCGTTCTCCGCCAGCCCCCCTGCTTTTCTAACTTCTCCGCCAGCCCGCTCTCCTTCCTTCTCCCCTGGCCCCGTATCCACTCCTCCCTTCTCCACAGTGGCAGAGGCCAAGGCAGAGGCGATTAGGGGCAATCAGGATGGCAGGGGACCAGTTAGAGGGTGATTAGGCCAGCAGGGGAACAGTTAGGGGGCGATTGGGCCTAAACTGGCAGTCGGACATTCCCGGAGGGGTCCCAGATTGGAGAGGGTGCAGGCTGGGCTGAGGGACCCCCCACTCCGCGTGCACGAATTTCATGCACTGGGCCTCTAGTATATATACACACACACACACACTGAGTGGTCATATTATTATGATCTCTGAGCAAATAATAATCTGGCCACTCAGTGTATATCCTATATAATAAAAGGCTAATATGCCCAGTGCATGAATTAGTGCATGGGTGGGGTCCGGCCAGCCTGGCCAGGGGGAGGAGACATGGGCGGTTGGCCGGCCTGCCTGCTGGTCGAACTCCTGGTCGAGGGGACAATTTGCATATTAGCCTTTTATTATATAGGATATACACTGAGTGGCCAGATTATTATGCATTCAGAGATCATAATAATCTGGCCACTCAGTGTATATGTCCCAAATATTACATGGGGCATACTAGGTAATAGGAATATCTGGGGGATAGTAGAATGGACCACTGAAGGGATGGGGGTGTATGGGAAATGGCTTAGAGGAAACACCACCTCCCTGCCATATGCTGGACAATAACTGAATAGAGGAAATGAGGGAGAGAGAGGTCAGTTGAGAACACTTTTAGGAGGTATTGAGGAAGCTCCCCTTCCTCTAACCAGAGCATCTGAGTCCTCTGCATCCTCTCCCACCTCCCCCTCCTGGATGGTCAAGCTGAGGCTTTGTGATGTCAAGCCACACCATGGCAACCACTGACTGTTGGCCAATCAGAGCTGAAGGGTGTGGCCTCTCATTGTTCTAGAGAGTATATATAGAGGCCAGGAGCCTTGGAGTAGGGCCTGTTGCTACAACAAAGCGAGTTACTAAGAAAATACTGTAGACTACTTGAGATAACGATTCAGATTCCAACCACAAGGATGGACAAAGACACTTCAAGTGCTAAAGTGAATTGGAAGTCCTTTTCCCAACTCAACAACAAAGAAAAGACTGAGGTCAGACTCCCCTACTCATATGCTTCCTCTTCCCCAATAATTCCTCACCCAGGATGCTGGCCTTGTGCTTTTTTGGCACAGACACTTCCTCATTCAATCCATGGTCATTCTATTACAAGCCCCTTTCCCACCCATTTCCCAGTTTCTTCCCCCAAACCAATGTCTTTCTGTGTTTAACTGTTTCCCAACTAGGTAACGAAGATTATGGCTTTGGTCAGTTCGGTTCTTAAGCTAAGTGAAGACAAGGAGAAGGGCAGAAACAGGCAGTTAATTGCATTTCACTGCAGGAAGGATAGAAAACCTCCAGTAAGCGAGCCAACAAACGAACAAGAAGTTCCTGAATGTTCTTCTTCCACAAGTGATGCCCAGGCACAACCAGAAGAAGACGCTTAAGTATGTGTAGGCTCCCTACAAAAAACGTGCTTAAGAATTGGGCATTATGAGGAGATCAAAACCTAAATGGTCTCCTTGAATAAATACCAGCTTGTTTATAATTGAAACATGTTTGTATTTTGTGTGTTCTCTGATGATGGGGAGGGAGAGTAAAGGAGGGGGCAGGTATGTGAGAAGGGAGGGATGTAGAAGTCTACAAGTTTGGGCACCAGACCAGCCATTCCATAGTCAGCCAGGCACTGAGAATAAGGACAAAGTGAAGACTGAAGATTAATTTTTTCTTTAACACTTCATCATATTGGCAAGAAGAAAAGAAGTTGTTGTTTCTGCTTGTGTTTGGCATTAGGGGTGGGTGGGTGGTGGTGGTAGGTCTGATGGGGAACAGGGTATTGTGTGAGGATTGGCAGTGTGTAATAATGAATCTGATTTTCAATTTAGATGTTAGACTATGGACAGCTTAAACCTCGTTCCTTTCTCTTCCCTGTCTAGCCAACATTTGGAGAAAGTGATAAAAAAGGGGTTTCTGATCATAAAATAGATACAAATATGTCAGAACTTAACCATTAGAACTATTGTATCGCCTCAATTTCCCATAGTCAAAGCTCCTATTGTCCTAAAATATTTTCTAGTGCATAATGTCGATCTGAACTAATGAATAGCCAGATAAATATTTTGTCCTTATAATCAGCTTGAAAAAATGTTACCCTGTGGCCCTTCCTCTCTAGTTATCAAATAACACCTTTCACCCTTGTTGAAAAGGACCCAATGTAAATGAACACAGCACCTTCACTGATAGACACCCATTATAGAAGACCTAGCTAGAGAAGGAGTAATTGTTCCTACTGCTTCTGAATTCAACAGCCAAATTTGACTTGCTCTTAAACCTGGTAATATGATTGGTGCCTCAGTGTGAATTTTAAGGCCATTCATTTCATGATCACACCCATTAGAGGTCCATATCTAAAATTATTAAAATTACTGATTCTACACAAAGAAACTGGTAAATCATTAGCAGTCAGAGCAAAGTATTTGACTGACATGTTCTACTCAGTACCTATTTCAACAGACTGCCGCTACAGGTAACCTTCACCTTTAGAGATATAACACACTTTTACCTGGGTACTCAGTAGGGTGCCTCTCCAGTCCTGTTGTCTTTCATTATCTTTGTAGACAGTATCTCCACCACATCTAGCTTCACAAATTAGTCAGTTTAGCAAATTAACATCTAGTGTCAGGAGGCCTCCTTAAAGGAGTCCTCAGTCATGTTTCCCAACCTGGACCTATATGTGCGTCTCAGATGGAATCCTATGTCTCAGTTACACAATAATGAGTGACTGACGCTGTGTTTACCTTGTGAACATTCGTTGCCTCTTAAGCAATTATTAGTCCCTTTGATATAATATATATGTATACACACACACACACACACACACACACACACACACTGAGTGGCCAGATTATTATGATCTCTGAACGCATAATAATCTGGCCACTCAGTGTATATCCTATATAAGAAAAGGCTAATATGCAAATTGTTCCCTCAACCAGGAGTTCGACCAGCAGGCAGGCCGGCCAACCGCCCATGCACGAATTCATGCACTGGGCTTCTAGTAGAATACAGAAAGTGCTCTTACAGTTCAATAATAAAAAGAAAATCACCCACCCCCAAATGGGTAAAACATATGAAGAGAAACTTCACAATGAAAAGTATATGAAATACTAATAAGCACAGAAAAAAGTTCATTTGACATCATCATTTGTCCTCAGGGAAATATAAATTAAAAACCACAAGATATCATTTCATACTCATTGGAATGGTAAAGATGAAAAAGAGTGACATCGCCAAATGTTGGTGAGGATGTGAAGCAACTAGAAGAATCTTCATACATTACTGGTGAAGAGTGTAAAATGGTACAAACGCTTTTGCAAAGTGTTTTGGCAGTTGTTGACCTTCGCCCCTGCCCCTCCCACATGCCCTAAAAGAAAATTATTATCTGTTCTCTATGAACATGGTTAGGGGATTTTTGTTGAAACTTTATGTATAGGTGAGTATCAAGTTAAAAGTTCTGTTTAAATTTGTTATTATTCAAACTTCAAAATATTCTGCTGCTAAAGACCAAGAATTACTGCCTATAATTATCTTTACTCATTTATGATTTTTGAGGCACATTTTCAGGGTGTGTGACCTTCTAATATTTTTCTAATTTCTACCATGGGGTAAATATTATAAATTAAGTAAAATCAGTTGTCAAAGGTTAGCTATGATATCCTTAATATAAAATTGCTGTCTTCATTCTAATTGCTATTTTTTTGCATGGAGCTTGAAATTGGAGGGTTTTGGAGAGGTGGGTGGGAGGAGTTGTTTTGAAAGCAACACTTCACAATGGCTCTATTGTTGAGTTTACTTTGGAAAGAGCAGAGAAACACTTTGTCCATGATATTCCTTTGTTGTTGTTGTTCAAGACTCCAACTCCCCTCTTTCAAAGATACCAAAGATATGGGGTTTGATGATGGAGGCAGAGTGCTGACTTCAAGGTCACCTGGCCGTCTTCAGTCCCTGGATATGCAGCAGAAAACAGAAAAGACACGTTGCCATGTGGACTGAGTCCATTCATGACCAGAACATCAAACTTCCGGATTCAGAGTTTTGCTTTTGCCAGGGCTGCCTTCCTTTCCCTGCCACCAAAGGATTCTTTGAGCTAGGCTCATTTCCGTTTACACTTACATGTGAGAGCTACTTAAAATGTCTTTTTTTATTTTAATGGAATGAGTAAACCTAATTTAAATGAAAACCAAGAAGTGGAGTAGTATCTTTAAGTAAAGTCAGAAACCCCCAATTCCTCATTCTTTCCTCCCTAACAATGATTTGTGATAGCATCGCAGTCCCTTGATATAATCAGGTATTTATATACAACCATAGGCTTTAGAGAATATATATATAAATATGTGTGTGTGTGTGTGTGTGTGTGCAGTATAAATTCATGATCAAATATAGTTTATACATATACATACATATATATGTTATTTTTTAAGAGAGAGTGGAGAGAGAGGGAAAGAGAGAGAAACATCCATGTGAGAGAAACACATCGATTGGTTACCTCCTGCACCAGCCCTGACCAGGGCCCAGGCTGGGGAGGAGCCTGCAGCCAAGGTACATGCCCTGACTGAAATCGAACCCAGGACCCTTTGGCTCTATCCACTAAGCCAAACCAGCCAGGGCATAAACATAATATATTTTTGAGGAAGTACATGTATAGTTATTATAGTTACACTGTATATTACACTTTATATATAATGCATATATTATATATACACTCTCACACAAATATATATATATATATGCACATTCTTATATTCTTATTTCAAAACAGTGTCTACATTTACCCTTCAGATTTGGGGAAAAGAATCTTAGAATACTGCTTTTCATTCTCAACAAAAAAGTTGAAAGGAGCTCATGAAAACTTTATTTTGATCCCTTCGAAATATGCTTAGGAACAACATATGCTCCAACAGCAAGAGTGATTTGATGGATTTTCTCATAATTCTTGTAAAACTGGTTTCTGCAGAACCAAGCAAATGCATCACACACACACACACACACACACACACACACACACACACACACACCAGGCCCTGGTAGATGAGACCATATCATGTACATGCTCAAAGGCCTCCAGAAAAGACTCTGTGCTTCATTTCAGTAAATCTGACCTCTGGATGGATCCCGCTGCCCACTGAAGCCATTTTGACATGCAGATTTGGGCCAACCCCATCTTGAACGTGTCCCTGTGGCCAATGGCAGAGACTGTAAGTACAACTATCACAGGAGGGTCCTTCCACAGTCTCAGAAATGTCACCTCTGTTGTGATACCAATGGGAAGGCAGGAGACAGAGGAGGGAGGGAGGAAGGGCAAAGTGGGAGAGGGTCGGAAGAAGGGGATAAAGAAGAGGGGGCGGGACAGGAAAGAAAAGGGAATACTGGAGGGTCACAGTTGAGGGAGAAAGGGAGCATGGGAGAAGAAAAAAAGGAGGGAAAGGTCTGACAAAAAGATGGGAGAGAGAGGTACAAGAGAGAAGTAGAAGGGGACTGAGAGAGAGACTGGCAGAGACTAGAGACAGAAATAAAACTGAGGGGGATGAAGGAACAAGGACGGTCTTAAGAGACAGGGAGCTACAAAGCAAAAGAGAGGGGAGGTGCAGACTGGCAGAGACAAAAGGAGGGATAGAACAGGAGCAGGAGGGAGGCTGTGCCCACCCATGGACAGCCCTGTGATCCCCCACCCCCCGCCGGGCCTGCTTCTCTCATAAAATGCAAACCTCAGAGGGCCAAGTTCAGGGAGCCGAGGTCACCTCTGGAATCACCGAATCACCGGGCAGTCCTGCTCTCACACAAATGTAGACATCACTGTTCCAGCTTTTTCACTGTCTTTTTTTTTTTTTTTTAGCTTTAAAAACAATCCTGAAGTTTATTTATTTAATTTTTATTTAATTTATCGGGGGTGATATTGATTCATAAAAGTAATAACTTTCAGGTGTACAAGGTTATAAAACATCATCTGTATATTGTAGTGTGTGTTCACCACCCAATGTGTATGAGGTTTTTTGTCTGTTTGTTTTTTTCATTTTTTTATTAAGGAATTATATGTGTACATATCTTACCATTGCCCCCCCCTCCCATACATGCCCTCACCCCCCAGAGTTTTGTGTCCATCTTTTTCACTGTCCTGATGAGTTACATGAGGCATTATCTCTTCCTTCCCCGTCTGGGCTCAGAAGAAGAGCAGACACATAGACAGGAAATGCTACAGTGAAGCCAGGAAGGATGGAGTGGGAAGCAGAAGTTGAAACCCTAAAGCAGAACCACCCACAGCAGTGGTGACAGCCTTTCACAAGGTCACGGCAGATCTCACCCGTCACACCATCTCCTGTTGGTAAACAGAGGGGGGCACTGCCCAGGAAGGAGTAGGACTCAGATCCGAAAAGCAAATGACAATGGCTCTGGTATTAGGATACTCTGTCTGGAACCTTCTTTCTCCAGGACATCAGTGGGCATACACCTAGTTTTTTCAGTATGAATTTCAGATAAATCATGAGCAATGTTTTAGTAGAAGTAATACTTTTTTTTAGGATAAGTATATCCCCTGCAGAGAGAGGGAGAGACAAGACACTCTGGAAAGGGGGAAGGAAGATGAGATAGAGAGACAAATGCACTATTTGGGACACACCGATACTAGAAAGTTATTCGTTGTTTCTCTGAAGTACATACAGTAGGTCCTTGGGTTACGTCGGAGATCCGTTCCTATGGGGCGACCTAACGTGATTTTCGCTGTTAAGTCGGAACCCACCTACATAAGCACCTACGTCACTCACATGGAGCACATACCCAGCAGTAATGAAGTGAAACAGTAAAAAATTTTAAAAGAAAGATAACAATTCCTGACCTTTACTTGTGGTAACTCATTAATAAAAAACATAAAACACCTATGTACATATGTCGAAATGACAACTTTTTTAAAATAAATAAATGGGAGATGGCAACATAACCATGAAACTACGTAACTCAAGGACTGCCTGTATTGAACTGGGAGTCCCGTGTTTTTTTTTTAAACCCTCACCTACAGACATGCTTAGAGAAAGGAAGAGGGAGAGAAACATGGATGTGAGAGGGAAACATCGATGGGTTGCCGTATGTACATATCTCTACTAGGGATTGAACTGCAGCACAGGTATGTGCCCTGACAGGGAATCAAACCAGCAGCCTTTTGGTGCATGGGATGATGCTCAACCACTGAACAGTTAAGGTTGGGCCAGATGTCCTGTATTTGATCTGGCAATTTTAGTTTTAGATCTGTTTATCCCCAGGAGTTATTTTCCTAACGTATTTTCACTAATTGCACTGTCGCATCCTTCCTGTTTATTTCTCTTGGTTAATGATGAATATTAGGCCACCCCTTCACCTTATAGTAATTTTCTGCTAAATGCCAAAAGTGTCCTAAACCTTTGTCCCATGTGCCAAGGGGATTTTTTTTTAAGTCTTGTTTTATTTTGCTTTTAATTCTAGCATCTCTTTTGATGCAGGCAATATTTTGTCAGGCATAAAAGCAATGTGTTCACTTCTCCAAAGAGCAGAAGATCTGGCATGTGTTGGGAAGGGTATCAATCGGTTGGATAAGTTAGGAGAAGTTCCAGGGAGCAGAAATAAAATTGACGGGGGCAGTTGAAGAGATGGAACTGTACAGTTAGACATCCTGTTCCTGTGTGGGGGTAGCATGGATTCCCTGTCCTTGGAAATGGTCAACAGGAGTCACATTAGTGCCTTCCTGTAGCAGTGGTGGGAGGGAAGTGAGAATAAACGGCCTCTAAGATTCCATCTAAGTATGATTTTTCTGGGCCCATGTGTATTCTTCTTGTTCTTTTTTTTTTTTTTTTTTTAAAGAATAGCTTATTTTGCTGAAACCGGTTTGGCTCAGTGGATAGAGCATCGGCCTGCAGACTGAAGGGTCCCGGGTTCGATTCCGGTCGGGGGCATGTACCTTGGTTGCAGGCACATCCCCAGTAGGAGGTGTGCAGGAGGCAGCTGATCGATGTTTCTCTCTCATCGATGCTTCTAACTCTCTATCCCTCTCCCTTCCTCTCTGTAAAAATCAATTAAATATATAAAAAAAAAAAATAAAATAAAATAAAAAAGAATAGCTTATTTTTTTTTTGGGGGGGGGGGCGGGGAGAGAGGAAAGGAGAAGAGAGAAACATTGATGTGAGAACACAACATTGGCTGCCTCCTACACGGCCCCTACCAGGGATTGAGCCCGCAACCTGGGCATGTGCCCTGATCAGGAATCCAACCAGCAACCTTTCAGAGCCCGGGACGATGTTCAACTAACGGAGCCACACTGGCCAGGGCACCATGTATATTCTTTTTTAAAAAAATATATTTTACCGATTTTTTACAGAGAGGAAGGGAGAGGGATAGAGAGCTAGAAACATCGATGAGAGAGAAACATCGATCAGCTGCCTCCTGCACACCCCCCTACTGGGGATGTGCCCGCAACCAAGGTACATGCCCTTGACCGGAATCGAACCTGGGACTTTTCAGTCCGAAGGCCGATGCTCTATCCACTGAGCCAAAGCGGTCAGGGCTCCATATATATTCTTAAGAGCCTTCTTTCCAGTCCAATGGAAAACTATCATAGAGCCTCATCATTTTGTGAAATACTTCCTATTTGCCTTCAGAGGGAACTTGGAAATGAAAAAAAAAAAAGAAAAGAAAAAAGAAAAAAAAAAAAAAGATAAAGCTAAGATGTTATACTTCTCATCAAATATTTTCAGAGAATATCAGGGCACTACATGGATTTTTGAATGATTCAAGGGTGTGTCGGTGAAGTACCAGCAGGCTGGGTGGGATGTGGAGGTTACAAGTAGAGGGATAAAGCTGTGGACATGGATAAGGAGAATAGTAAGAATGTCAAATGAAGTTTAGAAACAATGAGTGGGGCCGAGTATTCTGACCCTGGAGAAACAGAAAGCCTATTCAAACAGAATGGGGCCTTCTGAACATGGAGTGCAATGCATGCCCCACCCCCTCTAAGATATAGATTTTTCTGAGCATATAGCCACAGTGCTTTAAACCTCAGGAAAGACTCAGTCAGAGGCTAGACCTCAGGGGATAGGTTGCATCTGTTTTGAATACTTTCATGCCCCACGTGTGGGCACTGACCTCCTGTCAGAGAGGGCTCCAGACTGCAACCGAAGAAGATATATAGATCTAGAAAATGTTGATACAAATGCTTACATGCTTGAAAATAAATCTCATGCGCCTTTGACACATACTTTAAAGACATTCTAGAACTGCCCTACCATCACCTTTCCCTCCACCCCCTTATTTTTGAGAACTGGGATGCCATCTGGCATATGGAGCAAAGATAAATGGAGAAAGTCAAGTACATGAATAGAGGTTAACTTGTGTTCACGTGGCACTTCAGACTTGACACGGGCGTTGGGGTTAGCTACGTGTTCACGTGGCTACAAGGTAGGAATTATTGATGGTATTTTAGAGATAAGGAAACAGTAACTTCAGAAGTCAAGGCCGGTTATGGGCCGATAACAGCGCTTCTAATTTTCATGTTTCATGCTTTTCTCACTCCACCAGAGGGGCCTTCTACAATGCCATATGATTGATACAAAATAAATCGACCTTTATTTGTGCCCAGAGGACTTACAATGTTTAATAAAGAGGAAAGAGAAATGTAGTCCAGTGATTAATCACTGCCTCTTGGAATCAAAGCCCTGCTCTATCATTTACTGGCTGTATGTCTATAGGCACATTTCTTTCCTTTCTCACCTTTAGTTTTTCTAACTGGACTAGTGGCCCGGTGCACAAAATTTGTGCATGGGGGAGGGGTGTTCCCTCAGCCCAGCCTGCACCCTCTCCAATCGGGGGCCCCTTGGGGGCTGTCTGACTGCCGGTTTAGGCCCGATCCCACAGGCAGTCGGACATCCCTCTCGCAATCTGGGACTGCTGGGTCCTAACTGCTTACCTGCCTGCCGGCCTGATTGCCCCAACTGCCCTCCCCTGCCGGCCTGATCTCACCCCCAACGGCCCTCCCCTGCCGGTCTGATCTAGCCCCTAACTGCCTTCCCCTGCCGACCTGGTCACCCCCAACTGCCCTCCCCTGCTGGCCTGATCTCGCCCCAACTGCCCACCCCTGCCGGCCTGATCGTCCCTAACTGCCTCTGCCTCAGCCCCCACCACCATGGCTTTGTCTGGAAGGAAGTCAGACGTCCGGAAGATGGTCGATCAACACGGTCCAATTAGCATATTACCATTTTATTAGTATAATGGGTTTAATGACATTTTCTTTACCTAGTTTTGAGGATTAAATAAATCTGCATTAGTATATGCAAAGCTCTTAGCACAGAAAATGCCCTTACCTGCACTTATTTTTTTTTTTGTTAATTCTCACCCAAGGATATTTTTTCCATTGACTTTCAGACAGAGTAGAAGGGAGGGGGAGAGACACAGAGAGAGAAACATCAAAGTGAGAGAGACACATCGATTGGTGGCCTCCTGCACGCACCTGGACCGGGCCCGGGGATTAAGCCTGCAACTGAGGTACGTGCCCTTGACTAGAATCAAACCCAGGACCCTTCAGTCCATGGGCCGATGCTCCAACCATTGAGCAAAACTGGCTAGGGATGCTACTATATTTAGTGGTTTTTGTCTCAGGCTGCAGATTAGACCTCTTTTCTTCAGTGCTGCACATTAGTCTGGGGTGTTGTTTGTGGACTTTTGTTTTGTGAGCTTGCTCTCTTGGAGGCAGTTTTGAAAGATGGGATTAAGAACTTCACCCAAAAGTAACTTATCTCAAAATCTAGTCAAAGGAATCCATAGGAATAGTTCCTAACCATTTTTGGAAAGTGGGCAAAATTATCAGAAATCAAGTGTGACGTGTGGAACAAAGCATATTAACAAGTGATGAAGCTTGGCTTGGAGGAAAGTGTGAAAAAGGAAAAACGTTCTATTGTGATCCTGCAAAGGAGAATCAGTGCTTTGTCAACATCATTTTTGCTTAAATGCCTCCACATTTCTAAAGCCCAGAAGAAAACCTTGGACTTTTAAAGGTAGGATTTTGTTGATAGGATATTGGAAGATGAAGCGTTTCGTGGCACTGTCACTTGATTTGGGGAGGAGCTATACTTTGGAAATAAATTAAGAATAGCAATTTCAACACGAAGAGGGTCAAAGGATGGAGGAATTCTGAAAATGTTTTGAGATGGTGAGAAATCTACACACTAGGGATCTGTGTGAAGAGAAGATGTACAGATAGATCA
Source organism: Eptesicus fuscus (assembly GCF_027574615.1). NCBI lineage: Eukaryota > Metazoa > Chordata > Mammalia > Chiroptera > Vespertilionidae > Eptesicus > Eptesicus fuscus. The sequence continues at coordinate 3,175,785 of NC_072473.1, forward strand.
AGGCTGGGCTCTTGGCTGAGTCCCGAATTAATGGAAGTGATAACAAGGTAGGACAAGGAAATGCTTTCTTTACTTATTTCTTTCCAATACGTTCTTTTCTTCTTAGGTTAAAAAAATTTCAGCCTTTGAAAACAATCTTTGTTCCTTTTACAGCTATCAGGAATCTACTAGTAGAGCAAGAGAGTTGATCCAAGCCGAAGCCGGTTTGGCTCAGTGGATAGAGCGTCGGCCTGCGGACTGGAAGGTCCCGGGTTCGAATCCGGTCAAGGGCATATACCTTGGTTGCGGGCACATCCCCAGTGGGGGGTGTGCAGGAGGCAGCTGGTCGATGTTTCTCTCTCATCGACGTTTCTAGCTCTCTGTCCCTCTCCCTTCCTCCCTGTAGAAATCAATAAAATATATTTAAAAAAAAAGAGAGAGAGTTGATCCAAGCCTGTTCACTGCACTGGGGGAAGGAGATAATTGTTCTTAATTTCCTGAGCTTGCATAGGGCACCATAACATAAAATGGAATACAAGACTGATTCCACTGTTGGGTGTGGGGAGACGGTCTACTAAATTAGAAACTTCTGAAATGAATCAGGTGAAACCATGTCTCAAGAAGAAAGGGGATTTAAGAAAAAAAAATAATAACATTTAATTTAGATGCTTTGTCTTTCTAGGAAAATTAGTTTGAAAAAATGACATTCATGGTTATAACTGGGTGGATGTCCGGAGGAATAAGTGGCTAAAACTAGCTATATTCAAGAGAATAAAAATACGGTATGTTTCTATAAAGCTCTTGTTAACAGAAATCAGTAGGAATAAGCAAACCTAGGGAACATTTTAAAATAAGATGAATTTGATACTGAGGTCTCAATCTTCCAACTTAGTTCCTTTCCCCCCCTTTTTGGTTTATGTTGCTACCACAGACCTTCCCTCAACCTGTCTCTCTCTGTGGCCCTATGCCTTCATTTTTTCCCCTCTCCCTTCTGTACTTGTTATTAATCTCAGTCTGAAGCTCTGGCATTTAAAGTTATAAAAACTGATATGACATTACCATATTTTACCTCCCCTCTTCTGGAATTTCATTTTAATAGGAATAAAAGATTAATGCTAAAATAATGCTTTTGCATGACATTCAAGATTGTGGCCAGAAACTGGGGAGGCGGAATAAAGGGAGTTTGAAGAGAAAAAAGCCAACAGAAAGGTCTTCATGAAAACACACTATGTTAAAAAAAAAAAAGTCCATTTTCTACATATTGGGATCATTGACCTGCCAAAGGCACCATGTGCTTACTACAGAAGGCAGAATTTAGTCCTTTAAAAAATCAATCTAACTAAATCTACTTGTTTTTTTCAAATAGCAAAGAAATGGAATTTTCTACAATACCTTATTAGGACTTTTCTTTGTTAGTACCTTGAAAACACTTTAAATGATGAAAGACAAATTGCTTGTGGTTTAAACAGCCAGAGGGCAAGATACTTTATCCTTGACTTTTTGATTTCTTCAAATAATTACAAATTATTCTCAGTAGAAAAATTAGACTCATTTTCTTCACAAGACTATGAGATTTTCATGTCCCCATTCTAACATAAGTGTCCCTGTGGCATTTCAAATCTCCAGTCATTGGAACAATTGGCTGATTTTGGCAGTCTCTATGACTAATGCGTTAACTCCAACCTATCAAATGAACTAAAACCAAGTGTGTTTGCATATCTGGTCTACAGATAAGCCTATTGGGGGCATTCAAACAAATGAGGTGAATTTGACTTTTCCGGGCCTTTCAGATTGCGTTTAGAGGACAGGTTACACAACAGTTTAGTAGAGCCACGCCAAAAACATCCATCCCAAAAGCCCCCTTTCAACAATACACTGTCTTTGGATTTTGCTAAATTTTGTTACTTAGGATTAAAAGCTTATTAGAAGCAAGTCTTCCTTGCAAACTGCCATATTCAATTACAGTCATCTGTTCTAGAGAACAGACTGCGTCTAGACAGAAGAATACCACTGTGGCTTAGAAGGAACATGATGCGTTACAGAGGCCGAGCCTAGGGCTGGGTGACCGATTTTATGATCTGTGCGGAGAACACTGTCTGATAAACTATTTCGCAGCTGCCCAAATGTATGTAGGTATGAACAACCTAAATGGCTCTATCTGAGAACAACACCTCCCCCCCCCTCAAAAAAAAGATATTAAATTACGGAGATGTGGTGATGATGGGAGAAGAATACATAAGCCAAAGATAAATATGAAACAGCAGCATTAAAAATGCAAACTAAAAGTAAACATACAAAACCAGATTAATAGAAATTAAAGCCAAGATTCCAGGCTTTGTGAGACAGAGAATTCTAGTCTTTGTTCCATGTTCCAGAATCCTAACAACCATGTTTAGGGTGGGTGCGTGGAGTCATTTATTCACATGTACGCTGAATAAGAACGAGCCGTTGGCTGGATCTAAGAAATCAAACATGTGTCCTGGGAAGCTTCCTCTTAGACAGACCCATAATGAGTGCATACCATACAAAAAAGAGTAGGCCACGGAAACTGGCTGTTATTGATAGGAACTTGTAAGAAAGCAGTCTTCATACTTTGAAACGTTTAGGCTTAAACGCACGTCTAACACTTCAGCGAGTTACAACGCAGTAGACATGTTTAATCTTATGAAGAATCTCAGTTTAAATCAACTGCCCTAAAGATGAGTTTACACATGCTATAAATCACATGTGCTTTGTAAAGCCATGGGCAACATGTCAGAAAATGATTCTGCCTCCCCAACAACCCCCCCTCCCAGCCCCTGAAATTGGTCATAATTTTGAGAGACTGAAAATGCAATCATTGTCAATTTTCTGGTTTCCATGGCTTAGAAATCTGAGAAGGCAGGGTTCATTTCTTACTAAATTTGCCCCCTAGGTTGGAGAAGGAAGACACAAATGAAAGGAGAGGACATGATGTATGGTGGTTGCTAAGAAACATGCAACTGAACACAGGCTGCGACTTACTAATGGTGCGGGGGCGGGGGGGGGGGGATGAGCTGTGATAACATCAGCCAGGATGGCTCTGCCTCTCAACCCAGCAGGGGCCATTGCTGTGGGGAAAATGAAAAGGAAGGCAGTCTTGTTAGGAACAACGTAAGAAGATCTGGAAAGGGAAATGAAAGCTTGAGGCCCTTCTCATACTGCGATGTTACTAGGGTACCTTGTGGGAAAAGGTATGCTTTGTGTTATTTTCTACTAGTAATGAAGACGGATGGCATTAGGATGGATTCATACTCTGCTACTTGCTCCCCTGGTAGCCCATAGCTCTTCTTTGAAAGACCTGGGTCCTGTGGCTTCATTCAGCAGGACTCAATGAGCCAACCCATGCTTCTGACTCAATCAGACCCATCAAAAGAAGAAAGGGACTTTAGCTCTGAGCTAACTAGCTAACTAGCTCCAAATTGCCATTAAACAGACACATTATGTACCTGCCATGATTAATACAGCCCAGAAGCTGGAATGTCGTCTCTGGACTCTGGCTAACCTGGGTTCAAATTCTGATCCTTCCCCCCTGGTCACCTTGGACAAGTTACATAAACTCCTTAAGTCCCCAAGTTCTCATTGTATTTAACAGGGGCATGATACTATAACTTTAATGTATGCTTGTTTTCAGCCCAGAACCACTTTCTCCCTTTGTTCTACAATAGACCTCTCCCTCTGTTGTTTTGGGGAAATCCTCAGCCAATATAAGGCTCTAGTCGGGGGGGTTACAAATAAGAATGCCAACACCCACCAAAACCACTCCCACCTCAGTTACTGTAATTGGTCCAAGGATTTGGGCAATGACTCAAGCCAGGCTGCCCAGAATTGTGCCATTGGGATTTTAAAAACGAGATCAGGGTATGGGTTCACACCTGTCCAGGGAAAACTCCTTCCTTCCAGTGGTGAAGCTGGCCAGGGTACTGGCGACCACATGTCCCATCATGTGGATAAAGCTGATCTACTGAGGAAGAGAACAACAGTGACACGCAATGCCATGCAGAGACCCGAGAAAGCAGTTCCCCAGATCATTTGACTACCTAGCTCCATACCTAGCTCTAGGTGACAGTTAGGTGAGAAAATACACACAAAGCCGTTAGCACAGCACCTGACAGAGTATTTAAGAAATGTTTATATAATTACTTTTGAGTGAAAATCAAGTTTACCCTATATGTTTACGATGCTACTGAGAAGATCTCATTTTTTGACAAGTATAAACTCTCAAGAGCTTGAGAATGTCTGAAGGGATTATCAATATTTTCCTAGAGACAAGAGAGGAATGAATGTACTGAGCACCTTCTGTGTATTTACACGGAGGTTAGAGGAATAAAACACAACCGTTGTTCTTATGGTGCTCATAGTTTGTCCACTGAAACCCACCCAGAGACAAGGACTAACAGGACAATGGAAGCCCAGAGGAAGAGGCAATGATTTGTGTCTGGGAGGAGGTCAGGGAAGGAGATACAAAAGAGATACTGTTGGATCTGAGCTTTGATGTTCACCGGGCAGAGAGGAGCTAGAGGTGCTCCTGAGCAAAGAGAACTGTACTCATGGAGTCAGGGTGGCAGGGCAGTGCAAGGCTTGAGAAGGCCTAAAAAGGCAACAATGACTGTGGCTAGAACACAATGGATTAGTGTAGCAGTCTTAATCTTTTTGTAAATATTTTTATTGATTTTTTACAGAGAGGAAGGGAGAGGGATAGAGAGTTAGAAACATCGATGAGAGAGAAACATCGATCAGCTGCCTCCTGCACACTCCCTACTGGGGATGTGCCAGCAACCAAGGTACATGCCCTTGACCGGAATCGAACCTGGGACCTTTCAGTCCGCAGGCCGACTCTTTATCCACTGAGCCAAACCGGTTTTGGCACTCAATCTTTTTGTAAAATGATCTATTTGTAGCTGAGGGCCATTGTGTCCTCAGGATCTCAGTCCACAACCAACTTGGAAGCTTGGGCGAATTTGAAGCCAGGATTTCTGGGGATTTCCACTGGGTTACCATTGCGAAAGTTGCTCATCGTTCTGGGTTCTGCTCATTTGACCATCGCCTCTTTGATTTTTGCATGAAATTCTGCCCCTGCAGTCTCCATCCGAACATGTTGAGTTTAGAAATACTTCTGAAGGTTTTGGTTTGTCAAACTGCACAGCCTTTTACCATCTTTCTAGCCATCCACTCTCTCTTCCATTATAGAGTTCTTTGGAAATCCAAATTATTCTTTCTGCATGAGGCAAAGCAATTACCTGCCCTCCACTTAGGGGGTAAAACCTATTTCTCCACTTGTGTCATGCCCAGTGGTTTAGGAATTGTTGTTGTTGGATTTTTGGGCTTGAATAGGCATTTTATATTTTACTGTCCAGTGGTTTATTAAAAATACTTCTTTATAAATTCTATTTTTAAAATATTTTTTATTGATTTCAGAGAGGAAGGGAGACAGAGAGAGATAGAAACATCAATGATGAGAGAGAATCATTGATTGGCTGCCTCCTGCATGCCCCCTGCTGGGGATCGAGCCCACAACCCTGGCATGTGCCCTTGATCGGAATCGAACCTGGGACCCTTCAGTTGGCAGGCCGATGCTCTATCCACTGAGCCAAACTGGCTAGCACACTTCTCTAGAAATTCTGGTATCACTTACAAAGGCAATATTTTTTTTCCATCAATACAGACAAGTAATAAATTACTAAATAAAAATAGCGTGAGTTGCTATGGAGAGGGCAGGAGGTGATGGCCAGAGGGAAGAAAGGCTTGGAGAGACAGCTGTGTTTGCACTATCAATGCCATTGCTATCTGGCTAAGTAGGTGGAAGGGAGATAGCGCATTGAAGGAGTCGGAGTTTGGAAGTTAGGTGCTCATTCTGGGTGTTAGCAGGGTCAGCCTGGGGACAGGGGGAAGGGTGGATGTGATAGGGGGGCGTCTAGAGGAAGGAAGAGCCAACGTAACAGCTGAGGACAGAGTTGGTGGGGATTAGCACAACAGAGAGAGTTAATACAGTGGCAGCTGGGATCGAGTTTTTTAGAAATCTGTGAGTCAGAGGACTCAAGAAACATCCACAGCCCATTTCAAAACTCAAATATTTGTGAATTTCAAATGAGAGCAACACTTCCAAAATTGTAACTTCATGACCTCCGTTTAACTGCTGTATATATTTTCCTCATTAAGGCAAGGGGTATGGGTAATAAGAAAATAAAATCATAATTTGTGTGTAGGTTTTAAAAAGTTTTCTCTAGGCCTTAAACGCATTTCTTCATGGAAGTCTTTCCAGCTCATTAACTTCCCTGTTGGGTTTCTTTGGAAGCTGCCCATTAAATATCGCATCCTTTGAACCCCAAGTTTCTGAGTTCTTTTATGAGGCCATGTTTATGCATTTAAGGTCTGCCCCCACTTTCTAAAAATTCCTCACAAATCCAAAAGTTGCAAACATTAGGCATGAGCTTGCGGGGGGGGGGGGGGGGGGGGAGGGGGAAAACACTTTTTTTTAGGTGTGTCCATTCTTTATGCTTCTGCGATCTAGTTAGTGTACTATAGATGAGATCCTAGTGGTCCAGATCATTAGGAACTTATAGCATTGCTGCCCCCAGGACTAATATTTTTCCATTGACAACTGGCCCCAGTTTCTCCCACCTGACTGGCCTCTCCCCTGCTTGTTGTGCACAGGGCCCTGTCCAAACAGTAATGTGGTTCTTTAGCCCCCGCCCATCTAGCAGGCTGTCAGAATGCTAAGACTCAGAGCCAGCAGCAACAGCAAGGCCAGGGCTTCCCTGTCCCAGGTCCAGGTTTACTTTATAGCACTCCTCATGAGACAGAAAACAATCAAGTGTGAAAACTCACCTTTATTTATTGGCTACCCATTGTGAAGTCTGAAATTAAACAACAAGCAAATTGAGATCAGGCAAGTCTATATTGCTAGCATTCAAGATTTATATACGATCCCGAACAACTGAGAAGGAGGTCTGAGTTATAAGTAAATGCATATTTATAGTTTATTGATGATTTTATATCCAGACAACTCCTCTTAGTTTATAGGAATTGACTAAACTGTTGTGTAGTCATCACCCGAGTAATTTATTGTTATGAATTAACCCACCCCAAAGCCATTGCAAACTATAATCATTATAATAAAGTGAATGAATGGAAAACAAAGCATGGATCAGGGAGATATAAAACGTTTCGAGTTTACCAATACATGCATTGGTAGTTGTAGAGCATGTATGTGATTTCGCACACACATGAAGAACGGCCTCATCCCCAGTGTGCAGTAGTAGATAGTGGGTTATAAGTTAAACAGAGATCTGAACCCCGGAATTTTCAGCCTCATTAATTAAGTGTGCCAGAGAAACCTGTGGCAGGGTATGTCCGTGCTATAGGGGGTTAGGAGTCACACTCGGGGGTCCTGTCATAAGTCAGGATAGTCATTGCTGCTGCTTTTGCAAGAGTCCCTTCTTTCTACTGCTCCTCTGCAGTCAACTCTTGGATCATGAATATTTTTTGTTTCTGCAGAGGCTCTAGGCCTATCTTTGTGCAGAGCTGCACTATGTAATGTGGAGTGTGTTGTATATCTTCATGGCAGAAATGCCTCTGATAATAGTCCACTATCTCTCCACCCTCTCTTTCAACTTTTCTGAAATTTCCATGATAGGGACTCTTCTTCAATATTTGACTAGACCTGAAAGAGCTTTGTCTCCATAGGACACTGATAAATTGCAGACATTACCTAGAAGAGGAAGGCACAAAGGGTTTGAGCAGAGACGTCATCATTGGAAAGGAATGAGCCTGAGGAGTAGACCAGGGCCTGTGGTCTATGGACCAGCAGCACTGGCATCTCCTGGGAGCTCGTAAGAAATGCAACATCTCAGGCCCTACCTCAAACCTGCTGAGTCAGAGTCTGCTTTTGAATGGGATGATCTGTGTGCACATTATAATTTGCACTGACTTTGAAGAAAGAGCAATGTTGTTAGGAACAAGGACGGCAAAACCAAGGTGACTAAAGAGATGATTGAACATAAGCTGGTTATTATGCCTCGGGCTCCGCTGGAGCAATATTCTACTCATTGGTTCCCGAAGCAGGATGGGCATCTGAGTCACTATTTACAAATACACATTTCCAGATCACACCCCAGAGATTCAGATTCCACTGATGTGAGGAGGGACCCAAGAATCTCCATTGTTAGCAAACACCTGGATGGTTCTTCTGGGGCTGGTTGGTATTTGGATCTCCTATAGATCACTCTAGGTTCCCTGCTAGCTACTATCTACCACTGTTTCTCAGCTGCCATGATAACTTCATGGACATCAAAGTCAGGATCCAGTGGCTGAGTAACCCAGTCACATTCTCCAGTCCATAGCCACCTTCAGATTTATTGACCATGAAGACTTGAAATTATAGACCTACATTTGTTGTTGGCCTGATTGGAGTTATCCAGGACAGCTGATGAAGTGTGAGTCTTTATTTAGAAGCATATTTGCGAACACACATTTGCTGAGGGGAAATGCCAATGATTCCGAATATGGGGGGCGGGAGTGTGTGTGTGTGAGGTTGTGCCCTCAGTATCACAGTCATGCTTGTTTGTGATGTTGCTACTTCAGCAGAAAACTATAAAATGTCAATGCAGGCTGTGCAATTTCTCTCACAATTCTCTCATTTGAAACGAGTGTCTTTATTGCCTAAAATAAAAAGGGAATTTCAGGCCCCATGGTTGATCAACTGTCATTATATGCCCTCTCTGTCCCTTCCCAAAGCTTCGGAAGAAACACCCAGCTCTCTGCACAGTGGCCACCCCTCTCCTCGAGTCACAGGAAGCCCGTTGGGTTCTCTCGCAAAGGACTTTGCTTCACAAAGCAGCAGAGTTAGGAAATAGTCTTTCGCCCCCCAGAATGCCATGGTAAGGAGTATGGTGCAGGGACCAAGAGTGTGATCTCTTTGATCAGTCTGCTTACTTCAAATCCTATAGTCATTCTAACTATGAGTACTTGGACAAGTTACCGAGTCCCTGTGCCTCAGGCTGGCACCCAGCAAGTGGGATAATCATAATCCTTATGTCACAGGGCTGTTGAGAGGATAAATGAGAAAATGCAGGGCTATCTACCTGGTACACAGCACTGCCTAGAAACTTGCAAAAGCAGATAGAGGCCAATTGCCCGGACCCCTTCCTCCTTGGCCTCCTGGGCCTCAGATTTCTCCATCCTCTGCAGGGAAACTGGCACCCAAGTGGGGACATTGTTCTGTAGCATAGCCCGTTAGATAAAGACAGGTGTTTCTGTCTTCCTCTTGCTAACCTCATATTTCAGAGTCTGGAGTCCACTATAGTTTTCTCCATTTTCGTTTCAAAATGTAATTCTGCAAGAGCTTTACTCAACATGCCCCATCAAAATGCATCTGAACTACCAAGGCCCTACCTCCCCCCCCCCCCCAAGGCCCCTTTCATCTGGCAGTCTTAGACCTAGAACCAGTTGGGATAGAGCCTCTTCCCAGATGCTGCCGAATCTGGCCCCTGTTGCCCCCGTCTGCTCACATAGCTTTTGCGGTTTTAAAGGGAAATGGGAATAGGACATGTGGTGGGGAGGGGAGGGTGGAAACAGATACCTTAAAAGACAAAACAAATGAGGGCTGAGCCCCCCAGCCTCCACAGGTAACATCTATGGGAGTCACAAGATTGCAGAAGGGTGGCGGTAGTTGGCTAGATGGGAGAGTGCACAGTATGCTCTGTGCTGGTTTGGTTGAAAAGACTGTCTTTCTTAGTAAGCAAATTATTGATTATAAACTGTTATGATTCCTTCGGAGCCATTGTGGCCAACTGTATTATTCCATCTGCCTTAAATGTCTGCTGTGTTCCCATGCCAGAACCCTTATGAAATTTCCACTGTAAAAAAAAAAGAGTAGCAAATTCAGGTCTCAGCGCTCATATATAATTTCAGATTTCATTAATGGTTATTAAGTACATGCCCTGAGGAAGGATAAAGTTCTGCCTATGAATGGAAAGAGAATTGAATTTATAAATAAGGTGAGTGTTTTCAAGGACTATTCATTAGATATATCCAGGACACACTTTTTTTTTTTTAACTTTTAAATGAAAGGTGTTTAAAAATCTCAGAGGATAAAAATACAATTTGGGGAAAATATAGCCCTGCTCAAAAAATTCTAAAACCCTACGTCTGAAACATTTTTTGGCCTGGAATTTGAAAATGAATTTTGGGGAAAATTTCACAAAGTTGTACAATTATTCTCATGTTGTGACCAAAAGATACTCACATTTAGAAAATACGGATTTATCTACTGGTGCGTGCAAAACTGGATGCTAAAAAGAATGTTAAAAATTTGTTCTTAATGTTTTAAGAGCCACAATTATAAAATGACTGAAAGAGGCTATTTAAGTAATCTTGGCTAAGCAAAGTCCTTTGAAGTTTTAGGCAATTAAGCCACATAACCTGGACAATATATTCTTAGTAAATGTTGTCAAAAAAACAAGTAAGAAATTCAAATTCTTATCAGCCCTGTTGCAAATCTCTATAAAAGCTGTACCAGTGGCAGAATTTTAGTTTAATGTGAATAAATAGATGGAGAATGTTTGAAAGATACATCTATCTCTTTTGGAAGTTGTCAAAAGTTTGGAAGAACCAAGCAGTTTGTTTGTTTGTTTGTTTTAATATATTTTATTGATTTTTTTACAGAGAGAGAGGGAGAGGGATAGAGAGTTAGAAACATCGATGATAGAGAAACACCGATCAGCTGCCTCCTGCACACCCCCCACTGGGGATGTGCCCGCAACCAAGGTACATGCCCTTGACCGGAATCGAACCTGGGACCCTTCAGTCCGCAGGCCGACGCTCTATCCACTGAGCCAAACCGGTTTCGGCAAGCAGTTTGTTTTTTAAAAGCTATTTTGAGGGCATGCATAGCCCATGGACACAGACAATAGACATGGGAAGAACCAGCGTGTAGTGGGAGCCAGGTTGGGGGGAGAGGGGCAAAAGGGGTAAAATGGGGGAAATCTGTAATACTCTCAATAATAAAATAAAATAAATTAAAAATATTTGGAGGGCAATATTAGCCAGAGTGCTGAGTTCTTAAGGAGAGATATTGTTGAACTCAAGACATTTTTGTATTGGGTGAGTTTTCGGCCGTCTATTCACACTGTATTGTCTCATTAGAAAAGAAGAGACAGATCATTGTGTTGTCATCTGCTAGCCTGCTGCTGCGACATGAGCCACCATTAGAGAAAAAATGTACCGAATGCCTTTGGGAGGGATGAGTTCAAACATCAGCTTTTCTCACTAAACAAATTAATCTGGCGATATTTTTTTAGCCAAAAACATGCTTTCATAAATAACCTTAACACAAATCAACTGTCGAAGCAATGTAGAGAATTTTTCTATTTGAATGTTCTCTCATTAGACCCCCTGAAATGGAAGTTCATCTTTTCAAACAAAGACCTCCCAAACAGAGAGGGGCTGAGAAGAAGAAATCCTCCTCTCTCTGTATTCATTTCCTGAGTGAGGTGCACTGCGTGATGGGGCAGATGTGATTAGGCCGACCTGTGGGACCAGAAGGCCATTTTCTATTGACCCTGGAATCTCACGATCAGTCTCATCAGTCTCAGACCTAGGGAACATTGCCCTTGGAAAGTTCACATCACAAATGAAAAGTCTCCTTTTTCAAAACAGTAATTAGCCCTAACTGGTTTGGCTCAGTGGATAGAGGGTCCCAGGGTCAATTCCGGTCAAGGGCATGTACCTTGGTTGCGGGCACATCCCCAGTAGGGGGTGTGCAGGAGGCAGCTGATGGATGTTTCTCTCTCATCGATGTTTCTAACTCTCTATCCCTTTCCCTTCCTCTCTGTAAAAAAAAAATCAAAAAAAATCAATAAAATATATTAAGAAAATCACAGTAACTATTCAGTTGCGGAATACATCAAACATAATTCTTATTTTTATTGTTTTCTAGGTATTTAAATTCAAAGAAGCGCGCCCCAAACACATGAACATGTTGATTTTTACATTATCCTGAAAATATTTTTATAAGTTTGATTCTAAGCTATGTGATTTTTTTAACCAGGCTGTTTCTCATACCACAAGTGCAATGCCAGAAAACTTATAGGAAAAGTTTGAAAAAGCCATCTCACAGTGACATTTATGTAAGAGGATAAGCATGAAAATGCTAGTGTAAATCCTACTCAGCTGCTTACAAGGTGGACTGTGGTTGAAGTTTGCTTGTACATTGATGAGTTAAACAGAGATGCTTTGGAAAAATAAGCAAAAAGCCACATGAATCCAAATATGTCCTCCATTAAGCTAGAGAGCAGTAAAAGGGACTCAGTGAAGATTGCAGCAAACAAAAATCTACTTCCCTTCCTGAAACAGAAATGAAAAGTAGCGGGGAGAGAATATTGAATAATTTCCATTGTCCAGTGTATAGATTTTTTTCAAGTGTTGCTGATGGGAGATAGTAACGAACGTGGCAATGAGCATGGAAAAATGAATTTAAAAAGCCAACAAACTAAATGTCAAATGATGTTTCATGGAGCAAGGGGAGTTCCCTGTCACTTCCCAGGAAGCATGAGACAAAGAACAGATTCATCTCTTTCTTAGCAAAGACATTTGGTAAAAGGCAGACAGCAGCCTAGCTAAACCAGAATCTCACCAACCCCCAAGCCCAGGGCCCTTATCGACAGCATGAAAGCTCAGGTGGCAGCTGTGGAATTTCAGATGAACTAATAAATGTGGAGTGAGAGCCAGCCGAGTTCAGCAGGAAAGAATGTCAGCAATTTACCAGTGGACGCCCAGGCGCGCATTGCGAGTGCATCTTGTTATGGTTTTCAGAGAAACGGGGTTCCAGCAATTTCAGGATGGCTGGGATGGCCCACCAAAGTAAAGAAACCAAAGCACAAAATTGGGGTGGAACAGCTGGTGGAAAGGGCACATGGCTTGTGTTTATGCTCCGTTGTTAATTGCTTTCCCATGCTTGCACACTCACATACCTCAAACCTACTACAAGGGAGCAGAAAAAGGTGTACTTCGTAAAAAAAAAAAAAGAAATCTAATGACTAGAATTCTACGCCACGATGTGAATCTGTCACTGATTTTCTTGGCCACCAGACCCCACCTTAAGAAGTGAAGGCGATATCAAGGAGATGACCTCCTCTCTCTGTGTGTGCATGCATGCGCACCATCTCCTGGGGAAGCCAATTGAAAAGCAGACAGCAAACAGCTGTTTACAACATCCAAGGTTTCTGTAGTCCACACAAATTAAGCTCCTTTGGAAGGAAAAGAAAACCCCCACGTTATTTATTTATTTATACAAGTGTTTTCAAACAAGTTTCTCGGATTATTTGATGCGAAGTGTAATGTACTCATTTGCAAGTGAGCAGAGAAATGAAAACTCAGGACACTGTGCTTGGAGCAAAGCAGAGAAATTTCATAAGGAGCTTTTCATTTCAGGAGGAACATTTTGAATAGAGTATTAGGACTGATGATATCTAATTACAGTGGTAAATTATATAGTGAACAAGGAAAGACAAGTGAAAACACCAAGGGTGTGCAGACTCCTCGCGAGGGCCTTTGGGACTCCCCGATCCAACCCCCTCCCTTCACAGACGAGGAGCCAGAGATCCCCTACATTCCTACCATGTGAAATCACACACACAGTCTTGGGTCAAGGCTGTGTGTCCAGCCATTTACGCATATATCAGAAGGGGGGGAAAAAAGAAAAAAAAAAAAGAAGGGGGAGATATAGACGCACTCAAACACAGAGAGAAAGAGAGTGTGTGAAAACAACGCAGCTCGTGGTCCTGAAAGTGGCTCATCCTCCAGGAAGAAAAGACACACACTGTGCATGAGAGAGAAATTCATCAAGTGTAAAGCCAAACCTACATGTTTTGGGCTGAAAGCTCGGGTGGCACGTCAAGACTTTCAGATCAAGTTCAAATGCAAGGGGTCCCAATTCCCTTGTAAAGGATACGAGCTACTTCCCAGGAGACCTGACCCAATTCGCACTGTCCAGTTATCTCTGTGCTGTCTTCAAAAATTGGAGGTGCTCTCACCCTGTTTAAAAATGTCTTTCTCCCAGAAGCCCCGGACTACAAGATCACCTCATGGCCACGAATACCCAGAGCATCCAGTCCCACTAGGTACATTTTAATTGCCCCCGGCACACCTTGGAGGGCTTGCAAAGCCAGATCGCAGGGTTCCACCTCCAGAGCTCCTGACTCAGTAAGTCTGGGTGGAGCCCGAAAACTTGCATTTCTAACAAGTGTCCTGGTGATGCTGAAGCGCCGGTGCACGTGTGGATCTAGTACACGACGCTAGCACAAGTTAGGTTGGTTGAAGTTGGATTACTGAATTTATGGATGACAATCATGCTCCTTCATTGGTCCACATACAAGATGGTGGGTGCATCTACTGCCTGCAGATGAACGCAGTGACAAAGCCTGAGGTTCCCAATATTGCCATCAGGAAAATATTGACAAGCATCCATCAGAAAATGTTTCCAAAGAGGGGTTTAAATGATCTCCGTATGCAAGATCAATGGGATGGAATGCAAAAAAAAAGTAATTACTGTAATTTTTGAGGTTTATGCATGCAGTTCCATAAACGTGTAGGGAATTTTATATCATGTTGGGGTTTAACTTAGTATTTCTGATGCTACCTCATCAGAAAAATAACTTTTAAATTATTGACCCTTTATATCTGAACTCTTCCTTTTCAAAGAAAAGTATCAATACTTTAAGCTGGGTGTTTTTATTCCTCGATTTTACTTTTCAGCAGAAAATGGAACTCTATCAAAATCCTATATAATAAAAGCCTAATATGTTAAGTGCCTGGTCGTATGTTCAACCAATCAAAGTGCAATATGCTAATGATATGCTAAGGATGCTCAACTGATCGCTATGATGTGCACTGACCACCAGGGGGCAGAAAGTCAACCAGTCATTATGACATGTACTGACCACCAGGGGGCAGATTCCCTGACCGGTAGGTTAGCTTGCTGCTGGGTTCCGGCCCATCAGGACTTAGCGAGATGGGTTGGACATGCCTTGGAGCCCTCCTGCAGTCCCTCCCCGGCTGGCCAACCTCCCACATCCCTTCCTGGCCCTGATCATGCACCAGTGGGGCCCTTTGGCTTGGCCTGCAACCTCTCGCAATCCTGGACCCCTCGGGGGATGTTTGAGAGCCGGTTTTGGCCCGACGGCAGAACAACTGGTCGCTATGATGCCCACTGACCACCAGAGGGCAGACGCTCAATGCAGGAGCTGCCCCCCTGGTGGTCAGTGCGCTCCCACAGGGGGAGCCCTGCTCAGCCAGAAGCTGGGCTTATGGCTGGCGAGCACAGCAGCAGTGGCAGGAGCCTCTTCTGCCTCCACAGCAGCACTAAAAATGTCCAGCTATGAGAGGGCACAGGCCGGGCTGAGGGACCCCCCTCTGAGTGCATGAATTTCATGCACCAGGCCTCTAGTGAGAAAATAAATGTTCTGCTCAAGCTTGATATTCAGAACAATGTAGTTACTTATAAAGCAGGTTCTCTGTTTTGACTAACTTAATATGAACAAGAAAGAAAAAAATGATTTAAATACAAATTTGAGGGTAACTTTAAACTTTATTTATTAATCCTGGTAATGGTTTTAAATCATATTAACATATATTGATTGCTCTCACAATTCACTTTATATTTTGCATTAAAGACTAGTTTATCTATCAAGACAAGATACAAAGCTTATCTGTTCTAAATTGGTTTAATTATTCTATTTATTAAACCTCATCTGAATCTGTAGGCCATTGACAAAGAATTTTACCAGGTCTCCCAACAGTTCCATGTCTTCTTGAAAAACAACCCTTAATAGTGCTTTTTACCATGTCACTCTCCTCCAAATGTAATTCAAATGATTTAACATTTTGTTTCTCAAGCTTTAAGAGAAGCTGAAAAAATGTAAAGATTGCAAATCACAAATATGCACACAACAAGTAGATGAAGTGAACTATTTAAAATCTGTACACACTTCATTCATTTTGCACTGGCAGGCAAATGATTACAGATGTTCCCTACAAGTAACCTTTCCCATTTTGCATCTTTTATCCTGTAAAACACTCATTTCTTTCTGAGGAGCTCCCAGATAGAAAATATTCCATTTTCAAGGGATGCTGACAACATGTATACATTATTCTAATTGTGCACTGATGAAGGTGGTTGAACTCAAGCAATGTCTCTTACAGTAGTCGGCAAACTGCGGCTCGCGAGTCACATGCGGCTCTTTGGCCCCTTGAGTGTGGCTCTTCCACAAAATACCACGGCCTGGGCGAGTCTATCTTGAAGAAGTGGCATTAGAAGAAGTTTAAGTTTAAAAAATGTGGCTCTCAAAAGAAATTTCAATCATTGTACTGCTGATATTTGGCTCTGTTGACTAATGAGTTTGCCAACCACTGCCCTACAGTATACTGGAAGGAGGTCAAATTTGCATGTGGAGCCTTTAGCCTCTGGGGCAAGTGGCTCTGGTGATTTTTATTTTTTTATTTTATTGATTTCTTACAGAGAGGAAGAGAGAGGGATAGAGAGTTAGAAACATCGATGAGAGAGAAACATCGATCAGCTGCCTCCTGCACACCCCCCACTGGGGATGTGCTCGCAACCCAGGTACATGCCCTTGACCGGAATCGAACCTGGGACCCTTGAGTCCGCAGGCCGACGCTCTATCCACTGAGCCAAACCGGTTTCGGCAGCTCTGGTGATTTTTCGAACTTTCTCCTGCAGTGTGAAGGGGTGGGAAACACACACACCCCCGATCTGGTTTCTAAGGTGATGTGAGACAAAGAAGGTTTCTGGTGATCCATGGCCACTGGCAAGATGACCTTGTCACTTTCTTCCCTCCTGGGAAGCCACCTTGCTTTATCTGCTCCCCTGGGAGCATTCTCCAGAACGCTCCAACCCAGCCTTCCACTGCCTCTTCTGTCTGCTCCTGGTTTTTTCTGTCACATCTGTCATTGATGTCACTGTGCTGCCCATTTGATACATGACCCTCTGCAAGCATTTCATTTGAACAAGTTTCCATTTTCAACTTGTCTTTTCAGGGCCAACAAGATACTCAGTTCTTTGGCACAAGAAATATCTGTGTGGTTGGTAACGTGCAACTTAAAGACAGATATCAAAATTATTCTAAGCAAGTGGCCAAAACCGGTTTGGCTCAGTGGATAGAGCGTCGGCCTGTGGACTCAAGGGTCCCAGGTTCGATTCCGGTCAAGGGCATGTACCTTGGTTGCGGGCACATCCCCAGTAGGGGGTGTGCAAGAGGCAGCTGATCGATGTTTCTCTCTCATCGATGTTTCTGACTCTCTATTCCCTCTCTCTTCCTCTCTGTAAAAAATCAATAAAATATATTTAATAATAAAAAAAATTATTCTAAGCAAGTGACTTCAACTGCTGATGTACTAGGCAAGAGGAGACCCGATGGGAATCTGGGCTGGGACTTGTCAGTTGACACCCCCAAGAACACGGCTCCCCTCCTAACATGCTCCCTCAGGTCTCTGCTTGCTTCACACAGGCCTCTCCTCAAGGACACCCAGCCTTTGTGGGCACAGCCCTCCCACCATTCTGGGAAGCACTTTTCCAAACCAATCAGATTTCGGAGTTGATCACTTGGCATCAAGTCAACCACCAACCACACCCCTGACAGATCAATGCTCAGTGCATGCCCATGATAATCAAGGTGAAGGCTTTGGTTCCGGTGGGATTAAAAGCACTTACTATCTTAGCTAGATCTCCAATTGCACCATTTCCACAGTGGTTACTGTCAAGCCCACTTATCCTTGTTTCATGTTCCTGCTGGCTTACTTGTTAAATCCATCTCTCCCTAAAGGTATGAGAAGAATGTAATATCACTTACATTCTTTATTCTAAAACTGTAAAATAACTTTTATGTCTTGGATATACCTCAGATAGCAAAGAAAATGAAAAAGTTTACATTTCCTTTTTTATACTTTGCCCATAAACATCTTATAAATTACATGTGCTTTTGTGGTTGTATTATTGGAGGGTGTTGATATGAAGTTGTATTTGTATTGTCAAAAAACAAAACAAGACAAAACAAAAAAGAAAACTGCACTAATCTTGAAAAATCTGCATTGCCCTAAGCTCCTACTAGTCATTGAGAACAGTCCATCTTTATCTTGCCTGCTCTTCCAGCATGAAGAGAATCTATAGAATATTCACACCAATCAATACCTCCTGCCTTGAAATTAATTGGCTAAGCTTCACTATCACCTTTATTTTCTGTTAATGATTGGATAAGTACCTGAGAACTGCAGGGAGTTATCTTATCACACAGCTGGGATCAACCATTATTTCTTACTCAGAACAACTGGCAGTAAGAAAATGATTTCTTATATCAAAATAGACTAGTACTTTCAAGTAAATTGTTACAAGGGTCTAATTATGTGGAATCTATGTTCAGTCCCTTCATTACTCTCCCTCTCTCTCTCCCTCTCCCTCTCTCTCTCTCTCTCACACACACACACACACACACACACACACACACAAACAAAACAAAACAACACACACCTGCACACTTTTGTATATAGCTGAAGAAGATGCTGTTTTCTTCAACAGGGACAGATTTCTTTATGTTATCGTATATCATAAAAAGCTAATATGCAAATTGACCAAACCGAACAGTGGAAGGACCAGTCACTATGATGCACACTGACCACCAGGGGGCAGATGCTCAGTGCTGAAGTGCCACTCAGCCAGAAGCCAGGCTCAAGGCTGGTGAGCGCAGTGGCAGTGGCAGGAGCCTCTCCCACCTCCGCAGCAGCCCTAAGGACCCCCCAGGTCCTTGTTCTCTTGAAACTGTGCTACTGCCAGCAGGCAGACATCCCCGAGGGATCCCAGACTGCAAGAGGGCACAGGCCGGGCTGAGGGACAACCCCCCCCCCCCCCCGCAGTGCACGAATGTCATGCACTGGGCCTCTAGTCAATAATAATGTACCCCACCAGTTACCAACAAGGTCTTGTTCTCTAAGCAAGTACAGGCACACCTGGGAGATATTGTAGGTTCGGTTCCAGAACACCACAATAAAGTGAGTCAGAATCTTTTTGGAGAGACTTGTCTTCAATTTGTAAAAAAACGCAACATCTGTGAAGCGCAATAAAGCAAAGTGCAATAAGATGAAGTATGCCTGTACTCTAAAGTGCTGGCTACTTTGGGGGCAGAATTTAGTATCAAACAGAACTCAGGTGGTTGAAAAGGCTCCAAGGAACTCTGTGAGGTTGTGCGTCCAGAATCTTCCATGTGGACCTCAGATGTTGCTCTCATGAGGTCCTGGTGGAGAACAATAGTTGGCTGCCTCTTTGGTTACAGGATAATTACAATGAAAAATAAGCACAATTCTGATTCTGGCTTTCAGATAATCCAAACTTATAACAGTTGGAATAATGTAGTTTTATTAGCCTGTGAGTGAAAGATGGGCCCCAATCCCTCACCTCTCCCTGTGCCCCAGCCCTTTGCTGTAGTACACTGTGGGCAGGGTGAACTTCTCCGACTCCTGACTTGGCCACATGACTTGTTTTGGCCCATGGAATGAGGAGATTTGACAGTTTGCTAGTCCTGATCCCAGGATTCAAGAGGCCTTGAGTGTTTCCACTTGTTCTCTTGAAACTGTGCTATTGCCATGCAAACTATATGCCTGGGCTTGCCTGCTGGTCCCAAGAGAAGGATGGCAGGCTCTTGAGCAGAGCTCTTCCCAAGCCAAAACCAGATAAGCCAACATCCAGCTTATCAGCAAACTTGGGAGACATAACAGATGATAATTATTTTCAGCCACTACATGTCAGGGTGCTTTGTTATGCAGTGTTAACTAACTGATACATCATCAAATCACTACCGGACAGATTTGGGTTACAGCACTAATTGGTAGTGGTTCACGTGATTAATTTATTTTTAATTTTTTAGGGATGACAACTTTTAAAAATTGATTTTATAGAGAGAGAGAGAGAGAGAGGAGAGAGAGAGAGAGAGAGAGAGAGAAACATTGATTTGTTCCACTTATTAATGCATCCATTAGTTGATTCTTATATATGCCCTGACCAGGGATCAAACCTGCAATTTTGGGGTATGAGGATGATGCTCTAACCAACTGAGCTTCCTGGCCAGGGCCTATTTTTAAATTTTATATAATGATGCTATAACATTACTTATATAAATTTAAGAGAATTCTAAAAGAAACACATTGGCTTTTGAGTCAGATGGCTATATATTCATATGGAGGTAATGTTTCTTCATCTTCCAAAGCCTCAGTTTGTGCCATTGTAAAACAATCATTACCATATTTGCTTTGAAGAGTAGGAATCAATGGATAAAGTATGTAATTTACCTAGCATATGGTAGAACAATAAACGTTAGCTATTGTTTTTATTCAGTACAATGTGCAAGAAAAAGTCTATTTACCCTTGAGTCATTATTTGTATTCAATGATTTTTTTTCTTCTTTTAATTTTTGCTCATTTTCTTCCAGGCTCATTTAAAGACTCCTCTCTTTTCCTTACCTTAGGTCTTTTGAAAACATTCAGTATATAAAGTCTGCCATTCTTTTTGCACAGTGCCCAAAAGGGGTGGTTTATCAAAAAATGATCCATCCCACTGACTATTTATATTGCTCTGGACACAAGCTTCATGTTATGGAGAAATTTGCAAACATAAAATTCTTTTGAACGAAAATCAAGCATAACAGATCATTACATGTCTTCCTTAAAATGTGAATGTTCTTTTCTCTCCCTTGTCTTTCATCAGCTCCCTTAAATAAGTATTGGATAACGGTGATACATTTTCTAATTAAAACCATGACCCACTGTGTATAAAGCAGTGACAACAACAAAATGCTTGTCTTCCTTTCGCTTGTGGCGATAGAAATGATCTCAGATCGGAAAGGCCTGCCAAATGATTTTTCCAGGAGTGAGCAAACTTTTTTCTGAAAGGAGCCAGATAGTACATATTTTCAGTTTTGTAGGCCACATGGTCTCTGTTGCAACTATTTGATTCTGCCATTGTCACACAAAAGTAACCACAGACCATAAGTAAACAAATCGGCATGACTGTGTTCTAATAAAACTTTGTATACAAAAGCAGGTGGGCCATAGTTTGTAGACAGCTACTATAAACATTAAACTAGGAGATACAAGTTGTGACTATGGATGTAAAATTAGCCTAACTAAAGTTCAAATATGCTCTTTAATATGATGTCTCACATTGTATGCAAATAACTCTTGGGTTTGCTTTTAAATATTGGATATTTTTAGGTCCTGTGTAGGACAATAACAAGGTTAGATTTGGTTCATTTTATCTGTCTTTATGGTCCAAAGTTTCCTAACATTTGCAGGGCAGACATTTTCAGTACAAAACCTTCTGGCAGGTCAATTTGATTCAATTTCTATCTAATTATTATGCTTAGAACATTAATTCTATTATTTCCATATAGATCAATATTGGGTCTATGTAGCACCAATCTAATAGTATTTCCACCTATTTGCATGCTACTCAGTGCTTTGATGGTGACCCTATTGGACAATACACTTTTTGTTTTCCAAATGGGAGCCAACAGGACTACCGATGGAAATACGTAGTTTCCTCCAAGACTTTCATGTGGAATCTCTCCTTGGCTTCTGAAAGCTCATTATCAATGTGTACTCTAACACCATTTTTATTTAGCCCCTCCTCATGTTAACAGGGTCTCACACAAACCCAATTATCACCATGGTTCACCCTTGTGAAGACTGGCTAACTAGCACGCTCAGCTCATAAGAAACATGTTATGGAAAGGCATGCACGTCCACGGAGTTCTCACTAACCCAGCTGCCCTGACATGCTTAAGAAAGCATTCATGTGCAGCTGAGTTTGGTGTGCAGATGTTGGTGAATGGTTCGCAAAGACCTCCACCAAGCCTGCAGGGGAAACTAGCTAAAGATGATGTTTTCCCAGGTTTCCATCGTTAAAAACGTCTCATTGACCGAGATGGGTTTCAGTAATCATTTATTTTGTTGGGTAATTTAATATGTCCTTAATTCCAAAGGGTAGTAGTATTTGGAGACAAAGCTAGACTGAGCAGTATAATCCTCTTGTGAGGCAAGATGCAGGTCCTATCGTCTCCCAGAAGAAATGATTTATCATGTAGCATGTGAGATCAGGCCATAGGATTCCCTTTCATCTCTGAGCTTGTCTATATTCCCAGGTTTTAAGACTTTGCATTTTCTTTTATGGCCCAAATTTTTATTATTTTGGGTTTTAAAATATTATAACCAAAAATGTTGCCAATGTAGACTTTTTAAAAAATTCCAGTTCATCGCTGTTTATGTGAAAAAAGATCGAGTCAGGATGCTCATGTGAAACTGGATTCCTGGGTTGGACAATGAGCATGTATAGAAATATCAGTGTTTTTAAAGCTCACTTCCTGATGCCACATGAAAAGAAACGGATGTTTTTAATAGCAGAATTTGTGTAGCAACTGTTAATACAAAGCTAAAAGCTGACACAGAACCCTTTTATCTTCCAAGCACATTATCTAAAGTCATGGAGGCT
This sequence comes from Eptesicus fuscus, assembly GCF_027574615.1. Classification (NCBI taxonomy): domain Eukaryota; kingdom Metazoa; phylum Chordata; class Mammalia; order Chiroptera; family Vespertilionidae; genus Eptesicus; species Eptesicus fuscus. The sequence continues at coordinate 3,198,328 of NC_072473.1, forward strand.
GACAAAGACAGTAAGAAATTTAAAATAAACCCCAAAAAAAGGTGCTCAATTCCCAGAAGCAGAGTCTTGCCTTTGGGTCTGAGCTGGGAGCATATATTCACACACCCAGGGGAAGACAGGCAGGGAACAGACCTGAGCACACTGGTAGGATGTAAGAAAAATAACAACACAGTCATGTCACAAGTGGTCCTATCGCTCTGCTCTGTGTTCAGTGGGCAATTGATTGCCCCAGCTTGTAGTTCTCAGTGTGTGTGTGTGTGTGTGTGTGTGTGTGTGTGTGTGTGTGTGTGAAGGTAATTTTGCTTACCACAGGGCATTTGATAATGTCTAAAGACATCTTTGGCTGTCACAGCTGGAGGGAGGAGCTGCTATTGGTATCTTAATGGATAGAGGATATGAGGAGGCTACTGGACCTCATACAGTATACAGGGCAGCCCCCACAACAGAGAATTAGCTAGTCCCAAATGGTAACGGTGCTGAGGCTGAGAAACCCGGTCTGACCTGGGAGGGTGTTGTTTGGGGACCGGGGAGTCTATGGTCAACTGTAGCGCACTTGCCTACATAGAGGATCCAGCTGATGTGGGCATATGGGAACCTTCCATGTAGGAACAGAACCAAAGGACTGAAACTGATTCAGGAAAACATGGGATGACCTCAAATTATCTTTAGAGCCAGATGAGAAAGAAATCGAGCCAGAATCCCTTCTTGGCAAAGCCCCCCCCCCCCACACACACACCCCTATTTTCTCACTTGCAAGAAACCAGACCCAAATCCCTTTTCCTTACATTCACCTAAGTCAACTTTCTCAGGCATAAATCAAGGTCTTGGGGCACTAGTCTCCCCTCTGGAATCACAGATAACATACTGACATATACCTTGAGTTGTTTTACAGGAACCAGAACCCCCACACGATAGAAAACTGCTGACTCTCACTGACCACAGCCACATAAACCCCAGACTAGATGGCGCCGAAGGGTTGAAGATGAGAAATCCTCAAATATCTCTTTGTAACTCCAGCTCCAACCAATCAGAAGATACCCAAGGATATCTTGATTATACGTTGAAGACCCCTACCCTCAATTTCACTTTTAAAGCCAATAAATAGACGGAAGTTCGCATTGTTAGGTGCAAGCTGCCCCTTCCCCACTGTTTAGCAAGCTACAATAAAGCATTCTTTCTTCCCCCACCACCTGGTGTCAGCAGATTGGCTTCACTGAAAGGGGTGCTGGGCGAGTGAACCCTGTTTTAGTACAGTGCAGTAACTACTTGAATTCAATATTTTAAGAATTTTTTGCCAGAAAGACAATACAAATAAAGCTGGCTTCTTTAAACTCATATCAGATTTAAAAATTGGGTAAAGAAATGGCTTTAGAATCACATGTTGTCATGGTGATTCTACGTAAAGGAAGTCCCTCAAGGCTCATGGCATGCACCTTGCATAATAGGAGCCTCCATGTCCTGCATCCCTTCAGTCACCACGTTAGCATCCTCAGGCAACCCATGATGGAAACTCAATTGAGTTAATACACGAATTTCATACGGTCCTTTTGTTTTAAATTTAGGAATACATTCAGTAATTGCATTCCAATCTGGGTATGTGACTGAAAGACATATTTAATATTTAAGAGTTTCTGGCATGTTAGAAAATGGACATAATTGCTTAGTCAGTATTTGTCAATTGATTAAATGTATTAGCCTTTTGATTCCAATTTTAAATGTGAAATTGAGTTTAGATTTGTGATTGTAAGTTAAAAAGTGTAACAGAATTTATTGTTTGGTGAATAATATTGACTCTTACAGTGAACTTTCAATTCTCTAAATAAGTATGGATATTTTAAGTAGTCAATAAAATTAAATATTGAAAAGTTTAAATGGCAAAAGGCTAAATATTTTAAAGTTTTAATGGTAAGAGGTTGAAATATTTAAAGTTAAAATGGTGATGAACTTAAATATACACAATTGTTAAATAAATGAATGCATGTATTTGATTTATAAAAGTAGTTTAGGTTTTTAAAAAAGATTCTGCCAGTTAGAGTTGCAAGTTTGCCCAGTTAGATAGATACTTGAATAAACAGAAAACAAAATATATTAATTTTATAAATGTAGATTAAAATTTATAAAAAAATTAGCTAATGAAGTTTAGAAATGAGAGGAATGGTTTGAGTTTATATTGTTCAAATTAAATTGATTCAACACTAATCAAAGCCCTCTGTGAAACTATTTGTTCTTATTATATACAAAAAAGGTTCTAGAATTGTAAGCAGAAAAATAAGATTTGTAAGTTGAACTTAAATGCTTGAGGAATATTTTGTCTTTTGTAACTTCAAAAATTTAATATAAATTTAAAGCCTACATAACTGTATATAGCCCTTTCTGCACCAAGAGGAAGGAAGGAAGGAAAAGAAGGAAGGAAGAAAGGAAGGAAGGAGGGAAGGAAGGAAGGAAGGAAGGAAGGAAGGAAGGAAGGAAGGAAGGAAGGGAAGGAAGGAAAGGAAGGAAGGAAGGAAGGAAGGAAGGCAGGAAGGAAGGAAGGAAGGAAGGAAAGGAAGAAAGAAGACAACAAAAGTCAAAGAAAATGCCAATCTTAGACTTTAGAACATCATTAATAACAGTTGAACTTGTCTTTTAGCAATCAGGAAATAATGTTTCTGTTGAACAAAGGGAAAGGGGCCATCACTTTCCAGGTTCAAAGCTACAGGATTTCTGGAGTGGACTCTATGTGCCCCATTTGCATCCAGGAAAACATGGAGGATTTTGTAGCCCTGGGCAGATAAGACAATGGTACTGACTACAGTCCCTTCTGAGAGCTCAATTATCATTAGGTAGAATATAACACCTGTTAGTTCTGGAAGGACCCTTACAGATCACAGGACTCACTTTTCTCCTCACCCCCCAACCACCACCAGGAATGAAATGGCTGTGACCAACACGGTTACTCATACATTCTTCCCCGTTGGTTAATTTACTAAGGTTCATTCTACAGTATTTGCCAAATCATCTATAGCAGTGGCTACAAACCTCAATGAGTGAGCAGATGAGCAATGAGGTTCTATGAAACTAAGTACATGGAGATAACACACTTCTGAGAACTGTCTGACAGTGACGTATGTAAGTATGCATGTGTATGCAGGAGATGAAGGCTGGAAGCTACTCTTTCCTCTATTTTCTATCATTTTCAAAAAGTTGAAAATTGTAACACTGTGCTATACAATATCATGACATGCAGCTATTAAGAAAGGCATATTATTTTATTTTCCTTTATTTCCTGAATTTAGAAAATGTAACCAAATGACCTATGATGATACACTCTAACAGCTAGATCTGGAATTTAAACAGACCTTCTTTATGCTACTTCCTTTAAAAAAAAAAACCACACACACAAAAAAACAAAATCAGGAGGCGAATGTAGCACTAAACCAAATAGTGCCATCTGCTGGCTATTTGCTAATAGGTTTTTTTTTTTGTTTGTTTTGTTTTTTCTAATCAGGGCCACCAAATGTAAATTGATAGGAGAAAAGAGAGAAGCATGTTCCCTCCTTACTCTTTTTCTGTACCCTGGGACTCCCTGTCATGTGCCTTCTGAAACAGAGATGACAAGGCTTCCTTCTAACAGAAAGCATTCCCATTTCCACTGGGGTCTCTCTCTCTCTCTCTCTCTCTCTCTCTCTCTCTCTCTCTCTCTCTCTCAGAAGCACACATGAACTGAAAATCCCTTGGATTTGGGTTGGCCATCAACAAATACATTTCTAAGCAAAGGCAGTGTTGAACTCCCTCATTTTCTTTTTTCCACTCCTGTTCTTTTCAATAAGGAGATGAACTACAAGCTCACCAACCAATCCACACAATTATATGGAGACTGAATCTTTCTCCACAAGGCCTGGACAGAAGTGGGTAAAGGTAATTGAGTTACAACTACTCTAGCATGAAGCATGCTGTTTGCTTCTACGCCCTGGCTTCATGTTTTTCGTTTCATTATGGCATCAGGGCAAACCAAGTTTTGTTTAAACTCTTAACTGAGAAGATACAGCTGGGCTTTTGCCATTTCCAACGATGGGCTGGCATGAAAAATATTTATATTTCAATCAAATACAAATACACATGCAACAATCTTTTTAAGAGTTTCTTTTCCTGTGTAACGAAGTGAAATGAGGGAAAACACTGAACTGACTAATCAAATTCACCACTGCAAAGAAGCTCAAATGTCATCACTATGGCAACGTGTCAGCCAGGGTCTACCCTCATCTCTTCCTTCAGATTGGAAACTGCAAATTGCCCTTGCTAATGAATTAACGTGGCAAACACACTAAAAACAATGAGTTTGGGGATATGAGGAAAGATCTTAAGACTGATCCCATTCATGAAGCACTTGAGCCAATTTTTAGTTTTCTCTCTCCAAATTTAATTAGCCTCTGAGGACCTGCTTTGCACAATGGATTATCTCACTTGCTCGTTCACTCTGTGCTTTCAGAGGGATCTTGTGTCCTTTCGTCCTTTGTTCTGGGAAATGACAGTGAGCATTTCCACTTTGGACCAAACTGGGCAAGTCTCAGGTGATGTAATGCAGAAGGTGAGACTAGTGTAACAAGGGGTTAGTTTAACATATTAAGAAGGTATATAAAAGATGCCCTATTCATTGAAAGATCACTTATTGAAAAATCTGAATGAGTTTCTGACTAAATTTTTCCAAGGCCAGCATTTATGTAGACAACCAATTAGTTTTAAAACTCAGGATAAATATCCTTTTCATCAATTATGTGGCTGATATTCATGTTCCAAATGACAGAAAATTATTCTGCACAGCTAGTCTAAGTCACTCATTCTATCATAATTAACCATTTATTTTGATCTATTCTTAAAATTGTAGAAAATGATTCAACACTATATTCCTTAAGATTTTTTTTACACCTCATAATCTTACATTAGGTTCTCTACGTAGTCTTCATATAGGGAGGCCAAATAGCCAAAAGGTAATTTTCCAAGAAGCCAAATATACCAAATTTGCCTATTGTAGGTTTAATCACTTTAATAGTTTTAAGCGGAATGCTGGATATTAGTGACTGGTATATATTTTCTGAAAGTTAAGTACACTTAAGGTAGTAGAGGAATCCTAAAAATGCTAAAAGTCTCACAAAAGTAAGTCAATGTGTACTTGCATAGAAAGCCATTCTGTTAAAAAATTGGCACTTTATATGTAATGGAACTGTTTCAGCTACTTCTGATTTCAGCCTGAATGCTTTCAAATGACACTTTCTATTTTTTTTTAATTTGAACAAATCATCTAATTTTAACGGGCTATCAGTCTTTTCCTATTATATATAACAAAATTTTTTAAATTTAAATGGAAAATAAACTTTAAATAAGTGCAGGTGAAAATTATAATACAAATTAAAGAAACAGATCAGATAAAACAGCATCTAAAGTTAAGAATTTAGTTAAAATTTAATTCAAATTATTTAAAATCAAACGTAAAAATTCATAAAGTACTAAAGTAGTTCATTATATGGTTTGAACATATATATCATCATAAAACTAATTTTTAAAATAGTTGAGATTTATTGAAAGATTTGCTATGAAAGATAAAATCATATAAAGGAGTGAAAAGGGAGTATGAAAGCCCAGAAGGGACATATATAAAAGGTTGAGTGAATGGTAGCTCAATTTTAAACTACATTAATTATAAATATGTAATTGGACATAATCAATCATAAAATATATTGGTTAAAAGTCTTACACATGCTGAAAGATGGTTGCAAAGCAAAAGTACATGAAAAAATTTAAGTTGAAAAAGTCAATTCTAATATTTTGATTATTGCTAATGAAAGAATGTATTTCTGAATGCATTCAAAATGCTTTATTAATGATTAAATTGATTATATAGGAAATGTACATGTAGCCCATCATCAGTTACTAAGGTGGAATAGATCTATTGAAGCTGTTTAGATACTCTTTGGAATGTTTTAATGCCATTTTTTTGATAAATGAGGAAATTTACATATTAGCTTTTGATGAACTTCCTGAGAGCCAGTGTGTGTGTGTGTGTGTGTGTGTGTGTGTGTGTGTGTGTGTGTGTGTATGTGTTTGAAGTCTGGCTATTTTCTGCCTTTCCTTGCTGTGTTCTGAGAAGTGCAGAGAACAGTAGCTGCAATGATTTTTCCATTTTAGACACTATGATTCCGTTCGCACAGCCTCAGAGTACATTGTTTGGTCCCCACATCATACTCTCTCATATTAGAGGTCCTGGTCAATTGATACAGCCAAGTGTTTTTCACTAAAACTGATATTAATCCAAATCTCCCCGATTCTGCTGTTGTGCAGTGGACCTTTTTTGAACTTAAAAAATACTATATTTTTTCCTGGTTACATTTTACCTTATTTATACACTATGTTTATGTTGCTTTATTTGTAGTTAAGTCAGCTCAGCTTTATTGGAAACCTCTTGACAAATCAAGACTGTGGCTTCTATGACCCCCATAGTCCTTTGCTCCATTTTGGCACAAGGTAGGCTATGTAACAAATCCCTGCCTGAGGAATGATACAGACTTACTGAACATTGTTGTCGTGTCCCAGAGTACACACCCCTGAGATTCCATTTACCCAACTTTTAAAAATTAATATTTCCATCTTTCCTCCCCTCACGAATTTGAAGTCCAATTATTGAATTGCAAGAAAAAATATACTCACAAATGGCATTTAAGTAAAAATTAATCAACAAATCATGTCAAGTTAATTAAAAATTGAGATGAAAACAATCTGATAAAATCATTAATCTTCTTGAAAGTGTTTAATTAAAACATAAAGCATATCTTCATTAACATGAATGTCATATCTTAGTTACAGTGATATCTACATAATGAACTCTAAGTTTTAGGCAGTTATATACTAGTAAAATAACAGAAAGACAGTTAAAATTACTTATATTTTATTGGGGATTTGGGTGTATTTCAATGTATATACCCAGCATTCTGAGAACTCCCCATAACTCAAAACAAGATTATAATAAAGAATCAAACAAAAAAAAGAAGACCTCAACTTTAAAACCTTAATAATAAAGAGGAAAAAACTCTAATTCAATGAATAAGAGAAGAAATTGAAAGTTTTAAGTGGCCTTCCCCATCCCAAACTCAGAATTCTAAAGGACAAGAAATTATTGGAGATAATTATGGCCTCAATTCTAAAACCTGATAAACTTAAGAAAAAATTTTAGTGACCAATGTCACTCGTGAACTTAAAAATGAAATATCAAAATAAAGTAATAAATAGAGTCTAGTAAAGCTTTGAAATAAAAATAATCCAAAACCAGGATGATTTATTTCAGAAATATCAGGATAGATCAATAAATGGAAATCCACCAGCATAGCACTTCTATACTCTATGAGAAAGAACATTTGAAGAGGCAACACATAATACTTGATAAAAATGAATGAACTTGCTGTAACGGGTTTGGCTCTGTGGATAGAGCATCGGCCTGCGGACTGAGGGGTCCCAGGTTCAATTCCGGTCAAGGGCATGTACCTTGGTTGCGGGCACATCCCCAGTAGGGGGATGTGCAGGAGGCAGCTGATCGATGTTTCTCTCTCATCGATGTTTCTAGCTCTCTATCCCTCTCCCTTCCCCTCCGTAAAAAAATCAATAAAATATTAAAAAAATGAATAAACTTTCTTAAAGAATTAAATAAAAATAGAAACAGTGTCCCTTTTTTTGGTACAGACAACAGAATTTTACTTGGAAGGTTTTTTTTATTTTAAATAAATCTGTATTGTTCAGATTATTACAGTTGTTCCTCTTTTTTCCCCCCGATAGCTCCCCTCCACTCAGTTCCCACCCCACTGCATGACTTTACCCTCCCCCCACTGTCCTCATCCATAGGTGTATGATTTTTGTCCAGTCTCTTCCCTCCCCACCACATCCCTTATCCCCAAAGGATTGTCAGTCCACTCCCTTTCTATGCCTCTGATTCTATTATATTCACCAGTGTATTCTGTTCATCAGATTTTTTATTCACTTGATTATTAGATTCACTTGTTGATAGGTATGTATTTGTTGTTCATAATTTTTATCTTTACCTTTTTCTTCTTCTTCCTCTTCTTAAAGAATACCTTTCAGCATTTCATATAATACTGGTTTGGTGGTGATGAACTCCTTTAGCTTTTTCTTATCTGTGAAGCTCTTTATATGACCTTCCATTCTGAATGATAGCTTTGGTGGGTAGAGTAATCTTGGTTGTAGGTTTTTGCTATTCATCACTTTGAATATTTCTTGCCACTCCTGTCTGGCCTGCATAGTTTCTGTTGAGAAATCAGCTGACAAATCGTATGGGTGCTCCCTTGTAGGTAACTGTTTTTCTCTTGCTGCTTTTAATATTCTCTCTTTGTCCTTTGCTCTTGGCATTTTAATTATGATGTGTCTTGGTGTGGTCCTCTTTGGAATCCTTTTGTTTGGGGTTCTGTGCACTTCCTACACTTGTAAGTCTATTTCTTTCACCAGGTGGGGGAAGTTTTTGGTCATTATTTCTTCAATAGGTTTTCAATATCTTGCTCTCTCTCTTCTGGCACCCTCATAATTTGGATGTTGGTATGCTTGAAGTTGTCCCAGAGGCTCCTTACACTATCTTCATATTTTTGGATTCTTTTTTTCTTTTCTGGTTGGGTGTTTTTTGCTTCTTTGTATTTCAAATCTTTGACTTGATTCTTGCGATCCTCTAGTCTGCTGTTGGATCTCTGTATATTATTCTTTATTTCAGTCAGTGTATGCTTAATTTCTAGTTGGTCCTTTTTCATATCCTTGAGGGTCTCACTAAATTTATCGGCCTTTTCTAGAAAATTCTTGAAAAACCTTATAACCGTGGTTTTGAACTCTATATCCAGTCGTTTGTTTTCCTCCATTTCTTTCATTTGTGTCCTGTTTCTTTGTCTCCGCATTTTGGCTGCTTCCCTGTGTTGATAGAGTGGCTCTTTGTGTTGGTGTCCTACAGGGCCCAGTGGCTCAGCTTCCCCAGTTACCTGAGGTGGACACTCTTGGTGCATCCCTTTGTGGGCTATGTGCACAGTCTTGTTGTAGTTAAGCCTTGATTGTTGTTGGTATCACTGGGAGGAATTGACCTTCAGGCCAATTGGCTGTGAGGATCAGCTGTGTCTATGATGGGAGAACTTCTGTGCTGGAGACACCCTCATGGGGCAAGACTTGCTTCAGTGGGGCTTTGGTGCTCACTGAGTCTGCCCCCTGAGTGTGTCCCTTATGGATCTGAGGAGTTGTAATCTGGATGGTCCCACTCTGATCAGTGGATACACTGATTCTTGGATCTCCAAGGAGGTGCTAATTTAGCCTCTGTCTGAGGCCACCCAGCAGGAGCTATGGCGAGATCTGCAGATTCCTCTTCTTTGTTTGGGTTTTGGAGGTGCCCAGAAGAGGCCCAGCTGTGAAGCAATGCAAACTGCTGCTGGGCCTTGGGCCTTCTTTTGGATGTTCTGGGTCTCTCTGACTCAGCTGCAGTTTGTTAGGTAAGTTTAGATTTCAAAGGACCAGGCCATTCATATGCAAAAGCCTCTGTGCACAGCTTGGGTGGCATGGGCTCTCAGGGCTGAGCAAACAGCAATGGCTTCCTGTCAGCCCTGTCCTAAGAGGCCCCCGGATCTCAGTGTTCCTTGGTAATTGCTGCAAGCGCCTCTGAGAGAAAGCCACCCTCGAGTTCCACCCGATGCCAGACAGTCCAGTTTCTCCCCATATGAGTCTGGGTCCCCAGAGTCTCACCCGGAACTGGAGTTCAGTGCAGTCAGGAGCTTGTGTCTCCCTCCCGCTTGAAAAAGACAGCTGCGTACTCAGTTGCCAGCCCCTTTCCGCACATGCCTCCGTATCTCTGCCTTTACTTCCGCACCTCCTCTGAGTCTCAGTGTGCTTTTCTCTTCCCTTCTAGTTGTAGAATTTCCACTCAGCCAGCCTTCCTGTGGTTCTGGATGATGTCCGTTTTGTCTTCTGGTTGTAGTTTTGAAGTGGTTGTGCAAGGCAGCAGTTTCAGGTGTTTACCTATGCCGCCATCTTGGTTTCTCCTCAGAAACATTGTCCCTTACTTAATGTGTCATTGTAGACCCATCTTCCACTGAGAATCAAGAGTAATACTTCAGTACATTGAACTTTACTGAAGACCCAAATGGTCTCAATCTGCACTGTTGCTTGTAGTGGCCACTAACCACATGTGGCAGCTGAGAACTTGACATGTGGCTGTTGGCATTGCAGAACTGAATTTTAAATACTACTTAATTTTTATTAATTTAAATTTTAAAAGGCATATGTGGCTAATAGCCACTATAAGGCACAGTTTTTTATTCAGGTGTGGGGAGGGCAATAATATACATTTTAATCATTATTTTTGATGGTTTAGTAGGTGTATTTATATCAATTACGAAGAAATTTTAAAAAAAGAATATATTTTGTAAAAAACCTATTACTTCTTTCCCACCCCATTTTTTGCAGGTAAGGAAACTGAGTTACAGAGAAGTTAATAAAATTGCTCAAGACACTGAGGTAATAAATGGCCTCCATGGGGCTTAACTCTTTCTCCAAAGCCAGTAGTCACGGCATCAAAACATCTGTCTCTGTGTATTCCCTTTTTCATCCTTCTTTTTCACATCTGTCCTATATATTTCAGGTGTCTGCACCCCTGAATTAAAAATGCCCCATTTGAGATCATAGAGGCCATGAAGGCATAACATTAAAAGAAACTCCTGATAACTGTTGCTGAAATTAGTTGAAGAGTTTAGAGTTGATGCAGGATATAAAGCAGACCCATCTCACATACTGGCCAGTAGTTGATGTTCAAGTTGTTTGGAGCAGGGAGCACATGTTCCATGAAACACAAATAATAATAAAGACACAGAACTCAGAATGATTGTTAACATACGTGTTGGAACCTATGCATGTAAATGAGCATTGGCCCTTGGGAAGAACCATCTTGGAAGCTTAAATGTAAATTCTAATTAAGCTACACTTGTTCAGAAACTTCAACATCACTGTTTTTAAAGTTTCTCCAGAGTCAATTTACACATAACAGTAAAATTAGCCTTTAGATTTTCTGTGAGAAAATAACCAAAACACAATATTCTGAAAAACCAAAAATAAAATTTACTAGGAATATTTTAAAAATTCATTTCAGTTGAATTTTGATATTCCAGGAAAGGTTGCTTTAGAAGAGAATATGGAACCTGGCCAGTGTGGCTCAGTGGTTGAGTGTCGACCTATGAACCGGGAGGTGATGGTTGGATTCCTGGTCCAGACATGTGAACAGGTTGCGGGCTTGATCCCCAGTAGGGGGCATGCAGGAGGCAGCTGATCAATGATTATTTCTCATCATTGATGTTTCTATCTCTCTCCCTCTCCCTTCCTCTCTGAAATGAATGGGGGGAAAAGATGGCGACCAGCAGGAAGGTAGGGAGAGAGAGTGTGTGAGTGAGGAACCCATAGAGGAGAGTGTAGACGTGTGTGGTGTGTGTGTGTGTGTGTGTGAGCTAGGGTCAGTTAGATTCTGCACGTCTTCCAAGGGGCTGCCTAACCGGGCAGTCCTAGACGGCGGAGCCCCGCGCACAAAGCGGACACTTCTCGGCGGCTGGTGCGGACACGGAGACCATGCCATCTTGAGAAACAGAGCTGCCTGAGACTCGGATCCTGGCTTCTGACACAAACCAGGACCCTGCAGCCACTGGGGACAGAGAACTGCTATCACAGCTTCAGACCAACAAACAACAAGAATCCAGACTTCCCGGCAGATTTCCATGAGTCAAAGAGCCTATCCCCCTCCCCGCAGGCACGTGGATAGCGCCATAGTAACTGATAGATCCGCCTCTCGCCCAAGCCTCAGAGCTTTGCGCAGGGACGCGTTCCCCCTTACGGAGGTTGACGCTCTGGACAGAAGCAGCTCCCCAGCTCAATAGGCCAATAACTATGGAGGAAATTGAAGCAGTCAACAAAAAGCTTCCAGCAAACAAAAGCCCGAGGCCTGATGGCTTCACAGGAGAGTTTTACCAAACATTCAAGGAAGAACTAAAATCTATCCTCCTCAGACTATTCCAAAAAATTCAAGAGGAAGGTACACTTCCAAGCTCCTTCTATGAAGCCAGCATCACCCTAATACCAAAACCAGATAAAGACAACACAATGAAAGAGAATTACAGACCAATATCCCTCATGAACATAGATGCCAAAATCCTCAACAAAATTCTAGCAAATCGGCTCCAGCAATACATCAGAAAGCTCATGCATCATGACCAAGTAGGATTTATCCCAGGAATGCAAGGATGGTACAATATCCGCAAATCAATAAACGTGATACATCACATAAACAAATTGAGAGATAAAAATCACATAGTCATATCAATTGATGCAGAAAAAGAATTTGACAAAATCCAACACCCTTTCTTGATAAAAACTCTCAACAAGGTGGGAATAGAAGGCTCATACCTCAACATAATAAAAGCTATATATGATAAACCCACAGCAAACATCATACTCAATGGACAAAAACTAAAAACATTTCCCCTAAGAACAGGAAAAAGACAGGGATGCCCACTCTCACCACTCCTGTTTGACATAGTACTGGAAGTATTAGCCATTGCAATTAGACAAGAAGAAGAAATAAAAGGCATCCAAATTGGAAAAGAACAAGTAAAGCTGTCTTTATTTGCAGACGACATGATATTGTACATAAAAAATCCGAAAGACTCCGTCAAAAAACTAATAGACTTAATAAATGAATTCGGCAATGTAGCGGGATACAAAATTAACGCCAAGAAATCTATGGCCTTTCTATACACCAATAGTGAACTTACAGACAGAGAGACTAAAAAAGCAATCCCATTTACCATCGCACCAAAAAAATTAAGATACCTAGGAATAAACTTAACTAAGGAGGTAAAAGACCTATACACGGAAAACTACAGGACACTGAAAAAAGAGATAGAGGAAGACGTAAACAGATGGAAGAACATATCATGTTCATGGATTGGTAGAATCAATATCATTAAAATGTCCATACTACCCAAAGAAATCTATAGATTCAATGCACTCCCCATTAAAATACCAATGGCATATTTCACAGACCTTGAAAGAACTCTCCAAAAATTCATCTGGAATAAAAAAAGACCCCAAAGAGCCACAGCAATCCTGAGAAAGAAGAATAAAGTAGGAGGGATCTCAATACCAGATTTCAAGCTGTATTACAAAGCCACTGTTCTCAAAACAGCCTGGTACTGGCACAAGAACAGACATATAGATCAATGGAACAGAATAGAGAATCCAGATATTGACCCAAACCACTATGCTCAATTAATATTTGACAAAGGAGGCATGAACATACAATGGAATAAAGACAGTCTCTTCAATAAATGGTGTTGGGAAAATTGGACAGATACATGCAAAAAAATGAAACTAGATCACCAACTTACGCCATACACAAAAATAAACTCAAAATGGATACAGGACTTAAACATAAGACGGGAAACCATAAAAATACTAGAGGAATCCACAGGCAGCAAAATCTCAGACATATGCCAAAAGAACTTCACCGATACTGCCCCTAGGGCAATGGAAGCTAAAGAGAAAATAAACAAATGGGACTACATCAAAATAAAAAGCTTTTTTACAACAAAAGAAACTATCAACAAAACAACAAGAAATCCCACTGCATGGGAGAACATATTTGCAAATGGCATCACTGATAAAGGTTTAATCTCCAACATCTACAGGCAGTTTATAAACTTAATAAAAGGAAGATAAATGATCCAATAAAAAAATGGGCAACGGACCTAAATAGAATCTTTTCCAAAGAAGACAGAAGGAAGGCCAAGAGACACATGAAAACATGCTCAACGTCACTAATTATCCGAGAGATGCAAATCAAAACAACAATGCGGTACCATCTCACACCTGTCAGAATGGCTATCATCAACAAATCAACAAACGACAAGTGTTGGCGAGGATGCGGAGAAAAAGGAACCCTCGTGCACTGCTGGTGGGAATGCAGACTGGTGCAGCCACTGTGGAGAACAGTATGGAGTTTCCTCAAAAAACTGAAAATGGAACTCCCATTTGACCCAGTAATCCCACTCCTAGGAATATATCCTAAGAAACTGGGAACACCAATAAGAAAGGATATATGCACCCCTATGTTCATAGCAGCACAATTTACAATAGCTAAGATTTGGAAACAGCCTAGGTGCCCATCAGCAGATGACTGGATCAGAAAACTATGGTACATCTGCACAATGGAATACTATGCTGCCATAAAAAAGAAGGAATTCTTACCATTTGCAGCAACCTGGATGGAATTGAAGAACATTATGTTAAGTGAAATAAGCCGGTCAATGAAAGAAAAATACCACATGATCTCACTCATTTATAGATAATAAAGAACATTATAAACCGATGAACAAACAGATAGATACAGAGGCAGTAAAGCATCAAACAGACTGTCAAATTACAGCAGGAAGGTTAGGGAGAGGTGGGGGAGATAAGAGATCAACCAAAGGACTTGTATGCATGCATATAAGCATAATCAATGGATGCAAAACTCTGGGGGGTGAGGACATATATGGGAGTGGGGTGGGGGGGCAATGGTAAGATATGTACACATATAATACCTCAATAAAAATTTTTAAAAAAAATGAAATGAATGGGAACACACAGACACACACACACAAACACACACACACACACTTTTTTTTAAGAAGAAAAGAATATGCAGGTGGTCAAAGACTTTCATCAAATTCTGAAGGGGGATTCTAAGCACTTTCAAGTATTTCAGAGATTGGCATCTTTGGCTCTTTATTATATCTAAGTCCACTTCAAAACTCAATGAAATTTATTTTCTTTGCTAAAGTGGTATAATTATAACTCCTCTTCTGTTTGGCATGGGTGATCTAGAATGCTTTGATTTTTAGCAGGAAGCAAATTGCAATGGGTTTTTGGAGACCCTAAATAGCATTGGGCAGTGAGGCAGGAGATGAGAGGGAGGAGAATGAGAGAGAGAGAGAGAGGAGAGAGAGAGAGAAGAGAGAGAGAGAGAGAGAGAGAGAGAGAGAGAGAGAGAGAGGGCTAGTTGGGTGGCAAGGCAGATTTGGGTCAAGAAATGTCACATTAGACATTTCTCCACATTGGACACCAAAGAGCATACAACTCAGATGTGCTTTAGTGGCTCCCTAACATGGGAGAAGGCAGGGGAAGGGCAGCAAGCAGGCAGGAAATATCCATGCATTTTTATATACGGGTCAAGTCCAATGTTCATTAATGCAGACATGAATGAATGATTTGTTTTTGGATATCACTGAGAAGCCTCACGAGGGAAGCATAGCATTATGTTTTACAAAATAGAATAATGAGGGCATTAATTAAGCCCCTGCACCAGACAGAGACAGTATATTTCTTTCTACCTTTCAAAGAATTGTATCACGTGGGATCCTGCAAGCTAGGCTTGGCCTCCCTGAAATACCCCGGATTCCCTGTTGCGGGTAAAGGGACCCAAGAATGCCAGCCTGTATATTCATATTGATTCAAAACCAGGTAATCCCCCGGGAGTAAAGTATTTTTCTGCTAATATAATTAGTGATAGCTTCAAAGATTCTTAGCCTCAGGTTCCTACACAAACAGCTCTAATAGGCAGATAATGGAAGAAGCCTATTCTCTTGAATACTTAGTCATGAGTGAGAAGGGCCAGATGGAGAGAAGACATTACATTCCTACAGTAACTGTCCAGATTATAGAAAGGCATTAAGGCTTTCCCTATAGTCTTTTTCCCTCAGCCGGAGGAAGAATTTCTAGGAGCCTTAACCCACAAGACAAAGCAAAATACCATTTTTCTCAAAGTTGAACCATAGCAATAAATTACACTCATATAGCAGTTTGTGTCTGTTTTCATTATTAATTTCTAGAATCCTGTTTGATCTTGATAATATTCTGAGGTAGGGGCAGGCAAGTTTTCAAAATGAGGACACAAAAATTCAAAAAAGTGAAGTGATTAACTTCAGGCCACCCCAAACATGTAGATAGGTTCAGATTCCAGACAGAGCTTAGAAGGCTTGATGTCTACTCCAGTATTCACGACAGCCAGAATATCCAATTCAGGCTTCTTGCCTGAACTCAACTTTTATTTAACTGCTTTGAATTAAGTTCTTGCAGCTTGATGAAAAAATAGCATTCAATTCAATCACATACAATCATTGAGTGCCTAGAATGTTCTAGATACTATTTTTTGATTAGATTACAATAAACTAGTCATGTCCCCTACCTTTTGGCATATTATCCAGCCCGGGAGACAAGAGGACAGGGAAATAAACAGTTAAATGAGTCAGGTTTTACCAGGTGGGGAAAAATATTCGCATATTTTCAATTATGTATTAAATAAATATATATTAGGCAACTACTGTGTGCCAGTACCTGTGCTGCCATGTTCAGGGGTTAAATAGATAAAAAGGTACATGAGTCTTTTTTTCAAGAATCTCTAGGGAATCTATACTAATAAAAGGATAATATGCTAATTAGACCAGACATCTCCCAGACGTCCTTCCAGACAAAGCCACGGTGACAGGGGCTGAGGCAGAGGCAGTTAGGGGTGATCAAGCCGGCAGGGGAGGACAGTTAGGGGCAATCAGGCTGGCAGGGGCAGGCAGTTAGGGGCAATCAGGCAGGCAGGCAGGCAGGCGAGCAGTTAGGAGCCAGTTGTCCTGGATAACAAGAGGGATGTCCGACTGCCGGTTTAGGCCCCATAATCGGGCCTAAACCGGCAGTTGGACATCCCCCAAGGGGTCCCATATTGGAGAGGTGCAGGCTGGGCTGAGGGACACCCCCCCGAACAAATTTCGTACACCGGGCCTCTAGTAAATACATAAGTAATAGCCCAATGCCACACAATAAGGTTACTTCTAGGGCAAAGAGGTGTACACCAAGGAGTAATGGGATCACTGACAAAGGAGCTGGGATCACAGATAAAGTCTACCTGGGGAGTGAGAGAAGGTTCCCACGGGGAGAAATCCAGTGTGGGAATTTACATGATTCCTTGTCTTGTCCTTATAAAACTTAGCACATGCCAGAACAACAGCCACAGAAACAGAGAACTACAGGAAATGGTGACAAGTGTCACTGTGTGTATAAACACCGGGTGCCGTGCTAGCACACCCTCTAGTGACTCCCGCTGCATGAGCGCGTGGGGCAGCGTCACAGTGCTGATGACTGAGCTGGCCTTGGAGCATGAACAAAAGTATCAGGTAGAAAAGGGAGAAAGCCATTCCTGGCAGATAGAAACATATAAACAAAGTCACAAAAGCATGAACGTGCATGGTAATGGGATTGGGAATAGTGAGAACCTGGAGCTTGGAAACTGGATCTGGGAGTTGATTGAGTTGAAGAACAGGACAGGAAGCAGGAAAGAACATTTGGATGGCATTTTACGAGTCTAGGGTAGTGATGATTAAGATGAGAGATGGTGTATTTACGAGGACATTCAGATGTAGCACATGGAGCCTGGGAAACTTTCAATGGAAGGGATGAGAGACAGAGAGGTGTGGAAGATGACTCAGAAGTTTCCACCTTCACTGGCTGAGTGGCTGGAGAAGCACTCACTGATAAAAGACAGAGAGAGGAATGTCTTGGGGTGTGGTAAACAGAATAATGGCCATGTTCTAGAAATTATGTTACCTGATATGGCAAAAGGATTTTTGCAGATGTGATTTTGTTAAGGATCTTGAAATAGAGAGTTTATTCTGAACTCTAGGGATTATTCAGGTGGACTAGTGTAGAGCAAAGGTCTTTTAAGAGAGAGGTAAGAGGGGCAGAGGTAGAGAAGGAGATGTGATGATGACAGAAGCAGGAGAGAGGGAGAGAGAGAGAGAGAGAGAGAGAGAGAGAGAGAGAGAGAGAGAGAGAGAGAGCGCTGAAGATGCTTCACTACTGGTTTTGAAGATGGAGGAAGGGGTCATGAGCTAAGGAATAGAGGTGACCACTAGAAGCTGGAAAACATAAGGAAACAAATTCTCCCCTGGAGCCTCCAGAAGAAAGGCACTAATGCCTGACAATTTTTGACTTTTTACACTGGTGCAAGCCACTAAACCTGTGGTAATCTGTTACAGCATCAATAGGAAACTTATATAGGGATAAACAGGGAGAGGAATTCAATTTCAAGTGTGTTGATTCTGAGTGCCCATGGTTCACTCACTTGGAATTCGGATAAAAGTTGGGGTAAGACATATTGAATTGGGAGTCATGGTGACGCCAAGGGGGTGCAAGGGGTTGTCACTAGGAGCAAGAACCGGAAAGGGGCTGGAGTCACACCCTGGAAAACAACAGCCTTGCAGGATTTCCTGAGGGAAAAGGAATCAGCAAAAGAAAGGAGAAGGAGGTAGGAGAGAAACTTGGAGAGAGCTGTGTCATAAAAAGCCCAGCTGAGACAGCTAGAAAGGGAATTGTCAGCATAAGGTCTATTTTGAGGCCAAGTGGGAAGATCTCAGAGAAGAGGGCATTGGACTTGACGATCTGACAGGTCTTTTGTGATGCTGGCAAAACTAGCTCTAGTTCAGCTGTGGGATGGAAGCTAGATCGGGTGGAATAGTGAATGGGGGAAGGATGGGGGAGTACAGACAACAGTCCATGATTTCTAGGAGCTTCTCTTGAAAGTTGGGTGAGCAATAGGGTAAGAACTGGATGGGTTGATGGAGAAGTATTTGAGTACTTGTTTTTATACTAAATTTTGAAGTTGGGGGTTAACTGAGCATGCCATGGGCTGAGGGGTAAAGATATTCAAGTGTGAGAAAGAGAGGGAATGGGAGCTAAGGGCTGGATTCTCTGGAAGCCTCAATTTTAAGAGTAACAATTTTGAGAGAGCCCACCTTTATTCATGTGTTTAGCATAAACACATAACATGAGCCTAACTCCCAGTAGCCTTTCAAGTGTCCATTAGCTGAGAAAATTAGATGTCTTCTCAGTCTTGTGGCTTTCACAATTTATGTCATTAGTGTGGAGGGGTGTGGAGGGATGTGGAGGGATGGAGAGTTGAAAGTAGAGATTGTATTTGTGTAAATTGCAGGGAACATCAGAAAGAGGTAAAAAAAAAACTTAATCCAGCATTTGGTCCTAAATAGAGAGATGAATCTTTTCATTTGCTTGGGGAGTTAAACTAAATTAATTGTTGAAACATTAATTTCAGCCAGTAACATATTATTTAAATGCAGTTTGGAGGGAGAGAAGCAATGAATCCAACCAGACTCAAAGAAACATGGATGAAGAAAGTGACAATGAATTCTGGAATTCCTTTACACGGGTTGAGTGTTTATAGTTTAAGGTGAGGATATAATATTGAAATGACCTAGTTAGGTTAGAAAAAAAGGAGAAAAACATATTTTTGCTTGAGGTAATCAAAACAACTTTTTACAAACAAGATCTCTTTTAGTTTGTGAACTTAAGAGCATTCAGTGATATAGAAAATGATGCATTATCCATTTTTTGAAAAGTGTAAAGAGTAAGAGTTATATTTGAAAATAAAATCTCCTTGCTTGACATCATGGGAATTTGCCCCAAACACCTAGGACAGTGCAGGACCCTTGAAGAGACTATTCTCAAGATGGCTGCACTGCTGTTTGTAGGTTTAAATCTGATAGATGTGTTATGGATCTTGAACAAGAAAGAAAACCATCAAACTGCTTTTAGTAACCCCAGGAGATTTCCCAGAACCTTTCTAGTGCATTATTATGGCATCGATTTGTTGATCTGAAGTTTCCAAAGATTCCATTACTCTTGTCAAATTCAAAAGTAACTTTATCATTTGCCTTCGTGGGTTTAAAATAGCACCTCTCTAATGTCTTCCATCACTAGGCCACCATATGTAAATAAATGATATTTAGAACGATCTTTTAGATAATTAGTTTGGCCAGTGTAATTCATTATTCTCGGAGAAGTGGTTTTTATATATAAAACAATACAGCCCTGGCTAGTATAGCTCAGTAGGTTGGAGCATCATCCTATACACCAAAAGGTGGTGGCTTTGATTCCTGGTGGGCACATACCCAAGTTGTGGATTTGATCCCAGGTCAGGGTTTGTATAGGAGGCAAGCAACGGATCGATGTTTCTCCTCTCCTCTCCTCTCCTCTCCTCTCCT
Source organism: Eptesicus fuscus (assembly GCF_027574615.1). NCBI lineage: Eukaryota > Metazoa > Chordata > Mammalia > Chiroptera > Vespertilionidae > Eptesicus > Eptesicus fuscus. The sequence goes on from NC_072473.1 coordinate 3,218,454, forward strand.
CTCCTCTCCTCTCCTCTCCTCTCCTCTCCTCTCCTCTTCTCTCTCTCTCTCTCTCTCTCTCTCTCCATTTCTCTCTCTAAAATAAACTAAGAAAAACTCTTTTCTAAAAAAAACAAAACACCTGCAATACATTTTTCTATATATAGAGATTAAGTTGTATAAAGCTCTCAAGCTGTATAGTACTTTGGATCACTATGATATTATTTATCTGTATTATTTAAATGTCCATCTCACATGCAAACAATCTGAAAATGAGTCACTCACCCAGCAGGATGCTTTTCTGATGTGTGTAATAATGACTTATAAAGTACACCTCTGCAACAATAGTCTACCAATATCCTAAAGAAAAGTCCCATGGATGAATGAAGCTTAAATCTGATCTTAAGGATAACAAAAAAGGTCTGTATCTGCTCCTCAGTGTAAAGTGACTCAGGTACCTCTGTGTTTTCTATTTTGGTGAATGCCATTGCCACCCTTCCGGTTGCTCAGGATCAAAACCTCAAAGTCATCGTTACATCTCTCCTCGTCCTCACACCCCACATCCAATTAGCTGACCAATCCTGTTGATTCTATGACCTCAACGTGTTTGGCATCTAACCCCTCCTGTTCCTTCTGCCTGGCTTTTGTCGTGGCCTTGAAGTTGTCTTTCCATTTTTTGGCAGTGTCCATTCTCCATGACTCCTCTCCACTGCCACCACATTTCTCTTCCTATGACCTGGAGGAGATCATTTCCTTCCTCAAAAGCCGTGAGGATCCTCAAGCCAAAATTCAAACTACCACAGTATGGTACGCGGATCAGCTTGGTCCATGAACCCCTCGGCGTGCTTCACCATGGAGATACAGAGAGAAATAGGGAGTGATCATTTAGCCACCTCTCTACACATTCTTTCCTTCTTTCCTACATTTGTTCTGATGATATTCATTAAAATGTTATTATACGTCTGTCAAATATACTAATATAGTTTTCAATTTGGTAAGTTAAACAATTGTTAAAACCCTTTTTCTAGTAATGCATTTTTCACTGTTGAAAATAAATGTGTCAGTATACCGAACATCAGAAATTTAAAACAGTGATCATTTGAGAAGCACTGAACAGCGCTACACCAAGTGAGGTCCCCCGGCTGGCAGGATCCTCATCACCTGGGAGCTCGCTAGAAAGGAGGAATATCAAGTCCCACGCAGACTTATTGATTAAGAATCTTCAAGGGTGGGTCCCAACACTCCATGTTTTAACAAGCTCTATAGGTGCTTGCTAACGTTTGAGATACACTAACAATCTTTCCACTGCTCCTTCAAACCCCTGCAGCCCCTGGTGGCTATTAAGCACTTGAAATGTGGCTAATATGATGGAGAATTTTTAACTTTCTTTAGTTTAATTTAAATCTAAATAGCTACATGTGGCTGGTGGCTGCCATATTGGACAGCACTGGTGGCTGGTGGCTGCCATATTGGACATGTGGCTGGTGGCTGCCATATTGGACAGCATTGATCTGTTCCCTACCCTATATCCTTAAATAGACAGCCGCGGTGCTATCTCTGTGCTGTATTTGAAGCTTTTCAGTCCGCATAGGAATATTTGTTTTCCAACCCTAGCACACTCTCTTTTTTAAAAAAAATGTATTTTATTGATTTTTTACAGAGAGGAAGGGAGAGGAGGAAGGGAGAGGGATAGAGAGTTAGAAACATCGATGAGAGAGAAACATTAATCAGCTGCCTCCTGCACACCTCCCACTGGGGATGTGCCCGCAACCAAGATACATGCCCTTGACCAGAATCGAACCTGGGACCTTTCAGTCCGCAAGCCGACGCTCTATCCACTGAGCCAAACCGGTTAGGGCTTCCTAACTCTCTTAATAGTACTTAATACTCTCTGCTTTGTGCCCAAGTTAGTTAGGGATGGGTTTGCCCTCCCTCAGATGGAGAACTGTTGGTTTAATCATCTTTTATTGCACGACAGCACCTACCTGATACTTTGCAAATGGGACACATTCATCAACCATGTAATTAAATTAAACCCACATGAAACCAGAAAGAAAAGTCTTCAACACCAACAATGCATCCTAGTGTTCTTAGAAGTCAAGACAGATCAAAATGTTAACGTATACAATTTAGTTTAGAATAGGAAAAATGTTAAAGCCATGGTGAAACATTTGTCACAGGATCAAAATACATTGTTATAAAAATAAACAGAGTGCCTGCTGCATCATTTCTTTAGCAGCAGGAAAGCATTTTCCTTTGGCAATCCTCTACCTCCATCAGAAGTGTTCCTTAACTAAATTTGAGATTAGAAACAGATTTGTAGCTTTTTAAAAAATGGCACTCCTATTGTAGAAATGTATTCGTGGTGCTATAAAAGCAGTTCTCCTATCAATTTCAAGAAAGATATTAGACTTCTAAATAGATCAATATTGTGTTACAAAAGAGAAAAATAATGATTATCTTTACAGAAAAGGTGAGAAGAAAACACAATTTATTCTGCTTCATTTCAAAGTTCTATACTTGATCCTATTTTTACAAAGCTATAAAATTAAAATACATGAAATTAACCACACCAAACCAAACATTAAGGTGGTTAATAATTAAGTACATTCTGCCATCAATGTAATAAACCTCATTAGATTTTTATAGGGATTACATACCCACATTGACTCACAAATACAGCACTCCATAGAACTTACACTTCACAACGCCTTCACACAAAAGTGAATGGGAAACGTATGTTACTTTCCAACAATGGGCAATGGCAGTCTTCATATTAGATTTGAAAACCTGAATGTCAAATACAATTGACAGTTTTCTATGTACCTTTCATTATGGAAGCTCACAAACTAACATCAATGCCAACTCCCCTTACAAGTTGTGTTTTCAAACATTTTAGGTTGTCTGATTATGCCATGGTGGGAAAGCGCACGATTCAACAAGCATCACACATGATACATTTGACATTCTTCTCAATCTGTTCTAGGAAGCTTGGAAAGATGCACGTTTCTAGGCAATTTTTTCTAATTTATTGTGTGTACTTAATTTAGATGAATAGACTGGAAGTCCAAGATAAGACAATATATTTGTCTTAAGAATCCATACTTTATTAGAACATAATGGCAAACAATATTTTTAAGACATATAGATAATTGAAAAAACAAAAGATGCCACAGTACAAATGACATAATCTTAGTTATGTAAAAAACAAAGTAAATATATGTGAAAACATAAAGAATGTGAACACCAAACTGTTAAGACTGGTTTCCTTTAAGTGAGTAAGTAATGGTGGTGGGGATAGTGAGAAATATATTTTTCATGGATCTATCCTATGTATTTTCGCAAGTTTGAATCCTTTATAACAAGAACGTTTCCAGGAGTTTCAATTAAGATGTTGGAGTAGGTAGACACTCTACTCACCTCCTCCTATCACCACATGAAAATTACACCTAAATTATAGAACAATCCATCGGGAGAGCCATCTGAAGACTAGTTGAACAGAAGTCTTATAATCCATATATATATATAATAGAGAAATATGCTAATTAACCAGGACGCCATAACGGGTCAACCAGACAGGAGGAGGCTGTGCATGCAGCGTTGGGGGTGGGGCGGCAGGGGCCTCCGCGTGCCTGCGCTGGGGGAGGGTCTGGTCAGCAGCCGCTGAGGCTGCTTTAAGGGCTGGAGAGGAAGGCAGGGCCAGACCAGCAGTGGCCGTGGCTGCTGAGGGGCCCAGGGAGCCAGGCAAGGCCGGACTGGCGACTCCAGGGTGGGTGGCACAGCCAGACCCGCCCCAAGGTGGGTCCAGCCATGCAGCTTGACAGCAGACAGCAGGGCCTGCTTGGCCGTAGCTGTAGCGACCCAGGAGCAGGCAAGCGCGGCCTGCAGGCAGCACCCAGCAGGGCCTGCTTGCCCATCGCCATGGTGTGGAGCAGGCAGGCCCTGCAGAGAGCAGAGAACCACAGGGAGCGGGCCTAAGCCGTCAGTAGGACATCCCCTGAGGGCTCCCGGATTGGAGAGGGTGCAGGTTGGGCTGAGTACAAATTTTGTGTACTGGGCCTCTAGTAAGGATATAAAGAAACCACATTAAGACTGGCAGGAGTGGCAGAGACGCAACATGAGTTGACCCCATACCGACGTGTAGTGCTTGAGGGATATCTCAGCTGCAGATGTCCCTCCTGAGAAGTGAGGGATCTCAGCCCTATGCTTTGCTCCCTAGCCTGGAATGACATCTGGCTGTGAGAATTAATGAGGAGTCCATCCAACCAGGTGAGAAGGAAGCCCCACCCTAAGAGGCACCCAGGTCTCAGTGTCCCTTGGTAATCGCTGCAAGCACCTCTGAAAGAAAGCTGCCCTCGAGTTCCGCCCGATTCCAGACAGTCCAGTTTCTCCCCATATGAGTCTGGGTCCCCAGAGTCTCACCCGGAACTAGAGTTCAGAGCAGTTGGGAGCTTTTGTCTCCCTCCCGCTTGAAAAAGACAGCTGCGTACTCAGTTGCCAGCCCTCTCTGCACGTGCCTCCGTACCTCTGCCTTTACTTCCGCAGCTCCTCTGAGTCTCAGTGTGCTTTCCTCTTCCCTTCTAGTTGTAGAATTTCCACTCAGCCAGCCTTCGTGTGGTTCTGGATGATGTCCATTTTTTCTTTTATTTGTAGTTTTGAAGTTGTTGTGTGAGGCAGCACTTTCAGGTATTTATCTATGCCACCCTCTTGGTGTCTTCCCTGTCATTGATGTTTCTAAATCTCTATTCCCCTCCCTTTCTCTCTGTAAAAAAATCAATTATATATATATATATATATATATATATATATATATATATATATATATATGAATTTATGGATGAATAAAATGACATAGTGAAAGAAAATGCTTGAAGCTCTAAGTACATGCATACTTGTATCAACTTGCCATTTGCTCAGCACCTCGAAGCTCTACATTCTTCATTGGGCATTGAGAGCAGAGACATGAAAAGAAAACAGTTTCTTTTCTCAAAGACCCATAGGCTAGTGGGGAAGATAGAAAGGTAACGATAATGGGGCACATGAGAGACTTAAGCTGGGGCACAATGGGGTAAAGAAAGAGATTGCTCTCAACAGGGGAATATTTACAATGGAGACATATTTACACCGGAAGCATTGGAAATTAACAAAAAAAGAGCATGTTTCCATTTTGTTCAGAAAACACGAGCACTAATATGACAGTAAATTCTTTGTTGTTCCTCAAATTCAGGGAGGAGTGGAAGGAAGCAATATCCAAGTCAAATAGTGCTTTGGGGCAATGTCTCAGCCAGATAAAACAGGCAAAGAAGCAATGACATGAAAATTGCCTGGGCTTTACTACAAGAATCCAGACATGTGGGTCCTGATTGTAATGGGAGCCCAAGTGTTATGATTGTGGCAGCCTCCAGCTAGAGCTCCTAGGAAACCTGCATTTCTCCAGTTCAGGGAGGTTTAAGTAATTCACCTGCTGTCAAGTTTGATACACATGCATATGCCACTGGGTGGTATGTATGAGTGTGTATGACCAAAATATGACATTTATAATCCTCAAGGTAACAGTTATGGTCAACAACATTCTTTCTGTCTTGAAATATTGAGAAATATCCTAACATCTTTTTTCACTGAATTTTTTTTAACCTTCCCATGTAGAGGAAAACAGTTATTTCAGCAAATGCTTTTATCACCTTCATGATTTTGTCAATGAGTTGCCCCAGCCCAAAGAGGTCACAATGAGTCACAAATCATTCTGATCAGAACCAAATAAATACAGGTCCTGTCCTCAGTCAGTCGTTATAGTGGGGTCAACAAGCTTTTGCTATAAAGGCAAGCCAGTAAATATTTTAGGTTTTGTGAGACACACGGTCTCTCTTGCAACAACTCAACGTTGCTATTATAACATGGAAACGGCCACAGGCAATATGTGAATGATGGGCATGGCCAGGTTCCAATCAAACTTTAGTTACAACAATGGGTGGTAAGCCAGGTTTTGTCCACGGGCTATCGTGTGGCAGTCCTGCATAAGACTGTTGAGAAGGAAAGGGGGAAAATGAACTGAGAACAAAGGAGAACAAAACTACGGGGGAAATGAAATCGTTGATGGAATCATTGCAGTCATACCAAGAAGAGAATATTCTAGTTGTAAGATATATGAGTATAATGACAATAAATCAATAAACTCTGACTAATCAAACACATATTCTGTCTTGTGATAAAATAAAACTTATTGGTAGAATTTCTTACCAACTCTAACCACTATAAAAAATAATCCTATTTTGAAAAATATAAATAAATATATAGCTCAGAAATAGGACTCTAACATGGATAAGTCTTGAAAACATGATGCTCAGTGAAAGAAGCCAGACACAGAAGGCCACATATTGTATGATCCCATTGATATGAAATGTCCAGAACAGGCAAATCCATAGAGACAGAAGGCAGATTAGTGGTTGCCAAGGGCTGGAGGAAGAAATGGGGAGTGACTGCTAAGGGGCAGTCATCTTTCTGGGGTGATGAAAAGGTTCGAAATTAAATAGTGGTGATGGTTGCACAACTCTGTGAATGTCCTAAAAACCACCGAATTGTACGCTTTAAAAGGGTGAATTTTATGGGATAGAAATTATATTTCAATTTTTAAAAAGGGTCTAGGACATTTTCATGCACCGCTTTTATTTTTCTGGAAGGCAACTTGAGGCAGTATATATGAAAAGGTGTGCAAATGCGGGAAGCCAGAGAGAAACAGGATCTGAGATGTGGAAACTGGAGAGCAGCAAAAATTAAAAAATCAATCAATCAATAAATTAATTAATTTAAAAAATAAGTCAATAAATAAATGAATAAATAATTTCAGCAACTGGAATAGCTCCAAATACATCAATTCAAATACAAGAGGGGTTTTGTCATGTCTTGAGAACAAGGAAAAGGTAGCACTTCACCTTTCCATATCCCTGGAATATGGCCATGGATATTTGATTGTTGATATGAGTTAATGACAGATTTGCCTGGACAGAAAATGATTATTGCTGGGCACCAGGCTAGGAGCTTTTATATTTTGATGATCCTTACCACAGTTCTGCAGATTATGCATTATAAACCCCATTTTACAGATGAACAAACTGATTGTCAAAAGCCATGCTCTTGCCTAGCCTGTGTGGCTCAGTGGTAGAGCATCGACCTCTGACCCAAGAGGTCCCTGGTTCAATTCCCAGTCAGGGAAACTGCCCAAGGTTGTGGGCTTGATCCCCGGTCAGGGATGTGCAGGAGACACATCCCTGATCGATGTTTCTCTCTCATTGATGTTTCTATCTGTCTATCCTTCTCCTTTCCTCTATAAAATCAATAAAAACATACGTAAAATGTAAAAAGAAAAAGCCACGCTCTTCCCCTATCCCTCCTAATCTCACAGATCATATGTGGATGGTACCTCTGGCAGGAAGTGGTTGTCAGCCTGCACCTCACTCCCAATGTTCCTCAGCTGCGCTCCTTCCCTGAAAGGGGGTACGTATGAGGCCATGCCCACAAGTTCACAATACCACCATCTAGATTTCAGCAGCAGTCAGTCAACTGGTGTCCCTCTCCTCTGTCCACAACTACCAGAGGGACCTATTTGAAACTTCTATCAGCTCATTCACCCCTCACTCTTTAAAAGCACCAAGCCCTTCACCCAGAGTTAGAAGGGCCTAGATGCCCTGCTTGTTGGTTATCACAGGTGCTGAGTCTTGGCCTGGCCTCTCTTGCATCAGCCTATGGGCCTTCCTTCACATTGAGCCTTGGAAGCTTATCCTAGCTGGTCCCTCTGCCTGGAATGCCCTTCCATGGCTGACACCTTATTCAGGTCACCTCCCACAGAGCCTGCCCTTGTCTACAGTTCTAAAGCAGCAATAATATACACTATTCTAATCTTCTGCAAAGCTTTTACCACCTGATATTTAATCTTCTGCAAAGCTCTTACCACCTGATATTTTCTCCTCTTTCCCTCCCTCCCTCTCTCCCTTTCTTCCTTCCTACTTTTGGTCCTTCCTCCTTTTTTCTTTCCTCCATCCCTTTTTCCTTCTCTCCATTCTCCCTCCCTGCTTCTTCTCCATCCAGTGGAATATAAGCTATAGGAGAATATGAACTCTGTGCTCTTCATTGAAGGATCACTGCTCCAGTCCATGTTAGGCACTCAAATATTTGTTGAAAGAATTAATGATAGTGAATGAAACTTGGCAAGGTCCCATGTTTAGCTAAATAATTAAAGTTCAAAATCCCATAGCACATAGGCTTGGCTCTGCAAAGGGATATCCAATAAATGGGGGTTCTAATGACCACAAACTTTAGAAGGTCCTAACCAACACTGACCATTTACAACTGCGCCCACCCCCAAAGCTCCATGTCTGAGACAAGTTTCTGCCTGGAGTTTTTATTACCTGCTCATAAAGCCCTGAATCATGTGGTTTACAGGGCAAGTGCTAATGCAGTCATAATTATATTGGTGTGAACACATTGTCATAGATATGCAGCAAACATAGACACAGGCGTTTAAGGGAAACCAGCTGCTCCCTACACAAGATCAACTGTTGCGTAGAAACCAGTCAGCAGACACACAGCTAAAGAACTTGAACTGAGTGACTGAAGGTGACACACCCTATAAATCACAGAGTAAAAGGACAGTTTGCAGCAGCAGCTCAGAGTAACCAACTCACTACCCAGAAAGCAATGCATTTTGGAGACTCTACAATGAAGACATGGAAACCACCTTCCCTCAAATGGTGACTGCCATTTGTTTTCTGTTTAATTAACCCACACATAAAATAAGTGTAAACTTCAGTCTGTGGGTGATTTCCTTTCTTTTCTCTCTGGAAGCTGATCAAGAAACAAGAAGGGACATGACTTCATTATACTAGTAAATTCAGCACTTACCTAGGGCTTCCCCCCACTTTTAAATCTTTGAAATAACAGCTGACCCGTTAAGAGACTGGAAGGTGAAAAATGTCAAGCCTTTGACCTTTCCTTAATTCATAAACATACTGAGCCAATGAAAACATACTCACCCACCCACCCACCCACACACTCCATCTCCACACAATTAGTATTTTCCATGGACTCAGTGATGATTCTAAAGCAAGGTTTCTTGGCCTGGGCACTTTGTGGAGGGCTGTCCTGTGCATTGCAGGATATTTAGCAGCATCCCTGGCCTCTTCCCACTAGATACCAGTAGCACCCACCACTCTGGTAGACAACCAAAAATGCCTCCAGACATTGCCAAGTATTTCCCTGAAGGCAAAACCACCCCAGGTTGAAAACTCCTATCTAATAAAGAATGAATATGCAAATTGACCATCACACCATCACAAAGATGGTGGTGCCACAGCCAATAAAGAGGGAATATGCTAATTGACTGTCATGCCCTCAAAGATGGTAGCACCCACAGCCACAAGATGGCGGCACCCAGTCCCCTCAGCCCCATCGGGGCACCTGCCTCTGGAGTCCCCCAGTCCCCTCAACCCCCAAGCCACCCAGGGCTGGCCTGAGGCACAGGCAAGCCTTGGATGGCTGCTGCCCAGCCACCCAGGGCCACCCAAGGGTCAGGTAACCATGGCTGGCCGAGGTTTGTGCTGCTGGCAGTGGCAGCAGCAGAAGTGTGATGGGGGCATCGCCTTCCCCTGATTGCCGGGTTGCCTGTCACCCCTGAGGGCTCCTGGACTGTGAGAGGGGATAGGCCGGGCTGAGGGACCCTCCCTCCAGTGCATGAATTTTCATGCACCAGGCCTCTAGTTGTACATAAAAACTGGACCAAAAAAAAAATCATCTAATCCTCTCTAATTGTTTTCCTCTTTTAACATATGCTGACACATTTTATCTTTTGGACACTATAAATGTATAAATCTAGAATGTACACAGATTGCCCCTGTAGCTCTGTTTGAATTGTGGTTGCTTCTCAGCATCTTTCTGATATGCCATGAGGCCAGGACTGCTTTTATAGGGAGACTCCTTGAAATTCAATGCAGGATTTTTATGCCTTCATCAAGAATTGTATGCCAAGATTACACTTTTTAAAAACGACCAGGACCTCTAAATGCCTCTGAGACTCAGCAATATTTGCAGCTGGTGGAAGGATCTTAAAACTGGTTTCAAACCAGACATTTAGAGATCATAATATTTGTACGAAGAGCTCTTTAAAGGAAAAGAAGAGAGCTGGTTTTAGTTTGAAACCAATGAAAAAACAAGTCGTTTGTCTCTGCCTTTTGCTAAAATAACTAACCTCTTTTAATGACGATATATTTAGATTAACAACAGAAAGAGCAGAACTAGCCCTGATATCGGCCTTACAAGATTTTACAATTCTGCAAAGGCCATTAATCACAAACAATCTATAAAGACAACCTAAAGAAAATGTGTTCCAACTGCCTCATTCCCTTGTCTTGGTTATAATCCAAGAGTAAATCCTCCAAGTCTAAAGCTCGCTACCCATAAAACTTCTTATCTGCCTTTGCTCGGTAAAGGCCATCAACCAAATCTCTACACACTGGTTTTCCCATGGAGGAATGAGGCTGTGAGTTTGTTTACCAAGAGGCAAAAGGTGGGAAGGAAGAATAAATAAGAACTTGAACATAAATCTTCATCAGCCATCTAGTGTAAAGCTGATGTGATTTAGAGAAAGCTTTTCTTCAGGGTTTTCATAAATTTCATTATTTACCCAGGAATAATTTATTCTAATTGAAAAAGTGCATTTTAGAAGCTGCTGATAATCATACATGGATTATTTCACATTATATAGGAGCTGACCAATGGTTATTGATTTAGCAACAGATCAATTTAGCGATTGATTTAGCATATTTGACATGAATGGTATAATGTCTCCAAATAGTATAAATTCTGTTTATAGAGAGATGAAAAGTGAATTAGTATCATTTTTATCCCCTTTTTTCTTTCTGATGGTTTAATGACCTGCTTCACACAAGCCCCACATTTTTCTTTGGGCTGAAGAGAAAAATACTTGACATAGTCCATCTCGACCTAACTTGGGGTGTTGCATTAAGCCCTCTATGAGTACCTTGCATCTTGTGATCTATTTAATACCTTGCCTTTCTTATTAACAAAACCAAAACTAGGCCACATTCAGGATGATCAGCTGGAAAGAATGTGGTTTGTCCGAGAAGGTGGGTGTGTCCCCAGCATTCTTCTCTAAGAACAGCATGGCTCACCACAAATGTGGAGGGTGGCGTGTGTGGAAAGTCGGGGCCCCCAGTCTAACCCTTGATTAGAGAACGTTTGAGTTTTTATTAATGACAATTTCAACACCCTTCTTTCCTATAGGTTTCCCACCAACTAATTCAAGAGCTGCTTGTGGGGGCATACTAACATGATGGATTCCTTTTAGGAGGAGTCTGAATGCTTCCAAATACCGTTTATGTACTTTCTAAAATAACTGACTATGAAAGAAAAGAGTATCTAGTAGTTATAAGCCAAGGAAATGAATGATTTGAATACTACTTGAGTAAATCCTGATGTTGTTTTGTCTCTCATCCCCCTGTTCAATGAAGCTACATCTGTCAGTATAACCTCTTTGCAAAAGATTGGTTGCTAATTTTAAGGTGATCAAACATAATTTAATCCATTCAAGCTACCACATAGTGACTGCCTTGGTGGGCCAGCTAGTCACTGTATTCTATCTCCTATTTTCAGAGGTAACAATACTAATTATTTAAGAGCTAAGTCTTCAGGAAGTATGAGGACAATGGGAGTCATATTTCCAGTGGGGCCTAATACGTCAAGCCTGTGCAGCATCGCACGCCCCTTCAGCCTGCCTAAGCACTCAGAGCAACCTACGGGGCTCCAACAGTCCGTCCTAGTCTCCAATGCCGACATCAGCTCCCTTTATGAAAAGAGCCAACTTGACCTTCACCACCAGAACAGAAACCCTGCAACGGGCACTACTATGTGCATGATTTTATTCACTCCTCTACTCACCTCACATAGTAGGTCAAATTTCTCTCATTTTACTGAGAGGTTAAGTAATTTGCTGGGGTCACGTAGCCAGCAAGGGGCTGAGGCAAGCCTTTAAGCCAGCTCATTCCCAGCACACAGTCACTGCTGCTCCCACTCTATCTGGAGGAGTAAGTCATCACCCTGAGATGCGGGGTTGTTGGCTCCCAGTTGCAAGGGCATGCTGAGTGAAACCACTGGAATGAGATACAGGAATGTTTGGAGAGGTTTCTCTACACCCTTATGCCAAATCAGATGTGTATTTGATAGGACACTAAAGCATTAAGGGCATCACCAGACAATATTAGTACTTGTTACTAAACATCATTCCTATATGTTACTCCCTCTCTGAGACAAGCAAATATGCAAAAACGCATGCATCGCTACTCTAAAAATCGCACCAGTGAAATCCAGTCTGTGTTGTTTTCTTCTCCGGGTTTTGCCAATTAGCTGTTTCTTATTCTGTCAGCTCTTTAAATGGACAGAAAGCAGGCCTTGAGTTTCGGGCTAGCCTTTGAACGTGCCTTCCAATACAGTAACAGGGCTGCAAACTGGAGCACTGTGTTCCGAAGCAGGAGATGGTTTATTGTCATTGAGGCCTAGACTGCAGCGAATGTGGCAGGGTATTAGATCAGCAGTGGGCTTTGCTGATGGGGCCTTGCAAGCTGTGGCTGTGACCTGCAGAACTCCTTGTATTCTCCTTGTACAGCAATTGTTCCCTGCAGCTCCCCTCCCCACAATGTGTTCCCTCGCCTTGCATTAAAACATGTCCCGACTAGTCTGGCTTGTCCACAGGCCTTGGAGCCCCTCAAAAGCAGATATATTGCTCATTATTTTGGATTGCCTAGGGGTCTGGCAACTGTGCCTGGCACATTTTGATGCTCCCTACCCCTCCCCTCGCCAATTTTGGTTTATATCCTCTGCAAGTTCTCCTCTGAATTCTTTAAATATCATTGCTTCAAGTATCCACCCAGCTTTACAACAGCAATTTACCACTTTGATTCCTCACTCCACTTTGCTTCTACTGTTGATTTATGTTCCCTTAAATTTCTAGGGCAAGTCAGAAAGGTGGAGAAGAAACATTGCAGACTTTGGAGTCACTAGCCAGCTATGTGGCAAGGGGCGTATTTAATCGCTATGAGCTTATGAGGCTCTCATTTCTAAGGAGAGAGTTGAGTTGGAGAGAAGGGAGGAAAGGGGAAGGGGAAGGAAGGAAAGAAAAAAAGAAAGCAAGAATGTCAGTCTTGTATGGTCATTATAGGAATTTTAGAAACTGTTTTGTAAGCTCTTGGCATTTAATTGTCATTCGTTAGTTAGCAGCCATCTGTTTGTGTGTATTCCTGAGTCTAACTATGAATATTGTGAAGCCAAATAGAAGATACATCACATATTGAAATAAGAGAAGATGTGTCTTTGATTTTTTTTTGTCACCATGATGGTATTTGTGGGTAAATTTTTTCTTCTTGTTTAATCTCTTTGGAATTTTTATTTATAAAGCGAATCATGTTACATTTAGTTCTTACTGGTATTAGAATCAAACTTGGTAGAAGCCTAATATTAGCAAGCAGCACTTTCGGGTCATCAGATGAACACTCAAGTAAAGAGAGACAACCCTCTTTAAACCGCTCTCACCCGCCAGGCCACCAGCACTAATATACTGTGATGTAACCATCTGTATCTTAGCTTCTGCATATAGCTTTTTAATGTGAATTTTATTGGCCATTCTCCCTTTTTTCTTCCATCAAGCAAATATTAGTGAGGAATAATTAATAAGCAGACTTAAACATCTTCTAATCAAATAACAGGCCCTCTAAATGTTAAAAGTGAATTATATTGAGTTTGGGCAAAATGATCAATTATTGACCAGCATTCAGAGTGCAATGAGGGGAAAAAAACACTGTAGAGTAGGCACTGGCATGAAGATAGCAGAAAAAAATCTTATGATAGTATAAGATTGGAATTGAATGTCTAGAGTTATTTAATAAAAGTATTATGATTGGAAACCATCATTACTAAAAAGCATTCATTACTGAGTTAATATGTGGTTCTGGTGAGATAATACAACAATCGTGAGAACTCAACATACTTGCAGAATGTTTAGGGTGGGGTGGAGATACCAAAAAGACTGATTAAAGTCTCAATGATAGCCATGAGGGTGGTGAATGGCTATTATCATGCAGCGAACACTTACATCCACCATGTGGGAGACCAGCAGGAACTTTTCCTACACCCTCATGACTCTAAGGCATATTATTATCCCCGTATTTCCCAAAGGAGAAACTGAGACCTAAAGAAGTCAATAAACCCTACCAAAGTCCAGATTTATTGGCAGTGGCTGAGCTGGGCTTTCAACTCATTTCTGGCTCTAGAAGTCTTTTTGACTAAATTAGGTCACAGAATAGTGACCTACCGTATTTTCCAGCGTATAAGATGACTGGGCGTATAAGATTTTCCTGGGTTAAAAAGTCGTCTTATATGCCGGAAAATATGGTAGTCCAATATATCTAATCCATTATATCTAATCCCATCAATATAGTCCAATATACCATATTTTCTGGCGTACAAAACAACTTTTTAACCCAGGAAAATCTTATACGCCCAGTTGTCTTATACGCCGGAAAGTACGGTAATTATGTTATCCCTCAAATCACCGTAAATGCTGTAGTAGGCCCCTATCAGATGGTCCCCAATAGTCCCTATCTCCTCAAATTTGGCATTTACCTCCCCTTAAGTAACTTGTTCCTAACTAAGAGAATATGGCAATGTTGAGTGGAGCCACTTCCATGATGGGTTAAAAAATATTGGGATCTTCATCTTGCTAGCAGGCTCTCCTCCTAGCTGGCTTTGAGGAAGCAAGCTGGAATGTTGGAGAGGCCGGCATGGCAAGGAACTGAGGGCAGCCTCTGGCTCACAACCAGAAAGGAAATAAAGCCCTCAGTCCAGCAGCCCTCAAGGAACTGGATCTCGCCAAAAACCACACAAGTGAGCTTGGAAGCATATTCTTCCTCGGTCTCCATGTGAGATACCGCCTCAGTGGACACCTTGATCACAGCCTGGTGAGGCCCTCAGCAGGGGACCCAGATAAGCTGTGCCTGGGCTCCTAATCCACAAAACCTGTGAGATACCATATTTTCCGGCGTGTAAGACGACTGGGCATGTAAGATTTTCCTGGGTTAAAAAGTCGTCTTATACGCCGGAAAATACGGTAAATATCTATGCAGCTTTGAGCACAAGTCACTTCACCTATAAGATGGAAATACCATATTTTCCGGTGTATAAGACGACTTTTTAACCCAGGAAAATCTTATACGCCCAGTCATCTTATACGCCGGAAAATACGGTAATAAATGTGTGTTGCTTTAAGCCTCTGAGTTTGGGACAATTTGTTAGGCAGCACTAGATCACAAATACAAGGGTCTCACAGAAAGGCCAAATAAAACCCACTGGCTTGCCACATGTAGCCACGAGTGTGAGACCCACAGAAGACAATGATGCTAGTTTTCAAAGTGACAGATACTTCAACTCCCAGACTATATAGCACCCAGATAATGGGTGAAAACAATACAGTGAGCACATTGCCCCCTGGGCCTAATACATTTGCTTAACTTCTGTGTCAAACGCATAAAACAGAAAAGGGTGCAACCATTAGGCAGAAAAACAGTGAACTAATACATAGATGTAATGAATTAATATAAGTGAACAAAGAACAAGTACATACTGAGCAACTGAAGTTTTAGAAATCACTTGATTTAACCAGGCTGGAGTTAGAGAGAATTCCAACCTAAATTGAGGTTTTAAACTAGGGGATGGCTGAGTCCTTCCCTTGGGAATCATTTGGTATCCTGGCTGCGTAGGCCAGCTCTGTTGGGCTTAGCTTCATCATCAGGGAATAGTCCTTTGGATTAGAATGTTTCCAGCTTTTACAGAGCTTTCATTTTGTAATAAATGGAGAGTCAAGACTGAAATTCAAAAAATTTCTGGCCCAATTACATTTAGTAATATGAGAAATTATGTTATTTCCCTTGGCTTTAAAAATTAGTCAAAGCTTACTTGGAATTTTAAAAATTCCCCCTTTTTGTTTGATTTTGTTTCCCTCTTCATTTACAGATTGGCCTTTATGTTCAATATCAGTTCCTTTCCATAAATATTAAAAGTGACAATTTATGTTTGACAATTTCCATACTAATGGGTAACCACAGCTCTAAACTTTATTAACCCAATGCAGAAATTTATAACTTTCTGTTCTGAGGTCGACACATTCATTATACTAAGTTATGTCCCATCTGCACTATTTCTTAGTACTGAGACATAGCCTTTGAGGTTAAGTAGCCCTGAGTTTGAATCCTGGACAACTCAGTTACTAACCAAGTGGTCTTACTCTCCCTGACCCTCAGTTTTATAATCTGTAAATGGGGATAAATATAAAGTCCTTGAGATGGAGATTTCCATATAAATTAAATGACATCATGTAAGTAAAATGTTATGCTTGGTACATAATAAGTAGCTGTTACTATACTTTAAAGATTTTCTCTTTATCTTTGGTTTTCTGCAGTTTGAATATGATATGGCTAGGTAGAGACTTTTGATATTTATCCTGCTTTGTGTCTATGAACTTCCTGGATTTGTGGTTTGGTTTCTGTAATTAATTTAGGAAAATTTTCAGCCATTGTTACTTCAATGATTTTTTTCTGCTTCTTTCTCTCTCTTTTTTTCTTCTGGTATTCCCACTATGTATATTATACCTTTTGTAATTGTCTCACAGTCAATTTAAATTGTTATTTAAAGATCTGGGAAGCAATGCATAAGGAATGTCAGGACAAAGCAATAGAAAATATGACAGAGAGTTGAAGGACAGTAAGGGCTAAAGTACTGAGTGGATTCAGCCAAGAAGAGGCCAGCAG
The DNA here is from genome assembly GCF_027574615.1 of Eptesicus fuscus. NCBI lineage: Eukaryota > Metazoa > Chordata > Mammalia > Chiroptera > Vespertilionidae > Eptesicus > Eptesicus fuscus. Next base: position 3,235,295 of record NC_072473.1, read on the forward strand.
TGACATTTTCGGGGGGCAGTTTTGACAGAGCATTGAGGGAGGAAGGCAGGCTACAGTGGAACACACAATTCTCTTTTATCTGTAGGCAACTAAACTTGAGTGGCCACACAAAAAAGAATATATTGGCTCATTACATACAGGTAGTTGCAGTCTGCTGGTTGTTAGATTGCCATATCTTTAAGACACATGGGTAAGAGGGGTGACATCCAGAAACTAAGTAATTTAAGCCATAGCTCTGAAGCAAAACGATTGACAAGCTCCAAAAAATGCTCAGTTGACCCTATCCAAAAAAATCATTCATCATCTTTTTAAAACCTCCCCCCCCGCACCCAATTTCAATCATGCCAATATCCTACCAGATTGGAAACTAGATAAACGCCAGCACCCTAAAACACTCCTTTCTAAGCATCTCTATGATGGATCAAATAATGATCGGGGATGCATGTCTCCATCAGCACTGGGGTCACTCCAGTCCTGCTCTGCTTGACCCAGAGTGCGGGGACACCTGAGACTGGATTTTTTTAAATATATTTTATTGATTTTTTACAGAGAGGAAGAGAGAGGGATAGAGAGTTAGAAACATCGATGAGAGAGAAACATCGATCAGCTGCCTCCTGCACACCCCCTACTGGGGATGTGCCCGCAACCAAGGTACATGCCCTTGACCGGAATCGAACCTGGGACCCTTGAGTCCGCAGGCCGACGCTCTATCCATTGAGCCAAACTGGTTTCGGCAGAGACTGGATTTTATGTCCTTTCCAGAGTGCATGGCAGAGAACACAGGCTTCCCAGCCACCAGCATGACTTGCCCAAAGAGAAGTTGCGTGGGAAGTGCTCCTAAGTTCCCATTGAACCAGGATGGAGAATTAATGGCAAGCCAGGGCACTTAGAATTGAACGTTCACCCACGATGACCTGGCAAACCAGTCCCCCTGCATGTTTGCCTTCACTGTATGATTTCAGCGAGAAGGTTGTCCTTATAACCTGAAGGCCTGGAAACGTTTTAAAACCTGAATTGGCCTATTCCTGGAGACTAGTAATGAACCTACTGGGATATCATCAATCTGCAGGGTTCCCCCAGCACTGAAGACATATTTCATCCTATAATTGAAAAATAGATTTGATTTCTATTCCATTGTGTCAGAGCTTACACTTAGGTCTCTCAGTGGAGTGGTCTGGGCAACAGGGAGATGGTCTAGTTTTGAAAAAAGTTACTCTATAGACACCTGTGAAGAACACTACGGAAATGGAGCTAGAGTGATGTTTGAAAAGGGATTCTGATGCCTCTTTGTAAATTCTGGGGTGGGATTGAGGGATGTGAGGCATGGAGAGCCCAGATGAGTGGCCTCCCAACCTGGACTAGCATTTACTGAGTCCCACTATGTGTCAGACCCTTGACATGAGTTCACTGAATCCCTTCAACAGCCCTGAGACTGGGTATCTATTTTAAAGAAGAGTAAAGAAAATCCAGAAAGATGGACACCATAGCTGGCATATAAATGACTGAATGGTGATTTGAACTTGAACCCAAGTCTATCTCACTCTGAGACTATGTTCTTTGCTGTCCTCCACAAGAAACCCGGCTGGCTGTCTCTAAACAGATGCCTGTTGTCTTATCGGTTGAGTATATCAAAATGTGATGTTTCTGATAGAAGGGCACAGTATACAAGCAAAATAACCCAAGAGTACATGCCATTGACTCAGGCAGTGACACTTAGGACATTTTCCTATCGAGTTTACGTCGTGAACTTTTAGCATCCTTTTTCTTATTTTTTCTTAGGGAATGCCTAGAAACCACATGCCTCTTGTCAGGGCTACCTTAGGAAATCCAAGTGACAATGGGAAGCCCTCACATTACCAGCAAACCCTGGGCAATTAGCCCTCTAGTGCAGAGGTGGACAAACTTTCTCTGTACAGGGCCTGGCAGTCAATGTTTTAGGTGTTATGAGTCAGGTGGTCTCTGTCCCAACAACTCAACGGCGCTGTTGAAGCCCCAAAGCTGCCATGGACAATACATAAATGAAGGAGTGTGGCTGTGTGCCAGTCAAACTACTTATGGAGACAAGTTTGAATTTTATATAGTTTTCACTTGTCACAAAATATTACTCTTGTTTTGAATTAAAAAATGTAAAAAGCATCCTTAGCTCCTGGGCTGTACAAAAGCAGATGGCGACATGGATTTGGCCCATGGACCAATGCTTGCCATTCCCTGCTGTTTAGGATCACACTCTCTTTTATTTTTTCATATATGTTCACTAGTTTACTTTCAGAAAGTTTACAAAATAGAGAAAATCCATTGATAAATAATTAGTGAGAACTACTGAGCGTGATGACGTTTTTAAATCATATTCACACCAGTTTTTGGTTACTGGGGTGGCTCATAGAAAACAAAGCTCTGGGAGATCCTGGACCAGCACGTGCTGACTGCTCCTGCTCAGCTGTGCCCCCAAAGGTTTTGAAACATGAATCCTTCCCTCTTCTTGATTGCCCTGTACTATAGCTTCAGCTGCTCCAAAACTTGATGGAAGTTTGGAGGCATGGTGGCACCAGTGGAAGGCAACACACAGTAAGCTATATGGCTCGAATGAAGAAGGATGGAGGAGAACAGTGTGGGAGATGAATATGAAAATGATTGACCTGCACAACCAAGAATACAACCTAGGGAGACAGAGCTTCACCTTGGCAATGAATGCTTTTGGTGACATGACCCACGAAGAATTCACGCAGGTGATGAATGGCCATCGGAACCAGAAGCACAAGAAAAGGAGAGTGTTCTGGGAACCTTACATTGCGGAAATCCCCCCAACCGTGGATTGGAGAGAAGAAGGCTATGTAACTCCCGTGAAGAACCAGGGTCACTGTGGTTCTTGTTGGGCATTTAGTGCAACTGATGCCCTTGAAGGACAGATATTCCGGAAAACTTATCTCATTGAGTGAGCAGAACCTTGTGGACTTCTCTCAGGCTCAAGGCAATGAAGGCTCCAATCATGGCCTAATGGATAATGCCTTCCAGTATGTGAAGTCCCACGGAGGCCTGGACTCAGAGGAGTCCTATCTATATCATGCAAAGGTTGGACCCTGCAAATACAGGCCCGAGGATTCTGTTGCCCATGACATTGGCTTCGTGGACATCCCTGAGCAGGAGAGCGCCCTCATGAAGGCAGTGGCAATCGTGGGGCCCATCTTTGTTGCTATAGATGCAAGCCATCTTAGCTTCCGGTTCTATGAAGGTGGCATTTATTATGAGCGGCACTGCAGCAGCATAGGTCTAGATCATGGCATTCTGGTGGCTGGCTATGGCTTTGAAGGAGAAGAATCAAGTAACAATAAATATTGGATTGTCAAGAACAGTTGGGATAAAGCTTGGGGCAAGAATGGCTACATAAAGATGGCCAAAGACCGGAACAACCACTGTGGAATCGCCACCGCGGCCAGCTATCCTACTGTGTGAGATGATGCTGATAAAAAAAGACCTGATTGAGAACAGGATATACAGAGGAGGAATTTTTATCTTAAAACTGACCACATTTTACTTAATGGGATACAACACTTGAATCTTAGAAGATCCAAACTGTGATTTGAATGCTGTGATGTTTTACATTGGTAAAATGTTACCACTTCTTTTATAAGGATGCATAATTTTTTACCTTTTAAAATAAAACTTAATTTTTATTATTATTTAAAAAAACAAAGTTCTCTATTTCTTTAAAAAAAACCTTTTCATTGAAATTTTTATTGTGATAATTGTAAATTCACATGCAGTTGTAAGTAACACAAAGAAACCCCTTGTACCCTTTGCTTAATTTCCCTCTATGGTTACAGTTGCAAAACCATAGCATAATATCAAAAGCAGAAAGTAGACATTAATATAACCTACCGAGTTATTTAGATTTCCCCAGTTTTACTTGTATTGGTGTGTGCATATATGCATTTAGCTCTGTGCAATTCTGTCACATATGCAAATTTGTCTATCGACCACCAGGATGAAGATATTAAGAGTTCCATCACCACTAGGATTCCTTGTGTTATCCTTTCATAACTGCATCCACCTCCCTCTTTTCCCCCCACCCCTAACCCTGGCAACCACTAATCTGTTCTTTATTTCTAAAATATTATTTCAAGAATTTTATATAAATGGAATCATACAGCATATAACCTTTGGGAATTGGCTTGCTTGGCTCAGAATAATTCCCTGGAGATTCCTCCAGTTTGTTGAATGTATCAATAATTCATCCCTTTTTATTGCTATGTAGTATTCCAAGCTATGGATGTACCACAGCTTGTTCAACCCTATATGCATTGAAAGACATTTGTGTTCTTTCTAGGTTCAGGCTAACATGAATACTAGTAAAGCTTTTATGAATGTTTATGGACAGGTATTTGTGTGAATATTTCATTTCTCTGGGAGAAACGTCCAAGAGGGCAGTTTCTGGGCTATCTGATAATTTCATACTTAGAACGTTTTAAAATGCCCTTTGGGCATATTTCAAAATAAGCATTTTTAACGTTATCACAAAAATACCTGGTATTGAATGATGCCATGGTAAAGGCCCTTTAAAATTTCCCTGCCATCACACATTTTCATTTTACAGGACCAGGAACTCCAGACGAGGGACCTTAACTGACCCCAAAGGGTGACACGTTACATAATGGTCAGTGAGCTCTAAGCAAACACAAGAAGTCACTTCTGTCTCACCACTTTCTGCTCTCATACTCACACTGCACCAGTAGAATCACAGATGGAAAGTGAAAGACAGGGACTCATCACGAAAGAAGGGACATGATTTACTTGACTCTTAGGGACGTTATGAGCTCACATCCAACCACCTGTCCTTTGCCTCAGCTTCCCTCCATGGGGTCAGCGTGGCTTCCCCGCTCATAACTTGAACGGCCTTATGGCTCTGGCAAATGATCAGGGACAGCAAAGTGCAAACATGCAAACAATGTTTAATAATTCTCCCGGGTGTGGATGGGAACCAGAAACTCCAAAGCTCTGTGACGACAGCAAACAAACCCTTTTCAGCAGGCTCCCGGGGCTGTGCACCTGTATAGGTAACAAGGTGATTATACTGACCAAGGAGGGTTGAACCAGTTTTGATAAGGTTCAACTCCTCCAATCTGAAGCCTTACCAGACAAGTTCTGAGGTCCTGAACAGCCCGGAGAAGAACTCACTTCAATTCTACATTAGCCTGGGCGGTTGCTTTTCAGTCCCCTGGCATTGGACTTCCCAGCCCCTTGCACCCTCCCCTCGGAATCTCAAGGCACTGCGAGTGCATCCCCATCTGAAGACGCTTCTGCTCCAAAGAGGCTCCGAGGCCCAGCAGCAGCAGCAGCGGCACACTTGCTAGAAATGCAGACTCTCAGGCCTGAGACCCGGAGAATCAGAATGTGTGCAGGTGGCACCCAGCCATTTGTCTCCTCACTATCTCTTACCTGGAGATTCTGAAGCTCACTAAAGCTTGAGCAACCTCCTCAACCTCTTCAGAACTCTTGCAGGTAGATAATGGAAATGGAAACCATAGCTGACAAATAAGTTGAAAAAGAACAGCCAACCACACTGTTTCAGTCCTTTTCTGTCAATTACACAGTCTTTATGAGGTCAATATTGATATAAGCATAAGCCAGAGTTGTTATTTCTGACATTCAACAGATCATAGCTTTCTTCACACTTGCTATATTTAAGTTATGTTTCTAATGAAAATGTTGAGTTTGTGCTTCTACTTAGCACCTATTTAAAATTCTTTATCAAACTGTAATTTCCTTGAGGGCAGGAGACGTGTGTCTCCATAGGCTAATAAATAGGTACCTAATAAATGGTGGCTGAACAAACGAATGGCTTGTGTTTTATATTATAGTTGCTTCGTCCTCTTAAACTGTGCATGTTAAGGTTGTACGAGATGCTGAATTCTCGACAATATTCTGACTATCCTTAAGTATCCAGCAGATTTCCCCGAGCACAGTAAGTTCATAAAAGTTGTTGAATGAACAGTGAACAATAACAACCAACTAAATTGCATCTTTGATGCTACTGTATAGACTCCAAATGATTTTACTATGAACACGATTTCCATGTGCATGTGGGAAAAACGAATTTCATATGTGCCACTTTGAACAGTTTAACAAACATCATTACCTACAAAATGGAACTTGAGAGCATGCTCAGAGAGGCTGTGGAGAAACAAAGGTAGCTACGACCAAGGGACCGTCTTTCAGGAGGGGCCCTCGTGGCATAATCAAGGAGAAAGGAGACCATGGATATGCAGCCAGCTGAGCTAGCAAGACCAGCTTCTGTTTTTACCACAATTTTTCTAGTAGAAAAACAAATTATGGTCTCACCAGAGGATCCAAATTCTAGCATTAAGATAGGGCTGTCTCAAGCCCTTTGATGTTGAGCTCTTAGGTTTTCCTGCCTTGTTGGTTATTCTGTAAGATTGAGAATAATTGATACCTCCACAGCAAGGTGTGATGAAAAATAAGCACTCTTGGAGGATCAGGTGTGTTTGAAGGAAAAAAAATCTTTACTCAAGGCTAAGTTATCTTAGCAAGGAACATCCGGGCTCTTTAATTTTCAGAGAGCTCATTTGAAGGACAGGAAATCATAAGTGCTGTCCTCAGTGGTCTTTGTTCTAAAACACGACAGAGAAATAGTTTTATAATCTACCTTTCAGTAAAACGAGCAAATAAATAATTCATCTGTGCCTCGGAATCTAAGAGGAGGATAAGTAAAATGAAGTGTTTATGGTTAAGTAGACTTCGGCAATGAAATTCTTTGAAAAACAATTATTAATAATCTCAGGGTGACTTCAACTTGGTTTTCTTTTCCATCAAAAGAACATTTCCTTGCGCATGCACACACACACACACACACACACACACACACAGAACATTTCCTTACACACACACACACACATACACACACACACAAAGAACATTTCCTTACACACACACACACACACACACACACACACACACACACACAGAACATTTCCTTGAGAGTGACAGGAAGAGGAGATGGTAGCGGATGTTAATTCCTTTCATTCAGTATTGCTGCCATTTTTGCATATTTATAGAAATAGAACTTTGTTGTCGATTAGGGTTTCTGCCCTCTTGAAACGTGTCTTCAGGACATGTGTATTTTTAAAAGGACTAACATGTTTCTGATCCAAGAAGAAATACAAAACCAGTCTGGGTAAAACACCATCTTCCAAACAAATTTTAACTTTGTACTTAATTTGTTCAAGCATTTCACAGAGAAATTGTCTCCAGGCAAAATTCTTAAAAGCTAGTTTTGAGCCAACATACATTACAATTGCTTGCAATTGCTGAATACTTTAGTAGCATTAGTTCAAATTTATTTGAGCGATGTTTTATATGCAAAGCTTTAGGTCGATCTAGTCTCAGAAAGATTCTTTAAGGTATAAAGCTATCCATTGTGAAATGAATGGACAGGGTGATAGGGAATGAATGTCCACCTTCAACTCTGGCAGGTCACTGTCTCGCCATGCTATGTTAACAAAGAGATCCTAAGTCCCGCCTAAGCCCACAGACCTCTGAAGGAAGTCTAAACAATTCTGAGTGATTTGGAATAAAAGCAGTATTAAGCAACAAATTCAAAAGCTTTTTAGTGGGTACCTTCTTCCCCAAAGGCACCGTGTTTTGTATGATTTGTCCTTCAGAATGACAGTTCCATAGCTCACATGTTTATCAAACATTAGACCACCACTCTCAAGAAACTTAGTGGGATGATACTGGCCAGCATTTGTTGAGCACATACTCTGTGCAGAATACCATACATCTTCCAATTCAGTCTTATCAAATGACTCTGGCAGGCATGTGGTAAAAGAAATGAAGGTCAGGGACTTAAGTGTTAAGAGCAGGAAATCCAGCTGGCAAGTGGCATGGCAGAAATTCTAATGTAGGTTTGCATAGCTCAAAAGTGTGCTCTCCTAATTCCTATACCATTTGTATCTCCTTAAAAATCATTAAACAGCTAGTGATGGTGGCTGTGGAAAACGGAGGGTTGTGAAATCAAACTGAGTTCTTTTCTACATCTTTCCTTAGCTGGGATGGGAAGCAACACCACACACACACACACACATTAGTTTTAGTTTTATTTATGGGGGAACAATTAATATCATGTGAGCATGTGTGTGTGTGTGTGTGTGTGTGTGTGTGTGTGTGAGTGAGAGAGAGAGAGAGAGAGAGAGAGAGAGAGAGAGAGAGAGAATATAGAAAAAGTTGCAAGACCATTCGTCTACTCTTTTCAAATAATTAAATGAAATGAATTTGAACTGTAATTTATCTCCCTTACTCACATCCTCTCCATTTGTGACATATAGAACACTGCATTCTTTTTTTAAACACTACAGTGTAGCTGTTACTCCATGCGATGGTCTCAAATTTCTCCATCCCATATTTTTCTCTTCCCAGTCATGAGGCACTGGGTGCGCTTCCCTCACCCCCCTAATTGCTTCCCTTTGGTACACACTCATTTCCTTATTTGGAACCCAGAGAGAGTAAGAAAAAAATAGATGTTATGTGGGAAGAAATCATTATAGCCTAACATTTCCATATTTGTTTTGTCTGGTCTCTCGGAGTTCTCATTTAGTCCTTGTCTTAATTTGTTGGCAAATTTCAGGAATTCTCATAATCCTCCAATTATCATCTTCCAACATTCTTCCTTTGGGAATTCCATGGAAGACTCCTACTTCTATGCAATCCGAGGATCTGAGTAAGAGCCATAATTTATGGAATACCATGAGAGTCCCCTTCTGGATGGCCTATAAGGTAACATTCTAGAAGTGAAAGGACATAGTATGTATAGGCATGTCCTCCCAAGCCTTTCTAATCAGTGGGCTAAGAAGGACCATTCCACTGTTCATCATGCCTTTTGCCAATCTTTTCTCATCTCCGCGATCCTAATTGATGGTTTGTTTTTCCCATAGGTACAGCCCGTGTTCCATGGCTCTCATTTGCTTGAGCAGTCCCGGTGGCTTCAGGCCCTCAGTGCCGTAAAAGTAAGATAAAATTGCCCACCAAGGGGCTCTGAAATACAGCCAGTGCCTTGGAATTCAAGTGATAATCCTTGCTGCCCCGAGCTTATCTGCATGGGCATGCGTACAGCCTGGAGGGCAAAGAGATTGCACTTGCCAGGGTAAGATAAATATGTAGGGCAGGAAACAGTGAAAACTTGCAGGGCAAACTGACCTAGGCAAACCACAAAGCTATGGTCATACTCAGTAAATGGAACTGTGAGTTTCTTCTGACCTAATGTGCTAACATGGAGCTACATTTCACAGAGCCCCAAAAGACAACAAACTCCACAGCAGGCGAGGGCACTTTAGTCATAATGTCATCCCTGAGGAAGGTCACAAAAGCAGAAAACATGAACTTTGCAATCGTTGTGTACCTAAAGGGCCACTTATCTATTAAACAACTGTGAAGCGTGATCGTTTTAGGGCAACACTAAAAAAGTCTTTAAAAATAGTCAGTGGATTCCAGTGATTTACGTCATAAGAAACAGACCATTGTAAGTAACACATGGGCAATAAAAGCAAGCAGATGTTTGCATTCTAAGCAGGGCACTAATGGAGGTGCTATGGCACGGTATCAAAGTCAAGTTTGCCATCTTCAGAATTGCCCACTGGAGTTTTAAAGGCAGCTGCGGACCTTGGAGTCAACAACTGGTGAGCGTTTCCCCGCTGCTCTGGGTCTCATTCCTGCTGCAGGTAAGAAGGAACAAGTCCCTGTTAACACGCTGTGTCTAACCTGTTTCCTGAAATGGGCCTTGAAATGTGTGATCAAGTATAAGATTCGAAATTGCCATAAAAACAATTCCTTGGGTTGCTGAATTATAAACGTAAGTTATGAAGAGCAAAATCACAGTAAAAATAGACGCGCAAGCCTAAACCCACGAGAGATTGGACCTGGAATTTCACGGGCAGGCTCTAAGGCCCGCAGTTACCGAGTCCAGCCCCGGGTACTTGGATACAGCTTGACCGTGGACATGAATTCATACACGGCTCCCTCTCCCTCCCTTTCTTCTTCGGAAACTCAAAGCATTTGATAAATAGTAAGTGAGGTACTGCTGGCCAAAGAAATAACTCCTGGGAGTCTGGAAGACATTTGGAAGGTTAACTCTTTAGGCCACCAAGCTGTGGGTCACAGCCCGGGAATCACTGTTGATGCAGCCAGGAACGGCCAACCTCCCCTGGAGCTCCACAGAGTGAGAAGCCCACGATTCCCGCTGCCCCAGCCTTTCCCAGCAGGGACATTTAAAAAGCAAACTGCACTGTGGTACATCTACACAATGGAATACTATGCTGCCATAAAAAGAAGGAATTCTCAGCATTTGCAGCAACCTGGATGGAATTGGAGAACATTATGCTAAGTGAAATAAGCCAGTCAATGAAAGAAAAATACCACATGATCTCACTCATTTATGGATAGTAAAGAACATTATAAACTGATGAACAAAAAGATAGATGCAGAGACAGTAAAGCATCAAACAGACTTTCAAATTACAGGGGGAAGGTTAGGGAGAGGTGGGGGAGTTAAGAAATCAAACGAAGGACTTGTATGCATGCATATAAGCATAAACAATGGATGCAAAACTCTGGGGGGGGAGGGCATGTGTGGGTGTGGGGTGGGGGGGGTAATGGTAAGATATGTACACATATAATACCTCAATAAAAAAAACTAAAAAAAAACACAAACAAACAAAAAAAAACCTTAAAAAAATAAAAAGGTAAAAATGTAAAATAAATAAATAAAAAGCAAACTGCACTGTGGTACATCTACACAATGGAATACTATGCTGCCATAAAAAAGAAGGAATTCTCATCATTTGCAGCAACCTGGATGGAATTGGAGAACATTATGCTAAGTGAAATAAGCCAGTCAATGAAAGAAAAATACCACATGATCTCACTCATTTATGGATAATAAAGAACATTATAAACTGGTGAACAAAAAGATAGATACAGAGACAGTAAAGCATCAAACAGACTGTCAAATTACAGGGGGAAGGTTAGGGAGAGGTGGGGGAGATATGAAATCAAACGAAGGACTTGAATGCATGCATATAAGCATAACCAACGGATGCAAAACTTTGGGGGGTGAGGGCATGTATGGGTGTGGGGTGGGGGCGGCAATGCTAAGATATGTGCACATATAATACCTCAATAAAAAAATGTCAAAAAATAAATAAAAAGCAAACTGCACTCACACTACTATTGCAGAGAAAGCGGATTCCGGATTGGACACACTCTGCCACCTTCAGGGGCCAGTTTCACCGGGATGAACCCCATCAGGACATTACTATGCAGCCACCCTCTGGACCCCACTTCTCCTGTGGGCTAGCAGTGTCGCCCTCCCCTTAGTTCTGCTCTCTCCCGGCTCTCTTCCACGAGCCCCCCTTCATTTCAGTGCTGTCTAATCCTCCTTTCCTCAAGACCCCCAGGGAACAAACCTCTTCTCAGCCATCCACCAACTCAAGCATAATGATCCCTTTTGTCTCATTTCGTATTTCTTGATTTTTTAACGTCACCTCTTCATTTCTTACTTTCTTCTGTATCTTCCTTTTTGTTCATTTGCTTTAAATTTGCAAGCATTTACCCTGAAGTTGCATTCATTCTTATCCTTTCTTTTGTGTCATCTCTTTCTTTCTCTCCCTCCCTCTATCCCTCTCTGTCTCTCTCTCTCCTTCTTTTCCCTGCTCCATTCTTCCCTTCTTCCCCTCCCTCCTTCCTCATCTCCCTCCTTTCCCCCTACCTAGTCTCCAGTATTTCCTAGCAATTTGTGGCTTGCCCCTTCTTTTCGTGATCCCCAGTCTTCCACCTGTTTATCTGCTGAGCTGAGCTTTTGTTTAGATATGGAGGGTGTGCTTGGCTGGGGAGCAGTAAATAGTTTTCTTGCAGCTTTGGGACCTCATTTCCTTTAACATCTCCTGCTTCTCTATTTTTTTCTTTTCTCTTTTTTCTTTTCCTTTCTCCCTTACCTCTTTGGACTTCCACTTACTTACCTTCTAATTCAGTGGTTCTCAACCTGTCTAATGCCGCGACCCTTTAATACAGTTCCTCATGTGGTGGTGACCCCCAACCATAAAATTATTTTCGTTGCTACTTCATAACTGTCATTTTGCTACTGTTAATGAATCATAATGTAAATGTCTGTGTTTTCTGATGGTCTTAGGCGACCCTGCTAGCGGTTCTCAACCTGTGGATCGAGACTGCTGTAGAGCCTATCGGAAAACACAGATATTTACATTACGATTCATTAACAGTAGCAAAATGACAGTTATGAAGTAGCAACGAAAATAATTTTATGGTTGGGGGTCATCACAACATGAGGAACTGTATTAAAGGGTCGCGGCATTAGGTTGAGAACCACTGTTCTAAATCATTATACTTGGTCTTAAAGTACTGTGACATTTTCTTATTCTTTCATCTGAATTTGAAAAAAAATCAGTAAATAATGGCTACAACTCATTGTCCTTAAGAGAGAGAAACTTTCTAATTGGCACATACATTTCTATATATGTAATAGACAGGTAAATGTACATAGATACATATAGTGTTGATTTATCATTGATAGTGACTCTAGCCAACAAGCAGTAGATGTAATAATACATGAAAATATTCTACTAGAACTATATAAGCCCTGAAAAGGTCTAGGGAGCAGCAATAAAAAATTACTTTTAAACTAAAAAAAAAATCAATATATTTTGGCATATAACAATATACACATTTCATTGGAATTACTAGTATTATATATTTACAGCTAAAGTTAACTTTGAGGTTCCTGATCAACAGCAAAAAATTATATACAAGACACACACACACACAAACAGACACACACACACACACACACACACCTTTCATTTTCCCCACAGAAGGCAGGTCATTTATAAATAAACTTTGTATAATCTAAAACTCATATATTGACTTATGCTACCAAAATACAGCCTTGAGTAAGCAAAGAAACAAATGAATCAAATGGACAGGTATATATAAAATAAGCTGTTTCAGAGATAACGCGGGACATATTTTATTAACTAATTTATGACCTACAATCTGTTGGCAGAGGCCTTACTCCTCCAGACCCCAGTCTTTCTGAACAGGATAAACAGACCAGAAGGCCTGATGGCGGATAAAGCTCACATCTTTATCTCTGCAAGAGCTTTATGTGGGGGCCTGAAAACAGAAGTTCTCACCATTTTTCATTCATGGTAACGTTTGAAGTGTTTTCCCTTCATAGCGATCTTCACTCTGGATCATTCTACCAGCTCCTATATTACCTTTGAACTGCGGGCAAATGATTTAATGGCAGGTAACTGCTTTCATGGGCAAAGTGAACTCTTTCTCTGGTATGACGCTGTCTAGCTCTGGCTTCCTTCTATTGCACTGTGATTCCTAGAATATCCAGAGTTGGAGCAACTACTATTGCACGTGCTAATCGCAAGGTCCTATGGAATGCTCCTGCTTGGAACTTAGCAAAACTGAAGCCAAATGGGTCTTTATAAAGTGAAGTGGCCGCCCCTCTGGAAGATACAATTCAGGTTTAGGATGGCCTTTTTAAACTCCTCTTATATCTTGAAATGATTTGCACCAAAATGGACCATGTAGAAAAAGAAAATTATGAAGGCAGAGGAAAGGTGGTAGAAAGAAGAAGCTCTTAAATACATGCCTGAAACCTCTATTTCAGATAACGGCTTTCATTCCACTCCCTTCCCCACGCCTCCCACACACTCAAATCCCAGTCTGGGTGTATGTAGTAAAAGCTCAGATTTCCAGATGGAGACCCAAGTGCAGCCTAGTTATCTGGAAGTTCATACAAATGTTTCACAATCTTCCACCCAAACATTACACCAGTGAAGTGAGAAATGCTATGCCTCCCACTGTCTCCCACAGGTTTTTATATATGAAAATAAATGTTTCTGGGGGGGGGGAAATAACTGAGGGGGTTTTGATAAAAAAAACTTAATATTCTTAATAATTCAGTGAGAGATAAGTGTGGCTCTAAAATGAAGAGACTTAACAGTGTTTGTCAAGAACAAAGGGAAAGAAATCGAAGAAGGCAACAGAAGAATGTGGGTAGTGACCTGCATCCTGCAATTCCAGAACACCTGCCGAGAGGGAAGCTAACACCTGGATTCCACAGGGTGTAGGCCCCTGCTCCCCAATCCCCTGCCTATGCCAAGGTTTTCCTAACTCGATGGCTGCAGCTTTCACTGCCTAATGGTTTCCTTTAATGAGAGAATCTTTGGAAGTCAGAAAGGAATTTGCTGAGGTCACTCAAGGTCAGTGGAATCACAGGTCATACAAAATTCTCACTAAATTGATGCTAGCCTAGGAGAATGGTAAAACCTTCGCCCGAAGTCTACAGGGAGTGTGAAGTTAATCAAGTGCGCTCATCTGCTAGTGCAAACTCTCAGGTTACATCTTCCTAAATCCTATAGTCCTCTTACAAGTGATAAAGGATCTCAGCTAAGAAAAGCAATGTAGCTTATTTCTATATGGGATTCCTTAATCCAGGTTGAGGAAAAAGAGGAGGGGAGATAGAATGAAATAGAAGAAATTCACCAGACAACTGAAGTTAATAGCTGCCCTGTACATTATCAACAAGGAGAAAACTTCACGTAGGTAAACTTACAGCGTGCTGAAATCTCAGCTGTCAAGATTCTCACACACCACCTCACACCCCAGTAAGTTATTGAAAACAGCTATTCCTCCTCCAGGCTTCATTGGTGGTGAATTTGTGGAGTAAATAGTAACTCACGTGTGTAGGGCCTTTGACCATATATGAAGCTATTTTGATTGTCTGAACAACCCTTGGAGATGGGTGTTTATGGTCTCACTTTTACAGATAGGAAAAGTGAGAGTCAGAGAAACTTAGCATCACATAGCTAGTAAATGAGTAAGCTAAGACTTAAACCCACACCAATACATTCAGGCTCAAAACTTGTGCATTTTCACCCTATCCCAGTGGTCGGCAAACTCTTTAGTCAACAGAGCGGCAAACCGTGGCTCACGAGCCGCAGTTTGCCGACCACTGCCCTAGCTGGTTTAGTTCAGTGGATAGAGCGTTGGCCTGCAGACTGAAGGATTGCAGGTTCAATTCCGCTCAAGTATGTACCTTGGTTGCAAGCTCAGGCGGCAACCAATTGATGTGAGAGAGAGTTGGCTGTCTCTCCACCATGTGTGAACACAGTGAGAAGAAGGTGGCTATCCGCAAGGCAGGCAGAGAGCTTTCACCAGACACTGAATCTGTCCACGCCTTAATCTTGAACTTCCCAGCATCCAGAACTGTGAGGGGAAAAAAAGTCTAGTATTTAAGCCACTCAGTATGGTATTTTGTTATAGCATCCTGAACTGACTTATCTGCCCTCCTTCCTCATCACACCAGCAACACAGGCTTCCCACTTGCCTTACGCAGGCGTGAACTCTATCAGGGCACATCAGCCCACAGCATACATTCTCTCCACATGATAGGAGCTACATCACATTAAATGTCACATTCCACTGGGGTGGGATGTGGCAGGTGGAGAGTAGGAGAAAGAGAGTGGGACCATAACAACTTTATTTTTTTTAAATATATTTTATTGATTTTTTACAGAGAGGAAGGGAGAGGGATAGAGAGTTAGAAACATCGATGAGAGAGAACATCGATCAGCTGCCTCCTGCACACTCCCCTACTGGGGATGTGCCCGCAACCATGGTACATGCCCTTGACCGGAATCGAACCCAGGGACCCTTCAGTCCGCAGGCCGACGCTCTGTCCACTGAGCCACACCGGTTAGGGCAAGCATAACCACTTTAGAGAGGTCCATCCTCAAGACCCCTGAAAAATCATTTTTATGAAACCAGAAAAATGTACTTGTAAAACAAGTGGGTTTTTATCAATAAATTTAGTAACCAGCTCAGTCCCTCCCACCACAGTTGTTGGAAAAGCTTTCAAGCTGCCTAAAATTAATAAGTACAACGTGAGTATTTTTTGTTTGTTTATAAAACCTATTCGTTTTAGAAAAACACCTTAAAAGGGGAAACATATTTGAAATAACATAGATTTTTTTTTAGAGAAGGAAGAAGCCTTTAGAACTCAGGTCTCCAATAGACAACCCTACAGGGGACAGACAGGTGACAAAAATAAGCAAAGAGGACCTAGTACAAGACATTAGAAACTACATCCCGCTTCACCGAAAAGCAAGTTTTTAAATCACTGAGTGGGCAAAATTCCATATGGGCCATTGGTGTGTGTCTACTTCTACTCCCACCTCTTGTTTGTTCAAGACGCCCAATCCACTTCCACCCATTTCAATCCAGCTGATACTCATTGATTGAGCATTGTGGTAGGTGCTTTCACAGACATGACCGTTTTCAATACTCATAACTGTCCAACGAATTGTGTATTTATGTCTCTATTGATAGATGAGGAAATTGAAGCCCAGAGAAATTTAAGATGACTTGGCTAAACACACCGTCCACTGCTTTGGAAAAACTCGGGAAACACTGCAATTCTTTTGTTTCTTAACTTTAAGCCAAGTATATCAGTTCGAGTAAACTTGTTATCCGTTCTCTAGTAGTTTATATACCGCTTTGTTCCCCAAGGCAATACATGATGAGTGTGTCAGTACAGATCTAAATAACTGCACGATTAGATACTCGGGGGGGGGGGGAAATAATTTGGGTTTAACTAACCAAGGCCTCTGTTGCAGAACAATACCTCTAACTAATGCAGCATTTCCTGGCTCAGGCGCTTTAACCAAAATTCCACTACTGTCACGTGTTCAAACTCAAACTGTCAAATTGAGGTGGTTCTGCTTCATTTCATGTCTGTCTCAAGTTTAGACAAGTGAAGAGCGACTCACAAGAGAGTGTGAGCCTGTGAGCACATAAACAGGGTGTGGCTCAAGCTGGTTTACAGTTGTCTGTATGGAATATAATACAATGTGAGTACATAATAGTATAAGAATAAACTCGGTGTTTTACATACTCACAACTGTAAACCTGCTTTAGCCCCACCCTGTAGTTTAGAGCCATGCTTTCTGCAGATACAGTTATTAAGTACCAAGCATATCTGAGAATGCCATAGCCCACAAAGCACTGCTGGCCACTTTTATTTTCCTTCAAAAAATAAAATGAATGGAACCCTTGGAAATAATATGTAAAGTAACTCCATTTCTTTGACAGGTTCACTCACAGAAGATTCCCTTATATGTGATTGCAAGCAATTAATTAAAAAATGGAAGTGTACTTTTTACATTTAACAAGGAGTCCTAGGCCTGTCTCTCACCTTGCCAACTAAACTAACCTTTCTCCAAGTATCAGCATAGTTTAAATTGGTTTTGCCAATGCCCTAGATACTAGGAAAATCCTACTGGCGCACACCAGTTATTAATTTGCAGTCCCTAATTCTGAGCCTTACATATACAACCTGAGAGGTTATAGCAGCTTCCCTTGTCTGTATCGTAAGAATTGTCCCTGGAACTTGTACCTTAATAATTTTTAGTGTTTAGCCCAGCTGGTCTGGCTCAGTGGTTGAGCATCGACCTATGAACCAGGAGGTCACAGTTTGATTCCCGGTCAGGACACATGCCCGGGTTGCGGGCTCCATCCCCAGTGGGGGGCATGCAGGAGGCAGCCGATCCATGTTTCTCTCTCATCATTGATGTTTCTATCTCTCTCTCCCTCTCCCTTCCTCTCTGAAATCAATAAAAATATATATTTTTTAAATAATAATTTTCAGTAGTTAAAAGTGAGTATATGAGCACCCTAATTCCCCAGGACTCTAGAAATATCTCTTCTTCACCTAGGACCCTAGGAACCTCTGACAACCCAAGAAAGTGGGGTCTTGCAAATCACATTAACAAAATATAAAGAGGCGTCATCCAGGTCTTTGTCACTATTGATGATCTGCAGGGAGCAAGGTGGTATCTTTCTTGTGGGAGTATACCAAGTTCATTGGCATCTGCCTGATGAGATCCTCTCTCTGTTCACTGAAAATATGAACTTCTTGACCTGTGTGTCACCTGCTTTGTGCTCACCAGTTGTGAATGTCTGACTTAAAGAATGTCCTTCAGAATGACCAGCGAAAAGCGAGTGGTTGAGGAAGTTTGTAGCAATAGACTTTATATGCGGCACATCATTCAAATAACGATATTTCTCTTTGCAGAAATGCTATGGTTGCATGAAGATTTGGTTTAAATTCATCTGTCTCTTATATACCCACTTTTCCTCCAGAGTACTTAGCACAGGACTTCAAAAGGCACTCAATAAATATTTGCTGAATGAATGCAACAGGAATTAATAACGCAAAATGTTTTTGAAAAGGTAATTGATGTCAAATGGTAGGCAGAGAACACCAGAGAAAGTTCACCAGGGATACAAGTGCTGTGTACAAATTTGGTACTGTGTCCAAGGAAAGAATTTACACTTAATAAATAACTTTTGAAACCGGGTCCTTTTATGTCATTGCCTCTGGACTAGGCCACACTGGTGGCGAGAGAATCCCAGCCAAACAAACCCTGATAGCTGTTTGAGAAAGGGAAGTATACATGATAAGTTAATGTCACAAAGGATCCCAGGAAAGAAAACACTTTGCCATCTACTTGTCAAGAAATCTTTAAGAATAGGACAACACACATACACACACACACACACACACACACACACACACACACTCACGCTTTAAAATTTTTACAAAATAAAAAGGGCAAACTAGATGACATGCAGAGGGCCTTGACGATATAAAATTAGTGTATTCTTTCTCACACTGAGCCCCAGACCCAGGTAAACACGGTACAGCAGAATTTTGACTTGTATGATCTACATTCTGGGCTTGGCGTGTTGGGGTGTCTTAGCTTTGACGCATCGTGACAGATACAGAGATTGATCCTATCTGTACAATAGAGGGGCGCATTGAGGAAGCTATCCAGTGCAGAGAGAACCTTTGGGAGGGTAGCCCAGCCCAAGCACAGTTTGATGGCCTCGATGCCAAGAGAGACAGACATCTGGGCATGTCTCTAAGCCGGTCATCATGTGGCAGGGCTTGTGGCCCAACTGCTGGGAAGCTTGGTCTTAAAGAACGCTCCTCGGGGTGATCAGCCGTCGGGAGAGTTTGCAGCAAACTGTAGTTCCCATGCTACACTTTTGTGGGGAGTCCCAAAGCGTGCTAGCAGAAGAACAGCGTATTCAGTCTCTGAAAAGACTGGTTTCTCTTTTTTATTTCCCCCCAGTATTTTCCAGTCTCCTTTAACCTGGACACTCCTTTAGCATCTCACAGGTCTGGGGAGCTGCCGGATGGTTAAACCCTCCGGACAAGCACGCAGTACCAGTGACGTAAAAGGGTTAATGCAACACCACCGCGTCCTAACTGCCTTTCATCGGAGGATTAGTCCGGACACTGAAATAACTTGAATCTCCGAGAAGAAATCGGCCTGGAACTTGCTTAACGCCAAAGTGTTAAATACAATAATCACTGTTATTGCCCCCGAATGAGAGGCTGAGGAGCCAAGGATAAGTGGATTTTGGAGCCGGGACCCCAGTCATCTCCAGTAATTCATAGGCCACTGGCCAGGAGAGCTCTAAACATGGGCTTCAAGAACCCTGGGCTCAGCCCCCCGCCCTCCCCGCCCCAGGAGGCTTATCTGTCTTTCTGGTTATATATTCCCTTGGCTGTTGATGTAATTAGTGTATAATAACTGTGTACATATCAACTCACAGGAAAACCGGCAGACGTGCTGGTGGATTTGGCCTGAGGCCATCTCATCGGCGGGGTGAGACAGCCCGGTATAAACATCTGCTATTAACCGTATATTTTAAAATAGTGTTTTGTGTCTCCCGGGTTACCGATTCCCACCGAAAGCAACACAATATGAGGACTCCTGTTTTTCTGAGCGGCACCTAAGAGATAAGAAGCTTTCAAACATCTACAGCAGTCTCCTCAGTTCTGCTCCTTCTGTGCGATTAAGAATTTTCTTTATTAAAACGGCTACTGCGTCACTCGCACTGCTTTTCTCGGCTCCGTTCTCGTAGAGGTGAGCAGGACTCACTTAAACTGAGTTACTAGGAATCGTTCTGCTTTTGCAAGTCACGAGCCCCACATAAAACCGGCCCCGGCTTTTGTTGTTAGGAATAAGCAGCTGCCATCCCCTGTCTTGAACCCATAGCCTCAGTAGGGAATGGGCTATGCCTGCAATTCTTCAAGAAGTGGTCATTCTCTCAAACCTGCTTGTTTGACCTTATTACTTTTCGTGAGGTTAATGTAAGAAATTAATTTCTGCATATGAGAAATTCAAGATCGGTTCCTCGTGCCACTTGCTGTAATTGGTAGCACAATCCTGCTTCTAAACCCCTAGGATCCAGTCACCGTGTGTGACAGAAAACAACAAGATTTCTTTGATAGATGAGCCATCGAATATTCAAAATGTTTATCCGAGCTAACTCAAGGAAGAACCACCTTGTCATAGGAAATCAAAATAATACAATTTTGTGCCCGATTCCCAAGCCACTTTTGACAGCTGAGACTTCCTTCCAGTTATACCTGTGCCTCAGAACTCAGTTGGAACCGTTTTTGTTTTTCTTCTTCTTCTTTCTCAGTTGTCTCATACCTGGCTGTTCCCAAGTATAACTAAAATTCCCCTGCCAGCCTGTTACCCTCTCACATATCCACGTTTAATTACACTCAGCTTGAGAGCTTTGTATACATATAGAATACGGCCCCATTTTAAATTCGTGGACTGCGATTCTTTGACATAAAGCCTTTATTCATCGTCCTCGCCTGACATATAAACAGACACACGCTACTTGTCAAAATGCAAGAGTGAGCTCCTTCGCATTGTCTAGAACAAAGAGCCCAGCTCGGCTGTTTTCCTTCCTCAGTGTCTCAGAAGGTGTCCTTTATTACATGTGCAGGATGCAAGCATGTTGCTGCTTGAAAAGAAATGAAAGCCAATACCTTCAGACCGCCTTTTTAGTGACAAATTGCACTCCTGCAGAATATCACACTGCCCGTGGTGGAGAGAAGCCCACTTAGATTTCCTATTACTTCCTTGGGGACTCAGCCTTCTCACAGAGCACCCCGAGGCTCACTTCCAGTGTTTCAGAGTGCAACAAAGATGAGAAAGTTTGCTCATCGGGATGGTCTAGAAACTCGGGGAGAGTAAAAACACGCGCTGGAATGTCTAAAAGCGCTAAGATCATTGCCTCTGTGGATTCTTGGTGCACAAAAACAGGCAGAAAAAGTTGTCTGGAGGTATTTGCGGAGCATTGTGTTTGTTCAGGAAGGAGCTGGGGGTGGGTGAGAGGCTGAGCTAAGCCTCCCCTCTGCTTCCTGGGGGAGAGCAGCGAGGCTGCCACTTAGCAGAAGCAAGAAGAGAGAGATCGGTAAGACTCACCGGCTTCCCCATTTTCCCAGGACGGGGGTTTTTGTTCCTCACTGGGATCTGGAAAAAGCAAACCTGTAGGTCCTCCAAGCAGGCTGCCTCGGATCAGCTGAATGGCTGGGGCGTTCAGGAAGCTTGCTCTGTCCAGCTCCGATCACTCCCCCTCTCCAGGCTGTGTGCTCACACGCCTCCCAGGCAGCGCAGAAATCCGCCAAACTCAGGTCAGCCGAACAGGTTTCCTTATATAGGTAAACATGAATTGCATTCCTGGTGAAAGAAGTTAACTAGGCAGCCAGTAACCTGGTTAACTCTACACACGCCAGAACGGCTCAGAGGCAGTCAGCCCGCATAGGGTTTGGTCGCAGTACAAAGGGATTTGTGCGATTTAATTAAAATCATCTTTATCCTGGCAGTCTGTAAAATTGGCCTTTCTAGTGTAACTGTGAGTCAACAGCTAGTATTTTATATCATGAGCTGTGATCAACCTTATATTAGCTGAAGGCAACGTAGGGAGAAAAACCAAAGTAGAGGATATTATCATTTGTCTTTCATGTTTTTAAAACCAGGGTAACTTGTCTTGAAATTATTTTCAAAGAAGTGAATAGAACATGTGCTAGGAAGAGAATGGGAACAAACCTCTATCAAATGAGGCTCAAATGCCTTATTTGAGCATAGTAAGTAATAGTTATTCAACTTTCCCAGGCCTTTAGTAGATAATGCAACGTGATCATTTTGAGTCTACTCCTTTTACAACACAATAATTGCTACTGTATTCTTTGATGGGCGAAATGACACATAATGGCATCTATTTATTCCATGTAATAACCCTCCTGAGACCACATACTGAAGCGTTATTTGATGGTTTCAGGAAAAAAAGCTAAGACTTGTGGATTTGCATAATTATATGCAAAAATGTTTAAACGACTTCCTGGGCTTAAGAAGGTAAGAAAAGTATTTTATTTATTTATTTAATTTTATTTTTTTATTGTTTAAAGTCTTACAAATAGTAGTACATATGTCTCCTTTTTTTTTTCAATTGACCTTCCACCAGCCTATTTTTTAAATGTTTTTATTGATTTTAAAGAGAGATGAAGGGAGAGGGAGAGGGAAAGGGATAGGGAAAGGGAGAGGAAGAGAGACAGGTAGTAATTCGTTGCCTCCCACACGCACCCTGACCAGGGATCGAACCCACAACCTGGGCATGTGCCCTGACTGGGAATTGAACCAGCAACCTTTAGGTGCACAGGATGATGTTCAACCAGCTGAGCCACACTGGCCAGGGCAAAAAAATATTTTTAAAAGAACTCTGGGGAAGGCCTACCTCTAGGATCAAAACATGGTTTTTAACTGTAAGTATTTCTATCAATTGTCCAATAACTGGCTCTTTCCCCCTAAATTTATCTACCACTAATACAGTAATAATTCTTTTTTATTCTAACCAATTCCACTGAAATCTTACTAGAAAGTAGAGACTCAAGACTTTCTAGTACCTGAGTGTTGGAGGTGAAGATTGCCTGTTAAATAAACCCTACTGTAAAATGAATCACTCGTTCGTATTTCATCCACTGGTTGACTGCTCCTTGAGTAGTGACAACCTTGGTAAAAATAGCTCCGTGCTGTATTTTAGATCTCTGCTAGGGAAGGGGGAGAGGAATGAATGTGTACACACTACCTCAGCCAGCACCAGCACAAACCGATCACGAAGAGTTTCTGTTAAGAGCAGTAAATTGCACAAATTGCACTGTCAGGAAGGGTAACTAATCTTTGAATAGCATTTTACATTGGGCAAAGATTTTCTCACACAATTTTTTTTTATATTGCAACAAGAATGCTATGAAGTGTGTTACTGTCTCCTTTCCGTGATAACAAAACTGATTTGCCGAGAGATAAAGTGATTTGTCCAAAGTCTCATGATCAGTCTGGGGAACATCCAAGATCACAGATCTTCTAGAATTTAACTCCAATAGAATTTTCAAAAATTCTTGAAGAGGGAGAACATTAAAATGACAGTTTCCCATGTGCAAATATTATTTTTAATAATCATATGTCCAGAGCGTTTAAATGCAATATAGTACTGCAATATACTTATTAAAATACTGTTATAAAGTCATAACTTACTGCTAAAATTACTGCCTTTAAATGACTCCAGAAAGATCATAAAATGTGATCAGAAGCGTATCTTTATTAAATATGAATTTGGGTTAAAAATATTATGAAAATATAACTTTGCAAATATTGCACACATTTTTCTGTTCACAGTATACACATTTCTATTGTATAAAGTTAAGGTTCATCTTGACTTCCCTACTAGAAGGAATATTAGTGTGTTCTACTTCTTGGGCTCTCATTAAATACAAACACTGTGTGCCATGCTAGGTAAATGGCTTTCACTAATATAGTCCATTTATGATCCTGCACCCTTTTTGTTCTCACAATTCCCACTGAAGCAAGTTCTGTTTACACAGGAACTTTAGATTTTATTAACATGTTGATACAAGACAAAGAATGCATTTTTTTCCAGGGCAGGCTAAACCTTTAAGTGCTTTAAGCTGGCCTCCAAATTTGTTCTTACAATTTTAAGCAAACAATCATTTAGGTTTTAAACACAAAATATCTTGGGCTATAATTATTGATTTGGAAGGTCAAAATGAAGTTTGGATCTCTAAGCAGCATATTACAAAGAGGGAATACAACCCTCTGCTGAATCCATTCTGGATGCCTCAAGAAACGGTTTGGGAAAGGCTGGGTCACTGAAGCAGCATGAATCCAACCTAACCAGAGAGGACCCAATGAGAGAGTACTTACAGCTGAATAATTACACCGTGCCAAAAAATAGCACTTATGGGAAACTAAATAAAACACAAGACTTACTTGAAGTGGAGAAAATATCATTGTGGTTTAGAGAAAACATGAGAGGACAGATTTTAGAAATTCCCAGTGGCATATATCTAATGAGTAGTTGAACTATAATTCAAATCTTGGTCCACCAGATTCCAGAACGCTTGCTATTTCTACCGCATCCTGGATATACCACTCTATCCAAGAAAGAGCAAATGCCTTAGAGTCAGAAGATGCTTCCATTCCAGTTCCATCTCTTGCTTGTGTGACCTTGGGTAAATTATTTAATATTTCTGAGCCTTACCTCCAAATGGAAATAAAAATGGCTGTACATCTCACAGATGACTGATAGTTCCTAATGATATTTTTAAAAAATTATTCTACATGTATGTATTGGTGCTTTTTATGATGCAGGCATTTTGCTAGGTCTTGGGAATACACCCAGTAATAGCAAGTTAGGCATGCTCTCCCTCCCCCAGCTAACAACCTTACAGGAATGACTGGGCACATCCATATTAAGGAATGTGAAACTCTAATGTTTCCCCAAATTTCTCAATGAATACCATAATGTGTAATTGAAGTTCCATGTCAATGAAGAAATATTAATGGACAAATGCCCAAGTTAGTGCTCTCACTGTAGTAACTGCAGGTTCCTCTCACCGGCCAGAGGCTAGCCTCGCCATGATGAGACTGAGTGAACCTGGGTTGAGCCAAATAAGGTAAATGCCAGAAAAAGATAAGACTTGATGCATCATGATATCATGACAATGTCCTTTATCTAACAACTGAGGAGGATGAGCACATTTCATTGAAAAGTATCTTGGAGATGCACAGAAAGCTGAATGTTCATGTAGTTATTTTTATCATTCATTCTTTATATAAAAAAGTAATGAGCCCTGGCCAGGTGGCTCAGTTGGTTGGACTGTTGTCCCAAGCACCAAAAGGGTTCAATTCCTGGTCAGAGTACATACCTAAGTTGCGAGTTTGATACCTTGTTGAGGTGTGTACGTGTCTCTCTCTCACATAGATGTTTCCCTTTCTCTCCCCCTTTTTTTTCTCTCTCTCTCTCTCTAAAATCAATAAAAACATATCTTCAGGTGAGGACAAAAAATAATTAAAAAAAAAACATGAGAAAGATTCCCTAAACATTGTAGTCAGGTATGTACCTACTAATCTATTATTAATTCACTTCCATCCAATACAGATTTAATTGGTGTGTACTATGAATAAGAGTCTATGAAGAATGCACACAGAAAAGGATATACCCAAGAATGGCCTCTAGTTTTAATGGAGCTTTCTAGAAAAAATGTGCTCAATAGCTGTATCAGGCAGGACGAGTGAGGTTATGCTCTGGTAACAAGCAACCCCTAGATCTCAGTGGCTTGTAAAAACAAAGGTGTGTTTCTCAATCATGCTGTATGTTTACACAAATCAACAGGCAGGACTCTTATTCATAGCCACTCAGGAACCCAGGCTGATGAAGATTACTTTCAACACACATTTCCGTGGTTACTCAGACAGGAAATAGCGTCTTGGTGAATTGTGCACTGCCTTTCAAAACTTCATTCCATAAGGGACAATAAACTTCTGTTCACCTTTCATTGGCTAGAGATAGTCCCCTGACCCCCTTAATTTAAAAGAAAGAGACAGAACTAGAATATAAGATAAATGAAGACATGACAGATATGGCAAACCATTTGGCTAGAGGAGAGGATCAATTAAGTAGGCATATTCAATACCCCTTCTGGCATAATGACTGGCATTATGTTTGGAAAGTACCAACTAGATCCCATTTATATAAGAGTGGGAACTTAAAGGTAGACTCAAAGATTATTAGTGGTTCTGGGTGAACCTTGAGGGAAACAGTGACATTTAAAAAGGATGTCCTGAGGCAGGATCTTCTTAATATTTCTATTAGTTACTTGAGTGATGAAATAAAAGACAAGTTGATTTAATTTGCAGATGGTGCAAAATTGGATAGCTAACACCTCAGAGGATTGTATTATAATTCAAAATGACCTTGAAGAGTAGGGGGGAAATGACATTAAGAAATAGCTTGTGTTCAATGGTGATAAATAAAGAATTAGAGGGGGTAGGGGAGGCTGGGGGAAGGTCAAAGGGGAAAAAAAGGAGATATATGTACTACTATACGTAATACTTTAAACAATAAAATAAAATTAAAAAAAGAATTAGAATGAAAGGTCTACAAAATACCTGGTAGAAAAACTATATTGCACTAATAATATTAGCCTTTAAGTTAAATATATACTGGCAGCTTAGCACTTTTAGTTGTAAAGCCTTTGGTATGGTGGTATTAATAATGTAAGCACTGGAAAATAGACACTTTCAAAGTATTGCTTCATTGGTGATCCACATTATAAGAAACTAGAGGCCCAATGCATGAAAATTCATGCAAGAGTAGGCCTTCCTTCCCCTGGCTGCCTGCACTGGCTTCCCTTTGGCACCCGGGACCTGGGCTTCCCTCCTCTGGCTGCTGGCAGGCACCTGGGACCCGGGCTGCTTCCCTCCTCCGGCTGCCAGCAGGCACCTGGAACCCCGGTTGGCTTCCCTCTGCCCTCGGCTTTGTCCGGAATGACGTCCGGAAGACAAGACGCCTGGTCTAATTAGCATATTACCCTTTTATTAGTATAGATAAGGAACCATAAAAAATTCAGAAACAAAAGCATACATTTCCAAAAGACTAAGTGCATTAGGTCAGGAGTCAGCAAACTTTTTCTGCAAAGGTCTAAGTAGTAAATGTTTTTCACTTTGCTAGCTCTA
Source organism: Eptesicus fuscus (assembly GCF_027574615.1). Lineage (NCBI taxonomy): Eukaryota > Metazoa > Chordata > Mammalia > Chiroptera > Vespertilionidae > Eptesicus > Eptesicus fuscus. The sequence continues at coordinate 3,262,296 of NC_072473.1, forward strand.
AGCCTCTCTGCTGCTGTGGTCCAAAACAGCCATAGATCACACGTAAATGAACAGGCATAGCTGTGTTCTAATAAAACTTTATTTACAAAACCTGGCAGTCAACCTTGGTCTGTACTTTGCAGACCCCTGTTCTCTTTATTATAAGATGTGTTCCAGAATTGTAAGGTACTAAAATTAATTGTGAGTGCCTCAAAGGCAAGAGGGACCCTATTTTGGCCATTTTCCTATTGTTCAATATGCTTTAAGAGGAAATAGGACTCTGGTTCCCTGGATTTACAATTCTAGACCGTGATAAACATCAAGTGCATAGGAGCTAGGACAAAAGAGCCCATATGGAATGCAATGGAAGGTTCTGTGGTGTGTCTTTTGGGTGTCTCAAGGAAAGCCCAGTATTCTCTACCCCATCTCTCCTTCCCTCCCCATGTGCCCCCACAACCTTCCCTTTCCAATCTGTGGACAAAAGTGGGGGTATATACTAGTTCAGTGATTGAAAGTAACCTCACAGGGTCATGTGATCATAAATTTCTAACTGGACAGGTCAGTCATGCCCCAGGCCTATAACTTCTTTAGTAAAGGTTTTAAGCCAGGCCTGTTGACTGTTCTTGTGCACCTAGGTTAGCACACCTTTCAAATGCCAACAGTCATCTTTTCCAGACACCTCAAAGGTGCAACCACCCCTCACGGATGCACATGACCTTGTTAACTATCCTGTATCTTGCTTTCTCCCACCTTCATATAACCTTCCTTACGTTCCTTCCTTGATTCTAAATGAATGAGACAAGCCAAAACAATCTTTTAAAAATATACATCAGATCATGCCACTTCTCTGCTTCAAATCTCTAGTGGTGTTCTCCGATAATTAGAATACAATCTAGTTTCCTATCATGGCCCACGGAGCTCTCCATAATCTGACCTCTGCCATTCTCTCCAAACTAATATCAGAGCACTTTGTTCAACCAAGGTGTTGTGTCTTCCCTCAGCATAACCCTCTTCTCAGACCTTAGCACCTTTGCTTATGTTCTTCCCACTGCCTGAAACATCCTCCCTCGTTTGGTAGGCAGTCTAGTTGCCTCCTAAAGTCCAAATCAGAATCCCTGGAGCCTGTGAATATGTTATGTTAAATGGAATGAGAAATTGAGGTTGAAGATGGAATTGAGATTGTTAATAGACTGACTCTAAGATAAAAAGATTGAGGACATTAGAGGAATGGCGGTGTGAGATCCCCTTGACATTTCAACAAGTGAACCAACTATAACGCAACAAAGAATCCCCTGCTCAACATAGAGGCATGACTGAGAGACCCGTGCATTGAAACATTTAAAGGTGGGAAACCAGGAATAAAAGGAGATTAGAAGGGAGGAAAGCATAGAAAGCCCACAGACATAGCCCTGCAGCTGGGATCTTGTGGTTCGGCCTGGAGAGGGGAGGAAGCTGGCAGTAGCAGGTGCTTCCTTCCGCCAGGAGGAGCAGAGAGCTGCGGAGTGGCGGGGTGGGGGTGGGGGTGGGGGGGACTCCAGCAAGGCGAAGGGCAAGGGGGATGAACAGTGTCTGAACCAGCAGACTCCTGACAGAGCATAGGGTTCTGCAGTGAGGTTCTCCACTACCAGGCTGGGCTGCGATGTTTCGGGCAAAGAAAGGGAACAGCAGTGCTGGCCTGCCACTTGAACTCCCAAAACTCGCCTCCCGTTACCCTTGGAGTCTGATTGAAAAACATATTATCTGTAAACCAAGAGCTATTGCAATAAAACTGCTGTTTACACACCAAACAACCCAATCAAAAAGAGGGCAGAGGACTTGAAAATACACCTCTCCCAAGAATATATATGAACAGCCAATATATATATGAAAAGATGTTCAACCTCACTAGCAATTAGGGAAATGCAAATCAAAACTACAATGAGATACCACCTCATACGTTTTAGAATGGCTATATTAGCCACAAGTCAAGCAATAACAAGTGTTGGAAAAAAGGGACCCCTCATTCACTGCTGGTGGGAATGTAGACTGGTACAACCACTATGGAAAGCAGTCTGGCGATTTCCTCAAATAATTACTACCCAGCAATCCCTCCCTTGGGCATATACCCCAAAGCTGGAAAGTATGTATTCACAAAGACATATGCACCCCTATGTTCATTGCAGCATTATTCACAGTGGCCGCGACATGTAAGCAATCAAAGTATCCTTCAATAGAGGACTGCATAGTACTCAGCCATAAGAAAGGATGAAATACCGCCATTTGCAACAACATGGATGGACCTTGAGAATATTAAACTAAGTGAGGTAAGTCAGTCAGAAAAAGCTAAGAACCATATGACTTCACCCATATGTGGAGCATAAAACTAAATTTGGTGAACCACAAACAGCAGTGTGATGGTTGCCAGAGGGAAGGGGGTGGGGGGTGAAGGGGGTCCTAATATAAGGTGACAGGAGAGGATTTGACTTTGGGTGGTGGGCACAGAGTGCAATGTACAGATCTTGTAACATACAAATCCACACCTGAAACCTATATGATCATGTTGACCAATGCCACTCCAATCCATTTAATAGAAAAGTAATAATTAAACAATTATAAAAAGATTAGCTTGTATTAGCCAGGTGGGCCCAATGTAATCACAAGGTCCTTATAATGTGGAAGACGGGGGCAGAAGAATCCGTGTCAGAGTGACATGATGTGAGAGACTTGACTATCTGTGGGTGGCCTTGAAAATGGAGGAAGGAGACCATGATCCAAGGAATGTGGGCAGCCTCTAGAAGCTGGGAACAGACTCTCCTGTAGAGCCTACAGAAGGACTGCAGCCCTGTTCACATCTTGATTGCAGCTCAGTGAGACCTGTGTTCTACTAAGAAAATAAATGTGGGTTGTTTTAAGCCATTAAACTTGTGATAATTTATTACAACAGCAATAGGAAACCAATACGCCTGGCATCTTCACTGCTAACCCCTAAGCCCTCAGATTTTATGCAAAAGTTTCTTCAATAGGAGGTCACCCATGACAACCATGACTGACACCAGCCATCTTACCTGCAGTGGTTCCAGAGCAATGTACACATTCATTTTATTTCCTTCATAGCTCTGATCACTCTCTGACATTACCGGAGATCATTCATTGTAAAGCAAAAATAATTTAAAAAGCCCACCTTGACCAAAAAGTAGAAAACAACAAGAAACTTGAAAAAAAAAAAAATAAATGCGGTGGTTATTTTATATGCCTCGGAACAGGAATGCTGGAGAAAGAACCAGGTTTGGATTAAGTAAAGAACATTTTATGTTGGATGGAAAGACGTTTTTGACAGTAGTTGGAGTAATTGCACAATGAAACAGGCTGCCAAGAAAGGCCACAGAGGCCTAGATTGTGGCAACACTCACAAACGAGATTAGATAACTCAAGTCAAGAGAATAAGTGGAGCTCAGCCTAGAGCATTTACTTGATGACCTGCTTGTCCTTCCTCCAGCTCTAAATGTGTGCAGCACAAGGCAATGAATCACAGGACAACATCTGCATGTAATTGCATTTCTGTTCCAATAATAAATGTTTCAACTGCTCGGCTATTTACGAAAGCTGTTATCATAAAGAACCAAGTGGGGGAAATTTGAAACACAAATGAAACCTTTCCTTTGCAATTCAGCGTCCAAGTACCCACAGACCAAATTTGCTGTGGTACTTGAATTGTCCCGAAGAGTTTATTTTGGAAATTCTATTTTCAACTGAGTTTTAGGTATTTGATTCCCTGTAAAAAGCCCTTTCTGTCACCCATGGTTTTCTTAGTAGTGTTTGAACCCGAAGAGGAGCAAAGGCTAGAGTTGTTCCATTTCCCCTCACGGACAGCTCCTCTGAATTTTGGATTTGCTGTCACCGGGGAAGAGAAGATATTTTGCACTTTCCTTTTAGTCGAGAATGTTTACTCTCAAAACAGAAGACTAGAATGACCGATTTCCCCCACCCGCCCCACTCCCACTCCCACAAACCACCACCACCTCTAGGGACGTTAGGCCTTTACATTGCTTGCAAAATGCCAGGACAGTTTAAGAGTATTAATAACCAATGCAGAAAAGAATAGGAAAGAAAAGAAAGCCTTATTTCCTCAGCTCAGCCTTGTGCTCTCACCTCCCCACTGTGGCAGGTGACTTTTCTGTATGCCTTGGAAAAGGATAAGCTGGCTTCTCCATTCGGTATTCCCTAAGGCATCAGTGCCACCGGAAAAGGTGAGCAATCATTTTGGCCTTTTAAAAGTTAGCTTTGAGGGAAGGCATGCTCTGCAAAATAAAGCGAGTGGAATTTTGAAACAATTCACTTTGCTTTGCATCTTTCAATGGAGTCTGTTGGCAAAGTAAAAGTCACTGCTTTCAGTAAAACCTGAAAACTCGGCCAAGCTACAGAGAATATTAAACCACAACTCTGAAAAGGCCGCCTCTTTCCAGTTTGCCAGGCAGGTGTTTCAAGATGATGTTGTTGAGAGTTTATCTTTTAATGGGATGGCAAATAGCCATGCAGGAGGGGAAATCCTAAAAGAGCAAAGAAAGCAAGTCGTTTTACAATAATAATCCTAAGCCACCTTCCCATTCGCCAGGGTTTGTATTTCTTCACTCCTAAACGCGTAGTTCTCATTTTGTTGTAGGTGGCAGAAATGGCACCAGGTGTCTGACCGGCGAGGTCAGACCGGACCTGGGTTCAGCAACCTTGGTCCTTGGGTTCTGGCTAGGAAAGAATTCAGAGCCAAGACCCAAACTGGAAGAGAACACTTATTGGGTAAATCGCAGAGGTAGAAGAAGTCATTCCTAGAAGAAATGGGCTTAGAGAACAAGTTATAGAGGCAAAGGAAGGGCCCTTGGAGCTTGGGAGTGAGGAAGCTAATGGTAACATGCCTGGGGGAGGAAGAGAGAGGCGGGGGAAGGGATGGGAAAGGCAAGGGCATGCTCTGGGGAGGGAGAGAGCACTGGGTCCTCGGTCCTAAGGGTTTTAAGGGCTGAGATTTTAGGGGAGGTCCCAGAGGGAGATCTGAATGGAATATTCAGCAGCTTTCTAGGTGTCGTGGGCTCCACTGATTAACTGGTCGGTGCCAGGATAGGGGGTCATTACTCCATGCAGCTGGTCCTGAGGGCAGCCATGGGGTTGCTTTTCTGGGCCCAGAGCTGAAAAACAACGGAGGCCTAGATGTTCTCTCTAGGGAGGAAAGGTCAGGGAGTCCAAACCGCATGACCAGCGATGTGCCAGGGGAGAAAAGGTCACCCTGGGGGTGAGGTCCCACCTTACAATTGAGTGCCCATTGCTAGGCACCCAGGGCTTTCCACTCTGGTGACCTTCTGTACCTGCCCATCGTCCTTGCTCTGCTCATGTCTGTCTAACTGCCTATCACAACTTCATTAGCACTGTGTTTTTTTTTAATATATTTTATTGATTTTTTATAGAGAGGAAGGGAGAGGGATAGATAGAGAAACATCGATGAGAGAGAATCATCGATCAGCTGCCTCCTGCACACCCCCCACTGGGGATGTGCCTGCAACCAAGGTACATGCCCTTGACCGGAATCGAACCTGGGACCTTCCAGTCCGCAGGCCGACGCTCTATCCACTGAGCCAAACCGGTTTCGGCCATTAGCGCTGTTTCAAACACCACAGTTGAATATCCAAACCAAATGAAAACGTAGAACATTCTTTTAGGAGGATGAAAATATATGATGGATTTCCAAATTTGTTTTTAATTAACTCTTTAAAACCCAGATCGATAATAGTGGTTGGACCATCAAATGATTAGCATCTGGGCTGCATCATTTTCCCACCCAGGGGCCTGACCAATGGCATGGATGAGGATGGAGACAGATAGAGGGATATTCGTTCATTCCCCATGTAATACTGGATAAATACTATGTGTCATGCATACATTCATATATTAAGTAGACAATAGCAACTTTGGAAGAGTTTCAAAAGTTACGTTTGAGTGAAACATATAAAACTTCCCATTTTCTTGATTTTGAATGAAGAATAATGTGCAGTTAGTGGCATTAAAAATCAACAAAAACCCATTGCCAGTGAGAACAAGACGTTGAAAGCCTGTGCCTGTTACAATGTGACAAGAAGAGTGCGGTTTCCCCCCAAACCCATAGCTTCAGTCTAATCATGAGAAAACAAGAGATAAACCTAACGTCTCTGTTTGGGCTGCTATAACAAGATACCACGGACTAGGTGGCTCATAAACAACAACAATTAACTTCTCACATTTCTGAGGGTTAAAAGTCCAAGATCAGGGTGCCATCATAGTTGGGTGCACACTCTCCTCTGGGTTGAAGACTTCTCTTTTTAAGTTTGTATTGATTTTAGAGAGAGAGGAAGGGAGAGGGAGAGGGAGAGAGAGAAAACATCAATTGGCTGCCTCCTGCCAGCCCCCTCTGGGGATTGAGCCTGCAACCCGGGCATGTGCCCTGACCAGGAATTGAACTGGCAACCTCTCGGTGCATGGGTTGCACATACATTTAGATCGCAGCAGCTACATTGAGTGACATTTTACAAACTAGCTGACCAGTACTCCTTAAAACGGTGAAAGTCTTTCATAGGAAAGGGAAAAGAGAAACACACAGCTCAGGCAAGCCTAAGAATACATGATCGCTCAATGCAATGTAGGGTCTTGGCTGGGGTCCTAGAACAGAAAGAAAGTATTTGGGAAGAAACGGGAGAAGTAGAAATGAAGTCTGGAGTTTTGTTGATAGTAATGGGTAAACAGGATCTCTCTGTGCTTTCTTTGAAACCTTTTCGAAATCTAAAACTATTAAAAAAATTAAAAATGAGTCAAACAAACCCTAAAACAAGGACAGCAAAACAATATACCACCTTAGTTTTACACTGTGGCCCCAAAAAGGAAAAGCGCTTCAGAAAAGATGCATCCAAGAATGAGAGACTCAGACTCAGGGACATGCAAAGAGCAACAGATACAGAGATAGACTGGTGGGCTCTGGGAAGGTGCTGGAACTCCAGGGCCCTGTTGTGTGGCTCCCTGCTCTTTTGTTAAGCTATAAGGATCAGAGAAAAGGATAATTCTTTCAAAGCACTGAGAGAATTGACATAGGTTGGAAACATCTATTAGAGGACTGAGAAACTAATCTTCCTTTTTCTATTTTCAAACGTTAGGTATTTTTTCTACGTGATTCTGGAGGTTTTAAAGATGTGTCAATGAATGGCTTTGGTTTAGCAACTTTTTCAGGAACCTTGGAAACATTGATCACCAAGCTTCTGACACTGAACGCTGTTGTATGCCAACAGTTCTTTGAGAATCCCACACGCTCTAGTGCGCTAATGCCAACATGATGCATTTAGAATTGGCCTTGACTTCATCCTCATAGGTATTTCTATTTAGCAATCAATCTAGTTTTTTATCTACCTGGGGATAGATATAATGGGAAGCAAAAAAAAAAAAAAGATACTTAAAAAATCCCTAAGGTTAAGTAAAGTTTTCACAGTTGCACAGATTAAGTTTTTTGGGTTCTCTTCTTAAGAGAAGAGTCCCAGTATTTCACAGAAGTTTTCCAGATCACTTAACCCCACAGTTAACCTCCAATTAATTCATGCTAAGAATTTCTTCAAACCAGTGTGCACTTACTTACTACACTACACTTTCCATGGCGTTTTTCTAAAAAGGATTTGAAACACTATTAACCATAAGCCAGGAGAGTCTTGACAAGGTAAAATATGAACAGCCAATCAAAGGTATTTGATTCCAGTGTGCCTTAAATCAGTTCAAACATGTATTTCATAGATGGGATACTCACACTCAGGTCTCCCAAGACTTTTGCTGATATTGATCAGAGAATCCACACACCTTTTTACATGGAAGAGATCTCTATGTAAAAACTGATTGAGATTTTGGTAATTGCTGGCATGTTGGAAGGGAGAGAGTAAAGAGATAGATGTGGAAAGATATCTCAGGGACTGCATATTTCATCTTGAATTAGTTTTATATCATCAATGTGAAGTTCTTGTGAGCTTGGATTTAAACTTTAATGCAGCAAATTACATAAACTCTTTAACAAGAGCCAAAGTTCTAAAGTGCCCTCTTATATTTGTTTTCCTTTTCCACTGAAACAGCATACCCAATCTGAGTCTGATTAAGTCTGCTGACTTTGTTATCAGTGCTAGGAACTACATATCTATACAGAAAATTAACTTCACCTAGCAATGCATGTTTTGGTGATTTTACTCCTAAAAATTTGCTGATTAAAATGCAGTAAGTCCTGGGAAAGGCCACACTTCATTTTCCCAATCAAGAATTGGATTTGGACGTAGGCTGGGATTTTGAGATGTGAAGACACATAATGACTTTATATTAAGTAGACTGTCAGTTTCTGTTGAGCACAATGTCCGGCACTTAGTGTATATCTAGCTTTATTCCTCTGTGTCTATGTATCTGTCATCTATGTATCTACCTCAAAGTTTTCCAAGCTCAGCACTATTGACATTTCAGATCAGATAATTCTTTGTATGTATGTGTATGGGGAGAAGGCGCTGTCCTGTGACCTGTGGCATGTCGAGCAGCATCCCTAGCCTCTACCAATTAGATGCCAGTACCATGCCCTCTCCAGGTTTCGCCAACCAAATGTGTGTCCAGATATTGCCAAATGTTCTGGGAATGGGGCAGAATATAATCAGGTAAGAACTACTGATTATAGAAGAAATAAATGAATGAAAGAATTTTATAGTAAAACATCCAGGCTTTATCTTGGCATGATCAACTGAGAAGGTGAGAACGATTAGTAAATTTATTACCTAGGACAATATTAATATTATATCTGTCACCATAATAAACTATAATGCTATTAATGAATGCAAGATAATATTTTCAGATCGCCCATGCTTCCTTTCCCTATGCCTCCTACCTATTACTCCTCACCTGAATACCAGGTGGCCACAAACTTTTTCTGTGCACATTGTTTCAGGTAGTGCCTAGGACACAGGAGTCAACTGAACTGCTGAATCAAATCAATAAATTTCTAAAAGATCACGATTATGTGAAAACCAGAGCCCATTTGATAAATTAAAAAGTAGGCTTTGGAGGGAGAAATGGAATTTTTTAATTTACAAAGCATTTCTTAAAATATTAAGACCCAGAACTTCACCTGATTCAGAACAAATAAATTTTAAAAACGGACCAAAGATATGTAGTTTCTGAAAGCAAAGAGAGCTGTATTCTCTTTCCCATATAGAAGGCAGAAAAGACAGCTTTGTGGGGTGCCATGCCCCATGATTCTAGTGGCTTGCACACAGTATTAGAGTGTTATCATCTAAAATAAATCACAGCACATAATTGGCATCACTTTATACTAAATTTTAATCATCAACAAGACCATAATTAGAATAGCGTGGGTCACTTGCTTTGAATCAAAATCCCTGAGTCTGCTTTCTCATTATGTATCAGACTCCTCTACACCACAGCTGAGCGGAACAGACATTCTACTAGGAAGTAGACAGATGACTGTGGGTATGCCATTAAAACATTTTGAGGCTCTTTGATTCCACCATCTGTAAAAAGGAAGGGATACTAATTTCTTCCTCTTAGGTTTCGCTGAGGATGAAATTAGATCACTAAGAGCAAGTGTCTTTTTATAAACATTTAGTCATTTGCTTAATGTCCCTGGAGACTGGCTTCTATGGCCAACAGCTTCAAATGTAGAAAAATTAATTTTCCCCATGTTCTTGAATCAAGAAAGTATATGTGAAAGCCTGCTGAAAAGAGGAAAATGATATAAATACAGGTAAAGTGGCGGCAGCGTATGCCCTACGCCTTTAAAGTAATTCTTCCACTGTCTCTCTCTCACCTAAAGCAGGAACAAGATGTACTTGAAAATATCTAACTCTATTTTAATAGTGACCATTATTTAAGGGCTCCCAGTCCACCCAATCCCAGAAGGCTGACAGAGTAAAGACCAGCTTCGGCCTAAAGTCCAGAGCAGCCCTGGCTTAACTGGCTTCATGTCCCTTGTCTCAATTTCAAAACATGGTGGACTTAACTATTTTATCTTGGGTTGGGTGGCCTCCATTAACTTGACCTCTGGTGTAAGTGACCTCTGTTGTCTCATTCACTCATTCTCTCACTCATTCATCCATTACTTCCCTGATGAACCATATTCAAATTATAGTGAAACAGTGACACTGAGTCTTGTGGAACATCAAAGGATGACTCAGGAATTCACTGTGCATACAATGTGTGTGCACATGCACACGCACAGGCACACACACAAATATGATACAGATGATTGTGACAGGAGATTCTAAGATGGTCTTAGAAGTTGATGAGAAAAATATTATAAATGAGAGGCTTATGCTAGTCTTTGTTGAAGGACATAGAATCTGGTCTTTAAGGCATGAACAGAATTTGGGCATAAGGAGAGAGTGGTTATATTGGTGTTCATTTTATAAACATTTGTAAAGTTGAACATATATGCTTAACTTCAAAAAATTTTGGCATTTACTTTAATCACCATGCTTTTAAAGTTTGCACTACATTCTCTGCTCTGACCAGTCCAAAATATGGTATCTGAAATCTCTATTTTAATTAGGCTAAGAAAATTATTTTGTCAAACCACTTCTAACAATAATTGGGGTGTACTGATGAAATGGAAAACCAGGATTGGGATTCATCCATCTAAGTCATCTAAAACCCTGAAACCAAGATAAGTTTCCCAAAGAAATAGACTCTATAGCTCTCTCTGCCTTCTTTGACTCAATATTTCCTCTTCTAACATATGGAGAATATTATTTGTCTCCCTGAGGTGTGTGGCTATTATGGGAGTTACTAGGGCAATTTGTTCAAGTACTTTAATGAGCCCAATGTATTTGAGATCCGTTCAGAAGATCTTTCTTCCGTGGGCAGGCTGGCCAAGGGTTCAGAAACTAGTTCATCCATCACAGCAGAAAGGGCCTTAGCAGAATATACCCTGTGAGTCGAGGGTGAACTACTCACCCACAGTCCCTCGGGGGAAATTAACAACTAGATTGGTGAGTGGCTTGGAGGGCCAGAGATGATTGTGGGGATGACAAAGAAGGAGAGATGGAGCTATAGAAGACAGACGGTGCAGCTACCAAGAGAGAAAATGTTTCTCTGGCTGGTGCCCTTGGAGGGTAAAAGATTAGAAATCATGGGACTTAGGGGTTAAGCCTAAATATAGGAATTTGTGTATTCTGGTTATATTTCAAATCATCTTATAATAAGTGACATAGACAAAACAGAACCATTAAGATAAGGATAAAAGAGTAAGAAGAAAATAATAAACCAAGGGAAATAGTTGGCTAAGAAAACAAGTCAGCAGAGTTATTATAACGGAACACAACTGTTAGCTCCAAGAGCCCCGGTAGCCAAGGCAGAAAGGGACACAAAGCAAATTACATGTTTCTGTGATATAAAGAAAGAGACAAATATTTTACCAGTACCAAGACATAGATACTTTATTCAGTGGATCTTGTGGTAGGCAGAATAGTGGTCCTCCAGAAATGTGCATGTCCTCATCCCCAGGCCTGGAACTTGAGATGGAAAGACTCTCTTAAGTTACCCTGGTGGACTCAATGCAATCACCAGGGTCCTTATGTGGGAAAGAAAGAGGAAGGAGGGTTATAGTAAGAGAAGGACCTGTGATGACGGAAGCAGAGGTCTCAGTGATGTTCTTGCTGGAATGGAGCCGTGAGCCAAAGGATGCAGGCAGCCTCAAAAAACCGGAAAAGGCAAAGAAACACATTTACCCTTAGAACCTCCAGAAAGACCCAGCCCTGCTAAAACCTTGATTTTAGCCCAGTGAGACAATTTTGAGACATTTGATCCCCAGAACTATAAGATAATAAATTTATTTTTTTCAAGCCACTAAATTTGTGGTAATTTGTTACAGCTGCAAAAGAAAATGAATAAAGACCTTTTAATTAATTAATTAATTAATTAATTAATATCACATTTTTAACTGATTTGAGAGAGAGAGAGAGAGAGAAACATTAATCGGTTACCTCCGTATGTGCCCTGACCAGATATGGAGCCCCCTACCTCCTGGTGTACAGGATGACACTCCAACCAACTGAGCCACACCAGCCAGCGCAATACAGGCCTTTTTTTTAATGGACCAAAAGAAGAAGAATTGAAATGTAACTTTTAGGTCACTTCTGTTGGGTGGAAAAATAATATGGCTGAGTTATGTAACTTTCTGGTGTGACAGACTACATGTAAGAATAAAGATTAGAGAATTTGGAGTAATAATTTCTAAACCAGGTACATCAGAATCATCTGAAGTGACGGTGAACATTTCAGATTTCCAAGTCCTTTTCCAGTCTTGCTAAAGAGATTCTATGGCGAGGACCTGCAATTTGTATTTTTAACAAGCATCTGTATTATAAATAAATAATAATTGCTACAAATAAATTTCCACACATTCAGCAGCTCGAAACAACATGTATTTGTTATTTCAGTTTCTGTGGGTTAGAAATCTGGGCATGCCTCTGTTTCAGTGTCTTATAAGGCTGAGTAGACTTGTCAGCTGGGGCTGCGGTCTAATCTGCAGATTTGACTGGGTAGGGATCCACTTCCAAGCTCACGTCGGTTGTTGACAAAATCCAGTTACTTAAGGGATGTTTGACTGAGGTCCCAGGCTCCTTGCTTGCTCTTGGTTGGAGGTTGCTCTCCTTCCCTTTTCAGATGGGCCTCTCCAACATGGCAACTTGCCTTATAAAAGCCAGTGTAAAAGAGAGTCTGCTAGCAAGATAAGGATTACAACCTTGGCAGTATAATTCTGGAAGAGACATTCCATTACCTTTGCCATACTGTATTGGTTAGAAGTCATAGACCCCACCCACATTCAAGCGAGGAGGTGAGAACACCATGGTGAGAACACCAGGTGGAGGAGATCATTGGGGTCTCTTCCCAGATGATTTTGGTGTAAAACCAAGTTGTGAAGCACTAACCTAGGAGAATAAATGATGAGAAGGAATCAACCATTTCAGTTGGGCTTTTGACAGGAAGTGGGTGGAAACAATTCAAGACGGCTGGCTCCCGTGATGTCTCCGTTGTGTCCTTTCCATAACAAATGCCATTGGTTAGCATAGTGTCTGGACCTTGGAAACAGTCATTATTACTCCCAGGCCCCTCTCTGCTGCCAAATCAGTTACTTACTGCCCCTGAGCTGACCTCAACCTCTCTGGGTAGCAGCACAAGCTGGAGGGGGGGGTGTGAAATGACGAGGGGGGATAAATTGACATGGTAAGAGTGGGTCTCTGAAATTCATGAGTTTTGATTATTTTTACTTCCTTGAAGAAAAAAATGTAAATTTGCCCTGTCACAATATAAAGAGAATCCATTTCACAATTTACACAGCTGATTTGAAAAACTATCCTATTTCAGTCCCCACCACATTTTCCTCAGATATTGAAATGATATTCTGGCAGAAACACTGGCATGTGCTTACAAAACCCTCCGGGGCACAAAAACTAAACAACATGCCCCAGCCCCTTGCAGTTAAGGGAAGCCAGGGAACGGAGTTGGACTGAGGCAGGTAGCCTGGCTCCCAAAGCCTCCTGCCTGATCCTTAAAATTCTCTCTTCACTCACCTTTTGGGCAGATGTTGGGAACACACAGAAGGTCTGTAGGGGTGACAGAGCCACCAGAATGACAGAAGCTGGGCTCCAAGATACTCCAACTACTCTTCCACTGTTATTGGCCAAGTGCACTATAGTCAAATGTGAGTGAGAAATGAACAGGTATTGTGGGAAGTCACTGCTCATTACAGCAGCTGATAGTCCTTGCCCTGACTAAAATCATTGTATTATTTTTTATGTGGGACAGATGTATACCCACAGATGGATATTGAGGGGCATGTATTAGAACAGGTCATGAGGGTGGTGACAGAACATATTGACTTCGTGTTCTTCCCTTCTAAACCATACATTTTCATGGGTAGATCATTCTAGACACCATTTGTCTTTGAAAACTGAGGGCTTTTCTCAGTGAGTTGACAGAGTAGGACTTCGTATTGTAGCTCAGACACTGATTCTAAGAGGGCTGATTGCCTGGAATTACCATCCTCCTACCCACGTGACTTGAAATCATAATACTGGTAAAAGCCCCTGCTGCCAATCTGTGCCCCGATACCAGAGAGCTTTGAACTGATGCCAGTCTGGTCCAAGCAGAGGTTGGCCACACACTTTGCACGCCAGGTAGTGGAATGCTGGCTTCCAGTTGAGGGTTCAGTGATGGCCAAGCCCAGTCTTGTTTGTATATTAACACACAAACCAGTGCTGTTAAGGTACCAGCCTCTCTTGTGTCAAAATCTAAGACTTGTGTTTTTAAAACGAAGGAGAAAAAACAACAACACCATGCAAGTCATCAAATAGCAAAGGTCTCAATTAGCAGTTGTGCAGTTTGCAGAGGAAGCAACTACTTGAAGATGCACTGTTCCCCATTGAGGTTTTTGGAATAGTGGTGATAATTATAATAACTATCTTGATAATAAGGTCATTTAGTATGCATGAGGTCTTGTGCTTGGCATGTCATATTATATAGAGTTTTATTTAAACTTCTGAGGTAAAATATTAGTGCTATATCACCATGTGTTGATGAGACAAGTGATTCCTAGAGAAGTAAGCTGCCACTCAGATAATGAGTGGGAGGAGCTGGGGTTAGGGAGCAAATCTAATTCCAAAGGTGCTATTTTATGAAAGTGTGTGTGTGTGTGTGTGTGTGTAAGGAAACAGTCTCCAAGGAGTAAAAACTGACTTGGCCAAGGTCCCAAAGCCAGTGACAGAGGTGAAAGTCTATCCTGAGCTCCCTCCAGCGATAAAAGCAGGCTTCATTGAAGTCGGCACATGTTTACAATGTTTTGCAAAGAGCCATAAATATGCATTTCCTGCATCACCCAACAGAAAAGCCTTAAGACTCTAAAATTAGGGCAATCCCATGGGTACAAAATATCTATATCAGTTATAAAAATTTATTTGATAAAAACACTTAGGGCTTAGGCAGAAAGTGTTCTTAGCTGACATTCCACTAATGCTTACTTATTTACTGAATGAATGGGAAAATGAACAAATGACTAATATGAGAATCATACTGTTCAACCTGAGTGATAATTAAGGTTATGAGGTTTATGTCATGAATTTTCCTGAGTGAAACTAATCAGACAACACTAATTGCCACACATACAAGACAAATGTCAGGTTATTAAATGTTAACTGATGATAAACTTGGGAGTTTGGCTGAAATTATGAATTAAATTCTGATACAGGTCCCAGCTGCATATTCCTGTTTGAGGAGTGTATTATGCCAACCCAGCCTGCCATTAGCAGCACAATTCACGATAGCTAAGATTTGGAAACAGCCTAAGTGCCCATCAGCAGATGAGTGGATTAAAAAACCGTGGTACATCTACACAATGGAATACTACGCTAGGGTGAAAAAAGAAGGAGTTCTTACCATTTGCAACAGCATGGATGGAACTGGAAAGCATTATGCTAAGTGAAATAAGCCAGTCAGAGAAAGATAAATATCACATGATCTCACTCATTTATGGAATATAATGAACAATAGAAACTGATCAACAAAAACAGATCCAGAGACAGAGAAACATCGATCAGACCATCAAACCTCAGAGGGAAGGTAGGGGAGGGTGGGGGTAAGGGGGAGAGATCAACCAAAGGACTTGTATGCATGCATATAAGCCTAACCAATGGACACAGACAACAGGGCTGAGGGCATGAGTGGGCGGGATGGGGGGTAATGGGGGAATAGGACACATATGTAACACCTTAATCAATAAAGAAATGAAAAAAAACCATATTGAGAATTTTAAAAAAAAGTACTGGGTGGCTTCAATAACAAAAATTTATTTCTCACAGTTCTGGAGGTGAAAGTCTGGGATCAGGGTGCCAGCATCGTCAGGTTCTAGTGAGAATCCTCATCCTGGCTTACAGATGGCCACCTTCTTACTGTGCGCTCACATGGACTCATCTAAATCTAACTACCTCCTGAAGACCAGATCTCCAAATATCATCACACTGGGGATTAGGGGCATCAACCTATCACTTTTGGGGGGGGACACAATTCAGTCCATAGTGGGGAGTATAGTAATGAGGCCTTGATTTGAGTTTTCATTTTCTAACCAATACTTGGGTTACATTTGTAGAATTCTGTCATACTAACCTCATAGCACAAGCCCCTCACGGTCAAGCCTGTGTAACATAGGGTTTCTCAACTGCATCAATATTGACATTTGGGGCTGGATCATTCTTGGTTGTGAGGGGCTGTCCTGGGCCTTGTAGGAAATTTGACTGCATCCATGATATCTACTCTCTAGATGCCAGTAGCCTCTCCCTGAGTTGTGGCAACCAAAAAGGTCTCCATTCATTGCCACATGTCACCTGTGAAGCACAGAAGAACGAGGAGCATGCTTGCAATACCTTCAGCAGGGATCTGTGACCCATGACCTGGACTCAGTTACCCAGTTTATTGTTTTTTTGTTTGTTTGTTTGTTTTTACCTGAGATATGATTGACATATAACATTGTCTATGTTTAAGGCATACAACGTGTTGGTTTGATACATTACTACCATTGTGTTAGCTAAATCCCCATCATGCCATGGAATTATCATTTCCTTTTGTGTGTGTGTGTGTGTGTGTGTGTGTGTGTGGTGAGAACAGTTAAGATCTAGTCTCTAGCAACTTTGAAGTTCATAATGCAGTATTGTTGCCCATAATCACTACGCTGTGCATTAGAGTCCCAGGACTTATTTATCTACTAGTTGCAAGTTTATACTCTTAAACAACATCTCCCCAATTCCCCCCACACCCAATGCCTGGTAATCACCATCCTACTTTCTGTTTTTATGAGTTAAGCTTTTTTAGATTCCACATAGAACTGATATCATACAGCATTTGTCTCTCTCCATGTGGCTTATCTGATGAGGAAAAAAAGTACTCCTCATAATGCCCTCAAGGTTCATGCATGCTGTTGCAAATGGCAGTATTTTCCTTCTTTCTCGTGGCTGAATAATATTACATTGTGACTATATATAACATCTTCTTTATCCATTCATCTGATGTCAGACACTTCGGTTGTGTCCATATCTTGACTGTTGGAATAATGCTGCAATAAACACAGGACAGCAGATATCTCTTCCATATTCTGCCTTCATTTTCTTTGGATATATAACCAGAAGTGGAATTGCTGGGTTGTATGGTAGTTCTATTTTTAATTTTCTGAGGAATCGCCATACTGTATTTTTTTTTTCCATACTGGCTGAATTAATTTATGTTCCCATCCATCCACTTTACATTCTGGCCATATGGATAGGACTTTTTTCCTCAACACAATAACTCAAGTTTCAAGTTTAATTCTCACCTAACTTTCTTGGGATCTGGCAGTTACTTCAAAATGGCTGTGCTATTATATAGGCTACTATTTAAATTACTTAGATTGAAACAGATATTAAACGTGATGCATTTCACTGTTGACATTGACAGGTATTACAAAAAACACGTGATAAGCATAAGTGTTCACATGTACCTTTTCCTCAACAGAATCTTCCAATTAAACAATCTCTTATGCTTCCCCTCAAATAATATTTTAATAATGATTCATTAAGATCGCCATGAGATTTGTAGCAACATTTACATTTGTTTTCAGTGCTATAGGTATCAGTTGTTTTTCTTCAAGGAAACCAAGACTTCCAAAAACACCTTATTGCTTAGGGAAACAGTTAGTTACAAATGTTAAAGATTAGTATTTCAGCCCAGAAATAAACCGAGGAACCTCTTTTATCCTCAGAAGCAAATGGTTAATTCCTGAATTTGCTACCAAAAATATATTTTCACTGATGCTTCCCTGTGAGCGAAATCACTACTGAAGTTCCACAAAACAAAAGCATTGTGCAGTAAGTGGGAAGGTGTGGTTTATACAAAGAAACACAAACAATTATGCCTCCATACAAAAAGAAAAATCACGCTCAAGTGTTTCCTCACTATGACTCAAGTTTCATTGTTTCTGTGTCCAGATTGGCAAATGCTAGTGCCGGCAGTCTTCTCACAACCAGAACATAACACTCTATGCTTATTCTCTCTCGGTAATTCTCTAATACGTTTATTTGGAACCAAGATATGTTATTTCAAGCTGCCAGGTCCTCAACACAGCATGAAAAATCTGGGTTGTCTTCCATCTGCCTTTTAAATCCTTTCTCTTAATTATGATCCAGTAATCCAATTTCAGCTTGCACCACACTCAATGCTCGATCGGGCAGTACGGAATTCAGTTTGCTCACTTGCTTCCCAAGTACCCAGGCTGAAAAAAGTCTTGTTATTGTCAGACCAAACAATGTGATTTGAAGACATAAGGGCCTAAAAGGATAAGGAAGAAAACCAGGCCCTATTCCTTCAATATGTCACCTCTCAGTTTTTATTATTAAAGGGGCCGCAGAACATGACTTTATTTTCAATAAAAGTAGAACATTAAGAGTGTTTTGTAAGTAAGGAATTTTCTCAGGTGCTCATGGGTGACTTTCCAGGGTACACAAGCAGCATGTGATATGACTGAGAGGATACATTGATCAACAATTAATACAAAGCTCCCTTTTCTTGGCACCCACACTTGCCCATGTTAAACCTCAAAGATAAAACCACATTAGAGTGCCAGCATACATTTATCCCGCTAGGCACAAAATTCTTAGCTTATATTGTTGGTTCAGATCATTTCCCTTAGGGTATTTTAACCAGAAGAAATATTTGGCTTTAAACCAAGGGTCCCGGGTCTCAGCTTAAAATCAGTGATATGCTGAGAACATTTCCGTGGGGGCAGCACTTCAGTCCATCTGCCTACCAGCTGCCAGAAAGAGAAATACCTAGCGCAACTTCTATATCAGAGAAGCAGATAATTTCAATGTCTTAGAAGAGAAAGCAACATCGAGAAAACCTGCCAAAACAGAGCAGGACATTCCCCTTCTCACTCTGCCCTAGATGTCCTTCGCCCCACCGCAAGTTTTTCAAAGGCATCCTACAACTCAGAACTCCAAGCACAGGCTTCTCATGTTCTTATTGTGGCTTCTGACCTTTCAACTGACCCACTGATAACCCAGCATAGGAGAGATTAACTAACCAGATGCTGAAAGGTTCGAACATCCCTTAGGGGGTATCGAACTACGCGGAGAACTCTATGTTCTGGCAGGGGAAATACAGTGTAACCCCATTTTCTTACCATTACATGCATTTCACGGGCCTGGGAAGAATGGATCTTCTTACTTGTTTTACCAAACTCCATCAAAACAAGACTAGGGATCGCCCAAACAACTAATCAGAGCCCGGATTTTATGGTGGCTTGAGGGGAAAGCAGAAAGATCACTGACATTTTCTTGGCTCTGAAGCTACACTAGAGGACTTCACAGCTGGAACTTTCCTCAAGGGATATGAAATGCCACTATGCTTGCTGTGGAAAGGGGTATTAACTCAAGAATCCAGATATCCTCATTCTTGTTTTCGAAAATTGATTGACACATATGAGGATAGTCATCCACCTAGACATTGTGCTACAGTTGTTCTTACTAGCAGTACCTTCTTAGAGGTTAGTCCGAAATATTGAGGTCATTCTCAAAGCCTTCCTTCTGATGTCAGAAAATTTGTATTCAAGAATTCTGTGCATGATCATCAGCAGCAAAGAGCCATATTCCTTTATCAAAACTTCTTGGTCAAGGTGTAAATTTCCCAGGTATCTCTCTCAACCATAAGTGGCATTTCCAGTTTCAATCACTTCTCTACTTTTCATCCTCACCTCCAATTCTAGTTCAAGCCACTATCCTGTTTTCCTTGCATCATCACAACAGCCTGTTTTGTCTGTCTGTTTTGGTAATAGTTATTGATATAATTTATATAACACAAAATTCACCTCCTTTATGTGTGCATTTCAATGGATTTTAGTAAGTTCACTGAGTTGTACAACCATTACTGTAATTCAGTTTTATCACCCCAAAGAGATCCCTCTTTGCTATTTACAGTTAATACTTGTTCCTACCTCTAGTCCCTGGCAACCACTAGTCGTCTTTTTATCTATGCAGATTTGCCTTCTCTGGATATTTCATATAAATGGAATGCTAGAATATGTGACATTTTGTGAGTGGCTTCTTTCACTTAACACGTTTTTAAGGTCCATCCATGTTGTAGCATGAATCTGTACTTCATTCCTTTTTAAGGCTGAATAATACTCCACTGTATGGATAGATCATATATTGCTTATCAGTTTACCCACTGATGGACATTAGGGATGTTTTCATTTGGGGGTTACTATGAATAATGTTGCTATGAACATTCACATACAAGTCTTTAAGTGGACACAAGTTTCATTCCTAGGACTGGAATTGCTGGATTGTATAGTACATTCTTTGTGTAGCAACCTCTTAATTGTTCTAATTATCTCATGTCTTGACCCACTTCAAGACCATCTCGCTACTACAGATAGAACGATCTTTTGAAAGTACAAATCTAGACATTGCTCTGCTTCGTTAAAACACCCCAGAAGCTTCCCGTTGTTCTTAAAATAAAACCAAAACTAATACATTGTTTATGGAGCCCTGCATGATCTGTTGTCACTTCTGCAGCCTCCAATCCTGTTTCTCTTTCTCACCTGGTCCCTTCCGCTTCTTTATACCAGACAGATTATATTTTATTTTCTGAACAGACTGTGATCTCTCAAGGCCTTAGCTTAAGCCACCCTCCCCCCACACACACACACCTAGAACTCTCTTTACTCTAGGGTTGTGGTTAAGAAGGCAGCTCTGGAGTTAGATACCTGAATTCGCTAAGTAAAGCTGTGTGACACTGAGCAGGTCACATCCCTGTGCAAGACACTCCCCATTTACATTCCCCATTTTTAAACTGAGGATTACTGATGGGTCCTGATTCATAGAGTCCTTGGAAGGATTAAATGTGTTACAATGTGTGAAATCTTTACAATAGTTCTCATTAAAAGTTAGTGACGGCAAATGAATTCATCAAGTTTTGGCTTAGATTTGACTCCCTTTTAGAAGCCTTCATGAATCCCATATACATGGGCTTGCTCCGGTGTTTCCATAATATTCTGTTCTTGTTGTGTCACATTATCATTATCATCAAATGATCATTTACTTGTCTGTATTCCCCTGGCAGACTCTGAGCTTATAAGGCAAACTAACCCACTTTTATCACTTCTACCACATGCATCTCGTATGGCATGCCTCACAGTAAGTGATCATTAAAATATATGCTGAATTGAAAAACTGCTAGATATTTTCCACGTTCCATCTATTCTCACCTTTCTTTGTCCAGTTCTCCCTCCTTGAGAGACTTTCATGAACGGTTTCATCCAAACTATTGCCCAGCTGCAATTTGGTTGGGTTTGGCCAAGAGAAGGCTCTGAGAAGATATAGATGGATGGGTGAAAGAAGAGGCAATGGTAATAAACCTTCCCACTCCCTCCCTGCCGTGGTTCTGCCAGTGGTTGCATTCAGCTACCCCCTGTTAGGACACCCCACTTCCACAGCTCTAGCTCTCTCTGGTGGCAGAAAGACTATCCCCTTCTCTTGCCTCTTCAAACCTAAGAGTGCCACCAGCATCTCCCCGCTGTTGCTAATCCCTTGTTGCTCTGTTATCCCTCCATCAGTCCTTCAACCCTGTCCAACCCTCTGTAAAAAGTTCATTAACCAGTCCCCATGTAAACCCATTTGAGTGTATCACCTGTTTCCTGTTGGGACCCTGACTGGTACAATGACTGAGCATAACTATTACTGTACACCTCACACTTCGCATTCCTACTGGGGGGCTCAGGTGCTAGAGGGGTGGAGAGACTCTCTGCTGTGTTTTGTTGCAGAGGTGGTGGTAGGGGAACATATGATTTCACTATTAAAATAGCTTGCAATGTTTACAGTTCTTGTTTTTATATGTATACATGTCACTCGCTATGTGCCCAGATGTGTTATTGCCAATGCTTTCCATATGGATTGTTCTTAAAGCATTTTGCTGGTGGATCTTGCTTTCCAGTGCACGTTTCAGTGAAGACTGGGTAGCAGCACTTGGCTTGATTAATGAAAATTCATAGTCCACCCAGAGTGCTAAGACTCTTCATGATTCTTTCCAGTTCCAGCAAATGGAACATTTCCCAGGCTATTATTTCTAGTTTCCATTTGAGAAATATTATTGGATATGTGATACCATCAGTTCCATTACAGAAATAGGCTGTAGACAGCCAAGTATCAGACTCTGAAACCAGGGAGGATCTGTAGGTCTCAAAGACCACATCACGGGGATACCTATGTTTTTTATGTTATCTGTCAAATCTGCTGTGCACACATTCCTTATAGAACATGGTCTTATTTGCTCAGTTCCCAAGAAATAGTAGGCTTGGACTGAACTTTCAAATAATTTACAAATATTTCTTTGTGTCAAATAGGTCTTTTGTATATTAACTTAAGACTTATAATCACCCACAAGGACTTAGCTTTATTATCCAATTAGCATGATTTAAAATGATTCTCTAATATGATCAAAGCTCAGATCTCAACAGCTCTAACTACACTATTTTGTTGAAGCCATCAACATTTTTCATGCACTAAATGTGAGAGGCCACACAGAGGAATTGATTACTTTTTAGAAGGGCCTATTCTAAAAAGAGAGCTGTGTTTGTTTCCTATGGCTGCTATAACAAATTACCACAAATTTAGTGGCTTCAGAAAACAACACACAACTTCATATTTTATAGTTCTGGAAGTCCGAAGTTCTAAGTGGGTCTCCCTGGACTAAATAAAAGGTGTCAGCAGCGCTATATTCCCACTGTAGACTCCGCGGGGAATCTGTGTCCTTGCCTCTTCCAGCTTCTGAAGGCTGCTTGCATTCCTTGTCTCATGGCCCCTTTTCCATCTTCAAAGCCAGCAATGGCTGGCCAAGTCTTTCTCACATCATGACACTCTTACACTGCTTCCATCCTCACATCTCCTTCTCTGCCTCTTCTACCTTCCTCTTTCACTTACAGGATCCTTATTATTACACTAGAGGTGAGGTGCACAGATTCGTGCACTGGTGGGGCCCCTCAACCTGGCCTGTGGGGATCAGGCTGAAATCGGCTCTCCAACATCCCCTGAGGGGTCCCGGATTGCAAGATGGGGGTTCTCGGGTGACCCACCCCGGAATCGGGCTCCCTCCTCTCTTATTCCAGGTGCATCACCCGAGAACTGCAGCTGCCAAGTCACCACAGCTCAGCAGCTCCTACGTTGAGCATCTTCCCCCTGGTGGTCAGTGTGCATCATAGCCACCGGTTGGAGCATCTGCCTCCTGGTGGTCATTGCACATCATAGCTATCAGTTGTCCGGTCGAATGGTCCGACGGTCGCTTAGGCTTTTTTATATATAGATGGAACCCATCTAGATAATCCATGATGCTCTTTCCATCTCAAAACCCTCAACTAAATCACACTTGCAATGTCCTTTTTGCAATGTAAGGTAACATATTGATAGGTTTCATTGTTAGGCTGTGAACATTTTTTTGGTGGGGCATTATTCTGCCTACTATAATACTGTTACATAATTATTTAATATTTTAGAAATTTTTGCTTTTGCTGTTATAAGTAATGAAATACGGTGAGAGTAAAAACTATGAGTCTTTTTAGTTTTCCCTTATGCCATAAAAAAACCCTAGACACATTCTGTTGCCTTGATGTCTTTACACATTAAATGAGGGTTAAAATAGCTACTTCAAAGGATTTTTTTGAAAGGGTTTTAATTTTTGAATTTTAAATTACTAGTACAGGTAAAATTACTGATGTAGAGAAAGTGTTCAAAAATAGTCTCCTATTCATTATATACCATTTTTATACATATTATTTTCCCTGAGTTAGAAAACGTAAATATTCCAATAGTAATAATTATAAATATTTAGGTTTCAGATGTCATTTTGTGAGTTGGAAAGCTTCATGAAATATTTTTGTATCCTCTCATCTTCAAAATTAATACAGTGGAAACACAATTTTTGAGACTACACGTAAGTTTTCTTAAGTAGTTTTGGGTTTGGCTTTCTACAAGATAGCAACTAGAAAGATTTTTTTGTTTTGTTTCTGTGGTGGAAGCTAGGAGTTCTTCACCAAATTCACAAGCCAGTCATTATATATGATTATCCACTTCAGCAACTGAGACATAATTAGATTTAAAGAAGGCCAGGTTGTACTTCTTAGCACTTTAAAGGTATCATAGCTGTGCCAGTGTATTGAGGACAGTGAAATAAATGGCTACTAACAAAACTCTTTAATCAAAAGGTTAACTGATTGCCAGGTCGAGGGACAAGGGCAATGCAAGCAGACAGGGCGCCTGTTTTTGTGGTGCTTACATTCCAATGGAGGATAAGAGGGAAATAACACACAGATAGATAAGTGAGCCAATACATATTCAAGCAGCATTATTCCTAGAAGGGTAAATGCTATGGGGATAGCCATATCCTGGGTTCTGTTTGTGGCAGAGGGGAAACTAGTCAAAGGCAAGATGTCTCTGGAGAGGGGACATCGGAGCTGTTGTTTGATGGAAGTAGTTCATGCTGTAGGTTCTTAAAAGCCCAGATCCCTATGGCCCCTCTCCTCATATCCATAGTGGGATATGCGTACTACCCAGGGTGAGCAAGTTAATCAATTAGAATACAGAGAGAAAGTACTAGAACTTCTACTTGTACTTATTTTTATCTGGAAAATTAAAAAAAAAATTGCTGACATTTAACTTTTTACATCGGCACCATACACTTGGTCCCTATGATCGACAGTCACCGTCATCTGAAGCACTGTACTGCACCGCATTTTATAAAAACCTAGTTAAGTGAACTTAGAAGTTATATTATCTAATCATAACTAGAATAAGCCTCACATAATGGACCAATGGCTTTTAAAGTTTTCTGTAAGGATACCAGGGGTTGAGGTAATACTATTATTGCGCTTTCAAGTTAGTAATAAGAAAATGTCAGAAGCAACTCTTTTCCTTATCCAAGTAGGCCATTGTCAGCCACATTTTGACTCTTTATTCATAGCTGAAGGTAACTCAGCCACAAGTATTTAACATTACCAAGAAAGCTACATAAAACAAGTATTGACAAGCACTTCCATTATAGACAAATCTTACCCAGCCTTCCCAGAGGGGGAAGCCATCACAGTGAGCAACACATTTAAAAATATTATTTACTTACTTCATCTTTATTCCATTATGTATTTTTAAAAATATATTTGTATTGATTTCAGAGAGGAAGGGAGAGGGAGAGAGATAGAAACATCAATGATGAGAATCACTGATTGGCTGCTTCCTGGGGATCGAGCCTGCAACCCAGGCATGTGCCCTTGACTGGAATCGAACCACAGACCCTTCAGTCCGCTGGCTGATGCTCTATCCACTGAGCCAAACCAGCTAAGGCTGTATGTTTTATAATATACAAAATATAATGGCTCCTGACTCATTTTTGTAATTTGAAATTAATCCTACCTAATAAAAGAGTAACATGCAAATTAACCATCACTCCACTATACCCACAAGCCACGCCCACAAGCCAATCAGTGTGAGTATGCAAATTAACCCTAACCAAGATGGCTGCCACCACAGAGAGCAGGAGGGAGGCTTGGGTTTCCCCAGCAATAGAGGAAGCCAAGCTTTCCACACACCCTGGCGGGCCCAGGCCTCCACTCAAGAATACAAAGTTTCAATTATAGAAGATAAATCCCAAGAAAAATGGCGGCAGCCACGGAGCTGGAGAGAGCAGGCTAGGGTTGCCCCCAGCGAGCGAGGAAGCCAAGCTTTCCACCTGCCCTGGCCAGCGTAAGTCTCACTCTAGGCTACAAAGTTTCAATTATAGAAGGTGAATTAACCCCAACAGAAATGGCTGCTGCCACGGAGGGAGCAGGAGGCTTGGCTCCGCTCCAGGCTACAAAGTTTCAATTGTAAAGATAAATATATCCCAGATACCAGGGCCTCCGCTTGGGTCTCCAGGGGGTGTGGCTGGCCTGAAAACCACCACAGGCCCCTCGCTTAGGCCGCCCCATGCCCCAAGGGAACCCTCACCCTGATCTGGGACACCCTTCAGGGCAAACCAGCCGGCCCCCACCCATGCACTAGGCCTCTCTATTCTATCTAATAAAAGAGTAATATGCAGATTGACCATCACTCCAACACACAAGATGGCTGCCCCCATGTGGACACAAGATGGCCAGCAGGGGAGGGCAGTTGAGAGGCACCAGGCCTGCAAGGGAGGGCAGTTGGAGGCAATCAACCCTGCAGGGGAGGGCAGTTAGGGGTGACCAGGCTCGCAGAGGAGGGAAGTTGGGGGCAAACATGCTGGCAGGGGAGCAGTTAGACATCAATCAGGCTGGCAGGGGAGTGGTTAGGGGGTGATCAGGCTGGCAGGCAGAAGCAGTTAGGGACAATCAGGAAGGCAGGCAGGTGAGCAGTTGGGAGCCAGCAGTCCTGGATTGTGAGAGGGCAGTTGGACATCCCTCAAGAGGTCCCAGATTGGAGAGGGTGCAGGCTGGGCTGAGGGACACCCCCCTCCCCCTGTGCACGAATTTCATGCACCGGGCCTCTAGTATACATATATTGAGGATTCGTGCGCATTCATCATTGCTTCTAGGCTTGCATAATCAAACACACATTGTGATCACCATTCTAAACTATTTGATAGTTTATGGCCCTTGTCAGTGACTGTCAGCAACTATATATGGGCCAACCCTGCCCTGAACTCTGAAACGATTTTCAGGCTGGTGTGAAGTTTTGAGCATAATTAAGGTGCCAAGAATCGCATAATCCAGCAGAATCTGGGATGAGTGGCAATTCCCTAGTGCTTTGGAAGGAACATTCCAGTTCCAGCTAGAAGCTGCAGGGAATCTGAGACGATCCCTAAGGTGATGCTCTAATTCCTGTGCCTTTGGTTCATACAGAATAGTGGCCAAAATTCCTCGGCAAATCAATTCCTCATTAAGAGTACCCAGTCTACAGGGTCTGATCAGTGACAAGTCTTGTGAGTGAGTGTGTGTGTATGCATGCACACACGTGTGCCAAAGTGACACCAACTAAGGTTCCCTTTGGCCCCTTGTGATCTCATCAAACACTTTCAGTCACATTGATGCTTGCCTTATTTTAACATTGGATAATGTATTTCATAAGAGATTGTTACTTTCTTTAGTCAACAGGCAAGAAATCCAAAATATAACTATGGGCACATTTAGAATTGGAAGAGTTCAATGTATTTTTAAGTGCATGTGTGCACTTTACTCTAACGTCATTGATGAAATAATTTGCAATTTTGTTTGTCCTTAAGGATAGGCGTTAGGTGCATACAGTTTTCAGACATCCTTACATAATCAGTTGCCTGTGGTGAAGAGCAATGGATGATCTTTAAGGATTTCTTGGTGATTAGATTGTGGATGTTTTGATTTGCACAACAGAAGGCATTCCCAGGAGAGAGGGACGGTAGAAATTTAAAGGTGCCCCAGGCTTTCCATGTCCTAGATCCCACATTTATCAAAGTAATAACTGTCTTGTCAAAAGATTTTTCTCTCAATCCCTTTTCCTGCTCTCTTTGTTCCCTCTTCAGCTAGGTATACAAACCCACTTCTTCGAACATAAGCAGGGGAGAATTATCTAAGACTCAGCCTGTGATCAGTATTTTCAGAGATTTGGTGCATCTCATTCCCATCTTTCATCTATAGCTATACCATCCCATGCTTTGAAGTATAATCTTACCTTATAATAGACAAATATGCAAATTGACCGCACCTTCGCTACGCCCAAGCCATGCCCACCAACCAAGCCACGTCCACCAGCCACGCCCACCAGGAAACCGTTGCAGGGACGTTGGGGTGTGGTGGAGCCCAAGGCCGGGAAAGCCTTGGGCACCAGCGGGGAGCCTGCGCCAATCGCAGGAAACCACTGGGGTTCGGCTCCTGCGATCGGTAGCAGGGACGCTGGGTGCGGCCGAGCCCAAGGCCACCGCCTGGGGCCAAGCCCCGACCCTGAAAGAAGGCAGAAGGCGGTGGCCACAGCCAAGGCCTGGGTCCCCGGTGCAGGCAGCCAGGTGAATGAAGATCTATTGCACGAATCTTCGTGCAAACGGGCTACTAGTATCACATAAAGAACAACTAAAAGCATCTTGTGTGTGTAAATGTGTGAGTGTGTGTGTTTTGGTTATGGTTATGGTGCCCAATATCTCTGAGGAGATACATAATTTCATGAAAGTTTTCCTAGGAAGTCACTGCTCCAGGCATTTGGGCTTTGGTGGTGGTAGTGGTGGTGGTGGTTTTAGGCAATTCAGAGGTCGGTGACAAACTCTCTGGGTGAGGTGGCAGTTTAGAGTGGGACCACACAGACTTGATGAGCTTTGAGAAGGAAGGAGTAGGAAGGAAGCTTCTCAACCATTTGGCCTCCACTTTCTTCTCCCCAGAGACTACTTAGTCACTTCAGTCTTTGAACATTGAAGTCCTAGTGGATTTCCTCTGTAGACGACAACTTCCCAGGCGGCTTCAAAAGCCTGAAGTCTGAAACCCAAAACACAGAAACCCAAGCAACCCCATCTCCTGTCATCACAATAAACATGTACCACAATAGGATGGTTTAATTTCTTTTCCATGTGGAAGATTTTATAAAGAGCTGGCCTCACATAATGGTAGATGCTTGAAGATGTCCAAATCCAAAGATAGGCACTTTCCCCAGGATGTCATTCTTAGGATAATAACCATGATTCCAAAACCTTTTTGGAAATCCAAATATTGTCATGTGAAGAGCCTGGATATCCCGCATCCTCCAGAACCATCTATTTGAATGTAAATCCGGAAATCTCTGGAGGGCCTTTTTATTTTTATGAAGGTAAATTAAAAGATTCCAGAATTTCTCTTCTTGATGCTGTTGTCAGGTCACCAACTGACTTCCTTCCTTCTGATGTTAGCCCCAGTGGAAGAAACTTCTTAGATGACTTTTGCAGGTTCCTCATTTCTCTGCAGCCCATTGCCTCTTTTCTTGGCCAGTCCAGACACATGTCTCTATACCCTCCAGGGAGGGAAAACTTGCAGCACTTCTCCCTCCATCACCACCAGTGACCTGAACCAGCACTTAGGAATCTTGCAGAATATTCTCTCTTGCTCACAAGTATAATCCTCTCCTAATGCATGAAATAGTCACAGATAAAAATAGCATCTTGGAAAATGTTTTAGATTACAAATGCAGGAACTGGGCTAAGCATGAAATGGTGTAATTAACTGGAAAGAGGATATACTTTTCAGTTAATGGCAGAGAGAGGCTTGATTCACAGTCCTTCCTCTTCCATGAACCAGTTGAGAGAACTTGGGCAAGTCATTCGGTCTCTCTAAGCCTCATAATCCTCCTAATCTTAAGAAGGACCAAGAATATCTCTCCTCCCTCCTCACAGTGTGTTTGTAAGAATTGGGCTATTTGTAAAGTGCGCAACACAGGTTACTTATCCTATATAATAAAAGGCTGATATGCAAATTGTCCCCTCGACCAGGAGTTCGACCAGGAGATCGACCAGGGGACGGGGCCAGCAGGCCAACTGCCCGTGGCCCCTCCCCACAGCCGGCCCCACCCTTGATAGCCCCCCACCCCATTGGGGCAGGCCGGTGGGCCAACCTCCCGCATCCCCTCTCCTCTGGCAGACCCAGCCCAATCAACCCCGATTAGGGAGGGCCAGCTGAACCCCACCCATGCACAAATTCATGCACCAGGCCTCTAGTTGGTATATAATGATTGGTTACTGTGCTGAAGAAATTTAGAGCAAAGTGGTACTTCTTAGAGATTATTTGGTAAACCCATTCATTTTCTGGATGAGTGATCTGAGGCACAGAGAAGAGAAAAAACTCAGTTTGTCATGGTTACACAATGGATGTGTTTTTAAGACACAAGAGAATGACACAATTGTGTTGGCCTGTGTACTCACTCACTGTAATAATTTCCATGATATCTATATGGAGCCAGTTTATAGAACTTGACAAGAATAGTTCTTCTCCAAACATTCTTTGTTCCAGCTCCCTTTTGCTTCCTCAAAGATATCCCAGGAAGATGCTTTATTGCTTGCTTATTCTTATATTTTAAAATGCCCAGGCCAGTCCAATTTAATACTTCAATCTTATATTCCGTTTATCACGAACTCTTCCTCCTGGGCCCCAGTACTGGACCTTGGACTGATGGGTTTTGAATCGTGGGAGAGCTTCTTCAACTTCCTTCATACCGCCCTCTTCTGGATTCTTTCTTCCTGCTTTGTATCAGAGTCTAGGGCAGTGATGGTGAACCTATGACACGCGTGTCAGCACTGACATGCGTAGCCATTTCTGATGACACGCGGCCGCTGAGACGGCCGCATGCCGAGGATTAAACATTTGCGAAATAATGTTTTTTCCTCAAAGTGACACACTACCCGAGTTATGCTCAGTTTTTTGGCGAAGTCTGACACACCAAGCTCAAAAGGTTGCCCATCACTGGTCTAGGGGGAAGGCACAGGGGTGTTGGTACTTGGAGTACATGTCCCTGATAGAAATGCCTTTGTAGTATTCTCTGTTGACTATTTCTGTACCTCTGCAGAGGCCCTGTGCATGCATGAACCCAAATGCTCCCTCTGACCTGAGGCTCATAGATATATTTTTATTTTTTAATATCTTTTTACTAGAGGCCCGGTGCATGAAATTCGTGCACGGGGGCGGGGGGAATCCCCTCAGCCCAGCCTGCACCCTCTCCAACCAGGGACTCCTCGGACATCACAATCCTAGACCGCTGGTTCCTAACCACTCACCTGCCTGCTGGCCTGGTCACCTCTAACTGCCCCCTGCTGCTGGCCCGGTCTCTCCCAACTGTCTCCCCACCAGCCTAGTCACCCCTCACTGCCCGCCCTGCCAGCCTGGTCACCCCACACAGCCTGCTTGTTCAGTCGTTTGGTCATCCCTCACTAACCCCTCTGCTGGCCTGGTCGTAAGCAGCCATCTTGTGAGGGCATGAGGGTTAATTTGCATATTACCTCTTTATTATATAGAATTGATTTCAGAGAGAAAAGGAGAGGGAGATATAAACATCAATGATGAGAGATAATCATTGACCAGCTGCCTCCTGCATGCTCCCTAATGGGGATCGGAGCCCGCAACCCAGGCATGTGCCCGACCAGGAATTGAACCATGACCTCCTGGTTCATAGGTCGATACTCAACCACTGAGCCATGCCAGCCAGACATAGATATATTTTTCTAGAGACCCCTTCAGATGTGTCTTTCTACTACAGTTCTCACATGTGAAAGATACACTTCAGTTTGAACCCACTTTAAATACTGCCTTTGGTGGTGACCACACAGCTTCATGTTGCCAGGGGTCCCTTGCCTAATAGGCAGCCATCATGGGTGAGCTCAAGTACTTTTCTTTGTGTCTGCTTGATTTATGGGAAACTCAACTATCTTGGCTTCACCCAAAGTAAATTCTCCTTGGTGTCTGTCTTGCTATCTCTCTCCAGTGATTGCCCTACCCCTTAGTCTCAATGAAGAGATCAGCAATTTTGTTATATAGGCAAACAGCCAACTGTGAAATGAGATGCCACCCTCCATCTCTAATGATTTTCTAGATCCTTCACCATCACTTGACTTAAAATTTACAAATGTTCTCTGATGATTCTACAATGCATTCCCAGACTTGTACCTATGTAGGTTAATGGAGGTGGTAAGGAGATTGTAGCTATGTGAGGCATTCCAAGATCTCATTAAGTTCTATGGCATTTGTGAATAGACTGTGGGAACATTTGGTGCCTGTTCTTTTCATCCTGGTGTCTTACCTTTTCAAAACTGCTGTTGATACCCTCTAGTGAATTTTTTTCATTTGTTATTGTACTTTTCAGCTCAAGAATTTCTATTTGGTTATTTAAAAAATAATTTCTAGCCCTTCATTAATATTTTCTACTTGGTGAGACATCATTTTTTTTTTCTTTCCTTCAGTTCTTTAGACATCATTTCCTTTAATGCTTTGAACATATTTAAAATAGCCAATTTAAAGTCATTGTTTAGTAAGGCCAAAATCTGGCTTCCTCACAGACACTTTCTGTTGATTTTTTTTTCTCCAGTGGATGGTCCATACTTTATTATTTCTTTGCATGTCTCATAATTTTTGTTGAACACTAGACATTAAAATAATATGATAGAGCAACCCTGAAAATCAGATTATTTTCTTTCCTCCCAATTTATTGTTATTGCTATTTTTGTTGTTGTTATATATTTTTAGTGACTTTCTGGAACTAATTGTATAAAGTCTGTATTCTTCATCATTTATGGCCACTGGGGTCTCTAGAGCCATTAGCTTAGTACTCAATGATTAGACAGAGATTTCCTTAAATGCCTGAATCAGTAAGTCTCCCAGTCTTTGCAGAGGGGCTCTATGTACATGTTAGAATATACCTTCAACACTCAGTTTAAAGCTTGTCCTTAGCCTTCACTTTCTGTTTGCACAGAGCTTCAAAGTAAGCCAGACATGAGAGTTTAGTGCCTCCTCATGCCTTTTCTTGAGCATGTTATACAGTCCAGGGCATACACAAAAACTTACACAGGTATGTAGCTCTCCATTTTCCTATGAATATGTTGGAGTCTTTCAAATCTCCCTGTGGACATCTCATTGTCTTATTTTACTTTAAAACTTTTTTTTTTTGTTAACCTATTATTTTACCCAACTGTTATCCATTGACTGAGGTAGCTGAGATGTTCAACAAATGGCTCTAATTATTTCAAGACAAACATCACCAATGCAAAGATTGTTAGCACTGGGTAAGCTCTGAGTCAGGTCAAATAAAGACAGCCTTATGAGTGGGGTTTCCTAGAGAAACAACAGACAGTTCTGTGGAAATGAGGCTATAAAGGAGATCTAACTATTTTTCCCCTACAGTAGCTACCAGGCTGCTGGTTTTCACCATGATTGTGGGCTATTGAAAGCTGAAGAGGCAGAGATAGGAACAATGCAAATTAAAAACGTCACAAAATTAACTGTCCTTACCAAGATTCAATAATTTGTCTTGAATAAATGTTCTTGGATTAATGCAAGTCTTCGGTTAATTTTCAGAGTTCTGAAAAAGTTGATTCTGACCATATTTTGCCAATATTATCATTTCTCTTATGGAGAGGAAAATTTTGGAGATCCTTCCTCTGCTATTTTCACTGACGTCCAGTTCTCCCTTGGGGTGTTTAGCAGTAACTCAGACACAGGACAAATGAACTTCTCCAACAGCCTGTCACATATGCTTAGCATATATCTGGTTTCATTCTGTTATACAAAAGCAAATGATCCTTTTTTACTTCATTCATATGTTCCCACAGAGGTAAGAAGGAATAATGACTAGCAAATACATTAATTAGTGTCATATTTATACTTAAGCAATCAACCACTATTATAGTTCCAAACATAGTTTTCTCACTATATTAAACTTGCCACTCCAAAAAGTGGCACGATCTTTCATTTCCAGTACAGGTATAGACTTAGTCAAAGTCTTTTGGATCTTCACAAAGTAATCCTTGGTTTCTAATTACCAATAATGGAACTAAGGTTCTGATGTGGTATCTCTAAAATTACTGCTATCACACATTCCCTCTTAGACATCCTCAGCTTTCAGCTTAACAGAGATAACTATACCTATGTCTATATCTATATCTATATCTATATCTATATCTATATCTATCTATATCTATATCATCTATATCTATATCTATATCTATATCTATGTCTATGTCTATATCTATATCTATATCTATATCTATATCTATATCTATATCTATATCTATATCATCTATATCTATATCTATATCTATATCTATATCTATATCTATATCTATATCTATATCATCTATATCTATATCTATATCTATATCTATATCTATATCTATATCTATATCATCTATATCTATATCTATATCTATATCTATATCTATATCTATATCTATATCTATATCATCTATATCTATATCTATATCTATATCTATATCTATATCTGTATCTATATCTATGTCTATGTCTATGTCTATATCTATATCATCTATATCTATATCTATATCTATATCTATATCTATATCTATATCTATATCTATGTCTATGTCTATATCTATATCATCTATATCTATATCTATATCTATATCTATATCTATATCTATATCTATATCTATATCTATATCTATATCTATCATTGGGTTTAATTCCCTTACTAATTTTTCTTTCCCTGGATGACTTATTTCCTTCTTGTACTTTGATATAGTATGAGAAAAGTGAATAGAGCTCCATGTGAACCTGTGGGTCTGGTGAGAATGTTTTATGGATCTCCAAGTTCACTAGTAAGGATTGCTCTCTGAATAAAAACTTAGTCCAAGGACCAAATTCTTCTTAGGTCCTGGAGGTTAACTCCAAGGTGGAGAGATCACATGGGCTGCCATTCCAACAGACTCTTCCTTCCTGCCCTTGTTTTCATTCTGGTGATACAGACTTCTCCCGTCACACACATCTGGCTCTCCTCTCCCCTAGAAATGTGGGAGGATATACACTTAACAGACTCCCTTGCCATTGAACAGAGTCATATGACTAGCAATAGCTGATAGGCTGTGGGCAGAAGTACCTTGTGTCATTTCCCAAATAGGGACTTTTATTGCCATTGTGAGACCCTGCAACACTCTCTTCCCACTGCTGTCATGACTGGTGATGTTTCAGATGTTGGTACCTCAGTTAGACTGGGTTCCAGAGGTAGGATAACATAGAGAGGCACCCTCTATAGATATCTACTATTTATCAGGTGTGATCAAAAACTAAACCTCATTGTGTTACATAGCTAGGATTTGGGGACTATTTATTAATGTAGCATAATCTGTGCTATCCTGACTGGTATCTTACTTCATTTCATGATTTTAAGCTTGGCCTA
Source organism: Eptesicus fuscus (assembly GCF_027574615.1). Taxonomy (NCBI): domain Eukaryota; kingdom Metazoa; phylum Chordata; class Mammalia; order Chiroptera; family Vespertilionidae; genus Eptesicus; species Eptesicus fuscus. The sequence goes on from NC_072473.1 coordinate 3,297,194, forward strand.
TCTAGTCTGCTGGCTTGGCCATCTGCTCCATTGTTACCACATATGTCACATTCATCAGCATGCTCATGCTTATTTGCGACAATGAAGGGAGGCAAGGGACTCATCATTTTTTTCTTTTCCTCTGAGCCTCCCACTGACATATGAAACTACAACACAAACCATGACAAACCATAGCCTGTTCTATATTTAACTAACATTCTTTCTTTCTCTGCCTACGACAAAGATTTGACATGGAACTCAACTATCTAAAATTAAATGATGAGAATATACACATACTCAGAGTTCCAATGCCTCTTTATAACTTTAGCAAACCACCATCATCTTGGGTTTCCTTTTGCTGCTCTGTAAAGCAAGGACAAGAGTGATATTTCCCAAGGTGGTTATGAGAATGAGTGTGTGTGGGGGGGGGGGGTGTGGGGGAGTGTAAGGGGAAATGTGGTATATTTTGCATAAAGGGAGCTATATTTGAAAAAGGCATTCACTGCATTCTAAAGGAGCAGTCAGGAGAACTATAGACCTCCAGAGCATGCTGGAATCTGTTTTCTATTTTCCCACGTTTGTTACATGCTAAACTGGATCCTCACTCCCCATTGAGGTATCTGGCCCCACTAAAATATGGAATTGCTACATTTATTTACTGATTTAAGAATAGAAATGAATCCAATAAGAAGGATCACTTTTATATCAGCCTGGATGGGTAATAAAAATGGTGTTTCTGCAAGTTCTAAATGCTTTAACTTTTTCTTGTTTTATTTATAAAATAGGTAGCCACTTTTCATTAAAACATTAACACATTTACACAATGTAAAAACAGTTAAGTCTTATAAAGTATGTAGGGAAAACTACATTTAATTTTTATCCCAAGCATCTAGGTTCCAGTCCTTCCCAGCAGTAACTCTTATTATCATTACACTAAAGGCCCAATGCATGGAATTCGTGCAAGGGGCTCAGCCCTCGCAGCCGTGGCGACTGCCTCAGCCCTTGCAGCTTCATCTGGAAAGTCCTTCAGACGGTTGTTCCACTATTTGGCCATCCAGTCTAATTAGCATATTATGCTTTGATTATTATAGATGTTCCATACTTATAAAAATATAATATATGGCATATACAAGGTCCAAAGCTTATCCCCTCTCCAAATTTATCAACATAAATGGAGTATGTCATGCACAGTGATTTTAACCTTGCTTTTTTTTACTTAACAATGTTATCTTGGCCATTGTTCCTCTTCAGTCCATATAGATTTACCCATTTTTTCCTAATGTCTACATAATATTTTATTGTACATTTAGGACTTGACTTAATGGTGTAGTTGGCCCAACTGGTGGGCTGTAGGTGGGTGTAACTCAAAACCATGAGATGCAGTAGAATACCTGTTCTGATGGTGCAGGTTATGCTGCATTAACAGATAAGCCCCAGATGTTTGTTTGGTTTGTATTTGAGATGACTCAAATCAGGCTGTCCAGAACAAGTGTTTCTGGCATCTGCATATAGGGAAGATGTTAAAGCATCAAGTTTACTGAATCTGAAAATATGGTTAATATAACTTCCATTACTGCAAATGAGTCCCTCACAACCCTTTGCAGAAAATCCATCCCCAACATCTGGTTCCAGGCGACCACTTATCTGCTTTCTATCACATACTTAGTTTTGCCTATTATAAAATTTTATATAAATGGGATAAAACAGAATGCATGCTTTTGTGCCTGACTTCTGTTGCTCAGGATGTTTTTGAAATTCATTTATGTTGCTTTCTGTATCAATAGTTCTTTATTTTTCATTGTTGAGCAGTGTTCCATTGTGTGAACATACTACAATTTATTTATTCATCTTTGATAGACATTCGAGTTGTTTCTAGTTTGGGGTTACTATGAATAGTGCTGCTTTGGGTATTCTTTTAAATGTCTTTGCTGGGCACAGGTATACATTTCTGTTGGGAAAATACCTAGGGTTGGAATTTCTAGGTGTATGTTTAACTTTTACAAAACTGCCAAGTGATTTTGCAAAGTGGTATTGCCATTTTATACTCAAGATGGTGTATGACACCTGGGTGGGGAGGGGAGAGGGAGAGGGCAATGGGGGGAAAAGGGGACATATTTTATACTTTCAACAATAAAGGTTTTTTTAAAAGATGGTGTATGACAGTTTCAGTTGAGTCACATCCTTGCCAATACTTGATACGGTCAGTTGGGAGATACGTTTTGATAAATATTGTTCTCCAAATGTGTAGCAGATAGAACCATGACCTGTCCTGCCTTCCTTCTCCCTTGATTTGCATCATTAGGCTAACACTTTCCTTGCAGCTATGTGTATTCAATATATCACAGTTCCAGCCAGTGGAGTATAAATCAAAGTCTGCCAGAACCTGTCTAGGCAAGCTTTTATTGACCTACTAAAGGGACATATATGCCAATACTACACCCTCCCTCCCTCCTCACTCCTTACTGACTTGATTGCAGACATGGTTCCTGGTGCTGTGCCATGGTTCCTGGTGCCTAGACATCTTGCCACCCACCATGAAGGGAAGGCCAAGAGAGCCCCCAAACCAGCAGCCACCTACTTCCAAACCTTGAATTATGCAAGAAAAGTAAACCTGGATTTATGTAAGTCACTGCGCCCTAGGTATTCTTTTATTTGCAGGATAACATTCCTCACATTCTTATCATTCATTTAAGCTATACCAAAGGGGATTCCCCAGTTGATAGCCCTAGTGAAAGGGAATGCCTGTCCCCCCACATTTCTCCTAACATGTGGCATGGTTTAAATCTTTAGTCTTTTGTTGTTTAATATACATTTACTTAATGATGACTGAAGTTGGAAGTCCATTTGCTTAAAAGCTATACATTGTCCGTTCTGTGACTTGCCTGTATATGTCTTTAGAGTATTGACTCATAAAAACTCTTCATATCATAACAAAAGCAGCACTTTATCTGCCATAGCTGTCATTTGTCTCTCGACTTAGTGTATGGTCGGTTTTGTGCTGGTCATAAATTTTTAATTTTTGTGTAACATATTTTGAAGTGAGATGTCCTGTATTCAAATGCTAGTTTTGCTCCTTTCTAGTTCTATGATCCAGCGGGCTATTCTACACTCAATTACCTGTCTTTAATATACTTCATCCTATCTAATAAAAGAGTAATATGCAAATTGACTGTCACTCCAACACACAGGATGGCTGCTCCCATGTGGACACAAGATGGCAGTCACAAGATGGCCAGCAGGGGAGGGCAGTTGGGAGGGACCATGCCTGCAAGGGAGGGCAGTTGGGGGTGATCAAGCCTGCAGGGGAGGGCAGTTAGGGGTGACCAGGCCAGCAGAGGAGGGAAGTTGTGGGCAACTGGGCCTGCAGGGAAGGTCAGTGGGGGCGGGGGGGGACCCAGACCTGCAGGGGAGAGCAGTTGGGGGGACCAGGCCTGCAGGGGAGGGCAGTTGGGGGTGACTAGGCCTGCAGGGGAGGACAGGTATGGGCAATCAGGCTGGCAGGGAAGCAGTTAGGCATCAATCAGGCTGGCAGGGGAGTGGTTAGGGGGTGATCAGGCTGGCAGGCAGAAGTGGTTAGGGGCAATCAGGAAGGCAGGCAGGTGAGCAGTTGGGAGCCAGAAGTCCTGGATTTTGAGAGGGATGTCCCAGATTGGAAAGGGTGCAGACTAGGCTGAGGGACACACCCCCACCCCGTGCACGAATTTCATGCACCGGGCCTCTAGTATACATATTAAATTGTACTAAAATTTGAACCCAGGTCTACCTTACTCCAAATCTCATGGTCTTTTTACTATGTATCAAAGCACTTTAAATATACAGATTATAGACTGTCTCAGCCCATTGTTATGCACCCTATTTAGGTCATCAGTCTTTATGAAGATTGGCTTTCTTAAGTATGCACACTTATAATCTTTGTGAAAATACGGCTCCCCTATGCCTTCATCTGTAGTTTATAAACAGATATGTGGGTCATCTTTCTAAGAGAAATCATACCTAAAGCACTAGGGGAAAAACCTGGCTTTCTTTGGTTTATGGAAAGGTTGCAGTCATACTTCTCATCTTTTCTAAAAATGTGGCTTCTAGAAAGATGGAATATTAACTTCATCTTTAGGATATGTATAGATATGTGGTACATCCAAGTTGGTCTCCCAAGATCAAATTATATCTCCCTTTTGATGATCTCTACTAAAATAATTGGATTTAGTTTGTGGAACTTTCCAACACCATTATCAATTGTGCCCTAAAATATTATCAACAGTTTAAAGCATTATTAACATAAAAATGTAAGAACCTGCTTAGTATAGGCTTGTCTTTCCCTCTATGACTATATAAGGGTGGGAGTTTCATGTTTTTAAACTACATGAAATTAGAATTTTACAGTGCATGCCAAACAAAATCAGTCTTTTCTTCAATCCCATTTCCATTTTAGACTGTGATTCTGCTTTGGCTTACATTTTAATAAAGTTGGCATTTTTACCTCTTCTGCATCTGGAAATTCCCAATTGGCTTTGTCACATTGTGAACTGAAATAGTAATTCACTCGGATGGAATTTGTTTTGAGAAATAAACCACCAATTTTTTACATTTTTCTCCTTTATGATATATTGATTTGCAAGATATGCCATAAAATATATACATCTATGTATATGTACATGCACACACACAAACTGAAGTTGAAAAAGAGCAAGAATTGTATGCATGGTTCAGTTTACTGTTAATTTGATTTCTTCATTTAGAGCAACTCCATGGAGTTAGAAGCTGAATAAAATCAAACTCAAAAGAAAGGACAAACAGTAAATATATGTGTAGATTGTTGAAAACACAATTGTTTCCATTTCTTCAGCATTCAATTTTAAGAACATATTCTGATAAATCAATAACTACAAATAAATCTACTAGATATCCTATATCAATATTACTCTTAAATGTTTGAAGTACTGTTACAGCAATCAAAAGTACCTATAGGGATCCTGCTTTTTCTCCACCTTTGAAAGTAAATAGGAATGTCATTGGTCAGCCAAGACTGACCACCCTGCTGATGACACTTTCTTCTTTTGTTTGAGGGTGAGAGCAAGGTAGAATGACTAAGCATTCCACTTACCCAGAATTGGGGAGGTCCCCAAGATGTGGGGCTTTCAGTGCCCAGCAAAGTCCTGGGAAACCATGGCGAGTTGGTCAGCCTAGAGCAGGGAAACCTGTCATGGATGTTACAAATTGCCCCCATCTGGGTTTGATATTGGAACACATGACTGTCCTTCATGCGCCCAGAACTGAGATCATCCCTGGAAATGCTCACAGTTGTCTAAATGGAAGCAAAAAATTCTGAAACCACAATAAAACCTTAAGGGTTTTTAAAGTATAAAATGAGTACTTTTGGTAGTTTAAATTCTCCAGAGTAATCGGGATATGGATAAAAACACAAAATACAGTCTACAAACACATTCAATAAGGAAAACCAGCCTCCCTAAGATAAATGTCAGGTCTAAGATGCACATCAACTTAGTGTTTTGCTTTGAGGGGAAGACGGACGTTGGTAGTATGGGTGAAAATGCAATTTTACATTTAGCAAGCAAGTTAGAAAGTAGCTTCTTTTATCGTTATGAACACTGAATTATCTAAGATAATAAAATGCTCATTTTATGTCCTAGTGGCAACTTTCTAAAAAGCTATACCTGAATCTGCCCCTGGCATCCACACTCAGCTATGCCCAGAATTGGGGACCATATTGAAATGCAGCTGGTGTGAAGCATAGATCTCTGAAATGGACATAGTTACACTCACAGATTAAATATTAACTACTTTTAAAACAACTAGACACCTCTTATTTCTCCTTCACAGTGGACCATTTTGTAGGAAGTGTTTTGGTTGAGAGCTTTTCCATCTACTTTTGAGTTGCTGGCACTACTAGACAGTATGCTCGGATGAGGATCAAAGGGAACTTACTGAACTTTCCCCATCTTATATAATAAAGAGATAATATGCAAATTGACTATCACACCCTCGCACGAGATGGCCGCCCCCATGTGGTCACAAGATGGCCGCCCCAAGATGGCTGGCAGGGGAGGGCAGTTAAGGGTGACCAGGCCAGCAGGGAAGGGAAGTTGGGGGGGACCAGGCCAGCAGGGGAGGGCAGTTGTGGGGGACAGGCATGCAGGGGAGGGCAGTTGAGGGTGATCAAGCCTGAAGGGGAGGGCACTTGGGGGGACCAGGCTGGCAGGGGAGGGCATTTGGGGGCAATCAGACCAGCAGGGGAGAAGTTAGGCATCGATCAGGCTGGCTGGGGAGTGGTTAGGGGGTGATCAGGCTGGCAAGCAGAAGCAGTTAGGGGCAATCAGGCAGGCAGGCAGACAAGCGGTTGGGAGCCAGCAGTCCAAGATTGTGAGAGGGATGTCCCAGATTGGAGAGGGTACAGGTTGGGCTGAGGGACACCCCCTCCATTGCACAAATTTTGTGCACTGGGCCTCTAGTTTTATTCTATAAGAAGAGCCAGGGTGAAACACAGATGCCATGCCAGCCATGCTCTCCCTTTTGCTCCTCATTACATTGGCTGCATCTCCCTCCCTACAGCAGTAGAGATCCTCTGGGGGTGGAGCTTGGATTTCTCCTAGTTGTTTCTGACTCCAATTCCTGCTTCTGATGAATTACTTCAGTGTTTGGGCCACTTCACCCTCCTGAGCTTATCCTCTTTGGTGGCCAGGGGGTTGCACCATTTAGCTCTCTCTTGAAGAGAATCTGCTGCCAAGAGTGTGGTTAGCAGCCAGCTGCCAGCTGCTGTACCTACACATCTGCCATGGCCTTTATGCCAAGGCTACCCTGTTTCAGGGCTGCTTCCAGCCAAAGACTGAGCACGAAAGGGGACTCAAACCAGGCCTGTCTGATGTGGATTCTCTAACAAGCGAGCTTTGCTCAGGGGCTTCCATCAGCCAGGCCACTATGGTCTCAGAGCTGCACTGCAGGCTAGGAAGCTTCTGCCCCATCTTCCTTCCTTCTTTTTTTAAAAAATATATTTTTATTGTTTTCAGGGAGGAAGGGAGAGGGAGAGGGAGAGAGGGAGACGGAGAGGGAGATGGAGAGAGGGAGATGGAGAGAGAGAGAAGGAGAGAGAGAGAGAGGGAGAGGGAGAGGGAGAGGGAGAGGGAGAGGGAGAGAGGGAGAGAGAGAGAGAGAGAGAGAGAGAGAGAGAGAGAGAGAGAGAGAGAAACATCAATGATGAGAAAGAATCATTGATCATCTGCCTCCTGCATGCTCCACACTGAGGATCTAATGCACAACCCGGGCATGCGCCTGACCAGGAATTGAACTGTGACCTCTTGGTTCATAGGTCAATGCTCAACCACTGAAGCACACCAACTGGGCTTCTTTATGTCAGTGCCACACTATCGTGATTACAGTAGCTTAACAATAATTCTTGAAAATTGGTAATGTTCTACTTTTTAAAGGTTGTTTTGGTTAATTTTAAGGTCTTTGTTTTTCCAAATAAATGTTAGAATCTGTTTGTCAGTATCTATAAAACGCCTGATGGGGTTTTGATTAGGATTGCATTGAATTTATCAATCAATTTTGAGGGAAATGACATCTTAACAATATTGAGTTTTCTGACCCTTGAACAAGGCATATCTGACAATTTATGTAGGTGATTACTTAATTTCTCACAGGAATGTTTTATAATTTTAACCATGCATGTCCTTTACATTTTTTATCTAATGTATCCCTAAGCATTTCACGCTTTTGTGCTATTATAAATGATATTTTAATTTCAATTTCCTATTGTTCCATGCCAGTATATAGAAGTACAGCTATTTTTAAATATTTAACTTTTAATTTTATAACTTTGCTAAACTCACTTGCTAGCTCCAGCAGCTTACTTACATATTTTTAATGTATATTTTAATATATATATTTATTGATTTTTTACAGAGAGGAAGGGAGAGGGATAGAGGGTTAGAAACATCAATGAGAGAGAAACATCGATCAGCTGCCTCCTGCACACCCCCTACTGGGGATGTGCCCGCAACCAAGGTACATGCCCTTGACCGGAATCGAACCCAGGACCCTTCAGTCCCCAGGCCAACACTCTATCCACTGAGCCAAACCAGCTAGGGCTTTAATTAAATTTATTTGGGTGACATTGGTTAATAAAATTATATAGGTTTCAAGTGTATAATTACAGGTACATCATCTATATATTGCATGGTGTGCCCACCACCCAAAGTCAAATCTTCTTCTGTCACCATATATTTGACTTTACTACTACCCTAACCCTCTTCCCTCTGATAACCAGCATCCTGTTGTCTGTGTCTATAAAGTTTTACTTATTTTTCTTGTTTGCTCATTTGTTGCATTCAGTTTTATATCCCATTTAGCTTTATAATAGATCCATCAGATTTTCTATATGGGCCATCACGTCATCTGCAAACATAGAGTTTTACTTTCTCCTTTCCAATCTTTATTTTTCCTGAACTAATTTTTCTGTCTGGAATCTCCATTATAGTGTTAAGTAGAGCTGACAAAAATAGACATCCTGATCTTGTTTCTGATTTCAGAAAGCTCTCAGCCTTTCATTGTGTGGTATTAGCTGTATTTCTGTCATACATGCCAGTTACCAGTTTGAGGAAGTTCCCTTCGATTCCTATTTTGAGAGGTTTAGGTCAGAAATGAATGGGTGGATTTTGACAAATGATTTTTCTGTACATTAAGAGTGTAACATAGTTTTTTTTTCTTTTACCATTTGTTAATATAGTGTATTATGTTGTTGATTTCCACATTTTATGCCAATCTATATTCCTCGGCTTAATCCCACATGATCATGATGTATTATCCTTTTAATATATTGTTGGATTTTATTTGCTAACATTTTATTTAGCATTTGTTTTTGAGAACCACTGGTCTTGCACATGTTAACTATTTAAGAAATGTTAGCTAGCCCTCCCCTCAAATGTGCATACGTCTTCTATAGTTGCTGTTTTTCTGGAGTGTAATAAACAGAACTACAACAATTATGCCCACTAGTGCATTTAAGCACCTGGGTAAATTTAATTCACTTGTTATGAGTTGTCATAGGAATTTGGGTTAAATTACATTTAAACTTAAGTTGAACTTCTATTTTTTAGCTGCATGAAAACAATGAGCACATGTCCCTTCCTGTCTGTAACAAAGAGTTTCTAGGGCTGAGGGTGTACTTGCAATCTCACATTTCTTTTTAGCTTGCTATCTTCCATTTCAGACCTACAAGTAGCAGAAAAGCGCACCTTTCAAACTATGGCTAATAGGGTGCCTTTACATCCACACAAGACAGCATATGTATATGCTGGAGACCAGGAGAGATAACTGTGGAAGCCATCTATATACGTTATGTTCTGTTAAACCTCACACTTAGACGTCCATTCACCCTTGAGCATACAACATGCCCAATTCACATTCTACATAAGGAAGGCTGTTATGCAAACTGACAGAATTCCAATGCCTGTAACCTTCTACTACATTCTTTTTAAAAACAAATATGTTTTCATTGATTTTTTAGAGAGAGAGGAAGGGAGAGGGATAGATAGAAACACTGATGAATAAATCCATGAATATTAAAAAAAAAAAAAAGAAACATCGATGAAAGACAAACATCATCGATTGGCGGCCTCCTGCGAGCTCCCTACCAAGGATTTAGCTCCCAACCCAGGCATGTGCCCTCATCGAGAATCAAACTAATGACCTCTTGGTTCATGGGTCAACACTCAACCACTGAGCCACACCAGCCGGGCGTCTTCTACCACATTCTTACGTACCAAGCAAAACCAGGGACAACCTGATGCAATAGCAGAGACATTGGTCTTCAGTTTGAGCTCATCACCACCCAGTATTTCCCGGGGTGAGTGTCGTGGGCTGTGGAACACAGCCATTCAGAGTGCCCGAGCTCCAGGGGCAAGTAGTGCTTTCTGTTGTCAACCACAGAGTGTTTACACAAAAGCTAGACAAGCCCCCAGGCGGCAGCTGAATATTAGGAAGTCTGGGAGAACGCACCCATACAACAAAAGCACCAGCAAATGTGTGTGGGTATAGGAGGGGCTGTGTGTTGCACCATGACATGTAATGTAATATAATCTAAACTCTCTGTACAGAAAACAATGTTTAAGCTTAGAACATTGGTGTCTAAGAACCTTGAATGTTTATACTTACATTTAATACTAGGCTGAGACATGCAGGGTTTGACAGCAATTTAATCCTAGTGTTATCAGGTACCTGTAAGGCAGGCTTAGCTGGTCTGCCAATTTGTCTGCTGACCATCTTCTGAATGACCCCATACGGGGTTCAAAAGAGACTAGAATTTAATCTAATATTTTGCAATCCACTTTAGGCATGGGTGAGTGTAATTACATTTCTAAAATGAATCATGGCCCTACTGTTTGCCTAATTCTCCTTTTGTTTCTCTTGGTCTATATTTGCTATTGTTTATATTCTAGGCAAAAATAGGATGGTAAATTAAAGTTTTGCTGACTGGGGCATATTGCTAAGAAAGCTCTGAGCTACTTCTCATGAGCAAATATTTATAAATTTATATTGGTTCTGGCATTAAGTAAAAGTGAACCATTTTTGCCTCCATCTCTTATGAGCAACATCAATTGAATGCATATTCTTTCATTTAATTTTTTTAATGCCATCTGGGTGCCCAGTGCAAAATTTTTGTGTTTTTTTTTTTAAATAGTAAGGCCTTTATTTGCAAATATAATCTCTTATATTTATTTTTTTAGACACTAGTATATCTAAGACAGTGCAAGGTACATGCCCCTGCCCGGAATTGAACCCGGGACCCTTTGGTCCGCAGGCTGATACTCTATCCACTGAACCAAACTGGCTAGGGTTGAAGTGTGAATGTTTGGAATGTCAAAAAGCTTACATTCAAGTTTGGTATCTGGATTATCTGTGCCTCTGATCCTCCCCATTTCACAGTTAATAAAGAGCCAACAGAACTAATATTTCTACCCTTATTCACCTAAACATTGCCTCTCTCCTTGTATTCTTTATTATCATTTGAAGCAACAAGATGCTGTTAATCTTATGGCTCTATATAGCTGGACTAGTCCCCTGGGTAATAATACCAGGGCTAACGTCTGCCAACACTAGACTAGTTTTAATAACCTACAATTGTCAAGTCATTCATTTTAGATATCACCAAAGATAAGCAAGACAGCAGAAATAGGCAAGCTTGTCACAAAGTCAAAGATGTGGAAAGGTAAGAGGAGCAGCATCTGCTGAACTTGTTTGAGGGAAATACCAAATACAAAAGAATGACATGCATCAACTAGAATAATTCAAGTTGAAAAGGAAGAAGAATGTTGGAGAATCCCGGAAGGAGCAGAGCCAGAATCATCAGTCAGGAGGAAAGTGAAGAGAATGTTTAGAGAAAGTCTTGAGAGGAAAGATGATTCAGTGAATGACCTTGGACTCAAGTCCCTTAAACCTCTCCAAGTCTCAACATCCTTCTTTGTACTCCCTCCTAGGGAGTTACACTGGAACATTCTGATGTCTATAAGTCTAGGAATTGAAGTACAGATAGTGCCTGAGTTATGATGATTCGACTTTTAATTTTTAACTTTATGATCATGTGAAAGCAATGTGCATTCAGTAGAAAACATACCTCAAATTTTAAATTTTGATCTTTTCCTGGGCTAGCAATATACAGTACAACACTCTTTCATGATACTGGGCAACCTCAGCGAGCCACAGCTCCCCATCAGCCATGCAATCATGAGGGTCAACAACGGATACTGCACAGAGTAGTATTAAATGCATTTTCAACTTACAATATTTTTAACTTACGATAGGTTTATTGGGATGTAACACCACCATAAGTTAAGGAGCATCTGTATATACATGTATATTTTTAATGACATCTGTGCCTTATTCACACTCTAAATTCAACATAGCATCAATGTATAGTTGCACCCCTTATGTTTTATTTCACTTGCATGAAAAAAAAATTCATTTGGAAACCAACTAGCAAGCAGAAAATCAAATGAATGCAGTGAAAGAACACAACATATTTAAACTGGTCTTACTGGATGAGTCCAAAGCCTTGTCAGAAGATTTGAAGCCTTGAAATCATAGGTTCTCATTATATGAGTAAAGTGACACTTACATTTATTCCAACTCTGAAGTCTATTATTTAAAGGAACCATGCTCTTATTTCTTCTTGGTTTGACTTATTTGTTTGTTTTGCTTTGCTTCATTTCAATTTATTGAAATTCTTTCACAGCTGGCAAATGTCCGTTTGCCATGGTCAAAGGGAGAGGGAAGGAGATGGAATGGGAAGAAGAAAAATAGCATTGAGATGTGTAGTGGGGAATCCCAGAAATAATTTTTATGTAGGTTTCCATACCAAACCAGTGATAATGAGGACTTGCTACATGCCAGGCCCTGGGTGAGGCATACAAGGCACCATGCTAGATGGACATCAAAGAGAGAGCAAGGAAACACAACAGCTTGGCAGACACACTAACTTAAAAACCCATTTGCACAGGCTGGAGAGAGCCTGCTGTCTCCTGGAGAGGCTTTGGCATGACCAGAAGGAAACATCAAAGACACTCCAGACCTCAAATCCCTTCCAAGGGTGTTATCAGCAGGACAGGAAATGGGAAAGTCATCCTAGAAGGGATTTGGAAAGGAAGGGGCTTGTCCAAGGACGCCCCTGGCCCTGAACATGATCTCTCACCATGTGTACATCCAACAGACGTGATATGGTGAACAGCTTGGCACCCCATCAGTAGCAAATCTCGCCCTAGCCCCCCCCACCAAGAAACTGCAGGGAATAAGGCAAAATGAGAAAAGATAATTCAATAAGAGAGTTTTGTCATCTTCATGGTCAACTTCACATTTTGAAAGGATCCCACGAAACAAGAAAGCCTGCATTCTGAACCAACAGAAGCGTAAATAAATATCCCAAGAGACCGAAGGAAACCAAATTCAACCAAGAGAAAAGGAACAAGTAGGGTTTGCCTGAAATACTATCTGGCACGCTAGACTAAAACGCCTGTTAACCCAGCGGCGGCGCTTCATGCTAATGGCACCTCAGGACAATGGAGGAGCCAAAAGTTGCCAACCAACACAAGGAAAGGCCTTTAATTCCATGTCACCGGCAAATAATGACAGACTATGAAATCCGCCCATGTGCAGAGTCCAAACAGAACTGACATTTCACATGCGGCCTGCCACTGAAGTAGGATGGTGAAAAGGAACCCGGCCACGCTTTTTTTCAAAACACGAAGTCCCAACAAAAGCAAGGGATTGGAGGTTTCTTGAAGAGATAGGAACATTAAAGCCAATACATAGGATACACTGGATATATATTAATTGTGTGTATTATATATATATATATGTTGATTAATCCAACTAATACACACTACATACCTATATATTTATAAATACAAATAAATAAAAAGCTAAATTTTAAAATACATATTTTAAGTTGAACAAAGTTAAGGTTTTAAAGTAAGGCCACAGTGAGTGGGCACTTTTTAAATGAGCCCCCAAGCCCTGTAACCCTTTCTTCTGCATGCCTAGTAGGCGAGGACCCATGCATGCAGTTTGTAGGCCGTGTAGTATAATGGTCAAGCGTAGAGTTTCTGGACTGAAACTTCAGGCCTTAGATGTCAGCTTCACTAGTGTCAGTGTGGCTTAGAAAAGTTCCTGAACCAGACCTCAGAAAGCATGAACACAATTTCAGTACTCACCTTATATGGCTGTGGTGAGGACTGAGCAAGGTAATATATGTATAGCATTAGACTGGACCCTAGCACATATTAGGGACTCAATAAACATTCACTATTAATATCACAGATCTATTATAAGCTCGGTGCCCCATATCCATTTGTAGTGTCCACAGCAACTTAACCGAGTATAGAGTCACCAGCAGTATTTAATCATGCCTGCTGCTTGGTTTAGAAATTAAGGTTCTGCAACTTGTTTGATTTCCTAAATTGCATAATATAAACAGACATATGGAACCGAAAATGTATTTTCTTTTTTATGTAACTATTTCCACTGGTTGTTTTTTCATTGGTCATTAAACAAGTGCTCTTTCCATGTACCTAATTTTTTGTTTTACTTCATCTTCATGGAACAGAGTAAATGCCTGTTCCTGTCATCTGTATTAAATCTCATAAATAATTCTCTCAGATGTCAGCAAAATATTCATACCTTAGAACAATAGTCCTCAATATTTCTCCAAGAATCAATGTCTCCAGATGTGAATAGGTCCCCCTATTAAAAAAGAATTATATATTAAAGTTAATTTGAAAAATGTTGGATTAAGCAATGCTAACCAAGCATGCAGGATTTATCAGAGCCTTAAATATGCTAATGTGTGCTATTGATCTCCAAGACATAAATATAAAATGGCCTTTTCCCCAGATCACTTGTCTTCACAACTCCCTTTTCATAAAATTACCACTTTCACAGAACTATGACCACCTGACAGAACTAACACTCTATGTAGGCACTTTGAGACACTCTATATTCAAAGGACTACCTGAAATATACTGATTTTACCCTGGACAGTGGGGTCACAATCTCATGAGAACACAATCACTTTTCTGGTCAGATGGTCTGCGTATCATGCAACAATAGCTATAAAATGTCAGCACCCTCATTGCCAGGATTGATCCTGATGGTTTTGCTGGTTGGGAAGACGTCTCCTTTTTCTTACACCCCTCCTATCGGCCACTCCTGCTTCTACTAGTACAGTGGTCGGCAAACTCATTAGTCAACAGAGCCAAATAGCAACAGTACAACGATTGAAATTTCTTTTGAGAGCCAAATTTTTTAAACTTAAACATCTTCTAATGCCACTTCTTCAACATAGACTCGCCCAGGCCGTGGTATTTTGTGGAAGAGCCACACTCAAGGGGCCAAAGAGCCGCATGTGGCTCGCGAGCCACAGTTTGCCAACCACGGTACTAGTATATGCTCAGGAAAGTCAAATTCTTCAAAAGATGAATGCAGTTCTGTTTCAGCAAAGGCCATCACTTGTTCTGGAAGTGTGTTATGCTAAACATGTCATCAGCAGACACACTGAAGCCACAAAATCTACATTGGTATTATACTCTCCACAGTTTTTTCAGCCTGCATTCCCGATGTGTCTCTTGGCCAGTGTGTCCCAAACGTTGGGATCATAATAATCACCCATAGGACTTGGGGTAAATAGTGATTCTTGGGTTCTACCAGCCCATGCGTTCTGAAATGCTTCCCTGAGGATTACGATCAAACACCTTGGGGAAATTCAAACTTGACTATACATTATAAACCTTCTTAGACTGTTGAACCTCAGAGGGAAGGCAGGGGAGGGTGGGTGAATGGGAAGAGATCAACCAGTGAACTCGTATGCATATATGCATAACCCATGGACACAGACAATAGGGTGGTGAAGGCCTGGGGCAGGGGACAGGGGCAGGCTGGAAGAGGTTAATGGGGGGATATATATATATATATAATACTTTCAACAATAAAGATTAAAATAATAATAATAATAAAGAAAACACCAGAATCCTAAACAAAAGCTACTAAATCAGAATCTCCAAAGGTGGGCAGGGTAGCTGTACTTTTGAAATATCTAAGAAATTTGGAGAGCCAGTTCTCTGAGAGGAAATGCCGATCTACACCTCAGGTTCATCTACTGACAGAGCTAGAGATGAAATGGCAAGGCAGCACCTCCAACATGAAGTCCCAGGCTTCTTCTGCGTGATCACTTAATATTGGCCACGAGGTACTGACCAGCATGTCACCCTAGACAGGGGAGGAGCCCACATACATATTGAACGAGAAAGGAAGGAATGTCAATAGTAATATCTAAAAATAAACAAGTAATTTTCTCTGAAAACAGGCAGAGTTGAGAGCAGAAAATTTATCCCAAAAGCCCCAAATGTGGTTTGATCAAGGGACTCTTCTTTAGAAGATATGATCATTCTACTTGGCCTTCTAGTATTTTCTACAGTGTAAAATATCTCCTTAGGCTTTCTGTAGGTGACATGAAATACCTTCCTAAACTTCATCAAGCAGTTTTCTGACTGTGGATGTGGTTTCCTAATATATTTCAACTAGAGGCCCGGTGCATGAAATTTCGTGCACGGGTAGGGTCCCTAGGCCTGGCCGGTGATCAGGGCCGATCAGGGCTTTCCTTCCCTGGCTGCCATCTGCCAGCCAGGGCCTTTCTTCATTCTGTGCCACCCCCTGGTGGTCAGCACACATCATAGTAAGCAGTCAAACTCTTAGTTGGTCAACTCCCGAGGGGACAATTTGCATATTAGCCTTTTATTATATAGGATTTCTGTTTGGTTCTCCATCCCCTTGATCCTGAGTCTGTTTAAAATGAGCTCTCTCCAAGAGCTGAGTGGAAAATGTAGAAATCTTGATAACAAAGAAGAGCCTCAACCAGCTATTGGACAGGGGATACTTCATGCTAGAGAGAGGAAGCAATCAGTACAGGTTATGGAACTAATTAATCACTTTGTCAATCTTGAGAATTCTTTGTTTGTAGAGTTAGCAAAAATGCTAGAGGTATTGGGAAGTAAAAAAAGATTAAAGGGAACTTCTGGAGCTAATTTTGTTAACAGGATTCCTACAAGACACCCGTCAGGAACCAAGATGCGATTTCTTTTTAACAGATCATCTTTTCTTTTGCAGATAACTATAGGCTTACAGAAGAGTTTCAATGATAGTACAGTGATATCCCATATACCCTTCACTCCGCTTCCCCTATCGTAACATCTTATGTTACCACAGAAATTTTTATCAAAACTAAGAAGTTAATCCTATATAATAAAAGCCTAATATGCTAAGTGTCCAGTTGTCAGGTTGGCCATTCAACCCATCCAAAGTGTAATATGTTAATGATATGCTAAGGCTGATTAACCACTTGCTATGGCGTGCACTGACCACCAGGGGGCAAATGCTCCAACTGGTAGGTTAGCTGGCTGCTGGGGTCCAGCCTATCGGGACTGAGTGAGATGGGCCGAACACGCCCTGGAGCCCTCCCGCAGCCCCTCCCCAGCTGGCCAATATCCCATGTCCCTCCCTGGCCCCGATCATGCACTGGTGGGGTCCCTCGGCCTGAACTACACCCTCTCGCAATCTGGGCTGAGGCCCCCCCCAACTTGAGTGCATGAATTTCGTGCACCGGGCTTCTAGTTTTAGTATAATACCATTAGCAAAAGTATAGAACTTATTCAGATTTCACCAGTTTTTCCACTAATCTCCTTTTTGTTGTTGTTGTTCCCGGGTTCTACATTGCATTAAATTTTCATGTCTCTTTAGTCTCTTCTGATCTGTGACAGTTCTTTCTTTCCAGACCTTGACACTTTTGAAGAGTACTGATTACTTGTTTTATAAAATGCCCCTCAATTTGGGTTTGTCTGATGTTTTCTCATGATTAAACTGAGGTTGTACATGGGGGAAGAATATTGCAGAAGTGATGAGCCCTTCTCAGTGCATCATATCTAGGGGTATGTGGTGTCTATAGGTATTACTGATTATGTTAACTTTAACCACCTGAATAAGATGGTATCTGCCAGAACTCTTCAATATAAACTTACTATTTGTTTTTACCTTTGGAATTACTAAATATCTTGGGAGAAATACTATTTAAGCAAATATTCTGCTTCTTCTTAGACTATTACCCACTCATTTTAACATTCATTGGTAGATTTTGTCTGAGGTAATTATCACTGTGGTTTTTAAATTTCTATTTAGAACTATTTTATTTAAAATTCTATTTACATCATTCTTTCTCTTTTTATTAATTGGAATTATTCTGTAAGGAAAACTTGTTGCTTCTCCCTGACTTAAGACAAGAGATTGACAGGACAGAAACAGGCTGCATAATTTTAGGTAGACCAATAGGACAGCATGCATAGTTGATGGTGTCTTTAGAACATGATGCTATACCACCATCCTATGATGGGTTTCTACCCTAAAGACAAGCAAAACATGCACCAGATGGAAAATCCTAGAGTTTAAACCTAAACTTAGAGCTAGGGCAGGGATGACAGGGTAGTGATGATGTGAAGAGGGCTTATTCCTAGTGGTGTCCATCTGAAGAAGATGAAAATGCTAGCCTGGAGCAAAAGGATTTCTGGGGTTCAGAGAGTATAGGCAGAAAAGGTTCAACAGATTAGTGGCAGTTGGATGCTTGGTCAAAACACAAGTCACTGCTAACAGAGTTCAGACACATGGTAGCAGGGACAGTAAAAAAAATCCAGAAAAGAAAAAACAACA
This sequence comes from Eptesicus fuscus, assembly GCF_027574615.1. Classification (NCBI taxonomy): domain Eukaryota; kingdom Metazoa; phylum Chordata; class Mammalia; order Chiroptera; family Vespertilionidae; genus Eptesicus; species Eptesicus fuscus. The sequence goes on from NC_072473.1 coordinate 3,315,428, forward strand.
CAAAGAACACAGGCCAAGGTCTCCTGGAGATTAGGACTGGGCACTAAGGAGTCTGGGTGAAAACAAGGAAACCAGGCACACATGATGGTCTCAGAAAGTAGAAAAGATTAGCTGGTATAGTCAGAAGTGTTCTCTGTTGAAGGCCAAAGAAGAAATATTTTGGGGGTTGTGAGCTGTATGTCCTCTATTCAACAATTCAATTCTGCAGCTATAGTGTGAATGCAGCCACAGATAGACAGTATGTAAAGAAATGGGCATGGCAGAATTTAGATTGCAATGAGTTTAAATTGGCCTGTGGATAGTAGTTTATCAGTTCTGAAACAAATGAAGCCAGTAACACTCTCAGGACCAGGCTGTCCTTTGGGCTCTATACTCAGTAATTCTTGGTTGGTCCTGTCTTGACTTAAAAACCCTCCCCAAGTGGCAGATGCCTAAAAATTAACTACAATCACTTCAAACAAGGCACAACAATTTTGGGGGTTCTTGACAATGAAGAGTTTTGGAATTACTCTAGTTACTGATCTCTGTTTTGATACAGAGGTAAACATTACTTTGGACTTTAACTATATTGCTTAAGTTTATAATACAGTCCCCCAAATTAGATACAGCATATACTTTTATTTGGAGGTTAAATTTTAAAAGTTGAGGTTTCTTGAGATATTTTGAATCAAATTTAATATAAGCCACTGTTATTATTAAATGGTCTCTTAACTTGAATTTTATGATATGGGTAATTTGAACCAAGTTCTTTGCTTAAATTATATCAGTAAGTTGAAATAAAGGAAACACTAACATTCTCTCCATCCTTCGAGTCACCTTTGGTCTGGTGTTATGTTTAATGTTCTCCTTAAACATTATACATCTGAAATATAAGCTTTTATAACATAATGGAGGCTAAATAGAGGAGGATGAACTAGAGGAGAACTTAAAATTATTTTGCTCTAGGAGAGTTAGATTATATAGAAAACGTTAAGCTAATCCTTTTAGGAGTGAGATATCAATTCTATTTTCCTTGTACCTTCTGGGCTTTTTTTGAATCTTCGAAATCCCTTCTCTATAACTGGAATTCCTATGGAGATATTTCTGTGTATTTATTCTCAAATAGCAGAAAACATTTTTTTTTTAATTCTTGGCTAACGTAGCTTTACAATAGTTTATAATTTTAACAGCCTTGAATTTTATACAGATGCAAATATAATGCAGGATAGGCAAAATCCATGGCCACTCACCTCAGGGATGAAAGAAAGGGGGGGAAAACTTTCAACATTTTCAGATTTCATAATCTTATTAGTTCCCTGGAAATTTAATTTCGAACCTGTGTCTTACTTTGCAGATTTGATTTGAAGTAAAAGATTCAATTTCAGTAAAATATCAAAATATATTTTAGCGTTTTAAATTTCATTAGACTGAATATTAGTGAAAGATATACATAGATCCATGTCTTAATCTGCTATTTTGTAAAATTGGAGTTGAAATATTAAGCAAATTGGTTTTCATGTAAGAAACTTATAAGTAATTTGTTTTTACCTTGTGAAGAAAATAAAATAAAAGCTTCACACCCCAAAACCAATAAACACCCTATAGAACTATGTGCATCTTAGCACTATAAATATTCTGATAATTATATTCATACATTCTTTGGGCATAAATTAAGTAGGCCGCAGGGCAGCTGGAGGGTGACCACAGCTCGACAAACCTTATGGTTCAGCAGATGTGGCTGTAAGATATGGCTTCACTGAAAAACAGTCACCACGAAAACTTTTAGTACTCTACTGAAAGGTTTTGGAATTTCCAACAGAAAAGGCATCGTATTGGTCTTGAGGTACAAAAAACTATTAGTTGCCTCAAGTAAGCAATCATGTGAACCAAAAGAGCATTTTCAAGATGCAATTTTACTACAAATCTGTAAGTCATGAGTGAGAAAGCTTTTCAGCTCATGCAATGAGCCGATTTCATTTTCTTTTTTTGGACTTCCAGATACCCAGGGGCTTTTCCTGATGTATATATGAGAAGCCTTCATGTGGGTCATTCACTTTGAAAGATCAGCTCAATTATTTGAACAGCATTTTTCTCTGATTTGGAAAATAATATGTGTATTCTCAAGTATATGTAGAATTATCAAAATGTTCCAAGATTTTAGAGGAAATATCACAGCCACAATCATTTCCTGAGCTGTGGCGCTGAACACCATTATTTATAATATACATTGAGAAATTCCATAAAATCATAACATACACAGGAATGTTAGTAAGTACCTAGACATGCGGGAGAATAGGAATGAAGGAGCTTCAGAAACAACCTAATGTCAACCTCATGCTTCAAAGGTTTGAGTTAATAAAAATTGAGTCAGCCCAGCAGTGCTACTTTGATCTAGATCAAAACTTCCCACTCTAATTCCTTGGCTGTGAGAGGAAAGTGAATTTCCAGATTTCTCTTTGTAAAGGAAAGAAATAATAAATGTGAAAGATGCCAACATAATTCTTCAATGGTTTTAGGACTTGTGGTTAAATTTATGAAACTCTTTGAGTTACAATCTAACATTTACATAAAATAGGAAGGGAGGGCTGATGAAATTAACATGTCCAAAAGTTACAAAGGCAACATCTCAAATAAGGCAGGTTTGCAGTACCTCTCCTTCAAGGGGTGCTGGTTTTCCACCTGGGGGGTGATTCTTACTGAGTGAAATCATTAATCCACAGGATTTCTTGATTTGTTCCACCTTCTTGCTTACCAGCCTAAGGAAATTCAGAGTATCACTTAGTGGTTTTATTAATCAGGACTCTTGGGTTGTCTAATTCTGACAATATTGATTTAAAATATTCCTGTTTACTTGTAGTGTCCTTGAAAAGGACCATATAAAACTCACGCACCAGCTCACATGGATGAATAAACAAACACATACACACAAAAGAAACAAAGAAAAAGAAAGAAAGAAAAGTTGTGTTCCCATTGCCTAAGAAGTTGGCAGTGTTCCCTCACTAGACTGTAAACTCCATGAAGGTAGGCATAGTATTTGTCCTTCGGGATGCCATCAGCACTTGTATTGTGGTTTGCACATGTGATAGAAACACAAAAAATATTTCAGTTTGATTGATTACATCTGGGGTTATCAGGCTCTATGCAATGTATTTCCTCTATCTATCATCAATTATAATTCACAACAACTTTTCTAGTTCAGCTGTGTTGTGCTCATTTTATAAAGTCCCAAGGTCACACAGCAGAAAAGCAAAAGAATTGGGATTAGAACCCAAGCTTTCTTATTTCAAGTTTATTACTCCCACACACATCAGCTGCCGGAAACAGTATTCAGTAGACAGAAGCAATGTCAAAATCTTTCTCATCCCAGGAAATAAAGGATAATATTTGTTTCTTCTCATGTTTACCTGAATACTACCTAATATAGGAACCCTTCCTTAACCACAGAAAAGAATTTTAAGATCCATTATTTCTTTCAAATTTGAAGGAACAGAAAAGTCCTCGGTTAATTATTTAGAGAAAAAGCTTTGCAATCTCCACTGCAATATTTTTCTAATCATGTTCCTGGGTGGAACACAAGCACTGAATTTGGAACCTGAAGCTCATTTCCTGTCTAAAATGGTTTTCATTCATTGAATGTGAACACTTGTTTTTTATTGCAAAGTTGTTTACAAAGCTGAGCTGCTGGAATTAATTTTTTTTAATGAACAAAAGAGTGATGGAATATTTAACTGGAAGGAATTCACAGAGAGCTGCATGCAACTGGCAAATAGTTTTAAGGAAAAGTTTTCAGTTTTAATTAAGGCTACTCAGTCCAAATTGGAGGAACATTCAGGTAAAATTATTTCAACGAACGAACTGAATAACTGAGGAAAGGAAGTTTGATAACCTTTTTTTTTTTAGCTTGATAACCTTTTAAAACTAAACAAAGCTTGTTCTTATCCAAAAGAATAATTAATTCAGGAAATATTAATGAACATTAAATCCTTGCTATATGCCAGACATCAGGATCAGTTCACAAAAAGTGATCTATATCGATAAAAGAAAATCAATAATTTCATGTTTTTATGAAAAGTGGCAAATGACTGCTATTCTTAATGGCAATTCATTAAAGTGAGAGCAAATTACATTCAGAACTCCAACAGGTAGAACAATAAAATCAACACATAAGGCCATGATCAGCTGCATAGATGCAAGTCACCTTTGAAGACCAATACTTGATGGATACTTAACCTATAAAATATATGAATCAAAAGAAAGTGTTCCTATTTTATTGATGAAGCTTCAGTCTTTTTATTTAAATTGAGACAATTCACACATCATAAAATTCACCATTTTAAGGTGAACAATTCAGTAGTTTTTAGTATATTCAAAGAGTTGGGCAATCATCACCCCAAAACATTTTCATAGTCCCAATAAAAAAAAAACTTGTACTCTAGCAGTCACTCACTATTCCCTCCTCCTCCAAGTCCTGGAAACTACTAATTTATTTTCTGTCTCTACGGATTTGCCTAATTTGGACATTTCATGTAAATGGAATCATAATATACCGTATATGGTCTTTTGTGATTAACTCCTTGCACTGAGCATAATGTCTTTGAGGTTCATCCACATCATCACATGAACCACTTCATTCCTCTTTATAGTGGAATAGTATTCCATTGTTTGGATAGACCACATTTTGTCATCTATCTAGTTGATGGACATTTGGGTTATTTTACCTTTTGAATAATTCTGCGATGAACAATCATGTGCATGTTTTCGTGGGAACATGTTCCTGTGATATGGTCAACTGAGAAACCAAAAAAAGCAAAAGTCAGAAAGGTATCTAGCACTGTACCAAAAGTAGCAAATGTGTCAACTGTCTTTCTTTTGTTGCTGAATAGTATTCCATCATATGGTTCTACCATTGTTTATTCATTACCAGTTGTAGGATATTTGGATTGTTTCTAGGTTTTGGTAATAATGAATAAAGCCATTATAAACATTCACATAAAGGTTTTTGTTTGAATATCAATTTTAATTTCTCTTAGGTAAATACCTAGGAGTGGGATTACTGCATCACATGATAATTCTATGTTTGACTTTATATGAAACTGAAAAACTCTTTTCAAGGAAACCTGGCCAATTTTTAAAATTGATTTTAAAGAAAGAGGAAGGGAGAGGGAGAGGAAGAGCATGAGAGAAACATCAATGAGAGAGAAACATCAATTGGCTGCCTCCTGCATGGCCCCCTACTGGGCATGTGCCCTGACTGGGAATTGAACCAGTGACCTCTGGGTGCATGGGATGATGCTCAACCAACTGAGCCACACTGGCCAGGGCAAGACTTGACCATTTTGCATTTGTTGCTCAACATCCTTTCCAACACTTGATATTGTCAGATTTTTTGTTTGTTTCTTTTGTTTTTAGCCATCCCAAAAGTGTGTAGTGGTATGTCATTGTGATCCCTTTAAGTTTTTATGCTCTAAATTATCCTAGTGTTTTTTTTATCTGGCAAATAAACTGTTTTGCTAATATTGTTGTTTGTTTTCTAGCATTTTTAAAAACTTGCACAGAAGTAGAGAGAACATATAATAAATCTGCATAAACTCATCACCCAGCTTCAATGATTACCATCATTTTGCCAATTTATTTCATCACTACCATTTTTAAAATTTTTTTTCTGGATTTCTTTCAAGCAAATCTCATATTTTATTTCATTTCATTGTTAAATATTTCAATATAAGTCCCCTGAATGATTAAAAATAAAATAAAATGTAATCACAAATAACATCAACAATAATTCCTTAATGTTCTCTAATATTTAGTCTATGTTCAAATATCTTCAGTTGCTTCCAAAGTGTCTTTTTATAAGCTGCCTTATTTAAATTTAATTTGCTTATGACATGACATGGAAGTTAAAAAATCCCAGGTCCTCCTTTCTCCAAATGACTGAGGCCCCACTCAATTTTCAGAAATAGTTTGAGGTTAGTTCAGATTTTATACAAGTTATAATTTAGCTATTCCAAATTATATTTGTATTACAAAGCAGCAATTTGGGATTATAAGACCGATATTAAGAATACAGAATTGGCATATCATTCAAGCCACAAATCAAAACACTTAAAAGATGCCTGCCACCATCAGATAGTGCAGCCAACTGATTCTGTTTGCAATGAATACAGGGGTTGGCACTACCAGCCTGGGGCAGGGTGGAGAGGACAAATAAAGAGAGGTAGGGCCATGAGAAGGGGTTCGTTCTTTGGTCACCAGAAAGAAGTACTTCTCTCACCTGGCATTGTTCCAAACAAGACTTGTTTATAGTGGGCCTTAGCACAACAGGAGAATTAATAAAACATCCTATCAAGAGGTGTGTGTGTGTGTGTGTGTGTGTGTGTGTGTGTGTATGCCCTCACATTAGTGCATGTATTTTCACATTAGGGACTCCAGCCAAAAAAAATTTGGTGTTTTTTTTTTTTTAATAAATCCCAAATAAGACATTTTTTATCATGCCACTTTAACTTTCACTTTATTTAGGACACAGACCAGAATTTATTTTGAATGGGTTCCATTTTAGTTCAGAATTGAGTCATACAAAAATCAAGAAGTTAATATGTAGGTTTGACGATAAGCAATTTGGTGTGCTATGTACTAAATTTTTAAAAATGAATATCTCAGTTTAAATTTCTGGTTGTAACAAGACTTTTCTTCAGTCCGAACCGTGGTGCTGTGTTATATGGCTCTGTACAGCCCCTGAGCTCTATTTCAACGTTTGCACAAATGTATTTACTTGCTGTCTTACCATTTAGTCCAGATAACAAGGCTCAGCAAATGTAGCCTGCACAATAAGAATATAATCACTGTTTAAAATCAAACTTCAGAGCAGGTCAACATGGCATAATCGCCTGTCTAAGTGATCTGTAATTTGCCTCTCCAGATAGTCATCTTGGCCCTGGAGCAGTTTAAAAGGTAGTAGCTGCCAAAAATTGTTAACCATTAAACAAAGGTTTGCTTTTCTTTTATGTGGCAGGAACAAAGGTGCACTTTTAAATCTGTGTCTGAAAAATGTGTAGGTTTTGAAGAGTCGAAGCCACTCTATAACTCTTGCTCTTGGTATAACGAACAAACCTTTTAACCTTTTGCGCTCGGATGTCGAGTGTGACTCGACACGGTTAGCATTAGAATAAAGGAATCGAGAAAAAAGCAAGCGAGTGCAAAGGGTTAATTAAAAGTGTTCTGGGGGTTTTGGTTTGTTTGTTTGATTTGCGTTGATTGGGTGATCTGAGCCAAGGTATGTGAGTTTTATTTCTGGGGGCAAAGTTGACATCAAGAAAACCTGGAAAACCCAAAGAGAGTCCTGAAAGGAGGCTACGTTACACTGGAATGTATGCCATCACTTGCCAGGATATTTAAGAACATGGAGTCATCGTCATGGGGAATGTCCCCTTCCTGAGTCCAGAGGTGACTTTGCATCCTGGAGAATATTCATGTCTCTTACTGAACCACGGTGCAATTTAGCAGTCCACATATTTGCCTTTCACGGTAGCTAAAACGTAAACAATAGCATTTTTGCTTACTTTTCCATGTTGGCCCACTGCTTTGCTTCCACCTTCAAAGAATTCTATACTTTCATTTTCAAGGCAACTCTAGAAGACATGCCGTGTTAAGTACCATGGGACTTGAGACTCCACGTACAGCCTCTCATGGATTCAATTAGTCACCAGTAGAACCTGAGGATCTAAGTTTCTACTTAGTGGACTGTACTCAAAGCAAGTTCTCCCAGGGTATTGTCTCTTTTCACAATTACGTTTGCTTTCTGCCAAGTTCCCCTTTTGGTACTTAGAATGACTTTTTAGACCTTCACCAGTAGAAGGATAATACCAGGTTTTTCATTCGTGTAATAGAACCATTTGCCAAAGCCATTGAATTATCATGTTACTTACCAAATTCCTTCAAGTAAACATGTGGGCAAAGTCATTGCTTCCTTCTATCTAAAGTGATGTTTTATAACCAGGGTTTTTCAACCTCCTTGGTGCTATGAGCATTTGGGGCCAGAGAATTTTTTGTTGTGGGACCTGTCCTGTGCATTGTAGAATATTTAGAAGCATCCTTGGCCTCTACCCACTAGATTCCAGTAGTTCCTCCTCCTCCCCTCCCCCGACAACCACGAATGGACATTATCAAATGTCTCCTGGGAAACAAAATCACCCCCCTGTTGAGAGCTACTGTTTTATAACCAGCAAGATAGGTATTCATCTTCTGCCTTTTGAATTATGTATTCATTAATACATTTCACAGTCAACTACTATGTTAAATAGGAATGCTGGACACAAAGTACTACTGGACATGATCCTTGCATGATGCTTGTCCTCAAAGCGTTTATGAATTAGCCTAGGATGCCCTCATTCTAATCTCATTCCTAAAATCTCCCTAGCAAGAGTCCACAGTCAGAAATAGGCTAGGGATCCATTCTGTGACCTCACACCTAGCTTTGGCTCGTGACCTCCCTATTTGCCCGCAAATCTCCAAACCAGAGCATCTGTTTGACTTAGGTGGCTACTCCAAAGGATGATGACACTCTCTTTTGAGTTCTTTCCGTGCACTGGGTTTGTACCATTCATTATCGACTACCCAGTTTATAGATGCTATGCAAAGTTCATCATTTTCTTATTTCTGATGACTAGCACCTCCCTCACTATAGATGCCTTGCTGGCTGCCTAGATGGATGGTTGGGCTGATTATTGTGGAGCACCTTAGCAGCCAAACTAAAGAGCGTAGAGACACTTTGAGTATGAGAATGAAATGACCAACACAATTACTTAGAAATATCATCTATGTGACTTTGTGCTGGAAAGAATGGAGAAGGGACAACCTGGAGCCATGGAGATAGTGATGAAATTATTTTATATTCTTCCTATGGATCAATAAAATACATTAGCAGAATAATAGCAATATGAACAGGAACAAAGGAACAAAAAGGAGAACTATTTTAAAGAAAAAAAATGAAAAGACTTTGGAAGCGGAAGTGATCATTACAAAGGAAATTAAGGTAAAAAAAACTCTGAAGTTCTAAAAATATAGAATTTTTTCCAAATATCTAATTTTTTCCAATTAGAAGTACTGAGATGAGTCAGAGATGCCCTGACATATTAAGGTGAGGTTGCATCACCCAAGGGGTCCCCGATTGGAGAGGGTGCAGGCTGGGCTGAGGGAACCCCCCGCCCCGTGCACAAATTTCATGCACCGGGCCACTAGACTATAATAATAAAAGTATAATATGCTAATTAGACTGGACAGCCAAACGATCTTCCAGATGTCATTCCAGACATCCTTCTGGTCGAAGATGCCACAGCTGGGGCCAAGGCAGAGGCAGTTAGGTGCAATCAGGCAGGCAGGTGAGCAGTTAGGGGTGATCAGGGCAGGCAGGCAGAGGGGTTAGGGGCAATCAGGTAGGCAGGCAGGTGAGCAGTTAGGAGCCAGTGGTCCCGGATTATGAGAGAGATGTCCAAGGGGTCCTGGATTGTGAGAGGGTGCAGGCCGGACTGAGGGACACCCCGCCCCCCCCGTGCACGAATTTCATGCACCAGTCCTCTAGTTCAGTATAAGAAGTGACTCAAAAACAGACATGACATGAAGTCTTATGACAAATTACTGAGTTGAGGAAGTTAGGGAAGTAGCCAGTTTTGGGGGGGGATATACAAATTTTTATGTTTTAACATGGTAACATTGAAGATATGTTAGATATCCAAGCATAGATGTTAAGTAACCATTTGGAAATATGAATCTAAAGTTAGGTGCTTGGCTGGAAATAAAAGAGTTAGGAGTGGTATTGGACATGGTTCTTAACTGCAGACAACAGAGTCCACTCTAGCCAGTTTAAAGAGACAAAGTATGTTACATAGTTCCAAGAATTTCTAGATTGGATAGTACAAGACCTAGATGTTATGTCGTCAGAAACAGTACAAGACCTGGATGCTATGTAGTCAGAAACAATGCAGCCAGGGCAAATGTCCAACCACACCATGGGAAAATTCTAATGGAAATATGACACAAGGGACTGGACATGAGGGACTGGACACTAGAAATCTTTCTGACAAAGCAGATACATCATGAAAGTGACCCTATCTCTCCTAGTCATGACTACACCAAAATCTTACACTTGTGCATTTGAGTCAAGGACATTAAATCACATGTCTCTAGCTACAAGAAAAACATAATCTTAGCTTTACAGCCTCTCTAGTGTTAGAAGGCAAGCTAGAGGGGTTCGGAATGAGTGTGTAATGAGTCAACTTGCTATTATCTGATTCAGCAAGCCATTGTTGAATAGCTGAAATTTATAATTATGGTACTGGGTGAGACCATCTGGGAAGAGGGACAGTCGCTGGGATGAGTCCTCAGGCATCCCAATACTGAGGTGTCCAGGAAGGAGACAGATAAGGATCAGCTAGTGAGGAGTACAAAACACCAGGAAAGTGGAGTGTCCTAGCAGCTCAAAGAGTAAGTGATCAACGGTATTGAATGGTGCTTTGAGATAAATTAAGGACAGAGAACTGACCACTGAATTTGAAAACACTGGGATCATTCATGATTTTGACAACAGGCATGTCAATGGAGTAATTAGAATGGGTGCAGAAGAGATTTGGAGAGGGTGGAGACAATGTATATAAAGGGGCAAAGATATGGTGCTGGGTGTTGGAGGGGAAAAGACCAGGAGAAGATCTTTCACATGGGATAAATTTAAAACTTAAAAGATTTTAAAAAGGCATAACAAAGCCACATTTTTTTGTTGTTCTTAATCCTCACCCAAGGATATTTTTCCATTGATTTTTAAAAAAAATTTTTTTTTATTGAGGTATTATATGTGTACATATCTTACCGTTACCCTCCCCCACCCCACACCCATTCATTCCCTCACCCCCCAGAGTTTTGTGTCCATTGTTTATGCTTATATGCATGCATACAAGTCCTTCGTTTGATTTCATAACTCCCCCACCTCTCCCTAACTTTCCCCCTGTAATTTGAAAGTCTGTTTGATGCTTTACTGTCTCTGTATCTATCTTTTTGTTCAAGTTTATAATGTTCTTTATTATCCATAAATGAGTGAGATCATGTGGTAAAAATAAACATCCTTGCCTTTTTCCATTGATTTTTTTTAGAGAGAGTGGAAGGGAGCGAGGAGAGAGAGAGAGAGAGAGAAACATCAATCTGAGAGAGACACATCAATTGGTTGCTTCCTGCACATGCCCTGTCTAGGCCAAACTCACGACACAGGTACATGCCCTTGATGGGGAATCAAATCTGCAACCCCTTTGGTTCACCCGCCGACGCTCTAACCACTGAGCTACCATCCAGAGCCACAGCCACATTTTTCAACCACCCAACCAAACTCATATTTTAAATTGTCTCTTTCACAGCAGTTTTTTTATTGTTTAAAGTATCACATATAGTAGTACATATATCTCCTCCCCCCCCCCCCATTGACCTTTATTTGTGTCCTGATCTTTGCAAATTCTGTGCTTTTAAACATTTTCCCTAACCAGTTGAATGTCCTTATGGGGGATGTGAAGGGATTTCTGTTTCTCAGCCCGGTGCCCTGAGTCTTGACACAGTCAAAGATAATCATGCTTTTACCACTGGAGAATAAGGTCTCTGATCCTATTCCCACTTCTCCTGAAGCACATCCTTCACTTCAGTTTTCACTACCTTTGACTAACAAGTTCATCAGAAAATACTACCTTTGTGTTATGCAGAAGAGGAGGTATTTGCTTTAGAAAGTGCTAGAATATGAAGGTCTTGCTGTAATAATATGTATCTGTTCATCTGCTGAAGGCCAGCTACTATGAAAACAGAATGAGTAACTGCTTCCATTCAGCACTCCCACCTCTCCCTAAAGAGAACATCTATGAAGGGTTCAGTGATTCAGTCAACTTTAATACATGTGAATGTTTATAATATACTCTTGACAATTCAGGTTCTATAGATTCCTCCATTCAGGTCTCCCATTGGGCACCTCAATCTTTTCACAAACTACTTTTAGTTAGTATTGCCTTGCCCATGGAAATTAGGTTTGCTTTGACAATTCAGAACGGATTTTAAAGGATGACATTAATTTGACAATTAATTTGGGGTTTTTTTGTCATCTGCTATTATAAGGAAACATAAAGGGCGGTTTGCTTTTCTTTCACTATCAGAACGTGTGACTTAGTTCACTTTATAACTCCATTTTCCACCCAAATCGTTTTCTTATTCCCATTATCCCTAGAACCTGGCAGCTGCTGATCTGATCTGTATTCTGATCCTATAGTTTTGCTTTTTCCAGAATGTTATACAAATCGAATCATATAATACACAGCCATTTGAGAATGCCTTCGTTCACTCAGTATAATGCTTTTGAAATTCATTTGGGTTGTGAATAGCAAAGTTTGTTCCTTTTTATTTCTGAGCAGTATTTGATTTTATATGCATGTACACTACTTATTTATCCATTCACCAATTGATACATTTGAATTGTTTCTAATTTTAAGTGATTATTTTTTTAAAAAAACTTCTAAATACGTCATATTCAGTTTTTTTCGTGTGGACAAATGAAGAGAAATGTCTTCATGTAAGTACAGAGTAGAACTGCTAAACCATAAAATCTTAATGTTAAGTTAACTATGGTTAACTTTTCTCTATACTAGTGGTGGTAACCTTTATATTCCAACCAGCAATTTATCTTATATCCTGAAACGTTGCTAAGCTCATCTACTGAAAGGTTTTTTTGTAGATTCTTTGGGATTTTCTACATAGTCAATCATGTTGCTGATAACAAAGGACAGTTTTATTTATTCCTTTCTAATCTGTGCTTTTTAAAAATTGCCTTATTTCACTAGCTAGGAATTGATGTTAATTGGAAGTGGTAAAAATAAACATCCTTGCCTTTTTCCTAATCTGTGGGGGAGGCGGTGGAGGGATTCAGTCTTTAACAGGAAAATACGATGTTAACTATATAGCTGTTTTTGTTGATGTCCTTTATCAGAATGAACGTTCCACTTTTCCCATAGTTTGTTTGGTAGATGTTGAATTTCGTCAAATGATTTCTATTGCATCTATTAAGATGATCATGGCCCTGGCCGGTTTTGCTCAGTGGATAGAGCGTTGGCCTGTAGACTGAAGGTTCCCAGATTTGATTCCAAGCAAGGGCACATGCCCAGGTTGCAGGCTTGATCCCCTGTAAGGGACGTGCCGGAGGCAGCCAATCAATGATTCTCTCTCATCATTGATGTTTCTATCTCTCTCTCCCTCTCCCTTCCTCTCTGAAATCAATAAAAAAATATGTTTTAAAAAAGATTATCATGAAGAATTTCACTGATACTTGAATGTTGAACCAACCTTGTATTCCTAGGTTATAATAAATTTGGTCATAATAAATTTTTTATTCTTGCATTTGTTAATATGTATTCATGATTTTTTTTTATGTTTAAGGGAGAATTGACCTATACTTTTCTTTCTTTAACTGTCTTTGTCTGGTCTTGGTAACAGGATAATACTGGCCTCATAGTTTGAATAGAAATGACTTTCTTTGCTGGAAGGTGTTTAACTACACATTTAATTTCATTTTTTGGTATAGGATTATTCAGGTCACACATTTCTTCCTCAGTGGGCTTGAGTGGTAGGTTTTCAGAGGACTTTTGAGCAATTATTTTCATTGCATTTAAGTTCTTAAGTTCATTAGCATATGGAATGCGGTGGAGATAAATTAAAAAGAAAAAAAAACAAAGAGAAACTTAGGGCAAAATATTTAGTAGCATACAGTTAGTTGTTCATAATATTCCCTTATTTCCTTTGTAATGTCATTAAGAGCTTTTGTGATATTCCTCTTTTATTCCTGTTACTGTTCATTTATGCATTCTCATTTTTCTTTAAGTGTTTGGTTATAACTTTATCAATTTTATTTATTTTTTCAAAGAAACAGATTTTGCTTTCATTGATTGTTCTCTTGTCTCTGCTTTCAATTCTGCTGCTTATTGGTCTTGTCATTATTGTTTACTTTTTTATTTATTTGCTTTCAGATAAATAATATTCTTTTTTCTAATTTAGTCACATAGAAGTTTAGGAAATTGATTTGAGACCTTGCTTTTTAAAAACTTAATGGTATAAATTTTCCTCTTAATGTTGTTTTAGCTGCATTTTACATGTTTACTACCTTTAACTAATGTTATGTATCTCCTTGTGGTTTTCTTTTGACTCATGGGTTATTTAGAAGTGTTTTATTTCATTTCCAAGTACTTGGGGAATTTTCCAGATAGCTTTTCATTATTTATTTCTAATCTAATTACATTTTAGACAAAGACATTGTTTTCATATTTTCTTTTATATTCATATTTTATGTTTATCACACTTAGTTTCACATATTTCACTACAGAAATATTCATGATTGATTTCTTGTGGCTTCCCCTGCCTTTACTGTGGGTATTATATAATACATTATATGTACCATCTAATCTTCCTAAAATCTGGAAAATTGTCAATTCTAAAGGACATCTGGCTTCAGGGATTTGGCATGAGAAAATGTGGAATGATTTTTTGATTCAAAATATATTTCTATTGTTTTTAGATTATCATTGATGTGAAAACACATAATTAAACAATTTAATAGAAAAACTTGAAGCATCTGAGGAATATTTCCCCAGACCATGGAGACCAGGGTTCCCAGACAAAAAACATAGCAATGATAAACTTATGATATAATAGTGTTGAGTTTTCTTTGTTTATAGCCACTTCTCTTATCAGAGACATCATTGGAAATAGTAGACTATCTGACAGGCAAATTTAGGTAACACTTCTTCTTTTGGCTTTTCTTTTCCTGGACATGATCAAAATTGTCAAATGTAATCTTACTGCTTTTCTGTGATAAGTACTAAAAACTCCAAGGAAATCTCTGAGGAGATAGAGAAGATAACAGTTCACGACAAATATCAACCTCATTCTGACTAGAGTTTTCTTGCTTATTGAAATACTATAATTGTCTATTGAAACTAAGAAAATTGCTTTTTGAAACCAAGAAAGTTGGCTGTACTAGAAGAAATTCTTATTAACACTATTCCTAAATCTGTAGTAATGAACCAGAGGCAAAGAGTACATTTAAGTGTCCCTATAATAGCAAACTTTAGCCCAGACTTAAATAAGTAATGCCAATCTTTATAAAAATACTATTGAATGAAAATGATAAATCAAGGGGGCCTCAATTGTGTAGGATGAGGAGAAAAGCCTGCAGATCAGCTAGTCAGAGTTAACCTTTTGCACTCGGATGTCGAGATTAAAATTACTCTTTGAATATATCAGTAATTTGAAATATAAAAAAATCTAAATAAATAAGTTTGTATGAAAAGAAACTCCAGTTTTTTATTCTACTGCCGCGCTTTGTAAAATATGGGGTATTTAAAAAATTAAATCCTGAGTAGAATAAAGGAATCGAGAAAAAAGCAAGCAAGTGCAAAGGGTTAAATTAGTAAATTCGATAGAGAATGTGTAAGTCAGCCAAACTGATGGGCAGGGAGAGGAAGCAGGCAAAGCTTTAACATGGGTGTTTTGTTTTGTTTTACTGTTGTTTTGTTTTGCATTTTCATTACTTATCCTAATATATAAAAACCCTTCCTTTATTTACTGTTGGAAAATCAGGCAGGCAGGCAGGTGAGCAGTTAGGAGCCAGCGGTCCCATATTTCAAGAGGGATCAGGCCTAAACCGGCAGTCAAACATCCCCCAAGGGGTCCCCGATTGGAGAGAGTGCAGGCTGGGCTGAGGGAACCCCCCCCCGCCTCCATGCACGAATTTCGTGAACTGGGCCACTAGTTGTTTAATAAGCACTGTAATCTGTGTGGAAGTCAATATTCAGTTACATAGTGTCTCCCTCAGATACATGGATTTGCTTGTACCTAAGTAAGTGCCAAATCATCTAGGTTCAGAATCATCTGAGCTGGCATTGGCTACACTTCATGCCTCCCATCCCCTGGAGCGCTGCATATTCTCGCATTGAAACAATTGATATAAACACTGATAACACAGCAGCTGTAACGATGAAGAAGCAGAACTTGATTTCCTTCTGTCCCGCCGTGTGACCATTTGGAGTTACAGTTGTGTTTAAGATTTAAAAGATTGAAACAAAGTGCAAACTGCTAAGTATAATATTTTTCAAGTGCAAGTCTTACTTCATACATGAATATTTTACTGAATTTGAATATCTTTATATTATTTATTGAATTTATTTGGGTACAGGTTCAAGTGTACAACTCAATAAAACACCATCTGCACACTGCATTGTGGGCCCATCACCCAAGCAAAGTCTCTCTCCATCCCCATTTTCACCCCTTTTGCCCACTCCACCAGCGCCCGCCCCCCACACACACACAGTGTCTGTATTAACATAGTTTTTATTATTTTAACCACAATAATTCAAGGAGCCAATAAAATTGTGGAAAGTGACTAGATATCATAAAAGTTGATGCCACAGCTGACCTGCACATTTTCCACTTGCCCAAGAACTAAAGCCCCCACCTTATTCCAGTGATGTTACAAAGAGAAACTCGCATGCTAATAAGGAAGATAGAAACTGGGAGTATGCTCAAGCAGAAGATCATCTGGTTAGCTTTATCTCTTTTTGAAGATTTTATTGTTAGTTTGATGTCACTGAGAGAAAAATATTAAAAGTTACTTTTAACCGGGTGCTGCTGGTGGTTATGCATTCAAGTTGAATTACATCGTCACTCTTGGATCCCTACTTACAAGGAAAAGTCCAGGAAGCTAAGAACAAGATGGATGCCCCATCTCCTGTGCTCTATGCAGGGCAGGGGGTAGCAAGGCACTCATTTTTCACTTTAATTTCATCTAGGTTTTTCATAAAGCTAGATTAGGGCTTTTCAAGAACAAGTTACTACCCTCAACCTTTAGTATGGATGTGACTGAGAAAATCCTGTTCTCAATCCACTTGCATTCTTTATTTAGGAAACATACACATTCATGTGCCTCAGTCTTTTTCATATATGAATTAAGCACTAGGGCAGAATGGACATTTGGATAAGTAAAAGCTACAAATGCATTACATGCTTTGAAGACAGACAAAGGCCCAGGCCGTGCTGCAGGCAGTCCTGAATAGAATGCTTAAGCTCTGTGGGAAATCAAGCTGTGCATGATTCTGTTCTAGCGCTGGCTACTTTTGGTTGCATTAAGTGACCACTTTGTGTGAAAGCAAAAGTTCAGCTCCCAAGTTGAGCGGTACACCTGAATGCTCTTGAAAATTGCCCTTATTTTATTTTCTTTCAAAAGTCTACAGTCTGCTGACCAGGTAAAATAATAGAACATACGGTCTTTATTTAATTTCTTCATGCTCACCGCCAAGACAAGAGGAGGTTGAGGAGTGAAGATCTCTTGGCTGTCTCCAATGCTTTCCTTTAATCTTCCTTTATTTACTAAGAGCTAATAAAAAAATCTCAAGTGCTTAACTCTCAAGCATTGTTTTTCTTCTGGGCACTGGTATTTGATTTGTTCCTTGGCCTGAACCCCTCATTCTTTTTACTGCTGAATGTGCTATTGTGAACCGCCTTTTAAATGCTATGTTCATTCTCCTTTCTTTCATACGTTTTTCAGCTTCAGAAGTTTGTATTTTTCCACTGTTTTTCAAATTACTCTAAGTTATTTTAAAATATAACCATCTTAGATTTATAAAAGTATAAAATGTAATTATAAGAGCAATAGTTATATGGACACTTTTGGAAAAGAAAAGAAAATAATTTAAAATCGTACTGCCCAATTACAGTTCTTTATTTATTCTCTTTTAATATGATTATTGCATTTTGCACACTAGCATTCAGAGTGTGTACAAAATTCTGCCCCCAATGGCTTTCTTTCACTCCACATTATCTTATCACCATGGTTCCATGCTTGCTAATTCTGTTTTGTAATTATTAGGTTGCACATTCAAGTGACATTGCCTGAATTCACTTAGCCTTCCTGCTACTAATAGGACATTTAGAGTGATAATATCTGTTTGTGTTAACACTGACAGGAGCTTTGTAAAGTCAAGCCTGCACAAAATTAATATTCAAGGATTAATGATGTGTGAAGTTTCAAATATGAAAATGACAAGTTATAAAAACTTTGTGACAAACAACTCAACAAGAACAACTCTCTTTGTTGTATCTTTCAAGACATACAACTGTACATTAGGGGAGTGGGGACAGATATGATTGAAGTATCAGCATTCTTTCAAAAAACTGTGTTACTAATATAATCATCCACCTCCATAAAAACAATTTCCTGCCATCTCTTTTCTGAAATGTATCCTTGAAAATGTGATTCTTGATATATCTGATCCCCCAAACAAATTATATTTATCTTAAAACATTTAATATTTGTACAATGTGAATATTTGTATCCTTATTATATAGAGAGTAGCCTTTGTAATATCTTCCCACGTTCTGATATTCACATATTCTAATATTTTATTTGGAGCATTTTAAAATTGATTTGTCCTTCTAAGAGGTTTGTATTTCTCTACAGACAATTGAAACTGAGAATGAGAGCTTAATAAGTCTGTATGCCTAATTACTATGAAGCTTGTTGATCACCTTGTTTTTTGATAACCAGGAAACAAAAACTTAGTCCTTTGTAAGTTATTCACTGCACTACCTCTTTTAAATATTGTACTTCTTTGTCTATCATTTTCGTTCTTTTAAAAATCCTTTTAATTTGTCAATAAAATTCTTAAAATATACAGAAATCCTCTAGGTTTTTAATATAATCAACTCCTAGACAGACTTGTTTTACCAATACCAAACCTTTTAAGAGTCTCACTAGATAATTACTTTTTCCTCACTCTTTCCATTTCTAATCTTTTTTTCCCTTTTAATACACTTTTTCTTACATTATATTTTATTTTATAATATGTTAGTATGCTGGTTTTGTTTTTGTGAATTGGTGTTTCTCTGGATATCTTTTTAAATAACCCTTTATTTAAAAATTTATGTCACTTCGTTTTATGTGTTTCTTTTGTGAGCAGCATATGGGTATATTTTATCTAATCAGATAATCTCCATGTTTAATATGTATATTAATTTTTGCATTTATTTTTACTGACAAGTTACATTTATTTCCATTGTCTTCTTTTTTTTTTTTTACTTTCGTTTCTTTTTCCTACTATTTTTGCTTCCCTTTTCTGACTTCTGTGGGATTAATAATTTTTAATCTGTTTTTCTTTTTAAAAGATACAATTTGCATACGGTGATAAATAGCAGTCTCATTTCATTCTTTTTTATGTGACTTTCCAATTTTCCCAGCACCATTTATTGAAGAGGCTTTCTTTTCTCTATTGTATGTTTTTGGCTCCTTAGTCGTAAATTATTTGCCCATATACATGTGAGTTTATTTCTGGGCTCTCAATTCTGTTTCATTGGTCTGTGTGTCTGTTTTTCTAACAATACCATGCTGTTTTGATTTTTGTTGCTTTGTGGTATAATTTGTAGTCAGGGACTTAGCTGGAGAAATAGGAAAAAGTATGTCTACTCCATCTTCCTGGAAACAAAATCTATGTATTTTAAAGTATTTGTCAGCTTTTTCTAGAATTTAATTTTAAGTGGGAAGCACTTAAGCAATGATTTAATTATCAATATTTTTTACTATGTTCCTTATATTAGATTTCTTCATCTCTTTTTGCATTTTGGTTTGCAAGCTCATTTGGAGAGGGAGATATCTCTCTCTCTCTCTCTCTCTCTCTCTCTCTCTCTCTCTCTCTCTCAACACCCATCTCTTTCTAGTAATTTTGTTGCTTTTTTCTCCATACCCTAGACCCTAATTTTCAAGCGGTTTCAAAATATAAACCAGGGCCCCTGCCCTTTAAATTGGGCAAGAGTTATCACAGACTTGGGCCTCAAGCCATTTGGTGATTTGTTTAAGCTCCTAATTGACCAACTATGCCTGAGTTCTCACACTCCCTTGGCCCACAGGCAACTGTGAGGTTTGGCCCCAGGCAATGAGTGGCAGAAAGTCTTTCCGCCTCCTTTAATTAGTGAGGGGGAGAGGATTTCCTGCTGTATCCCTAGCTTTAAGCAATAAGCCTGTTCTAGTGCATCTCAAGTAGAGATGGAGAATCAGGGGGTACTTCAGTCTCCCTTACTTTGCCGAAGCTCAACTGCCCGCTATCCGATCCAAATTCCAAAAGGTCTCTTGCTTCACCTCTGTCTACAATTTTACTTTTTTGTTATATTTCTGAACCATAGAAATGTTTACTTTCATCACGTGTCCTTCTTTTTATCGTTTTGGTATGTCACTGCCATGTGCTAGGAACAGAAGCTGCACCAAAGCATGAACTTACTGGGCCATCAAGATGGAACATTCAAACCTTTCTTAAACATGTTTTAGAAATACTTGAGGGAAGTAGTTTATATATGATAACAAGCCCCTAAATCCAAAATGAGCTCTGATTAAGTTAGTTTCATAAGAGAACCAGTTTTTTAAGTGACATCATCTATTTATTAGCCATTGAATATATAATTATGTAGTTCTCTTATATCCCCCCTTTACCTCAACCCATCATCCAAACATAGATAGATGATAACTTTCTATTAAATTGTTATTCATTATTATTGGGTAAATATAAGTCAAATGTTTACTATGATTAAACTAACTTTTTTTTCTAGTGCTAATAATTGTCTCATTTTCTTTTGCTTCGCTATCTTTTTACCTATGAATACTCCCAATGCCATATATTATGGCAATACAGCTTTCCATGCCATCAAATCTCTCAGTTCAAAAAGTTACCATTTTCCCCTTTTTGACACCGTCCCTAGTATCCTCCATTTTGATGGTTCATTAGGACCAGTTACTCTCTTGGACTTCTGACAGTTGTCTTCTTACAACTTATCTTTACCATGAACCTTCTCTTTTTCTCCTATGTTACATCTCCTGTTTCCAGGATTTTCCTTCTTTCTTGGTGTACCATGGTGTGACCCATGCTCCATGAACTTGCTATGAACAGAGGCATTGTTTTACGCTTCTTTTAAATGAATAGTTTGGCTAGTATAGCATTCTAGGTTGGAAATTATTTCTCCCCAGAATTTTGGAAATCATTGCTCCATTTTGTTCCAGCAACTAGAGTTTTTAAGTCCAAAATAGTTTTCATTGCTGATCTTTCATATATGACCTCAGCTTTCTCCCTAGAATATTTTAGTATCTTCTTATCATTTATGTGCTATAATTTCACAATGATGTGCTGTGAGGTGAGTCCTTTTATTCTTTGGATTATGCTTCTTGTTGGGTCTTTTCGATCTGGAGATGCATATGCTTGAGCTCTAGAAATCTTTCTTGAATTTTGTGGCAGACACAGTTAAACTCCCACTGGAATTATGTTTTTCCCCCCTTTACTATGGTCTGAATGTTTGTGTCTCCTCAAAATTCACACATTGAAATCCTAATCCCCAAGGGATGATATTAGGAGGTGGGTCCTTGGGGAAGTGATTAGGACATGATTGTAGACTCTTTAGCAATAGGATTAGTGTCCCTATAAAAGAGGCTCCAGGGAGCTTGTTGGCCCCATTCACCATGTGAGGACATAGCAAGAAGTTGGCAGTCTGCAACCTGGAAGAGGGCCTTCACCAGAATCCAACCATGCTGGTACCCTTATGGACTTCTAGCATCCAGAACTGTAAGCAATACATTTCTGCTGTTTACAAGGCACCCAGTATATAGTATTTTTGTTATAGCAACCCAAATGGACTCAGACATAATATGGAATTTTATTTTTCCCCTCCAGAATATTCCCCCCTCTTCGTATCCAGATAGGCAAGACGATAAGCTCTAATACACTAGGAGAAGTGACATGTTCCTCCAGGTCAAGACAATGAGGAAATGGATAGATGGTTCTATTCTCTTTTCCTTCATTTGTCAGATGGATGAAGATAATAGCAAGGTGCTGGGATGGTAGAGCCACAAGACAGAAGTGTCATGGGTGCCTTAGTAATCGTGAGGAGAGAAACAGCGTCGTGGTTGGTAACCAGGAATGTTATGTGAGCCAGAAATGTATTTTAGTTTATTAAGCCACTGATGTTTAGCAGTTTCTTTGTTATAACAGCCAGTGTTCCCTGACTGATACAGCTCTTTGAAATATTCTCCTGACTGCTTTTGCTGATTTTCATTTCTGGAATGCCGATCAGTGAGATTTATAAGACTTCCCAGATTAATATTCTAATTTCTTATTTTTCTCACATTGCTTCTCTTTGATATTTTTTTCACTACTAGTGAGATTTACTTGACAATTTCTTCCAACCACTCTATTAAAAACATTGGAAGGCAGGGGAATAGGGAAGGAACTTTCATATTTTTAGTTTCCAAGAGAATCTTTCTGATTCGTCCTCTTTTACAATATATAGTTCATGTTTGATTCAATATGTTCCTTATCTCTGAGGATAACAATTACAGGTTTTTAAATTATTTTCCTGCTTTTTATGTAATTTATTTCCTTTTTGTATGTGTGCATTAGAAGCTATTCCTTAATGTCTTATTATCCAGGGCTGCTGTGCTTCTTGATTGAAGTGCTAGAAATCTGATTGTAAGCTCTGTGTGGAGCCAGGGAAGCAGTTATGTGTCTGGGCAACTAGTGAGCTTCCTATAAGGCAATTGGATAGCCCACTAGCTTCTTCATTTGATGACCTCCAATCGTATATCATGGATTCTCAACTTGGCCCTGATGTTCTTGGAGCCATGCATATGCAGGGGGCTAAGTGGGGGTGCAGAATTAGGTTTCTATATTTTCATGCATGCCTGCATTTCACCTTAACCTCCATCTTAAAATGTGCCAGGTGCACCCCCAGTCTGAAGCCTCTCTAGTTCAATGTCTCCGTGGAATAAGACTTCAGTTCTTATTACAATGATTGAGGAGAAATAATTACCTGATAATACAGCTAAGGCTTGGTTGTGGACATTGAGCTGGGTTGGCCTATTGGGATGGTTCACATTCCCAGAGTTCTGCAGGTCAAGTGATGTATTAATGATTACTTTGGCCAAGATATAGGCAACACAGGAAAGATGAGTGCGGTATGGTTTGGGGTCCTAATTAGCTGTCCTATTGGCTAGAAAAATCCCAGGGTATCTCACTTTGAGGTTTTCCTGAAAGCAGAATCTGACATAATGACTTGAGTAGAACTTAATTTGGGAGGTGATATTTGAAACAGAAGAGAAGGAATGAGAAGAGTGAAAGAGGCAAGGGAGAAAAAGCCACAAAAGAATGAGTTACTGATTTGGTAAATAGTATGGGCAATTGGGGCTCAAACCCAATCAAGACCATCTGGGGACCCAAGAGAACATATATCAGAAATGTCACATCAAATGAAATGGAACTAAAGTAATGTATCTATTGACTCTCACTGTCCATTTTATAAGAGTCACTCCTGGGAGCATTAACATCCCTCCCACACTTCAGGGCAGTGGCTGTTCAAGGCCTAAAGGACCTCCCTCTGCTTTGGAGAGAGCCCCCATGGGGATGCTGAGACTGAGCTGTGGCATGCTGGCAGAATGTGTGGAGTGTTCACCCCAGCTGCAGGGAGATCGGCTAGATTAACAGCACATAGTGAAAGACGCTATGAGCATCTGCTACGTGGCGGTGGTGGAGGAAGAAAACCTAAGTGACCAAACAGAAGAGAGAAGCACCTGACTAGCTCAAAAGGGTCAAGGTCAGAGGGTTCATTCAGAGGTCCCCTAAGGATTCCAAAAAGGCCCACATGGTAAAGAGCCAGCTTTAAACATCTGTCAGACATGGAGAAAGCAAAGCTATCTCCAAAGGGGCCATCTCTATCCCTTCTCCCTTCCATTTCCTACTCCTCCCTATGCCCAGATGCTTGAGCCCCTCTGGCCAACATACTGGGGTTTGGGGAAGAGGAGAAATCCAAGTCCATGCCCTCTTCCTCCACTGGAGACTTCAAGCCTGGGGAAGTAATGAAGTGCTGCCTTTAAATCAATTTTAGAGTTTTCATTAATATCCTGGATTGGATACTGATTTGTGAACCAAGAGTGTTTATAGCTCTATATAACCATAAGAACTAGAACTACATGTGACCTAAGAATAAGCAGAACATTTTCTATCTTGGGGCAGGAGACATCCAACCCTTCCAAATAAAGTTCTTTAGAGAGTGTGGGAGATAAAGTTGTATTTTGATCGCAGCATTGGTTGTCCTTATTTGATCTACATTTATCAGGCCATTTTAATGGAATAAAATTCATCTTTGCTTTTTTTCCCCCCTGGGGGATGATATTTTCCAAAACGAAAAAGATGATGAAGGATATGAAAGATAGGAAGTTTGGCTTGAGGCTATGAGAAAGAATCCAAACTCCTTACCACTGCTCACAGGCTTGGGGTGGTCCTGAGCCTACTTATCCCTCCTAGTCATGTAATAGTCTCTCCAATTCTATGCTCTAGGCACACTGAGACTCATTCACCAGAATGTAGTTCACCCCAGTCCTCCAGATTGATTCTCTCTCCCCTCCTCCCATCTTCCGCCTCCTATATTAGGTGCACCTAATTACTTATTATTTGCTAAATCTCAACTTAAATGTTGCCTCCTCCAAGAAGACCCCGCCAAGCATCAAAGTTTATATCACATGTCCTTTAGGTGCTGACATAGCCCCTGGTGCTCCGTCTCTCCCAGCGCCTATCACTACTGCATTTACCTGTCTGCTTTGCGGTACACTCTCTGCCCTCACCCACTACCACAATCTCTGTAAGAGGTGGTCTCTCTGGTTCACATCTGTCGCCATGGCAGCTAGCATAGTGAATGGCATAGGGTGGGAATCTTTGTCAAATGAATTAATTTATGGAAATACTTTCATAAAATGTCTGACAAATGCACACATACTAAACTACAGATTTTTTAAAAAATCAGCATGCAGAAAACAATAAAATGACAAGATATTGGAATCGTCCTGGAAAATTCAGGATGCCTGGCGGCTATATAATACATGGCCCTAAGAGAATGTTTCTCAAACTGTGGTCCCTGAACCAGCAGCATCACTGGGGAACTGGATAGAAATGCGCATGCTCAGCACCTCCCTCCAATCAGAAACGCTGGGGGCAAGGTGCAGCATCTGTGCTTAAGAAGCCCTCCATGGCACACTCAAGCTTGAGAACCACTGCCCTACTATTTCAAATGCCCCTCCCTGCCAAGCACTTAAGTCATTTTTGGAAGGAGGAGGTTGTGCTTATTAAACATCCCTGCAAATCGAGACCCATGCGACCTTCTTCTTCTTGATGCCATTCACGTTAACCATCCAAACTAAAGACCGTCCAACACAGTCCATTACCAGAGGCCTCAGCTGGAAAGGATTACAACTGAGCGGCACGGTCAACAGCTACAGACGGGGCCCAGGTGTGTGCATCTGGTACTCCTGGCTAGGAAAGCACCGGATTACTTGCTTCATTTAATTCTACATTTTAACAGCCTGACATTTTAAACTACAGGGTTGGGTTTTTAATCAGATGGGCCCATCACTGTACCTCTCTTGGCATGACAACTTACTTTGTGGGAGAGTTGAATTAGCAAGGGTGTTAAGCTTCAGGTTTGGCCACGGGGAGAGGAAGTGACACTTGAAATGTTTGGCCAATCCATATGTGATCTTAAGATGTGAAATCAAAACCTTCAGGTAGAAAAAAAAACCCAAAAAACAGAAATCACCCAGAACCTTCAGTGAGTATTGGCTGATTCCTTCCCAAGGAGGTTTTATGTTTTTTTAACCCTATCAAGTTTAGGGAGATGGAAAGTTTTGTATCTTGGATCAGATTTTATGTTGTCCATGAGGATCACCAATAGGACCAATGGGACAGACTTAAGATGCTGGATGGAAACTAAGTTTTTAAATGAAGTAAAAAAAAGATGAATACACCAAAACACAAACAAAAAATAAACAAAGAGCCAAGGAAATCAAAATGAGTGAAAATTTTTTCAGTTCAGGCTAACAAAAAACAAATAATAAATAAACAAATAATATGCCAGACACTATGTTGGGGAAGAAAAAAGAGAGGAGAGTGAAAATGCTCACCATCTCAGCACTGAATTCTATCTACTTATTCTCCAGAGCAGCTCTGTCCAATAAGGAAGCTGGTAGCCAAGAGAGGCTAATTAACTGAAAATCAATTAAAATAAAATGAAATAAGAAATCCATTGCCTCAGTCACACAATCCACATTTCAACTGTTCAGTAGCCACATGTGGTTTTCATATTGAACAGCACAGGGTGCCCTGGGCACCACCTGGTGACTAAAGAGGGATAGAATCTAGTTCCTGTTGTCCAGGGACATATTTTAGAAAATATGTAAGGCCAGAACACAACTATGATGAAATGAGAAAAATAGGCAATGTGAGAGAGGTATAAACTAAGGCATTAGGTCACCAGGACTGCTGTGCCTTGTTAAAAATACAAATGCTCTAGTCCCATCCTCAGAGAAGAATGTTCTTTGGTTCTGAGAGAGGCTGCCAGCATCAGGCACGTATCTCAGGAAGCAGACACCTGAAAGATGGCTGTTGGATAGAAAGAGGCAAGACCGCAGGGGAGAAAAAGCATTCTCCTATAGGTAAAGAGTAGGAGGATTTATAAACTAGCACTGGCATAACTATATGTGTATATTGATCAAACCACATTAGCAACTTAACTAGTGACTACTATCAAAACCTCCCAACTTGATCTGTATTTGATTCTTCAAAAGCCAAAAGAACAGTTTAAATCCTTAAAATTTAAACTGAGCTCAGGAGTTAGTGAGATCTGAATGGAATTAATAGGGAAACCAATCCTGAAGTCACCAGAACGATTCAAAGGCCTTATGCCAAGCAAAAGACAATACAGCCAATCCTTTGTGGACAGATAAGTCATCTATTATACTTATCAAGCTACTAATTAATATAGGGAAATCAGTAGTCTTAAAGGAATAGCACACTTTAAAAAAAAAAAAAACAGACAGAACAACTTTGAAATACAGGAAAGCACTCCTGGGGAGTACGATATATAAAGCTGAGAGCAGCTGGCAAATATTACCTCAAGATGCTGCACTTACCAGATGACAAAAATGCCGAGTCTTAGCCAGTGAATGACATTCTGAGCCCATAGTGTCAGGAAGTATCTCCTGGCTCATCAGTTGGTGATAATGGCTTTAACATCAATGGCTGATGATTTGGCCAGTGAGCTAGACTCTGCTCCTGTGTGTGAAAAAAAAAAAAAACACACCGGGAAATCGGCATTCGTTGACCTAGATAACATCGCAAAATGAAAAGCACATAAGTATTAAAATTCTAACTTTTTCATTCTCATCCTGAATTTCTTTTTTGTTCATCTGCTCTGGGATATTGCAAACTCATCTTTTATTTCTTTATCTTTTCTCTCCTTCCTTCCTCCTTCCCTCCGCCCTTTTCTTCCTTCCTTTCTCTTTCCCTTCCCTTTCTCCCTTTCTTCCTTTCTTCTTCATGCCCATCTTTTCTTTCTTTGCTTTTAAATTTATTTTTAAAAGATTTGAGATGAAGGGGATTGCTTGTTCTTAACAGGATAAAGCAAGTAAAGAACAAGAATGTGGATTCACTCAAGGCTGTCTTAATTTCCTTTGTTTGAACAGATCCCCTCACCACCACCGGAATACCTTCTTTAATGACAAACAATTTCCTGCTACACTGGATTCCAAGACCTTAATCCTTATGAAGGGCCATGCAAATGTTAAATTTGTAAGTCATATGCAGTTGTTCCAAGGAATTTTTATTGAGTTTCATTGGACATGCAGGCTAAAATGCAATTTCTGGCTTTTATTAGACACTAAAAGTCTATGTTTCAACTAACTCAACAAAGAAAAATTTGGGTGCAATACATAGCAGATGGGAGGAAAAACCATCATGTAAAACTGTACTGGTTATACACTGCCCAGCTCCAGGGAGAAGCATTTACAGAGTCTTTGAAGTGAACAGTGTGCCCCCAGGAGCTGTACAGTGCACAAACTGCTCAACTGCTCATGACAGCTTTAACAGGAAGCTTTCTATGTCATTAGCATAGGTTATAGGTGTACTCAATTAAGTATTTGTTTGGTACTTATCATGTGTAGGCTCTGTACCAGACCATGGTAAGCAAGACTGATTAAGTCTCTGTCCTCATGGAGCTAATACTTTATTAGGAGGATCAAATAATTAAGCAAGCACTCGTGATTAAAGCATGATAAGTACTGTGATACAAGAAATACAGAGTGCTATGAGGTCAGGGGAGAGTCCTGCAGGAATTTATGGTTATTTTGAAATATTAGAGATGAATAGGACTTAAGCCAAGAGAGTAGATATGTTTGGGGTGCCAGTTTTGTTGAAGCCAAGTGCACTTGTCCTATCAGTGCCCATGGCAGAGCCAAGCCATTCAGAGGTCCTTCTTGGGGAAGATGTCATCTCCATACAGTCACATGGCAGCTGTGCTTTGTCCCTGCCTAGTGACACATGTCTCAAATGTTATGCTTTGTCCTAAAGTAATTAGGGTACTTTACTCCACACTCATTGTGGGAGCCCCCTGAGAACAGACGGTGTCTTAGCTCTTGATGTCCTGTTATTCTATCTTTGCATGTGGTAGGTGTCCAATTAACATCGAGAGAAAATAATTAAATATCGTCTAACTTAAGGTAAATCAGTGTGAGATAAAGACTTGGGAATTTTATTTTTCCTTTTCCCGGCCTTTCAATGAAGTTAAACCCACACAGATATCTAATTCAGGCAGACATAGAGCCTGTTCGTTTTTCATTTTATTTCAGTTGTGCTATTAGTGAATGCATAGGAGCAGTTTCCTGATATTGTAACAAGACAGAAAAGGACATTGAAACAAATAATGATATTTGCAGCAAAAGACTTATGATCTCATGTTTTGATTCCAATCTTATAAACACTTGAAAGTAGCTTTATAGGTGTCTTGGGCTAATTCTGAGAGAGCATATAGTTCTCGTGCAGTCATTGGAAAGCAAACACAGTATCCTGTTCCAATAAAAGTTTCAGACATGGCAGTAAATCAGGCTTGCCTTTCAGAATACAACATTAGGCCATCGGTTTGGGCAAAGCATTTGGTAATACCATTGAGACACTGAAGGCAATCCTCATAACCCACATATATGCACAGTTCCAAAGGCAGCTTTATGTTAAAGCCAGGACATGGCAGTGGCATGCAGGCAGGTTTTTTTAACCTGGTCTGGAGAAGACCAGAGAGACAGACAGGCTGAAATCCATGAATAAGATTACCTTTGCCTTGAGACTAGAAGAGTAGCTTTTCTGAAAACTCATAATATTTCCATATCTCCACTGTTAAGTGGGAGAATGTTCTTAGTTTATTTCCTTCAACTTTTAAAAATGTAAATATGTTAGATTGCAAATCTGTGCATTGACCTAACACAATTTCACCATTCTTTTTTCTTATTCATGACACATGGCCAGCAAGAGTGAGGATAAGTGACCTAAAAAAGTGGACTTTCCTTGGTTGATCTCTCCACCTTAATCAATAAAGAAATTTTTTAAAAAAGAGTGGACTTTCAGCTTGCATTTAAATCAAGAGATTTTATTTCCAATTTTCTCCTGGTTTTTGGATTATAATTTCTCACAAGATGTTTCCAGAATAACAATGCCAAATTTGGTCATCCATAACAACAGTGATGTGAGTTAGAGAAACACTGGCCTGCAGGTTTCTTTGGAGAACAAATTCCGATTTCATGCTGCCAGTATCCCATATTTCTTGGGGGAAATATGCCAGAATCTTTGATTTTTTTCCTATAGGGACACTCAATAAAAATGAATAAAGTTACCCATTTAAAAGCCTCTCATTTGCTGTATATTCTCATTACATTAAAGTCTGATGATCTTGGATTACACAGGCTGTTTCAACACTTAATTTTTCATGGTTTCTTGAGACTTTCCACAAAGCAAATACACTTTTTTTGATGCAAATAATTGATGTTACAACACAGATATAAATGTCTTTACAATTGAACATCTTTCCATGTTAGCTTTGTATATAGTTGTCCAGTGAATATTTTAAATAAAGGAATGAATAGCTCTGCAAACATTATCCGTATCAATCAGCCAAAATATGCTAAGGCCGGACTGTACCTTGGATAATTTTCAAACAACATACTTCCAATTGCAAAAAGCAGTTCAAACCACTGAACATCTTCACTCCACTGCTGCTCTGCTCCCGAGGTCTCTTCTCTCGCAAACCAGCCCAGATCCCAGGCAGAGTCAGTGAAGTGACTGTGCCAGAGTCATCTCCGTGGGTGGTCCCATTCTTCATGACATGTGAATGTTTACCTTGCTCTGCAGGAGTCTCAGTCGCTTCATCCTCTCCCCTGGCTGAGCCCTCAAGGTTCCTACAAATATTGTTCTTCCTAACTGAAGGTTCAGTCCTGTGCTAGTTTCTAGAACCAAGCTTTCTCTTTGTTGGGAGGATTTAAAGAATTTTGGTTTAATACCTAGAAAACCCTTTCCTACTTATTTGGCTGCCATTTTGGCTCTGATCTTGCCCCCTGTTCTTTTAACTGGATTTCTTCTATTTTCCCAGTATGTCACCTCACCTGTGGCCTCCTGGCTCACCTCTTGGGCTTGATCTGTATCTCAGTAATTGGAACGAGCTCAGCCTCCTTAGGAATGTATTCTCTTCTTTCCTTTTGGTACCTTAAAGTGGTGTAGGGCTGTACTCTCTTGCTCCCTATGAACTCAGGGAAGAACATTCCTGCAATCTCCTGCTAGCCTGCTGCTGAGATTGCTGAAAATCCCCATTGCCAATGAACGTGTCCCATTTTACAGACACTCCACTAGATCTCCTAATCCCTGCTTTCTGTAGCCATGATGGCTGGGTGCTGAAATCTACCTGTATTAGTTCACGTCCTCTGAGAAGTAAATGCTGGGATAGGACAAAGCGTGTAAGGATTTCATTAGAGGGTATGCCTGTGTGAAAGAACTAGGGTGAGAAAGGGAGAAGGCTGGGAGAGCATTCAGATTGTGATGTCCGATGGCTCCCAGTGAAGGAAAGAAGGGGAGAAGATGGAAGCTTCTAGTCTCCCCCTTCAGTGTTAGGAAGGTTTGGGAAAACTATCAGGGCATCTTAACCAAGTCATCTACGAAAGGGGTACTGTGTCCCTCAGGATCGGGCCTACCTTAATATCCCCTCATCAGTTAGCCATTGGGAGGGAGCAGCCTGCCATTGATTCCAGAGTGCAGCAGCTGGGACCCTTGGCCAGTTACACTGCGTGGCCAGATTATGATGATCTCTGAATGCATAATAATCTGGCCACTCAGTGTATATCCTATATAATAAAAGGCTAATATGCAAATTGCCCCCTTGACCAGGAGTTCTATATAATAAAGGCTAATATGCAAATTGTCCCCTTGACCAGGAGTTCTATATAATAAAAGGCTAATATGCAAATTGTCCCCTTGACCAGGAGTTCTATATAATAAAAGGCTAATATGTAAATTGTCCCCTAGACCAGGAGTTTGACCAGCAGGCAGGCCGGCCAACCGCCCATGTCCCCTCCCCCTGGCCAGGCTGGCTGGACCCCACCCATGCACGAATTCATGCACTGGGCCTCTAATATATATACACTGAGTGGCCAGATTATTACACGTTCAGAGATCATAATAATCTGGCCACTCAGTGTATACCTCCTGTAGTCACAGGTCTGCCAGATGCATGTTTGTGGCCTTCACCACCTGTCAGACTAGACCTTCTTCTAGCTCCGGAAGCTGGGTCTATCCCCCAGAAGCTAGCCCCACCCAGTAAGCATGCTGCTTTCCCTCCAGGTCCCAGCATCTCTCAGCCTGCCGCATCTGGCTGGAGTCAAAGGTCAGCCAGGCCATGCCTTATCACAAGAAGCACTAAGTAGCACTTGCATGTGCAAATTCCCTCTTGGCATTTCTTAGAGAATGCATGTGTTTCTAAAACCCAAATTCCAAGAAAAATTAGTTGAGACATTGGGGAAATGAGAAAAGGTATTATAATTCTCCCCCAAGAATTAAAACTGAACAACCAACATAGAGACATAACTGGCTTCATGAAAGCCACTGACACAAAGTCAAAAGTAAGAGCAGGAAACTGATGCATGGAGTCAAAGAACAAGGTCAGCATTTTAGGAACTGGGATAGGAGAACAGAAAAGTGGTCATGAGCCCATCATTCAGCCTTCCTTTGCAGCTGTTGCCATGTTATACATGTGTGTTCAATGCAAATAAAATATTAATGAATTGATATGCATAGTATACTTTATACAGATTATATGACTGACATTCAAGAAATGACAATTTTTGAATCAAAATAAGCCCCTGATTGGTAATTTCCATGTATGACTCTGTGTTGTGTTGGTAATCTAATAAGGAGATCGGAATGTAAGGTTATTTGTATTCTACCTAACTACACTTGCAAGCATTTATGCCTAACTACACTTGCTGGCATTCCACTGTTTGAATGTTTGTTACAGGACACAATTCTTTGTAAATAATGGTAAATTGAAAATTCTGTATTTATTAAACAATCTTGGTATCTATAATCCTATATAATAAAAGTATAATATGCTAAGTGTCCGAGCAATTGGCCGACCGTTCAGTCAACAGTTCGGCTGACCACTCGACCAGTCACTATGACGCGCACTGACCACCAGATGATCCAACCAGTAGGTTAGCTTGCTGCTGGGGTCCGGCTGATTAGGATTGAGCAAGAGGGCCGGACATGCCCTGGAGGCCTCCTGCAGTCCCTCCCCAGCCTGCTGGCCCCCATTGGCCCCAATCAACCCAATCGCTGGCCAAGCTGAGGGAACCCACCCATGCACAAATTCGTGCACCAGGCCTCTAGTAATTAATAAAGAGTATAAAGAATGTTAGAAGTATTTTAACAATAATGCATAATAGAGAATAACTCATGAAATTCCCCAGAATTCTAATTTCTTGTTCTGAGTCCTGAAGATTGAAAACGCTGAGAGATGAAGCTTGGGAATTCTCCAGAATTGAGTAGAGAAATGGCGATGACTTAAATGAGCATGCTGCTCTCACCTTATCCAATCAGAATTCAAGCCTCTTAGCTAATCAGAACCTCAATCTCACAGCTCCTTCACAATAAGGAAAATAATCACATTTTACAGCTTTCAATTGTAAATCTTCCCATTTTAGAAAAAGACAATATGTTTTCATTTCAGTTATTTGTCCTCTGTAGGGATTCACAGCCACATGGCTAAAAAGGAGATACTACAATTTAATAAAAAGAAAAGTGAATCATTTAACCATGATATTGCTGCAGAAGGTTTCATGCACTTGACCTTTGATGAATGTGTCATCTTTCCAAAGCGTTTTTCCTGATTCTACTCCAGTGCCTTGGTTTGCTTGGACTGCCCAAACAAAATATAACAGACTGGGTAGCTTAAACAGCAGACATTTATTCACAGTTCTGGAGGCTGGAAGTCCAGTATCCAGGGGCTAGCCAATCTGGTTCCTGGGCAAGGCTTTCTTCCTGGCCTGCATGCTTCTGTGTCCTCACATGACAGCGACAGCAAGCTCTCTGATGTCTCTTGCTAGAAAAGCACTTTTCCTATCATGAGGGCCCCACCCTCATGACCTCATCTAATCCTAATTACCTCCCGTCTCAAATACTACCACACTGGCAGGTTAGTGCTTCAACACATTAATTTTCGGGAGACACATTTAGTCCATATCATCCAGCATAGCTTTCCTGAGACCCGCACAAGCTTATAAAGATGGTGTCCAACAGGTGAAGGGTGACTGGGCAGTAACCACCTCTTTTCCTTGGTGCTCCTAATTCTCCTTTGGACACCAGTCTATTAGTGTCCTCATGGGGCTCTTCTCTGGGATTTGGGCAGGGAGAGAAGGGATCAGCACACACCCGTGTGAGGGCATACCATCATCAACTTTCATCCTTTCTACATCCTTGGTGCAAGCCCTCTTCCATTTTACAGAAGAGAGACATTTGGGGTTCAAACAGTTTCAATAATTCCCATGCCCATGTCACACAAACAGCAAGGATTAGACCTCGTTTTTTAAAGATAAAATTTACATGCCACAAAATTCACCCTTTTAAAGCATACAGTTCAGTATTTTTTAGTATATTCACAAGGTTGTGTAACCATCACTACTATAAAATTTTGGGACATTTCATCACCACAAAAAGAGACCCTTTACCCATTAGTAGTCATGCCCCAGGCCCCTCCTACTTGCCCCCGAACACAGTTAATCTCCTTTCTGTCTTTATAGATGTGCCTATTTGGGGCATTTAATATAAATGGAATCATACGATATATTGTCTTTTGTGTCTGGCTTCTTTCAGTTAGCATATTTTCAAGTATCATCCATGTTATAGCATGAATCACTGCCTCATTCTTCTTTATGGCTGAAAAATACTCCACTGTATGAACACACCACATTTTGTTTACCCACTTACAACTGATGGGCATTTGAGTTGTTTCCACTTTTTGGTTTTTATGAATAATGCTGCTATAAACATTCATGTACAAGTCTTATGTTGACATTTGTTTTCCGTTCTCTTGGGTATACACCTGGGAGTTGAATTGCTGGGTCATGTGGTAACTCTATCTTTAACTCTTTTTTATTTTATTTTATTGTTTAAACTATTACAAATAGTAGTACATATGTCCACTTTTTTTCCCCATTGACCTTCCCCCTGCCTCCCCTACCCCCAGGCACATGCCCCCCCCCACAGTGTCTTGCATCCATTGGTTATGTTTATATGCAAGCATACAAGTCCTTCGGTTGATCTCTTACCTCCACACCCCCCCCCAACCCTCCCAGCATTCTGCTGTAGTTTGACAGTCTGTTTGATGCTTCTGTGCCTCTGTATCTCTTATCTTTAACTCTTTGAGGAACTGCCAATCAACCCAGTTTTGAACTGTCTATGTTTGGTCTGTCTAGGTTCTTCTCACCACATCAAGCAATCATCACAATTCCTTTCAGCCTTTGCTACACATTCTAAGCACGTGGGGACCTTTAAAAATATATTGAAGTCTAGGTGTCCACTGCAAAAGATTCTGACTTAATTGGTCTAGGGTGGAGCTCAGACACTGGTGTTGGTTCAAAGCTCTGAGCGGCTTCTACTAGAAAACCAAGGTTGAGAATGATCATGTTATACTATTCATATTCTCTGTCTGTGGACCTTTCAGCTGGGGCCAGCCTCCCTAACATTAATTAAAAGAAATAACTGGCTAACCCTGAATGGGGAAGTATTGCCTATCTCTTGGCCATGTGGTGTTTTTGGAGAGTAAAGATGCACAGGTCCCTGATGGAGACCATCACAGACTGGCTGGTCCCTTTGGCCCATGTACATCAATGAAGGTAACTGTACATCATTGTTGTCTGTTCACCTCACAACAACCCTAATGATGGCCACCCAGTTTATAGTTAAAACTCTGCAGCTTGGAGAGTCAGAGGACCTCGTCCAAGGTCCGTAAGTGGTAGACATGGCATGTGAACTGCAGCTCCACAGCCCTCAGTCTTACCTGCTTTGTGATATTGATTCTATTGAAATAAACAACCTTAACAGTGATAAAAAATATTTCTTCACCTTCATTACTGCAAAAACATCACTAAACAATGTACTCTTTATGACCAAAACCAAAATACTCTGGTGAGAAATGAACCAAAGAGTTTAAAATTTGGCCAAAGGCACCAAGAAAATAAATACTGATATTAAAGAAATTCAGATATCCTGGCTTGCAAACTTGTGTACCTAACCCTAGGGCACAAGGTGTTTTTTCTCTGTACACATGATGGACATATTTAATGTTTCTTTTCTGCTCTGGGGATGGGGCTTCTGATAATAGACCATGTCTGATAACATCACCCTGAGTCTGAGAGGAGTGTGGAAGGTTGAAAAGCTTGCTAAAAGTTTACCCGCACCGTGCAGCCTGGGCTACTGTCTCCTTCCACCAACCCAACCATCTCACTTTCAAAACTGTCTCTCTCAGTAGCCTCTGGTTTTATTTAATTTACTGCACTTGGAATTTGATAAGTTGCTGGCTAGCTTTCACATTCTTTTGGGTCCTCGTAATTCACATATTATCTTTCAGCTTTCAGTCTTTTGAATCTTCTAGTTACTCCTGGAGGAAAGCTGCTTTAGTGTTTTATCCAGTTAATACCTCAAAAACGTAGTCAGAGTCAAACACAGGGAGATAGTCTTACCCAGAAGTGTCATTGCGGTCCAGACACTCCTCAATGTCCAACATTTGGGGAGGTCCAATATTGCCCATGGGCCCCACTAGGGATCTGCAGATGAAAGAAAATGACCCCACCCTACAGGAGCTCACATTTTTGTGGGAAGGACAGACAATAGCTGGTTACAAAATACTATAAGCATTCTGACAGAAGTATGTATGTGGAGCCGTCCATGCCCACGGTTGGGGCAGCTCGCACAGACTGTGGTAGCCAAGGCCATTTTCTAACTAGAGGTTGTGGAACATGATAAGTAAAGAAGAGGGGCAATCATATTCCAGGAGGCAGGAGGGCATCCCCAAAGCATTGGTGATGAGAGTGGGTGTGGCTCAAACACAGAGTCGGGGGCATGGAGTGAAGAGATATAAAAATGATTAATCCTTATATAGTCTTAATACATGCCATGAGAAGTTCTTCCTGCTTGATGACTCCTAGTAATTCTCACAGCACTTGAGAGGTTGGTATTACTATTCACCCATTTTAGAGAGGAGGAAACTAAAGCAAAGAGAGGTCATGGTACCCAGGAAGAGATGAAGCTAGGATTCAAACCCAAGGTAGCCTGGTGTCGGGGTCTACAGTTTAACTCTACCAGGCTGGTGTGGAAAGCTTTGCCAATTCATTCATTTCATTAGTTCATGTGTTCACTTATCTATTCATTCATTAATTCAATGTATATTTACTGAATGCTACCACATGTTAGGCATGACGATAGACTTGAAGACGAAAGAGACAAGGCCCTTGAATTCTACCCTTAAGACCATGGTGTAGGCAGGGCAGTGGGCAGGTAACCATTTAATTAAAATGTAATGGAATAATAATAAGACAGTGCCTTCTGGTGCTAGAGTCTAATAGGAGGAAATGCTATAAAAACAGAAAATACTAAAGCAAGTAAATTCAATCAAAATCATGGCAAGGAATTTAGGCTCAGCATTGGACCTAATGTGTAAGTGGGCAAAGATGGGCAAAGAATATATTGTTACACAAAGAAGAGAAGGAATACAGTCTGGAGATGCTGATGCCAATGTACAGGTAATATAATTTGATATAAAGGGTTAGATGGAGCAGAGGACAGGGCAGGCTTTCTGGGCTGGTGAGTGGCTCCTGAGGCACCATGCCTAACACTTGGGTCTCTATCCAAATCCATCATGGCTTTTCTGTATGACCGAGAGAAGCACTGACCTAAAGGGATATAGTTCTGAGTTCTTCCCGGAACACACCCAATTAGTATACTCTGGTCTCAAATGACAATGGCTTCGGCAAACTGGGCACAAAACACAAGATCTCATGAACTCCTAACTGACTGACTTGCCCCACAATGGACACAGCTTACCTCCCCTGACCCCTCCAGAACTTTCCAGTGACAGGAGAGGGGAAACTACTGGGCTTAGAAAGTTTTCCTCTAAAACTCTTTCTTGAACTTGAAGCAGGGACAACACTTTCCAAAGCAGCTTTTTCTGCTCGACCAAAGGTATAATTTTTTCTCTAGGAAGTGAAGGTACCTCATGCTGGTGTAATCGAGTTTCCCTGGGAAGAAGCCGATGCCCCCTGGGTGGTCACTGCTGCTGAAAAATTAAATGCAGATGTTTGGCAGGTCGCCTCCCTATGCA
The DNA here is from genome assembly GCF_027574615.1 of Eptesicus fuscus. Lineage (NCBI taxonomy): Eukaryota > Metazoa > Chordata > Mammalia > Chiroptera > Vespertilionidae > Eptesicus > Eptesicus fuscus. The sequence continues at coordinate 3,353,222 of NC_072473.1, forward strand.
TCCTGCTCTTTGTTTTTCCTCAGAGAGAGATGAAGTGGCTTCAGGACGTCTGTAACGTTGGGCCTACATACTCTTAACAACATGTCCACGTGGTTTGCTGTTACACAAGCCTCTGAAATTAATCGATCAACCAGTGAATCCATCAGTCACGGGATGATAGCCCACTTTGGCTCTCCCTTCTTCCAGCCACTGTGCCAGCAAATGGTCCCAGCACTGTGTCCCTTCTTACTTGAGAAATGATCATGGGAAAATTTACCAATTTGTGAAATGCAGATTTTTAAAATTAATTTCAGAGAGGGAGGGAGAGGGAGAGATAGAAACATCAATGATGAGAGAGAATCATTGCTTGCCTACCTCCTGCATGCCCCCGACTGGGGATCGAGCCCACAACCTGGGCATGTGCCTTGACCAGGAATCTAACTTTGACCTCCTGGTTCGTAAGTCGGCCCTCAACCACTAAGCAACACCGGCCAGACTGAAATGAAGGTTTTTAAAGCTGTGTTCTTACTTACTATTTTAAGAAACAAATGTTGACCATTTTAATCTTTCAAATTAAAGGGAAAAGCAAGGGCCATAGTTATTGTCCTAACATGGTGGTATTAGGGGAGAGTGAAGGATATTGATTTGCTATTACATTGACCTATTGATTTTTGAGAAATTATGAGTGGGAAAAGGAATAGGTTTAACTTATAAAACTCACCTTTACAAATATCTCATTTATTCTATGCATTTACCCAGCAACTCCATTCTTTTATTTCCTGTCATTTATAACACAACTCCTCTAAAGAAGTGTCTGTACTCTGAGCCGGATTTCTCTTTTCCAATAAACTTTATGCTACTTCAATTTCTTTATCTCCCTATAAAACCCATTCACATGAAAACCTCCCAAACACAAAACAAGTCAGCTCTGCTTCTAGGCTGAAAATAGGTTTCTTTTCAAATCCTCCACTCTCTCATTTTAGGACCATGTTCTAATTAGACTTGTGCCTCAATTCAAGGCTGGCTTCTTATCCTAGCTCATGGCTACGCTCTTCCATGGTGGGTCCTTAAACAGGCCAATAAAACCTTAATGAAAACACTGTCTACAACTTCATTCTGCAGCACAAATACCAATCTATTGTTAGCTATTATTTGCAGTCAGCGGTATTTTCTAGCATCAACAAGCCAGCCCAGATCCAGTACAATGCCAAAAAACCATCATGATACACAATGAAAACACTGTATCTCTACTCTTCCTCATCAGGGCCATATACAGAGAGTACATGTCCATGTGCATGCTGTGTACCCTTTCACCACACAAATGTCACTCAGTCATCTTGCACTTCTATAATTGTGCTCACTGAATGCGCTGCCTCCCTAAGTGATAATAGTAGGTTAGGGTGATGGATTGGTCTGCAAGTGCATTCCCTTTCCAATGGTAAAGCCTGCCAGCAACTTTTGAGTAATTACGGGGTGGAGAGAGGAATAAGTCAAAGTTTTAAAATCACCTTCAAAACATGCAGTTATTTCTTCCATCACCCAATCCTTCTCCAGATACTGCCCCATTGCTCAACTTCCTTGTACAGACCCCTTCAAAGTGTTGTCTCTACTTCCTATGTCCAATTTCCTGCCTCTCCAACGCTTAAATCTCCCCTGATCAAGCTTTTGTAGCCATCACTCACCAAGACTGTTCTTCTGAAGGTTCACTAGCTACTTCCACATCACTAAATCCAACCTCAGTCCTCATCATGCATGGCTTATTGCAGCATTTTGCAAAGTGCATCACCCTATCCCCTTGAAGCACTTGCTATGCCTGCATGCCAGGATACCACGCCATTCTGCTGTTCCTGCTGCCCCTCTGGCTGCTGCTTCTCAGACTTGTTTGCTGGTCTCTTTTCCTTGCCTTGACTTTTTAAAAAAGTGAGGTGAAATTCACGTAACATAAAACGAACCATTTTATTTTTATTTTTTAAACCTTTATTGTTGAAAGTATTACATATGCAAGTGAACAATTCAGTGGCGTGTAGAACATAATATTTTACAGCATGACCTCTCTCTAGTTCCAAAATGTTTCTATCATCACAAAATGAAACCTTATACCCAGGAAGCAATCTCTCCATTCCTCCCACTGCCTAATCCCTGGAAACCATTCATCTGCTTCCTGTTTCTACGGATTTAACTATTCTGATAATTTCATATAAATAGGATCATATAATATGTGACCTTTAGTTTTTGGTTTCTTTGACTTAAAATAGTGTTTTGAGGTCCATCCATATTGTAGCATGTACCAATACTTAATTTCTTTTTATGGCTGAATATACTCTACTGTCTGGATGGACTGCAATTTGTTTCATCTATGGATGGACATTTGGATTGTTTGCATCTTGTGGCTATTGTGCACCTGCCCTTTTATTATCAGAGTGCCCTAGAACTCAGTCTTTCCATCTCTTCTCTCCTTTTTTCCTTTCCACATTACTCTTTAATGGATCTCCTCCAGTCATGTGACCTCATATAATATCAGTGTGTAGTTTATTTCCAACTCAGCCTTCTCTTCCAAACTGCATAGTCTTAGAATTTAACTTCCTGTGCAACATTCATTATTAGATTCCAATAGGCATGTCAAATATAACATCCAAAATGGAACTTTTCATATTCTTCCCACCTGCCATTTGTTGCCAATCCTACCCCTCCTAGTTTTTCTATCTCAGTTAATGACAACTCCATCCATCTTTATGCTTTGATTAAGGAGCTCAGAGACACCCTTGGCTCCTCCCATATTCATATTTGATTCATCAGCAAATCCTATCACCAGCTCTCATCACTTCCACTCTAACCACCTAGGTCCAAATTACCTGGTCTAATATCATTTAGATTATTACAATGGTCCCGTGGCTGGTCTCTCAGCTTCTGGCAAGACTGGTTTATAAAATACACACACACACACACACACACACACACACACACACACACACACACACACTCAGGACTCTCTATTTTTGCATGTTCTCACATACTGCTAGCCTGCATCTGATTATAAAGTTTCTTGGGCAAAAGCATTATGACCTTCCAAAAGAAGTTTAAGTCTATCCATTATCATCTGGTGAGAACATTCTCAACTAAAATAATCATGGAAAAAATGACTCTGATTTATTAATTTTTAAATGTTCTTGTGTTCTGGCTTTATTGTCCTTGCTTCCAACTCTTAAGGAAAAAAACATCAACATAAATTAAGTTTCTTAGGTCCACTTCAAGGGGGAAAAAAAAACAAATTCTTTTTTGTTCAATTTCAAGGGTAAGCTCCCTCCATCCATTTTAATATATGGACCTGCTTTTATTCCATGTTTGAGAATTAGCTCCATGTTGCCTAAGAATTTAAAAGGGCTATAAATTAACTCTATTGAATCCCATTCACAAATAGAAGACAGCATAGCAACCCTGAAAACTTAAAGCAGGGTTCAATTAGCATCACACTAACTTTACTTGTCACATGTACTATTTTCAAGAAAACAACATTTGTGACATAATATAATTGTCAACTTATCTTGTTATAAAGCTATGGTTTTCAACTAGGGACAATTTGCCCCCTTCCTCCTGGAGATATTAGGTAATGTGTGGAAACATTTTTGGTTGTCATAATGTGGAAGGGAGATGCTACTGGCATCTAGTGGGTAGAGGCCAAGGATGCTGCTAAACATCCTACAATGCATAGGACAGCCCCACACAGTAAGAATTACCTGGCCCAAAATGTCAAGAGTGTCAGGTTTTAAACACTCTGATTTAAAACAAAGGGGGGAGAACCCAGTTGGCGTGGCTCAGTGGTTGAGCACTGACCTATGAACCAGGAGGTCACGGTTCGATTCCCGGTCAGGACACATGCCCGGGTTGTGGGTTGGATACTCAGTAGGGGGCGGCTTTTTATCTTAAAGCCGATCAATGATTCTCTCTCATCATTGATGTTTTATCTCTTCCTCCCTTCCTCTGTGAAATCAATTTAAAAAACAAAGGATGTTTTTTTAAAATAAAGTGTGGGGGGGCGTAAATGGTGATGGAAGGAGACTTGACTTTGGGTGGTGAACACACAATACAATATATAGATGTATTCAATATATATCTGAAAAGTATATAATTTTATTAACCAATGTCACCCCAATAAATTCAATTAAAAACAAAGTTAAAATGTTTATCATTTCTTGGGACCATGGGGGTATAAATCCAATTGAAATACATTTAAATTTTATAAGCAGGTTTTTGGTTTTCTGACTTTTGGTGCTTTTCACTGAAGGTATAGTTTTTACATTTTGGTTTCAATATAAATTAGCATATGTCACCTTTAAAGCCACTCATGTGGCACTAAGCCAACTTCTGGAAATACTCTGAGAAAAACTCAGTAGCAACTAATTTCCTGAAACAGTGATTTGGCACCAAACTGTTCCAGAGATGATTACAAAAGCAAGAAGCAAAGTGAATTGCACATAGTAGGTGTTGACAATATCTAGTGATTTACTGACTACAATTCAGAATGTGTTTGCAATTCAAGGTTCTGGATGGTTTGTTAGTTTCTACATTTATCAACCTGATATACTACTCAAATTCTTTTGGGCCCAGTAGGGTCCCACAATTTCTATAAATGAAGGTGGTATGAGATGATTTAGAAAGATTTTATTCCAAAATGCACAAATCAACCTCTCTCTATAGTCATAGTCATAGGCATAGGTACAGGTATAACTCTGTAATCATTGGGGACATCTTAATTGGAAATCCCACATGTATTATATTCTCTACTTTAAGAGGCTAACTAAAACATTATTAGCTTCCAGAACATGGATACTTAAAGGACTAATGAACATGTAGTGCAACCACTCCTCTTTTATTACAAACTAGGGGCCCAGTGCACGAATTTGTGTACCTTGAAAGGAACTGTGGGCCAGGAGGCTGTGGCAGGCACAGGGGTGGGTCTCAGCCCATCCTCCGGGCCCCCGCCCAGCCCCTCCTGCCACAGCCCCGCTTCAGCCATCGCTGCTCCCATGCATTGACAGTGCGGAGCCATTGGGGTCAGAGCTGTCAGCAGGTGTGAGCAGTGGCTGCTGCCCCAATTGCCCCTCAGGAGCAGGGGGAGGTGGAGAAGCCCTCAGGGGTGGTCAGGGCCAGCAGCCGCCGCTTGCACCCACAGACAGCACTGAGCGATTGGGACTGGTGCCAGGCACCAGCAGTGGGTGTGAGTGGTGGCTCCGGCGCCAGTAATGGGTGCGAGTGGGGCCAGCGCCAGCATCGGGTGCAAGTGCTGGGTGGGACTGTGGCACGAGGGAGCAAAGAATTTTCAGTAACCACCAGAGGCTCATCCCAATGACAGTGACTGGCACCCCACCTTGGTCTGGCACCCCTGCTCACCTGCTCCACCATCAAGCTGTGGCCAATGCCTGCCATGTTCCACGCTCTGCCACCTGCTGCTGATGCCCACCATATTCTGTGCATGCCCCCTGGTGATCAACACACATCATAGTGACTGGTTGTCCAGTTGTTCAGTTGTTCCACCATTCTGTCTATTTGCATATTAGGATTTTATATATATAGATGAGGAAAGAGAAGCTCCCAGAGGCTATGAGACTCCCAAGGCCACAGAGCTGGTTAGCAGCCAGTCCTGGATGAAAGCTCTGCTCTTCTGTGAGATTATTCTGACATTTCCCCATCAGACTAATTTTTCTTTGTCTGACTTGTTGAATCAAACTTTCCAAAACTTCAGTGTAAAGTTATTTTGTCTAGTTTAATATAAGTCTATAAACTTGATATAAGTCCCTGAGCAAGTTATTTATTCCCATCCTTTTATCTGAAGTTAAAAACCTTCCACTAAGTGTACAGCACAATTCTTTAAAGTGAGCTGGAAATTATTATAATACAAACTTAATGAATGTAATGTAAAATACTTACTACTTAATATGTAATAACTACGCAGTTAATAATTTTTATTTTATTTTTTTGCCATAATGGCCTTTAAGAGTTATATTGCTTTTGGGACAATTCTTTTTTTCCCCCAGAATATCAACTTTTTCACTCCCAAACACACTAAGTAAACTATAAGGAGTGACAATGTCAATATTATTAATTCAGGCAATGACATACCAATTTACTTGACACAACAAATTTTAATCGGAGATTATAATAATATGGAAGAAATTTCATGCATGTATACCATGCAGGCTTGGTCCTTACACCAAGCAAGAGGGCTGAACAGCTTGATGGCTGCTGGCCACATGTGCCATGTCCACACTTTAAAGCACAATCACATTAACCTTAATATTTCCCCAAAAGTATATTCCTGTGCTACAATTTTAATTGTAAGTTTATTTTGAGTATAATGCAACCATAAGCCTGGAAAGATTGAAAAACTGGCAAGAAAAGTGGGTCAGAAAAACTGACTTTTAACAAACATTTACAACATCTATTTGTGTCGTTATCTAGTTAGTATCTAATCTAATTGATAAAACCTTTTTTTCATTTAATGTTTTTCAGGAATTCAAGTTATTAAACAAAGAACAGAGTTGAAAGTGACTTGGAATTTTTATCTTAAAGCCGAGTAGTCAATTACCCTCCACATGTAGAATTCTACAGGTCACCTTTCCCTGTTCCCCAGTAAACCTAATTATTAGAACATTTGATTCCAGATCTTCTCTTTGCCTATCTTCTCTTTAAATCTTTTCCTGCCAGCTGAACACTGAAGTGTTGTAACAGACACTTCAAAAATGCCTGAATTCAGGCATGTGAATTTAATAGGAGGCTCTGGCTAGAGCTCTTTGCAACAAAAACCAAATAGTTCTGTGTTCAAATGGAAATGGAAATATTTCATCCTGAATTATCTTTACAAGATGATTCCAGCTTTAACATATGAAAATAACAGTTGAGATTTTTATCTGTGAATTTCTCAGGAGCTCCATTTTCAGACTATGTGGTCTATTTTAAACACACCATATGGATTATGTACTCTAAGAACTACTCTGGTCTGAAAAAAAACCTGTGCAAACACAAACCACCCAGTTCTAAAGTCCCAGCTGGCACTTCTGTTACCCATAAGTGCTCTTTTCTGTTTATGTTTCTTACACCCACATGTATATATGTTTGCAGTTGGAATCCTTCACCCTTGTCTCTTAAAAATTCCTTGAGCAATAAGGCGGCTGAGAATGGGACTTTGCTCCATTTATGCAGGTCAGTATTCAGCCCAGTAATGTGTACAAAGTCAACACTGCAGGCAGAAGGCTGCCAGAATGCACGCTCCAGAATCTTCTCCTTCCCTCTTCCATTCAAATTTGCCTGTCTGGTGTTCCTTTCCCTTGAGGCTCAATTCCCTGCTTTTGCAGATGCCACCCCATCTGAGGAAGCAGCATTTTCCAAAGTTGTGTGTCTTCCCAGCTGTTATAAGAGTCCCATGGAAAGAAGAGTCCCTGCCCTAGCCTGTCTGGCTCAGTGGATAGAGCATTGGTCTGCAGACTGAAGGCTCCCGGGTTTGATTCCGGTCAAGGGCACATGCTGGGGTTACAGGCTCGATCCCCAGTAGGGAGTGTGCAGGAGGCAGCTCATCGATGACTCTCATCATTGATGTTTCTATCTCTCTCCTTTGTCCTTCCTCTTTGAAATCAATACAAATATATTTTTTCAAAAAAGAAAGAAAGAAGGGTTCCAAGGATCAACTATGGAGAGCAGAAACTTCTCAAAGCTTTTTTTTTTTTTAATGCCCAGAACTTTCCGTTAATGTTCACTGTGAACATCTTGGATGGTCATTAAATATCCACATCTTCCTTTTTACCTCAGTGCCCTCACGGAAGAATATTCCACAGAACTCTTTGGGAACTACTACAGCTTAAAGGAACTTCTCATGGTTTAATACTCAAGAAGGACACGCATGCCTCCCTGATGGCAGCTGGGGGAGCTATTTTTAAATAAGTGGGGCTCTTGGCACATGTCAGGACCCACTACACAAGTGGCTGCCTATTTCAACCCTGATAATATCCTCCAATGTGACACAGTCACATTGTCACACATCTAGGAGTGACAGCAATGATTCCATGGATGATAGACATGAGAGGCAAAGCAGAAAGTAGACAGAAATGTTAGCTGTATCTTTAGGGTTTATAAATTATAATAGAGCAATCCGTTTTGTCCTTTTGTTCCCAACTACTCGATGATTAGCTTCGGGCGGGGCCAGGTTGTCCTTAGTTGTTGCCCAGGATTCTAATACGCAGTCTAGCACATTTTTGTGCTAGAATGAATATTTTCAGAGTGACTTAGTAATTCAATGATCACTAAATTTGGGCATTCTGCTCAGTTTTCATATTTCTCCCTCCCTCTCTGCAACTCCAAATCCCCATTTTCACAGATGATCGTGGGAATCTATAGACAGGGGAATCAGAGAGGACATCTAGTCAGTTTTTTGTCCCTAGTCTAAAAGTTACCTATTTTAGGTGGATAGATCAGATCTCTTGTATTTAAAAACGACAGTGAAAGAGTCTCCAAGGCATCCTTAGTATTCTATTCTAAAGCTGCATGACACTCACAGCTAAGATAATGATCTTTGATCACACCTTCTCTCTTGTGCAACTGTCAAAAGGCACTTGAAGGACAGTGACCATTTCCGTGGAAGTGTCAAGTTCAACCATACCTTTCCCTAAACACTTTGGCAAAGCCACCAAAGAGAGATTTTTCTTGCTGCATAATTAAATGAAGAATATTCTCTGGAATCTTATTTCCATTCTCATCTTAAACACACAATATACATACATGAATATATCTGTATGCATGTGTGTGTGTTTATATATGTGCGTATGTATACTTATATCATCTGCTTAATCATATAGATTCAAGAAGTTAGCCATTTTCATGACCTCCTTCTCCTATAGACTTTGTTCACTTAATTAGCCACCAACTTTGATCTATCCTGTTCCTGAAATGACAGTCACATCCATTGGATCCTCTTCAGATTTCTATCATTTGTTTTGGCCCTCCTTCTCTTTCACTTAGACTGTGCAGGAGGCTCTAAGCCAGTAGAGATGTTTCCAACCCCCCTCACATCCAGTATTGACTTTGTATGGCCCTTTATAACTGCTAAAATGTCTTCCACTATATTATTTAATGTTTATGATCATTCCGTAAACCAGGCCCTATGGCCTCTGTGTGCATATGAGGTCACTGTGAATGGTAAGCAATGAGCTCGGTGTCACACAGCTAGTCATTTATTTGTCAACAAATCATGCTTCCTCTCACCTCATTTCCCCCCATGAACCTTAGTTATTTTTAAAAACATCTAAAAAATAAATTTTAGATCAACCAAAGGACTTGTATGCATGTATATAAGCATAACCAGTGGTCGCAAAACTCTGGGGGGTGAGGGCATATATGGGAGTTGGGGAGGCAATGGTAAGATATGTACACATATAATACCTTAATAAAAAAATTGAAAAAAAGAAAAAATAATAAAATAAAAAATAAATTTTAAAAGACTGCTAAATGGGAACTTAAATGCAAAAAGATAAAATCTATCTTCATATATCATTAATAATGTTATTAGCTATCAAAATTTTAAAATAAGTATTTACTGATGAAAATTAAAGACATTCTACTTAAGCCAGTTAATTTACACTATAAAAAATGAGATGCATGTTTTTGTGAATTCCTAAGGGCGTGTGAAAAGTGGTATATTACCTTGAAAATGTTCTAATATTCCCTAACTGTTCAGATTTGGGGAGCTTGGCAAGTAACTATTTGCTGGGTGTATACACTGTATTTGTCTTTGCCTTTCTCCCAGTATAGGATGACTTTATCCAGTATTTCCAACCTTCCAAACCCTGCCCAGCCTCCAAGCCCCGGCTCATAGGCCATTCCCTCCTCACCATTCCCCAAAAGCTTCTCTGCTACCCGAGGTTATTTTCATAATCCTCTTAGGGTATTCATTAGGTATCATGGTTATCTAGGGACATGTCCCCTACTCATTGAGAATAATTCATTCATTCACCGATTCAACAAATAACCTTTTAGCATCGCTACCATGCCAAGTCTATTCTTGGTTCTCAAACAGAGAGAGCAATAAGAAAAAAAATTCTGTCTTAAGAATGCAATCTTGTGCAAGCACCTGCTGTCTTTGTTATGCCACATGTATCGATGGCACTGCTTGGTCAGTTCAGCATACCTGACTTCAGACTTCAGTTTGCAGAGTTCTGTTTACTCTTCCACCGCTTCAGTGTAGCATGAGACTGTAAAACCATCAGAAAGAAATCTTGCATTTCAGCCTCGCATTAAGCATCTAATAGCTGACTGCCCTTCAAACAGAAGGGCGCTTCTATTGAGAAGGAGGTATCCCTTACATGAGCCCAGCATTCCATCAACCAATGAAAGAAAGTGTTGTTTAAACACGCCATTTCTCCCTGGATTCTTCTCTTAATTATGCAGCTCAGCGTGGTGACGGTAGTAGAGAAATCTGTCACGGGTGAGAGTTCGTTCCCGCTAATGAACTAATTAGAACATCGTATTTATATTTACATGTGAAAGTGAGTTGATTTGACAAAGTAGACTGAGTTCAGTAGTGATGAGAAGGGTCCATGGCATCCTTGAACAATTAGGAACAAGTGTTTGAGTTCTCTGGTGCTAATTATAATTATAATAGTCAGTTCATCATTTATAGAATAAGGCCTTCTGCGGGCCTGTTTTCCCAACCAGTGTAAATTAGTCCCTAAAGAAAACGAAGAGAATCTAAGGGGAAAAAGGGAAAGCCACTTTCAGGAGACCCTGGAAATTATAGACCGCATCATTACTTTATGTCTTCGCCAATTTTTTCAAAGTAGGATTTGAGACAGTTCTTAGGTAAGTACATAAATCCCCAATAAAAACAGGAAATTGAGGTCCTGAAGGAAGTAGAAAGAAAATGTACACTCTTTTGTTTTTTTGGTTAATCCTCACCTGAGGATATTTTTCCCACTGATTTTTTTTTTTAAGAGAGAGTGGAAGAGAAGGAGCGGGGGCTGGGGGGAGGAGAGAAATATTGATGTGATAGAGACATATTGATTGGTTACCTCCGGCACATGCCCTGACCCGGGCTGGGATCGGGCCTGCAACCCAGGTACTTGCCTTTGACTGTGAATCAAGCCTGGACCCTTTGGTCCAAGGGCCGATGCTCTAACCACTGAGCCACCAGCCAGGGCTACACTCTTAAATTTGATGGAACTAAACAAGTATAACTCTGGCCCTTCCTGTTTCTCAAGGCAAAAAAGAGAATAATGACCAGTAACTGAACACTCTTTAGCAAAATGGACCACATATATGTTTTGTCCTTGGCTGAACTCCTCAATTTTAGATTGATGGTAGCTTATTCATCTTTACCTGCCAGTTTTTAAACTGGGTCTCTCTTTCCAAGTGGAGGTCTGGGTTCCATTAAACTTGCTAAGTTTTCTCTCTAAATGAAGACAGTATTGTGTTAATAGCTCACAACTGGGATGCCTGCCTTCACACCTGACCCCATGTAATCCATTCTAAAGTTAGAATAATCCCTCGTGAATGTAAATCAAAGCATGTCTCTCACATGCTTGCCATCCTCCCAATGCTTTCCATCACATCTAGCATGAAGTCTAAACTCCTATGCTCTGACCCCCCATGGTCTGACAAGGTCTGGTTACTGCTTCAGCTCCCACCTCCATTCCCTCCCTCAGCTCTGAAGCAGTGTGATCATCTCTCGATTTCTGGAATACATCAAGCTCATTTCCTCTTCTGGGTCTTTGCTCTTGCTGTTCCCTCTGCCTGGAAAGCTCTTTTCTCCGATTTTCACATAATTGTTTCTTTGTTCATTCAGATTTCATGTCAATACCAAACTCTCAGGAAGTACTTCCCTGGCCACCATAGAACCAGTCTGCACATCACTTTCTACCACATTACTAGGTCCTACTTTCTTCACCACATTTATCATCTGATGTGACCTTGGTGCATGCCTGTGTTTGCTTGTTTGTCTTTGTCATCACACTGGCACATACACGCACACGAGAAGACATTGGGTATCTCACTTCCCTCTCCCTTCCCAGAACCCAGAGTCAAGTATGTCATATGTTGTGATGGACGAATCAATAAATGAAAGACGGTATACTATGAACTTATTTTATAATATGAAATGAGACATAAATATATCATAGTTAGTTCTCTTCCTAAATTATCAGGTAAAGGTCCAAATCAGCTTATTCATTAAAGGTAGGCATTAGAAAACTTTTCTGTAAAGAGGCAGAGAGTAAATATTTTAGGCTTTGGGAGACATACAGTCTCCGTCTTAACTACTCGACCCAGCCATGACAGGATGAAAGCTACCATACATAATATTTAAACAATGGGTGTGGCTGTGCACCCATTAAACTTTATTAACAAGAAAGAGCAGCTGTTGGATTTGGCCCACAGGCTGTAGTTTACCGACTGTTGATAGCATGTGTAGATCACAATTAGTATCAGAAAAATGATAGTTGCTTTGCTAAAAGTGAAAACAACTACACAGAAAGAACAATCCATGTTAAGAAATCCAGAAACATTATTATTATAAAATTATTTTGTCTAGAAAGAAAATGTAACCAAGAAATAAGTGAATCCATGATAAGACCAATAAAAGAAAGACAAGTAGTAGCCATTCCGATGGCCGCATCACGGTTTAGGACACACGGGCTTCACGCCGTGCTTGTGAAGCGATGACCCTCTTTATAGAAGATGCTGATGAGCTCACACTTGGAAAAATGTACACAGGTCCAGGCACTTCATTAAGGAAAAAATGGGGAAAAATGGCCAAAAGGGTTGGAAAGCATCCTGTCACTGGCATGCGCTCTGAGGCACAGAGCCAGAAAGAAGGCTCAGGAAGCTAATGGCTGGAAAAGGATTTTAAAAAACGTAGCTATGTAACAATGTGGGAGACATGAAGACCACAGAGGACATGCAAAAGTGTTTATGCATGAACACTGCACATACTGTAGAAAGGCAAGGTATGTGCTGTTCATCTATCTGGAGAATTGAAAACATGAAATAGAGTGAAATTTGGAAAATACATATATAAGCCAAATTATCCTACCAGAGTTTAGAATAAAAATATTCTTTTAAATGTCTCTTCCAGTGATTCCAGAAAATGTTTCCAAGAATGTATTTATATTTATTGAACGTTTGACAGTTTTCAAGGTACATTTGGACACTCCATTCCAATCTGATCATTGAGGCAGCCAGGAAAATGTTATTATCCCCATTTTGTAGATGAAGGGACAGAGGCTCAGAGATGTGACACTTGGAGAATTCCTGGCTATATGTGAGATTCACTTGGAGTGATGCTGTTTTTTAAATGTAGCAATGCCTTGGTGCCACCCCAGACCAATTAAATAAAAAATTCTGGTAGTGGGATTCAGACATCAGTGATTTTTAAATGTTCTAAGGCACTATCAATGTTGAGGATCACTGATCTAGCACAGAGGTCAGCAAACATTCTCTGTAAAGGGCCAGATAGCAAATATTTGAGGCTTTGCTGGCCATATGGCCTCTATCACACATACTCAACTCTGCTGTTGCACAGGAAAAGCAGCTATACACAATCTGTTAACAAATGGGCATGGCTGTGCTCCAATAATAAAACTTTATTTATGAAAATAGGTGATGGGCCGATTTAGCCCAAGGGCCATGGTTTGTCATCCCCTGATCTAGTAGGACTTCTTGTGGAAGAGAAGCCTGGAGATGTTAAATATTTTGCCCAAGGCATCATCATTCATCAATAACAAACTCTGGGTTGAGGCTCTGCTCTCCTGCTCCTAGGCCTGGCCGGCGATCAGGGCCAATTTGTGGGGTGACTGGCAGGGCAATCAGGCACCTGCCTTGGCCGGCCTGGCGCCATCCCCTCGCCGGCCCTGCCCCCTGCCACCACCACCAATCTCCTCCCTCTGCGGGGCAACTGGCAGGACGAATGCCGCCCCCCCCCCCCGCCCCGCTGGCACCTGCCCTGGCTGGCCTGGGGCCTGCGGGCTGGGGGCAGCTCTTGCATTGAGCATCTGCTCCCCTGGTAGTCAGTGTGCATTATAGAGACCGGTCGTTCCATTGGTCAGTCGATTAGGCTTTTATTATATAGGATTACTTCCTGGATGCATTTCTCTCCCATCTGTTCTAAAATCAGTTTTCAAATTACTCTTCGAAAATACAAATCAGTATAGAGTAGCTGTACTGCTACATTTGGTAACCTGATACTTCAAAAGAAAGCAAGTAGTCTGGCATTTTGATGATTTTAGAAATGTCCTTTATTAACAAATTTCTACAGGCAGAACTCACAGCTGGATGGCAATATACCCAGAGACAATATCCATTAATCCTTGGGCATAGCAATGTCTTTGGAGCTCAGACCACTTGAATGCAGACATATTTGCCAATCTTGTACACAATTCAATGAATTTTATCTTTAACACATCATTTCTAATTACAATCAAATGTTCACCACAGCAATCAAACAAGAGAAACTTGAATATATAGCTTCAAAATAATATAGGTAAAAAATTATTTCTCTCATCTCTTGTTTGAACTTCCTATACTTATTCACTCCATAAACATTTATCGAGTTCCTACTATGTGCTTGGTGTGGGGAATAAGGAAATAAAAGGGCAAAGTCAATCACTTTAGGGAATCAGAGGCTATCAGTATTGTCCAGTAGAACTTTCTACAGAGATGAAAATGTTCTCTATCTGTACTGTCCAATATAGCAGCCATTAACTACCTATAGCTAATGAGTACTAGAAATGTGGCTATTGCAACTTTGGAATAGAATTCTTAATTTAATTTTAATTAAATTTTAATAGTCCCATCTACCTAATGGCTACCATATTGGACAGCACAAGTCTGGATGGTAAAGCAGACAAGAAAATCAAAGGTGATGATGTACTGTGATCAAGCACTGCAAAAAGAAATCCACATGGCCCTGCAAGGTAGGATTCCAGGGGAAGAGCACTCAAGTAATTCAACCTAAGGCCAGAAGGCGAGATAAGAAAATATATTCAGCCCTGGCCAGTGTGTTCTGTTGGTTGGGGCATTGTCCTGTATACCAAAAGGTCATGGCCTCAATTCCTAGTCAGGGCACTTATCCAGGTTGTAAGTTAGATCTCTAGTCCAGGCATGCGTGGGAGACAACTGATAGATGTTTCACTCTCACTCAATGTTTTCCTCTCTCTCCCTCTCCTTCCCTCTCTTTCTAAAATCAATTAAAAAAAAAGGAAAATATATTCAAAGAAAGTTGACCCTTGAATAAACTCCTAAAGGACAAAAAGAAGTTAATCACTAAGTCCACTTTCTGTTTCTCATTATATTAGAATATTCTACTTTGTCATGAAATTAACATATTCCATGTTATCCACCTGTCTCCCATTCACTATTTCACTACATACATTCACTTCAAGTATATTCATTATTCATAATATAACCATTTTAGAGCTTTCCTGAATAATGTACTTCACATTGATCCAGAGGAATTTATACTTAACACTAGAGGCCTGATGCATGAAGATTCGTGCAAGAATGGAACTTCCTTCCCCTGGCTGCTGGCACCGCCTTCACTCTGACTGGAGCCACCTTTCTGCTCGGGCCTGGAGCCGCCTTTCGGCCTTCCCACGCTGCCCAGAGACCCGGAGCGGCTGGGGTGGTGTGGAACACACCTGGCCACTCCGTGCCTGCTTATGCAAATTAACCTGCCATCTTTGTTGGGTTAATTTGCATACTCACTCATGATTGGCTGGTGAGCATTGTGAAGGTATGGTCAATTAGCATGTTACTCTTTTATTAGGCAGATTTTATGTTCAATCTGTATACGAAAACACTTGCGTGCAAGTTTGAATTGGATAGCTGCTAAAATGCTGCTGACTGCAAACTACTAAAATCATTTTCTTTGACCCTGCTCTACATGTGTTTTTCTCTTCCATCTACTCTCAAGATTGGTTTTCAAATTACTATTCAAAATACATATTTGACAAAATTATATCTCTAGTTATATAGACAGTAAGTGTGTGGAAATTTGTTTTTCCTTCTGTCACTTAAAGTTCACTCAGATAGTTGTTTCTGACCCTTGAGCTCTTTCTGAAGCCATGAGGCCCACTTGCCTTCTGGCTTAGTACAGAGCACCAACCTCTATAAATTGATTCTAGGTCCTATCATGACCCCCCCAAACCCATGTTCCCAAAAACAACTTCTATCTATCTCCAAGGAGAGGAGCTGGGAATATCTGAGTTACTGAGTTCAGTGGGCTTTAGATGACTAACAGGTGGAGAGTGAAGAAGAGAGATGGGCATAGAGAACTATTAGCTTGAAAACACATTGAATGTTGGAGGACAGAGGGGGCCACCACTTTAAAGTGGGAGACTAGACAAATGGTGCAGGCATTGGTGTAAAAATGCCTTTGGGGGCATTCTGTTGGATTTTAGGAGCAGTTGGCTGTGATAAATGCAAATTTGGGGGCCAGTGATACAGAATTGAGACATCAATGAGAGGTAAGCGAGATGAGAAGGAGAGGGAAGTAAGGCACAAGAGACTAGACAGGGAGCAACCACATAGATGAACTGACGCTCAGAGGTTTCCAGATCTTCAAAGAGGGATATGAGACTCCAGTGAAGGAATTCATTGAGACAGTTGGAACAGGAAGAAACCTGGGATGGAGGTGGATGAGGAACCACAGGTCTGTGATTCCTATTGAATGGGCAATATGTCCTTAGAGTGCCATACTCGGGGAGAGGAAGCATAATGCAATGGTTACGACTTCTGATGCCATTTAACCTGCTTTGAAATACTGACTCTGCTACTTCCTGGCTGTGTGACCTTGGACAATCACTGTCTTTCTGTGCCACAGTTTCCTTCTCTTTAAAATAGCAATAACGATAGTGTGCCATTGTGAGGATTAAGTGAGTTAATACCTGTAAAATATGTACTATATGAAAGAGGTGGTCCTTCAGAGCTGGAGATCTTTAAGACCTGACAACTGTGAGTGATAGTGGTGGCAGTGATGAACATAAGAGGTGAGGTAGAGATGGCAGACCATGAAGTGCTGGAGGTAGAGGAACTGGGAAACAAATGTGGTGAAATTTCTCAACATGAATGTTGAAGTAAAGGAGAGTGAAGATAAGGAAGAGTGGAAGGAAGTCTTTCTGGTAGAACACTGGTGGCATTCCAAATTTTAACATCAACATATATAATTGATAAATAGACCAGCTTCTGTGGTCAGAAGCTTACACATCTTTACCTCATTTCTGTTCACAACAATTCTGCCAAGTCAATGTTTTCCTCCTCAGAAAAGAGAAATTGGCACAAGCTGCCAATCACAGCACATGGGAAGGGGCTCCTAGAACCTGGGCTGGCCTAACTATAGCTATGATGGGGAAAACGAGAATGGAGGAAATAGGCTGAACCTCCAAAGTGGAGTAACTGTTGAGCTAAGACGGCGATGGCAAGGGGAAGGCAAGGAAGAAAGATGAAGAGGCAATTCTGCAAGACTGAAGGATAGTCAACATGGGTTTCTGCATTCACAAAATTAAAAGAGAACCAATTGGTTTACATCACATCTTTCTGTTATTACAGTTATTCACTGAACTGAGAAAGCCTTTTATTCTTCATTTTTTTCTGAAGAATAGCATCATCATTCAGGTTGGGGTGAGTGTCTCATGATGTTTTATGTAGTCTTATTTCCTAGCCTGAAAATGTAATAGTTCCATATTCCTTTTGGAATGTGTAGTGTGATATCCCTCCCTCCCTCCCTCCTCACAACCTGTCTTCTATGATATATACCATTTCATCCCTTTAGCAATTGGGAAATGTATTTCTGGAAGCCAGTCTCTTGGCAATTGATGCATCATTTTTCCATTAAAGAGAGTACTCATGCATTCACTAAGAATTGCAGGTTTAAAGTGTTTGGTAATGATCTCTGGTTGCTTGTCAAGCAGAATTTCTATCTAAACATAAAAATACAACTTTAATATGATTTGCAACCCTTCCACTGGGTTCCTAATTTCCTCTGCAACACACAGTGATTTTTCTCCGTGCTTAAAATCCATTGCAGGTGCTTGCTGCATTTGTTCTCCTTTGGAGGTACATCTTCTAATTCTGACACAGGAAAAAGTTAAAAGTGTGCTAAATGAGTAATCCCCCTACCCTACCATCTTTTAACTCTGATTTATTCCTAAGCTGAAGGTATTCATCACTAGTTGAGCTAAAATAAACGAACTCTTATGACATATAATTAAATTATTGGCAGATATAAAATCTAAAATTCCTCCCAAGTACTTCACATAAACATCAGCAGAATAATTGAGTTGAGGTAAAAGATTTTGTTGAAAGGCCCCCAAAAAAAGAGAGAAAAAAATCGACCTGAAAGAATTTGTTTCCCTAATCTCTGACAATGTTTAATTTTCTTTTCATGATAATTATAGAAAAATTGCACTTGCATGTAAAATCCTCTTTTCTTTCAACTCTTCTTTGTCTCCCATCCTTTCCCATATCTTTACCAGAAACTGGAAATAAAAAACATTAGTAAAATGTTTAAACTCGTAGCTAAATGACATCTTCTTAAAATCTGACTTAAAGAAATTATACATTTACTCAGTAGTCACAGCTTCTAAGTTAAATTCAAGAAAGGGGGAGTGTTAGTTATATTTCCATTTTGTCCATCTGATTTTCCTTTCAGTTGGCTCAAGAATAGACTCAATTATCCCTAAAACTTTGTAACCAGGATACATTAATTTGTGAGAATAGTGATTTCTGGACCCCTAATTAAATAATATTGAGGAACACACACAGACACACATGTGCACATATGCACATGGGCACACGCAACAACTCAATAACTGCACTTTGCCCATTCAAAAGCTTCTAAGGATGACTTCAGCTCCGTTTTGCTTGGGAGTTTTCTTTCTTTCTGTCATTTGAAATTCCAAAATGATACAGTCATTTCGGAAGCCAGAATTGCAGTGTCCACACCACATGGAAAAATGTTAAGCCAACTTTTTCAGGGTTTACCACAAAATGAACAACAAATCAATACAACAGTGGTTCACAAGTCAATAAATTTTTCCTTTAAGGTTTTGTGGTATCATTTTCATATTTGTTTCTAAGTTTTAAAAATTCGCTTAACCACCCTCTACTCTTTCCTGTTGAGCAGCAATTTTTAAATTATGTGGTGGCTTAATAAACTTCCCTTATTTTTCTCACATTCCCTTCAATTATGTCAATATTTTTCAGGCCCCTCTCCTTTCTGGATGCAGAAGAAAAAGGAAGTTTGGACTTGGATTAGGAAAATTTGGGCTCAACCCCAACTCTGCCATTTATTAGCCACATGGACCTTGGCTGGAACTGTCATCCTTCTGAGCCCAGTGGGCTTATCTATAAAACAATGACACAAATACCTACTACACAAGTAGAGGATTAAAGGAAATGGTAGTTTGTGCAGAAGGTTTTTCGGTGCGAAGATTCTGCATATAGATATGTTTTATTCATATGCTTCTTTGTGAGGGGGATACTTGGCAAAAGAATGCATGGACCTTCTTCTTCTAGGAAGAAAGGGCACTGTCTCGATTATCAGCACTTGGTGCTAGAAGGACAAATGTCTTCCCGCTCTGATCACCGTAAACTCTCCTTATCACCATTCAGAACTATCTCAGGCCCAATCCCCAGAAGATAATTCCACTCCTATCATTTTGGAGTTCACAGTCTACTGATATCATCTCCCTATAACATCCTATTCTCGCATCTCTCTGCTCCTTGCCTTATCCTCCTCTCTTTCTTATCCTTAGGGCTCTACCTTCCTTCCTGACCTTTGCAAAGGAAGGTAGGTTGCTTCTTTTTTTTTAAATTTCTTTATTGATTAAGGTATCACATATTTGTCCTCATCCCCCCATTCCCATCCCACCCCCCTCCCCACACATGCCCCCACCCCCCTGTTGTCCTTAACCGCTGGTTAGGCTCATATGCTTGCACACAAGTCCTTTGGTTGATCTCTGCCCTTTACCCCCACCCTTCCCTACCCTCCCTCTGAGGCCCGACAGTCTGATCCATGCCTCCTTGTTTCTGGGTCTGTTCTTGTTCATCCGTCTATGTTGTTCATTATTTCCCCTAGATGAGTGAGATCATGTGCTATTAGAAATACACTTATAAGAGCCGAAAATGAGACAAGCAATAATGGTTATGGTGACAGGCAAATGAATCAGTCTGTAGTGAGTTTCTTCTTGTCACACCTCCCATGTGTTGGAGATGGGACTAGAAGGACTGGGAGGCAATGGAATACTCCCTACTCTCTTCTGCAGCTTCTAGTTTCCTGCCCCCTGCCACCACCACCATGCAATAATATTCCTCGTTTTTTTTAAGTCTTTTGCCATATATTCTAACACATCTTTCCCTTGCCATTCATTGTTGTTTCGCTCTGGGACCCTCTCCCAAGTCCTTTAAGACAACAAGCATCTACCACTGTCTTCCCTTTCAATGGCTATCATGTTTTAAGGCTCTAACCGATTGAAGCTTTTTCTGACACCACACAGATCCTTGCCCTTTAGAGTACTAAGAACTCATTTCTTTGGCACTTCTTTTCTTAAGAATCATCACAATACACGTGATGATTTATTGCTACGAAGATCTCAAACTGAAAGAGTCCTCTAATAGGCCACAAGTTCCTAAACTTTTCAACTCTTTCACATCCTAATTCATGTTACATTTCTTGCCTCATCATAACATCCACTTCCTTTACCCCATCCTGCTTTCCTAGCGGATCACCAACTGTTGTCAGACAAATAATGCCCCCAAAGATGTCCATGTCCTAATCCTTGAAACCTGTGACTATGTTACCTTATATGGCAAAAGGGATTTGCACATGTGATTAAATTAAGGACCCTGATGTGGGGAAATGTTTCTGGATTATACTTGTGGGCCCAATGTAATCATGAAGGTCCTTATAAGAGGGAGGCAGGACGATCAAAGTCAGACGAGGTGATATGCGGATGGAAGCAGAAACAAGAGACGCAGCCATGAGCCAAGGAATGTCAGCAGCCTTTAGGAACTGAAAGAGGCAACCAGTTCCCTTGGAACCTCCAGAAGAACCAGCCCTGATAATACCATCATTTCAGCCCAGCGTGACTCAGTTTGGACTTCTGATCTCCAGAACAGTAGTATAATAAATTATTTTATTTAATATTCTAAGGTTGTGGAAATGTACTGCAGCAGTATGATAGAAAAGTAACACACCACCCATGCAGCCAAATGGCCCATTGGCCCAGTTCTGAGAGTACCAATAATCAATAATTCAGTCTTGCCCTTATCTTCACCTCATAATTCCTCTTGATTAGGCCTTTCCTGGATCCTTGCCTTGTCAATCCCCACCTCTGATTGACTTCTATCCAAATAATGGATTGTTTTTTCATTCCTGCCCATCAGTTTCCAAGTGACATTGGAACAAATCCCTTAACTAGTTAATTAGGATCATTTATAAAGCTCTGAATTTTAGATTTTTTTCCTTTAATATTTCTCATTAGTGGCTTCATAGTAGATGCTACGTATATTTCTACTCTGCCTGGGATCTCAATCTACCACTATCCACTTTACTCTTAGATGAACCCACTTTTTTCAGAGAAGATTTTGATCTTCTACAGCTTTTCAGCCTTTCTTCTATCTTTAGCCACTTATTTTTATTTCATCTTGTCTCAATATCAGTGCCCTTTCTCCTCAAATCCAAACCCTCCCCATGTCTCCTGGACCCATGCCACCCCGAATATTCTTCACCCTCACTCTATCCATTAGCTTCTGTCTGTTGGAGCACATAAGCAGAGGTCATTAGTTCTACTCTTCTGGGTGGGGAAGCACCATCTAAGAATGACCTATGAGAAATCACTCTTTAGATTTTACCGAAAGATCTCCAGAGCTAGAAATCATATCTCCTCTTATTTCCTTGTATGATGTTGCCTTAAGAAACAAGAAGTTCTCAAGTGAGAGAGAATAGTCCACTGTTCTGCCTTGTACAGACACACAGGGAAAATGATATAATGACATTAAATAGAAATTATCTGAGATCACGGAGATTGCAAATATTCAATATCATTGTCTTCATGTCCTCATAAATATAAAATGATTCCTTATTTTGTTTTGGAAAAGAGAGTCACTCTTCCTAGAAGTCCTAAAGAATTGTGTATTTTATGTAATAGGCACGCACTATATGTTTACTGAATAAATGGTCAAAACAGCTCATCAAAATGAAAATTTCCCATGAGCTGATCACCAAGGGTCATAGAACATTATATTTATATTTATTTATTTCAGAGAGGAAGGGAGAAAGATAGAAACATCAGTGATGAGAGAGAACCATCAATTGGCTGCCTCCTGCACACCTGCTTCTGGGGATCCAGTCTGAAACTCAGACATGTGCCCTGACCGGGAATCAAACTGTGACCTCCTGGTTCATAGGTTGGCGCTCAACCATTGAGCCATGCTGGTCGGGCAGGGGTCATAGAAATTTGAACCCAAATCAGCCTTCAGATAAGAACCTCTCCATCTCTGTCTCTATAAGTTGTTACAAAATATTATTTCCATCAATGTATAACCTTTATCATATGGCTTCCCATTTTTGAAAATAGAAGTATGTACCTTCTACTGTTGACTCTAGTATATTCTTGTTACAGGTTTCAAAAACCTTATGTAATAGTTCCAGCAATTTTTGCTGGCAATTGAAGCCCATGGATGAAGACAAAGAAGCATAAAAGGGAAAAGCTATTTTTTAAAAAAACCACAACAACTGATTCTACATAGATATTAAAGATGTCAACTTTTTTGGGGGAAAGAATATTGCTTACTTTAAAATGTCTAAAATTATTCTAGCCAAATAAATACAGAACTAAGTTCTTGCAGAAATATAATCCTTATGGAAAAGATACAGATTTTTTTCATATAGTTATTTACTTTTTGCTTAAATTAATTGCATGTGTATGTAAAGTACACAGACATATTTTAAAACATATTAAATATATTAACCTCAAAATTCATATTTTTAATCTATGAATTTACATATATGTGAAAATATACAAACCATTTCAACAATAGTGCCAGAATATATTTAAAATCCCAATTTATAAAAATATTTTAAAGAAATTAAAATAAGAGAAGCAATATGGAGTAGTGAAAAGAAAATACATTAGATGAGTCAAACTGAACTAGATTTGAATTCTCTTTTTTATTGATTCTAGAGAGAGGAAGAAAGAAAGAGAGAGAGAAATATCTATGTGAGAGAGAAACACTGATTGGCTGCCTATGACATGTGCCCCAACCGGGGATTAAACCTGCAACCTAGATATGTTCTGACCAGGAATTGAGCACACCACCTTTTGGTGTATGGGACAATGCTCCAATCAACTGAGCAATACCTGCCAGGGCTATATTTAAATCTTTATCACCCATTATATAATATTTAACAAGTTCAATAACATTAATAACAAAAATTGGGTATAATAAATTTTTAAAATACGAATAAATGATAGACATCATTCAGTAGGGTTAATATCCAAATGTTTGATATCACAAAGCCTTCTAAAATTTCACCATGCTTATAAATCAAAAAGAAAAGATAACTGTTCAGGAGATGTACAACCATCTGGAAAATAAAGAATCCTATACAATAAAAGAGAAATATGCAAATTGACCATACCTCTGCTACACTCACCAGCCAATCAGGAGTGAGTATACAAATTAACCCAACAAAGATGGTGGGTCAATTTGCATATGCAGGTGCCAAGTGGCCTGGGTCCTGGGAACATCCTCGGGACCCAGGCTGCTCCTAGCCTGTAGGCCTGTGCGTAGGCCCTGAGCGGCTGGGGTCCCAGAACGCCCCTGGCCACTCTGGGCCTAAGGGCGCAGGCGCCAAGCAGATGTTCCCACCCCGTGGCCACTTGCACGTGCACCTGTGCCAAGCAGCAGCCCGGGTCCACGGCCCCCAGCTCGGCACCCACAACACGGGGCTGCCAGCCTGGGGGCGTGCCCCTGGCGGCAGTGGCCACTGTGCGGCCAGGGTCCACACACCCACCAGCCCGGCGCCCGCAATGAGGAGCTGGCTGCTGGCCTCGGGGTCATGCCCCTACCCCAGTGGACACAACGCAGGGAGTCCTCTGTGCATGAGCTGCAGAGGAAACACCTTTTCTTTTTTAAAAATATATTTTATTGATTTTTTTTACAGAGAAGAGGGGAAAGGGATAGACAGTCAGAAACATCGATGAGAGAGAAACATCGATCAGCTGCCTCCTGCACACTCCCCACTGGGGATGTGCCCCCAGCCAAGGTACATGCCCTTAACAGGAATCAAAACTGGGACCATTCAGTCTGCAGGCCGACGCTCTATCCACTGAGCCAAACCAGTTCGAGTGTAAACACCTTTTCTGACTGCTCATTGGCTAAGCTCCCTGTACGCCGCCACTCGCAGTGTTCTTGGTAACTTGGGTTATAAGAATCCAAGAAGGTGAGCTAGGGTTTTTCCACCTCACTCCTGGAGGAAAAAAACGAAAGTCCACTGCTGGAGGGGCTATGAAATATCAAATCCTGCCCTAGCCGGTTTTGCTCAGTGGATAGAGCCTCGGCCTGCCGACCGCAGGGTCCGGGTTCGATTCTGATCAAGGGCATGTACCTAGGTTACAGGCTCCTCCCTGGCCGGGGCCCAGGTCAGGGCTCATGCAGGAGGCAACGAATCAAAGTGTCCCTCTCATATTGATGTTTCTCTCTATCTCTCCCTCTCTCTTCCACACTCTCTAAAAATCAATGGAAACATATCCTCAGGTGAGGATAAAAATAAATAAATGTCATATCCTATGAAAGACACATCTTGAAAATGCCGAAAGAAAGTCGTCATTTTTTCATGGTGAAGGGACTGGAGTCCGTGTTGATGAAAACACCTTAGCGGCTGCAGTGGCTAGCAGTGGCTGCAGCAGCGGGGTGATGGGGCTGGGGCCTTCCCCTGATCATCCGGGGAGCAGGCCTAAACCATCAGTAGGACATCCCCTGAGGGCTCCCAGTCAGTGAGAGGGGGCGGGCTAGGCTGAGGGACCCTCCCCCCAGTGCACGAATTTAGTGCACCAGGCCCCTAGTTCCTAATAAAACCCTAACATAATAGGAAAACAGATTGAAGTGAATAGGTCAATAGTGTCATCGATATAGGTCAATAGTGCTATTGATGTTTGCCTTGAAATAATTTGGACTGAAAATGAAGCTGTTTTCCTAAAGTGAAGCTTGGGTACATTTTTACATTTTACTCTGTAATTTTCTCTTTGAAAAGAGAAAAATAGGTATATGCTTTGTAAATAAAGAATTGCCATTAAAAATGGGAAAATAATAATTTAATTCTAATTTTCCTGTGCTATTGTGGGGCTTAAATGAATCAGCCTCTCCAAAAACACACATTTCCCTTCTTCCTTCTATTCAAGGACTGTATCTGATTCTTTATTCCCCAAGAGTGCCCGGCACAACACTTTGAACAAAGTAGACATGCAAGTAGACATGCAATGCTTGTTAAGTAAATCAATATCTTGAAAATCAGTTGACAATGTACATGATCTCTTTTCCTCCTCAGTCTGAAAGAACTCTCAGTCAAGTTAATAATTTCCTTTCACATAAGAACTACATCTTAATTTTTTTGAGAACCTTACATTTTGACTTTCTAAGAGTTTCTTTTAAATCAGGTGTCTTATATAGGTCTTGGCAACCAGGTGGCTAAAAAGAAAAGAGATACCAAAACTTTAGAAAAAGCAAAGCAGATTATTTTAGCCATGCAAATGCTGCAGAAGGGTTCATACACTTGACCTCTGAGGAACACGTCACCTCTCTAAAGGACTATTCTTAATTCTACTGCAGCATTGCTTTCCCAAGACCACTCATGAAGAAGAGTCCAATCATGGATGGGGGACAAGGAAGTTCTCCCCCCCATTCCTTGATGCTCCTTGTTTCCCTGTAGGCACCAGTATCTTAGTGTCCTCATGGGGGCCCTCTCTGGGATTTGAGCAGGGAGCGAAGGGATCAGCACACTCCCATGTGTTGAGGGCAGACCATGCGCAGGAGCCCCACAAACATCATCAACTTTCATCCTTCATCCTTGGCAGAGGCCCTCTTCCATTTTACAGAAGAGAGACATTTGGGGCTCAGTTTCAACAATTCCCATGCCCATGTCACACAAACAATAAGGACTAGACCTAGTTTTTATTCAAAGATATAATTTATATACCATAAAATTGGCTCTTTTAAAGTAAAATACAGTGGTTTGCAGATTTTCAATGATGTGCCACCATCACCATTATCTAATTAGAAAACATTTTTACCCTTTAAAAAAGAAACATATATGCACTCCTATGTTCATAGCAGCACAATTTACCATAGCTAAGATTTGGAAACAGCCTAAGTGCCCATCAGCAGATGAGTGGATTAGAAAACTGTGGCACATCTACACAGTGGAATATTATGCTGCTATAAAAAAGAAGGAACTTTTACCATTTTCAACAGCATGGATGGAACTGGAGAGCATTATGCTAAGCAAAATAAATCAGTCAGAGAAAGATAAATATCACATGATCTCACTCATATGTGGGATATAATGAACAACATAAACTGATGAGCAAAAATAGAACCAGAGTC
This sequence comes from Eptesicus fuscus, assembly GCF_027574615.1. Taxonomy (NCBI): domain Eukaryota; kingdom Metazoa; phylum Chordata; class Mammalia; order Chiroptera; family Vespertilionidae; genus Eptesicus; species Eptesicus fuscus. The sequence goes on from NC_072473.1 coordinate 3,379,838, forward strand.
ATTGAAGCATCGAACAGACTGTCCAACCTATGACAGAAGGTGGGGGGTGAGGGGATAGGAGATCAACCAAAGGACTTGTATGCATGCATATGACCATAACCAATGGACACAGACTGGGGGGAGGGGCGATGAGGGTATGTGCTGGTGGGGGGACAGCTGGAGAGAGGTCAATGGGGGAAAAAGGAGACTTATGTAATACTTTCAACAATAAAGAATTTTTTTAAAAAAAGAAACCCCATTCGCATTAGTAATTACTTCTAACCTCCAGCACTAGGCAACCTCTAATTTACTTTCTGTCTCTATGAATTGGACTATCCCATACTTTTCACATAAATGGAATTACATAGTATATGGTTCTTTGTGACTGGCTTCTTTCACTTAGCATGAAGTTTTCAAGGTTTATTCAGGATGTAGCATGGATTGATATTTTGTGCCTTTTGTCTAAGAAAAATTATACTTTTAAAGCAGAAAGTATTTGTGGTCATAAAATTCAAATATTATGTTACAGCAAGATAGAGATAAAAAGGAAATACCAGTTATTAGCTATCATATTGGCTACAATCTAAGTGCTACAACACTCTGCTGATGAGGCTGTAGGAAACCACCCCTCAAATATTGCTGGAACAAGGGTGATGAACTGGCTCATTCTTTATTAAGGGCAATTTGGTATTACCTATTAAAATGATAAATCCCTCTTCTGGAGATTCATGTTAGAGATATATCAGCACATACATGAAATAATGCATTTGTTTCCATATCAATTGTTGTAGTAAAACACAGGAAACAACCTTACAGTCCACTACTAGTGCATTGGTTAAATAAATGGTGGGGCATGCAGACACTGGAATACTCTAAAGCTGTAAAAATGAATGTGGAAGTTGTATATATAACAATATGGAAAGTTCCGTAAGATACAGTCATAACTGAAAGAACAAGGTGAAGAATACTATGCATGGAAGGTTATGTTGTGAAAAAGAAGGGAATAAAGTGTGATGTAGTGCGTTTTTATACTTTGTATGCATAAAGAAACTCTGGAAAGATAACAAGAAATTAACAGTATTGCTTACCTATTTCGTAGAAGAAGTGAGAACATTATGTCTGGGGAGTGGGTTGGAAAAGACTTTTGGCTGCACATATACAAGTCTCTGCTGTGGTAGGCAAAATTCTCAAATGTCCTTCCAGTCTAATTTAGGTACTTCTGTGAAGGGACTTTGCCGATGGAATTAAGGTCCCAAATAAGCTGATCTTAAAGTATGGAGATGTTCCTAGAATATCTGCATGGGCCCAATGGAATCACATGAGCACTTAAAAGCAGGAGAGGAAGGCAGGGAAGTCAGTCAGAGAAATGAGGGAAGGGGTGAAAGTCAATGTTGCTAGAGGGGGCCATGGAGAAAGCACACACACCAAAAAGAAAAGAAAGATGGCAGGTGCAGAAGCCAAATGCTCCAACTAACCATCAGCAAGGAAATAGAGACCCAGTCCTACAACCACAAAAATCAAACCAGGCAACAACCTGAATGAGTTTGGAAGAAGATTCTCCCCACTGCCTCCTGAGGAGAGCCCAGGTGGCTAACACCTTGACTGAAGCCTTGTGAACCCCTAAACAGAGAAACTAGCCAAACCAACTTGTACTTCTTACCTACAGAGCTGGGAGATTTTCTGTCGTTTTAAGCTGCTATGTTCGTGGTAATATATTACAGCAGCAATAGGAAACCAATATATACATGACTATATTACTTGTCTTTTATTATAAACTAGAGGCCTGGTGCCCGAAATTCGTGCACAGGGGGTTGTCCCTCAGCCTGACCTGCACCCTCTTCAATCCAAGAGCCTTCAGGGGATGTCCTACTGATGGCTTAGGCCCGCTCCCCGTGGTTCTCTGCTCTCTGCAGGGCCTGCCTGCTTCACACCATGGCAACTACCAAGCAGACTGTGCTGGGTGCTGCCTACGGGCTGCGCTTCCCTGCTCCCGGGTCGCCATGGCGACGGCCAAGCAGGCCATGCTGGGAGCTGCCTGCGGCTGCACTTGCCTTCTCCCTGGTCGCTATGGCAAAGGTCAAGCAGGCCTGTTTGCACCCTGCTGTCAGTCTCCATGGAGGCAATGAGGTTAATTTGCATACTCTCTCCTGATTGGCTGGTGGGCATCGTGAAGGTACGGTCAATTTGCATCTTTCTCTTTTATTAGTGTAAAGATTTAAAGTTAATAAAAATTCAAATAGACCTCAGTGAGATCATTGAAAATTAGGTTAATTTTACAGGAGCATAACTATCTAGCCAAAAGTTCATGGAAGTTTTCTTTGTCTTGTGTGCCTACATTTAAGTATTTTTAGTCTGAAATCGCAATTTTGATAAAAAATTCCCTGGGTAGCAAGTCTGTCTTGTAAAACCTGAATGGTACGCTTATTTTGCTAAGGTTCTCTGTCTCCTAAATCTAGAGTCTTTAAAGTCTAAAGTGTAGGATATAAACACAGTTTCTTTAATTCTTAGAAAGTTAGTTAAAACTGTTATAATTAAACTGATAGACACTAAAGACACAGACACTTGGCTTAAAGGAGAATGTTTGCCTTGTCTAATTGAAATGTCTAAAGGTTAAGCCTGCACTTTGTCTAACCTTTAACTACATGATTCTTCCCTTTACTATTGGGTATGTTCCAGAGCTTTGCTAAAGGAGTTTATTGTTCTTACATGAGAAAAATGATCAAATAAGTGATCTTTAATACAGAATTAAGATGAAAATTCATTTCTCTTTATTATCATTTAGCTCTTTATAGCTAAAAACTTTTTTATAAAAACACAGATCTTCCAAAATTAACTGCCTTCTGTGAGAAAAAGAAAAAATATATTTATTTTCTAATGTGAGGTAAAACTTAAATTAATCTCACTGTTGAGGAAAATCTACCAATTAATCTCATACTTCAGTGAAGTCTGCTTTTTTTCCCAACCATTTCTCCTCTTCTAAGATCTGTGTCCATCTCTTTCTACTCACTGCTGGTTAATATCCATTTCAGTGGTTCTCAGTGAGGGTGATTCCCGCCCCCCCCCCCCCTTCGCCCAAGGTCACATTTGGCAATGTCTAGAAATAGGAAGGATGAACTTTAAGAAAAATTCAAGGCATAAGAGAGTAGGAACAAATATTTGTTTTTATTTATGTTTATTCTGTCTTCTTGTGTTTTTTTTTTGTTTGTTTGTTTTCAACAGAAAAAATGGGGAATGTGGCTATATTGACAGAATGACCACCAAGAAGTCTCAAAACTGTCATTGTGCTAAAAATTCTCCTTTGAAATAAGAATTTCAAGTAATAATTTTTGAAAATATTCACAATTTCAACCAATCACATTTAAAGAGGCATTTATCATATATGATACTGAAGTGAAGTCTGAACTTTTAAATGGCAGAAATGGAAAAGTTAGGAAAGATCAACAAGAGCAAAGGTGTATCATTAGAGACCTAGGCTAAGACCATCCACGTCTTTGTATTCCCAATTACTATGTACAGGTGCAAAGTTGAACAAGTGAAGAAGGCTGATAGGGAAAAAAAAAAAAAAGTTGATTCATTTGAAATATGGTGTCGGGTGAGAATTCTGCAGACACCCTGGCCTCTCAGAAAGATGAACAAGTGGGTCCTGGAGAAAATTAAGCCTGAAACATTGCTGGAGGCAAAAGTGACAAAACTGAAGCTTTCCAACTTTGGGCACATTTTGAGATGGCAGGTCCTTTGGAAAAGACAATAATGCTGGGGAAAATAGAAAGCATTAGGAAAAGAGGAAGACCAAAGATGAGATGGATTGACTCCATAAAAGAAACAAGAGGCGTAAGTCTACAGGATCTGAGTAGGGCTGTTGGCTGTTGAGGACATGACATTGTGGACATCACTCATTTATAGGGTCACCAGGAGTCAGAGCCAACTCAATGTCAGGTCACAACAAAAACATGAACAAGAAAGAGAGAGAGAGAGAGAGAGAGAGAGAGAGAGAGAGAGAGAGAATGAATCTGATATGAAGAAGATATTCTTCCCTCCTTGTTCTCTTATACCCATTTGTAAAGTCAGGTTCATGCAATATCCAAAAAACAAAAGATGATTCAATCTAAACAATGTCAACTGGAGTGAGTGGAAGAAGGAAAGGAGGAGAGAGTTTGGGTTACATTGGTGTCTGGCATGAAGACAATCAAACAATTAAACCTGTGATTTTCAACCTGTGTATGTGCCAAACACACTGGTATGTAACAAGAATTTTTAAAACATGCAATACCTGACTAGTCAGGGGCACTGACCTCTTTCCCCTTAGATTGTCAAATAAAAAACTTACAACAGCCAATACAAAATAACCATACAGTGTAAACGACTCAAAATTATACCTATTTTTGTCAGATTGGCAAAAATATATTTTTTTGGTGTTCCATGGAATTTAAGTAATTAGTTTATGTGTGCCATGAGATGGAAAGGTTTAAAATCTCCAGGTTAAACCGATATGCTTCTTTTCTGAATAGTATAGGGAGATTAAATCTGATTTTCCCATTTGAAACCAAATTGGATTTGACATCAGAGCTATTTCTTAGAGTCAACCATAAGAAATGATGTATGTGACTGTCTGCTTTCTCCATCCTGGACTGTTGGTTGCCATGCTGAACTATGAACTAGCATGCCAGGCATGAGAAACCATTCATTTACAAGGAAGCAATACAGCCCTTGAGGAGCATGCCCTGTGGCTCCCTGGAATTGATCTGAGAACTGGAAGGTCACTATGGGGCAGCAGACTTAAGTCATTCATACAAGAAATTCTCCCATTTGGAAGTGCAGCTATAAGAAATAATCAATTTCAGATTTCTAGGAAGGAGCCTTCTCATCTAGTCTCTAACAAGGGGACACTTTTTCTCCTAACCTTGAAACAATATGGTTCTAACCTTCTCTTGGTTTGGGGCTAGAGAATCTAGTTGAGTAATAACTAACAGATACCATAATGCATTCAGTGTCTGACATGCCAACTTGGGGGCAAGAATTGAAGCCCAATGCCATATGCATTTCAGCCTCTATAGGTTGGTTAGCTTTGCCCAGTATCAGTGTCATAGGTTTACATGAAGAGGTATGGATAGATGAGCATATCTTTATAACTAATGGAAAATAAATAAAGATACCATCCTCTGATGTGAGGCCTGGAGTACCTTCATGTAAAGGGAGAACATTCTATTACCAGTAGCCCATTTGCAGGAAGAATCCTGCAAGCAGCCTTTGCGGCCGCGTGCGCTGCCGCTGCCGCCACCTTTGCGGCCGCTGTGCCTGCACCCGCTCACCACTGCCGCCCGCCCCGCTCCGCCCACTCCTCCCTCCCTCCCTCAGCGTATGCAAATTAACCGCCATCTTTGTTGGGTAATTTGCATACTCGCCCTGATTGGCTGGTGGGCATGGCTTGGGCGTAGCGAAGGTGTGGTCAATTTGCATATTACTATTTTATTAGGTAGGATTCTTGGTGATAAAAGTAGATATTACATAGAAGATACTCTAATAACCAATACTACTTCCAATTCATTAGGACTTGAGTTGGCTGCTCCCACCATGCTATGCTCTCCCACTAGTTTTGCAAGTCAACAATCCTCATCAGTCTATCAACTCCTTTCTTACCCTCCACAAGACTTTGACTCTACACACCCTTCTGTTTCTCTAAATCCTTCCCCATCCAGCACCTTGTCCAACATTTCAGAAAGACACAGCAGGATCTTGGCATTTAACTTGTGAAAAGCCGCCAGGCCTAACTGTATCAATGCCCCCACTGCATGCTCATACAATGAAATGATAGTTTAGTATGAAAAACCCCATTGCTTTTGTAAATGCTGTGATAATACTCATTACATCAATACAGAGCAAGAGAAAGGAGCTCAGACTTAATCCATTTTAATCTCAGTTATTTCCTAATATAAAATACTGCAGGCCTTTTCACATTCTTCTGGAAGGATTAGTGAAGGCAAACATGAATAACAAATTGACATTTCTGAGTTCTGGAAGAGCCAAAAGCAATACAAAAGGAAGGCAGACAGATCCAATTTCTGAACGGAATTATTTTTCTAAGCAGAGTTTAAAAGTTAACATTAGGAACAAATGTTAAACAGTTCTGCACAGCTATTTTTCTTTACCTGGAACACATTTTGCCAAATAGTTAAACTGACAAGTTAGAAAGACACATCTTGATGCTATATAGATAAAGGAACTTTGTCTAGGTGACAGGCATAATAAGATTTTTTTTTTAAGTAGAGCGTCTTGGGTAACAATTTTCATATCCCTCTAGTCACTTCATTGTCTGAGATAGTCCAAAACTACTGGTATCATTTTTTAGTAAAGAATATGTTGATTCTCATCAAAGTATTGCATATTAGTGTTAAAACAGATTTTGAAATAGTATACTTTGGCCTCTTTATTTCACAAATGAAGAAAGCAAGCTCAAGAAAGAGTCTCGAAGCCATTCGGTGTCACAGAAGCAGAGATCAATAACAATTCCGGAGTAGGATACTGGTTTTCTGACTCATCCGATGATTTTTTCATTTACCATTATGCCTCTACTGCAGAAGGTTATATTTTAATCATTGCATAGTATTAACTTACTCTTCCATTATAGCCCTGTTCCATTTTGTTTCAATGTATCTTGACTCAAAATAGCAGGAACAGAAAACAATGAAGATGGCGGCCGACAGGATGGACGTGAGGGTGAAAATGTGAGTGAGGGAGCAAAGGGGGAGTGTATGGACGTGTGGGCACCCAGCCTCACCTCCACCCGTGGAGACCTTGGACACCACCTGGGATCCTATAGCCACACCAGCCAGGGACCTGCTGCCCCGGATGTGAACCCACAAATACTCAGACTCCAGCCTCCCTGGCCATGGGCTCCTAAAAGTTTGTCCAGCGGGAGACAAAATGGCGGCTGAATTCTGCAATGTAGCAGAATACAAATTTAACACCCAGAAATCTATGGCTTTTTTATATACAAATAATGATCTCACAGAAAGAGAAATTTAAAAAACAATCCCATTTACCATTGCACCAAAAATATTAAGATACCTAGAAATAAACTTAACTAAGGAGGTAAAAGATGTGTACTCGGAAAACTACAGGACATTGAAAAAAAGAGAGGAAGACATAGATAAATGGAAGAGCATACTGTGTTCATGGATTGGTAGAATCACATCATTAAAATGTCCATTCTACCCAAAGCAATTTACAGATTCAATGCAATGCCCATCAAAATACCGACTGCATATTTCACAGACCTAGAACAAACTCACCAAAAATTCATCTGGAATAAAAAAATACCCCGAATAGCCACAGCAATCTGAGAAAGAAGAACAAAGTTGGAGGGATCACAATACCAGATATCAAACTATATTACAAGGCCACTGTTCTCAAAACTGCCTAGGACTGGCAAAAGAACAGACATATAGACCAATGGAACAGAACAGAGAACCCAGAAATCGACCCAAGCCAGTATGCTCAATTAATATTTGACAAAGGAGGCAAGAGCATACAATGGAGTCAAGACAGTCTCTTCAATAAATGGTGCTGGGAAAACTGGTCAGATACATGTAAAAAAAAGAAACTAGATCACCAACTTACACCATACACAAAAATAAACTCAAAATGGATACAGGACTTAAATGTAAGATGGGAAACCATAAAAATCTTAGAAGAATCCATAGGCAGCAAAATATCAGACATTTGTTGTAGCAATATCTTTACTGATATAGCTCCTAGGCAATGGAAACTAAGGATAAAATAAACAAATGGGACTACATCAAAATAAAAAGTTTCTACACATCAAAAGAAACCATCAACACAACAACAAGAAAGCCCACTGTATGGGAGAACATATTTGCCAATGCTATCTCAGATAAGGGTTTAATCTACAAAATTTACAGGGAACTCATACAACTTAACAAAAGGAAGGTAAACAATCCAATAAAAAAAATGGGCAAAGGACCTACATAGATACTTTTCCAAAGAGGACATACAGAAAGCCAACAGACATATGAAAACACTAGTGGTCCGGTGCACAAAATTCGTGCACATTAAAGGGGGATTAATTAGAGGAAATAATTTAATATTGCTACTTGCCCTTTCTCTATAATAGAAGTGTCAGAGATGAAAGAAAATTAGTAAAATGTATATGAAAATCTTCCTCCTGTCAGAGTCTGGGGTGCACCATGGGACCCAGAGTCAAGTCCCCGCCCACCCACATGCGCCTCAAAATTGCGTGAGACCCAGACCCGTCTGCCCCCCCCCCCCCATTGGGCTAGATCCAGACTTGGCCAGTCCCACCCTTGTCAAGCCCTGCCAGGCAGGGGGCATAGCCTCAGGTCCCCTGGCCCGGCGCCAGGATGGGGGGCATGGCCTGAGGTCCCCCAGCCCAGACAAGGGCGGGGGGTGTGCCTTGAGGTCCCCTGTCAAGACCCTCTGGGTGGGGGGCATGGCCTGAGGTCCCCCATCAAGTCCTGTCAGGTTGGGGGGCGCAGCCTCAGGTCCTCCATCAAGCCCTGCTGGGTGGGGGGTGCGGCCTGAGTTCCCCCGACTCAGCACTAAGGGTGCACCTGAAGGTCCCTTGTCAAGCCTTGCTGGGTGGGGGGCATGGTCTGAGGTCCCCTGTCAAGCCCTACTGGGTGGGGGGCATGGCCTGAGGTGCCCTGGCCCATAACCAAGAGGGGGGAACAGCCTCAGGCCCCCCGTCAAGCCCCACCGGCAGGGGGGTGCAGCCTCAGGTCCCCCATCAAGTGCCGCTGGGCAGGAGCACGGCCTGAGTTCTCCCGACCCAGCACTGGGGGTGCACCTTGAGGTTTCCAGTCAAGCCCCTCTGGGTGGGGGGCATGGCCTCAGGTCCCCTGGCCTGGCACTGGGGCAGGGGTGCAGCCTGAGGTCCCCCAGTCTGAGGCCGGGGGGGGGTGCGGCCTGAGGTCCCCTGTCAAGCCCCACAGGGGCGGGGGAGGGCGTAGCCTCAGGTCCCTGCTGATTGCTCGTTAAGGCTCCTTATGGGAACTTGGGCTCTGCTGTGGGTGCAGCCATCTTTGTGACTGAGTGATGGTCAATTAGCATATTCCCTCTTTATTAGATAGGATGCTCAAAGTCATTAATCATCTGAGAGATGCAAATCAAAACAACAATGAGGTACCATCTCACACCTGTCAGATGGCTATCATCAACAAATCAACAAACAAGTGTTGGCGAGGATGTGGAGAAAAAGGAACCCTCATGCACTGCTGGTGGGAATGCAGACTGGGGCAGCCACTGTGGAAAACAGTATGGAGTTTCCTCAAAAAGTTAAGAATGGAATTCCCATTTGACCCAGTGATCCCACTTCTAGGAATATATCCGAAGAAACCAGAAACACCAATCAGAAAGGATACATGCACCCCTATGTTCCTAGCAGCACAATATACCATAGCTAAGATTTGAAACAGCCTAAGTACCCATTAGCGGATGCTCGGATTAAAAACCTGTGGTACATCTACACAATGGAATACTACGCTGCTGTAAAAAAGGAGTTCTTACCATTTGCAACAGCATGGATGGACCTGGAGAGCATTATGCTAAGCGAAATAAGCCAGTCGGAGAAAGATAAATATCACATGATCTTGATACTCATATGTGGGATATAATGAACAACATAAACTGATGAACAAAAATAGATCCAGAGACAAGGTAACACTGAACAGACGGTCCAACCTCAGAGAGAAGGCAGGGGAAGAGGCAGTTAGAGATCATCAAAGGACTTGTATTCATGCATATTAGCATAACCAATGGACTCAGACACTGGTAGGGGCTTGTCCTGGGTAGGAGTGGCGGGGGGAGGTGTCAATTGGGTAAAAAGAAGACATATGTAATACTTTAAACAATAAAAAAAGAATTTTATAATAATTTAGTATATTCTTGACATCATTATATGATCTAATTTTGGTTCCTAATATTAGTCTTTAAGTGAATCAACAAATTAAGAGCAGAGATACTTTTAGAAACAAATCATGTATAGGATGAAATAGTGAGGGAAAAGTTATTGTAACAGGCTTCAATATTCCTAAATCCTAGAAGTATAAAATCTTCTATACTTTAGGGCTATGTTGCACCTAGAAAACTAATCTCTCTCTGGTAAACTCCAAATCATTTTAAGGCCAAAAACAAGTGTCATCTAGATGATAGAACTATCTAGACAATTATATATATATGACTTGAGACTCTATTATATAAATTACCAATGTGTAATAGGTTACTATAATTAATATGTCACATATTTATTTTCTTATCTGATTCCCCACTAGCAAATAAACTCTTCAAGGGAATTATGTATATATCTTGTATGTAACTTGTTTTATCTTAAAATTTCCAGAACATAGAAAAGTGTCTGGAAAAATAACTGTTTGTTGGATGAATAAATAAATGCATAAATAAATTTATCCATGTTGTCATGAAAAAAAATATATCAGGAACAAATTAATTCACATGGCCCTACTTGTCTAAATGCCCCCACAAAATCACTGAGAAATGCTGTAAAGGTCAGGTATACCCAAACCCTTGGATAGAAATTCATATTTAACTAACAGAATTATAAAATGAGGAGATCCCTAAGACACTATTTCTATGATGGGAATTTAGATCTTAACACATTCCACCTTCACCCTTAATGCTAGACGTGGAGTTTCGTTAAATCCAGGTTTCTCAACCTCACCACTATAGACTTTTGGCGCTAGATGGGCTGTGCATTGTAGGATGCTTAACAGCATCTCTGACTTCTCTGGCTTCTACCCACTGGGTGCCAGTAACACTCCACCCCTGAGCTGTGATAACCAAAAATGTCTTCAGACATTCCAGATGTCCCTTCGGGGGGTCAAATCACCCCAGATTGAGGACCACTGGTCTAAATCCTTCAGCACCTCTCTAAACCTTGACACAAAATAGGAACAAAAGCAGAGATGAAAAGTGAGATAAAAAGGAACTCACTGGCACCTCTGACTATGAACCTTCGTTGGCTCTAGAGCCATTTAAATGTTTTGGTGAAAAAGAGGAAAGTTGTTTTAACCAACCATATGCCTTTCTTCACTCCCACCACACTTTTGCCTTCAAGTGTGTCTTTGTGGCCAGGAAAATAGAGCCTGCCTGTTTGTAATTATACTATTATTCTGCAGCGAATTTTGGAAAGAGCCAATTGGTGCATTTCCAACCTCAAATTCTCTCTCTCCTTTTCTCCCTTCCTCAGCCAGGAGCTTGGAGAGAGGGAAGGAATGAGAGAAGAATGCCTCACTTGCTAAGCTCTGCCTTGTCGGATGCCTGCGGTCAGCATCAACCAACCTCTCAGGTCTCCAGGACCTGCCAACCGAACCATCAAACATCACCTTGGCTCTGCCCCAATTTCATACCATGAGACTGTCATTTGCTCAGTATTTTCACTCAAGACCACAGAACTTTGGTGAGAGATGGTCAGAACTCAACAATAGTGACGTGTCAAATGGGGATAGGAAAGAGATAAATCCCCATTCTTACTCAAAATGAGTTATGATCTTTTATGCATAGCTTGGGTTATTGCTCTAAATGTGCCAATGACAGCCATGCTATAGAAATGTAATAGGAATGTTTAATAGGTGTGATTCTTACATAATTTCTTCTCTGGCTTTTTATAGATTGAGATACAAATAATAAAATGCTCAAATCTGAAGTATGAAGTGTTATGATTTTTTACATATGTATCCATTCATGCAACTGCTTCTCAGATCAAGATCTAGAATATATTCATTACCCATAAGGTTTCCCTTCCTCCACCTAATTAATATTTACACACCTCACAACCTCCTAAGGCAAGGAATATTCAATGTCCATCAGTGTAGACTGGCTTTGTTTGTTTATTTTAGCAAATATTTAAAATGCACAATATGTACTCTTTGTACCCTTTTATTTTCACAGAATGTGTTTCTAAAGTTCATGCATATAGTTTCGTGTGTCAGTGGTTTGTTCTTTATTGTTGCTGTGTAGTAGTCTATCAGGTAAATGTACCACATACCCTGTTAATGAATATTTGTAGAGTTTAAAAAATATTCTGGGAACACTGTGAACAGCACTGCAAAGAAAATGTATACAGCCTTTGTTTGGATAGGTGTATTTGTTTCACTGAGGTGTACAACTAGGAGATAAATACTAATATTAATAAGCAGAAAATACCAATCATTAAACCTAATTTTTATATCAATATAAAGACTTGAAGGATATAATGATAGTCATCCATTTATTTTGTATAAAGGAAAAATAGATGAACCAATTTTATTAACAAATCAGGAACAACATACTAACGCAGCTAACAGAAGAGTGAACATATAATTTGTCCTAAAACAGGGCAACTTCTCATAGTGAAAAGGCAATATTAATATTTGCATTGGGACCCAATTAACCTGGACTTCCGTGAGAAAACAGTCTTAGGGTTACTCCAGCTAATTCTGACGGAGAAGATGAAAACCAGGGTTAGGTATCCAATGCCAGTTTCACAATTAGCTTTAAGCCCTTGTCCTTGACTCATGACATTGGTCAGAACCTTCTTCACTAAAATTTTTAATAAATACTCCATAAATGGCAAGTCATACATCATAAACCTCAAAGCCAATAGAACTGTCTAGGAAGGATTGAGGATAGGAATGCAGAATTCCAGGGTTGAGACATATGCTTTCGAGAGCTTGGCTATAGCCTCATCTCAAGTGCCATTCACTTTATGAGTTCTCTCTTCCCTCTCATTTTCTCTTCCAGTTCAGAATCCAGGCTAGCCACATGTGCTCTATGTTATTTCACTGAAAAGAAGTGAACTGTAGAGTACAGCGGTTGCGAACCATTTGGCAATATCTTTCTTCTTCATGCTTCAGTCGCTGGACTTACAGTGGGATGAGAATCCCGGACGCACAGCGTGACAGTGCCTGAAATCTTCACTAAATCAAACACCATGAAATTGTTTCATCAAGCTGATTCTCAGCACTGGCCGGAAGGGGACTGGGGTTATCCCATCAAAGCTGATGTCTTTAGGGTTATGTGGGAGAACAACGATGCTTTATTTCTACCACGTTTTAAAAGTTGAAAGCAGCACAAGACAATAACCATTAAGTAGTAATGCCTTTTGAATACAAAGGACTGCCAGTTTTCACAGGCATTTAAAACTACATTTGTCAGAAATCAGAGATAGAAAATTCAAACCTAAAATAGCTTCCCTTGGAAGGAAAGCAATATATATGGCTACCTTTAGAACATCCCATGATTCACTGTATTGAAATGAGTAGTTGCATAGAAAGAGTAAATTTAAGTGGAGTGATGATCTGAGATTAAAGACATTCTGTTTCCTACTTCAGAAAGCAGCCATTCCAAGTGAATTCACTGGGTAGTCATAGCCTGTTACAAAATTATAGGTTAGAAAAAGAACGAGAAATATAGGTTAAGATTAGAAAACGAAAATAATATTTATAACATAAATTCCTTGTGGACAAATCCTTATTTTATAAAATCATCATTATCTTAATGCTAAGTTCATATTTTCTAACAAAGTATAAAACATTTTTGGCTAAGTCTATATCTTCTAGTTGATAGCTAAAAATTAAACAATGGGGTCCCATTTTTGTGTTTTAATAAAATCTACACTAACATACAACCCAGTGAAATACTCCTGGACATCTATCCAAGAAATATGAAAATTTATGTCCACATATAAACCTGTACAAAAATATTCATAGCAGCTTTATCATAAAAGTAAAAAGTGGAAACAATCCAAATATTCATCAACTAATCCTTATTCCATTCTTAGCATGGAATACCACTTAGCAAGAAAAGGAACAAACTCTTAAAACATGCAACAATTTAGTTTATATATTTTTATTGATTTTTGCGAGGAAGGAAGAGGGAGAGAGAAACATCAGTGATGAGAGAGAATCATTGATCAGCTGCCTCCTGCACGCCCCCTACTGGGGATTGAGCCTGCAACCCAGGCATGTGCCCTTGACTGGAATCCAACCTGGGACCCTTCAGTCTGCAGGCCGACGCTCTATCCACTGAGCCAAAACAGTCAGGATAAAACATGCAACAATTTAGAAGGATCTCCAGATAATTATTCTAAGTGTGTGTGTGTTGGGGGGAGCTAATTTCTAAAGGTCACATACTGTATTACTACATTTATGTAAAATTATCAAACTAGGTAAATTATAGAGATGGAGAACAGACTAGTGGTTGCCAAAGGTTATATATGATGAGGGGGAGTGGGATAGCATGAAGGAGCCTTGTGGTCATGGAACAGTTTTGTGCCTTGATTGTGGTGGTGATGATTATGCAATTTACATATGCGATAGAATGGAACTACTGGTATACACACATTGAACCCATGTTAATTTCATTACTCGGACATTGTAGTGTATAAGGTATCACCGCCAGAGGAAACTGGGTACATGTATGGTACCTGGAATCTCTGTACCATTTTTTATAGCTCCCTATAAATCTAGTTATTTCAAGTAATTTATTTTTAAAAGCTACAGCTGTATCTATATCTGAACATACTCACTCACTCACTGACTCACTCATGAACTTGCCCCTTACCTTTAGAGGGTCATTACCTCCTGGAAAAAAGTCCTTCCTAACATGAATTTTCCTAAGTAAAAAAATAACCTCACCATTAATAGCAAAGGGAATAGTTTTTATGAATTTCTGAAACCTAAATTAACCCCATGTATGCCAAAGCAACAACAAGTCAAATTAAAATGAACCCAATTATGGCAGTATTTAACAAAAGTTGTTATAACATGATATAACCAGGAAATGTTCTTTTCATTCCTCACTAACAGTGTTGTCTATCTGCACATGTTCCACTCTTCTTAGCAGCTAGGTAGAGTGCTTGGAAGCCGGTAGTCATAACACATGCATTTGACACTCACTGTTTAAGTAATGGGTAGCTGATGGGCAGTGGGAGGTGCGGCAAGTGCTGCCAAAACAAGTGACACTCACAAGAACATGGTAACCATGGTGACCACTACCTTGTTTACCTCTGGCTATAAAATAAAGGCTCAGCTTGCCGTCTGGATCTTTTCTCTGTGGCCTTAGCCAGGCACAGGAGATCCACCTAGACCCAGCTTATTCTCTGTCTGTCTTTTCTACATCCTTCGCCGCCCTCCCTCAGGCTCGCCGAACCCTTGGCTGTGCTGGCATGGCACACTACAAAGCTGTCTAGATGGCAGGCAAATCCAGCTCAGTCTTCCTATCAAGAAATGCCCAGGAACGTAAGTGGGAATATTAGACCAAATGCCCCTGAAAAGTCCAATTCTTGTAAACTTAATGGCATAGCTTGAAAAGAAGGCTGACATGGTATACACCTAAATCTCCAAGGTAATGGCAACTGGACATTAAAATTATGAGGAAGTTTGTTTCTCTTTTTAAAAATAATTTTAATGTTGATATTTTACTTATAAAATCAATTTTTAAATATATGCATACCTACACATATATGTATGTGTGTACATGCACATACATACACACCGTATTATTCCATGTATAAGACACCCCCATGTATAGACACCCTCCACTTTTCCAACCCAAAATTAAGAAATCAATATTTTAAACATTTTGCTGGTTTTCCTCTTAAGGCCTTCTTTTTTGGCATCTTAAGGAGTTGTTCTTCCTGTTTTCTCTCCTGATCATACACTCAGTGGGAGGAGGTCCAAATTGTCTCTCTGCAGCTCTATAACTATGCTCTTTTGCAAAGCTGGTTACATTCAGTTTGAATTTTGCAGAGTAAGACAATCGCTTACCAGTATTTATCTTTTTATTTTTTGACATCTTTATGGGCTCAGAACACTCAGGTCCCTGTTGCATCTGCGCACTCTCCACCTCCACCTCCACCTCCACATCCAATTATGGCATCAACTGACGTCAGTAAAAATAAGGCTTGTGATTGAAGGAAGCCTGTTTGACAAGGTATGGGCAGCTACGCACCCCTGCATGGTTTCCTCCTCAGCTGACTTCCATGTAAAAGACACCCTTCGATTTTCAGTCTGATGGTTTTAGAAAAACAGAGTGTCTTATACATGGAAAAATATGGTATAAGCGGTGATGCTCACCAGGGGTCTTTGATCTGAGATAAAACTGTAGTAGACACTTTTCCTGCCTCCAGATCCCTGAGGTACTTTTCACTCTGGGTCATCTCCCCTGGTGTAAGTAAATTTTGGCTTCTAGGGACTGCATCCAGGACTGCCTTCAGGCTAGGGGGGCACTTTGGCGTCACACGTCCTGACATACCTGGGAGATGAACCTTAGATCATGACTATCATGAAGGAAACACTGCTCTCTTGCACCAGAGGAGGTGGCACTATCTGAGACTGCTCTCCAGAGATATCCTGTGGGATATCAGGAAGAGTGTGGGACTTCGCTTCACATTGCCTCCCTGCCTGACTTTTGCCCTTGCTGCCTGCTTGCCCTACTCCATTAACCTGTTTCATCTGAAAAGAGTTTCTTAACCACTTACATATACACTGAATGGCCAGATTATGATGATCTCTGAAAGCATAATAATCTGGCCACTCAGTGTATATCTTATAAAAATCTTATACGATAAAAGGCTAATATGCAAATAGACCCCTCAATCAGGAGTCCAACCAGCAGACAGGCCGGTCAAGTGCCCATGTCCCCTCGCCCAGGCCAGGCAGGCCAGACCTCACCATGCAAATATTCATGCACCTGGCTTCCAATATATATATGTATGCATACACACACACACACACACACACACACACACACACACACAAACACACACATACTAAGTAGCTAGATTATTATGCGTTCAGAGATCATAATAATAATCTGAAAACACAGTGTATATGTAAATTGAATGAATCCATTCCAGACACACAAATGATTCCCTGGATTAACATTCTCAGATACAGTATGTGTCTAAAGTACTGTTTAATGTAAAGAGAAACACTTGTTTTCTTACATTTACGGAAGCACCCCGTGCTAGCCTTAAATGAGTCACATTCCCCACTCCGTCCAGGGGCAGCCTTCAAGAGGACCGGAGGCAGCATCTTGGACGTTTCACATATCCTGGCCTCCCGCATGCTATCACTGGCCAACCACTCTTCATTTATCCCAGTCAACAACCATGGCTCTGCCTCTTCAATTGCCTGTGGTTGTGGTTTTGTGAGCATGTTCGCACCCTTACCTCATTGGTGCTCTTGATGGCCTCTTTATGTTTTAAAATTGTGCCAATCAGATTTGGCCAAGAACAAAAACATTCTCTCCTTTGTTTGTTGCATGGGAGATGCTTTGGGTCAGGCAGAGGTATCAGCATGAAAGGGTTGTCAGGCCAAGAACTGGAGTTTTATTCCACAACCAGTATAGTTTTTCCTTGAACAGCTTGGTCTAGAACCAAACTGTTTGATATTGGAGATATTAGAGAACTGAGGTCTGACTTTAAGCATTTCACTGATGGTTCAGTACATGTTACAGTAGCACCATAGCAATGTAAGTATTAGTCATAAGGGAAATTGGGTATGGGGTACATGGGTATCATCTTCACAGTTTTTCTGTAAATCTAAAACTATTCTAAAATAAAACACCCATTAAAACAACACCCAAAATACTAGGTAATGGTGATATCTGGGGGACAGTGGAGTGGACCACTGAAGGGATGGGGGTGCAGGGAAATGGCTTAGAGGAAACACCACCTCCCTGCCATATGCGGGACAATAACTGAATAGAGGAAATGAGGGAGAGAGAGGTCAGTTGAGAACACTTTTAGGAGGTATTGAGGAAGCTCCCCTTCCTCTAACCAGAGCATCTGAGTCTTCTGCATCCTCTCCCACCTCCCCCCGCCCCTGGATGGTCAAGCTGAGGCTTTGTGATGTCATACCACACCATGGCAACCACTGACTGTTGGCCAATCAGAGCTGAAGGGTGTGGCTCCTCATTGTCCTAGAGAGTATATATAGAGGCCAGGAGCCTTGGAGTAGGGCCTGTTGCTACAACAAAGCAAGTTACTAAGAAAATACTGTAGACTAGTTTAGATAACGAATCAGATTCCAACCACAAGGATGGACAAAGACACTTCAAGTACTAAAATGAATTGGAAGACCTTTTCCCAACTCGATGACAAAGAAAAGGATAAGGTCAGACTCCCCTACTCATATGCTTCCTCTTCCCCACTAATTCCTCACCCAAGATGCTGGCCTTGTGCTTTTTTGGCACAGACACTTCCTCATTCAATCCATGGTCATTCTATTACAAGCCCCTTTCCCACCCAGTTCCCAGTTTCTTCCCCAAAACCAATGTCTTTCTGTGTTTAACTGTTTCCCAACTAGGTATCGAAGATAATTACATTGGTCAGTTCGGTCCTCAAGCTAAGTGAAGACAAGGAGAAGGGCAGAAACAGGCAGTTAATTGCATTTCACTGCAGGAAGGATAGAAAACCTCCAGTAAGCAAGCCAACAAACGAACAAGAAGAAGTTCCTGAATGTTCTACCTCACGTGATGCTCAGGCCCTACCAGAAGAAGATGCTTAAGTATGTGTAGGCTCTCTACAAAAAACATGCTTAAGAAATGGGCATTATGAGGGAATCAAAACGTAAATGGCCTTTTTGAATAAATACCCGCATGTGTATATAGGAAATGTGTTTGTATTTTTGTGTGTTCTCTGATGATGGGGAGGGAGAGAATGGAGGGGACAGGTATGTGAGAAGGGAGGGATGTAGAATTCTACAAGTTTGGGCACCAGACCAGCCATTCCATAGTTAGCCAGACACTGAGAATAAGGAGAAAGTAAAGACTGAAGATGAATTTTTTCCTTAACACTTTACCATACTGGCAAGAAGAAAAATTGTTGTTTCTGCTTGTGTTTGGCATTGGGGGTGGGGGATGGTGATGGGAGGGCTGAGGGGGAACAGGGTGTTGTGTGAGGGTTGGCAGTGTGTAATAATGAATCTGATTTTCAATTTAGATGTTAGACTATGGACAGCATAAACCTCATTTCTTTCTCTTCCCTATCCAACCAACACTTGGAGAAGGTGATAAAAAAGGGGTTTCTGATCATAAAATAGATACAAATATGTCGGAACTTAACCATTAGAACTATTGTATCGCCTCAATTTCCCATAGTCAAAGCTCCTATTGTTCTAAAATATTTTCTAAAGCATAATGGCAATCTGAACTAATGAACAGCAAAATAAATCTTTTGCCCTTATAATCAGCGTGAAAAAATGTTACCCTGTGGCCCTTCCTCTCTAGTTATCAAATAGCACCTTTCACCCTTGTTGAAAAGGACCCAATGTAAATGAACACAGCACCTTCACTGATAGACACCCATTATAGAACACCTAGCTAGAGAAGGAGTAATTGTTCCTACTGCTTCTGAATTCAACAGCCAAATTTGACTTGCTCTTAAACCTGGTAATATGATTGGTACCTCAGTGTGAATTTTAAGGCCATTCATGTCATGGTCACACCCAATCGGGATCCATATCTAATATTATTAAAATTACCGCTTCTGCACAAAGAGACTGGTAAATCATTAGCAGTCAGAGCAAAGTATTTGACTGACATGTCCTACTCAGTACCTATTTCAACAGACTGCCGCTACAGGTAACCTCCACCTTTAGAGATATAACACACTTTTACCTGGGTACTCAGTAGGGTACCTCTCCAGTCCTGTTGTCTTTCATTATCTTTGTAGACAGTATCTCCACCACATCTAGCTTCGCAAATTAGTCAGTTTAGCAAGTTAGCATAGAGTGTCAGGAGGCCTCCTTAAAGGAGTCCTCAGTCATGTTTCCCCACCTGGACCTATCTGTGCGTCTCAGATGGAATCCTATGTCTCAGTTACACAATAATAAGTGACTGACGCTGTGTTTACCTTGTGAACATTTGTTGCATCTTCAGCAGTTGTTGGTCCGCTTTCTACACTGAGCTTGGTTGGAATGCCTGTTCACTATACAAGTCCATGGGGTAGTCCCTCATGGAGGAAGAGTAGTTACTGTGAGGGGTGCTGACGTCACACACCTGCAAGCAGAAGATTCACTAGGAACTTGCAAAATGCTTCTGTTGTTACTGCCCATGTCTCTCTCTCTCTCCATCCCTCTCTCTCTGTATCTCTCTTTCTATCACACACCACACACACACACACACACACACACACACACACACACACACACACGATTCTGATCCTCAGGGTTCTAGAGAAAAACTTCCCTGTCACCCCTGTGACAGATCAAGCCATTAATTCAGTCACTGCTATGGAGCATTCAATAACCATGAAGGTACTGACTAGGTTTGAGGTTCTCTGGAAGGAAAAGAAATAAATATGAGGGGACTATGGGAGAAAAATCAGTGAAATGTACCCAGGAAACACATGCATACACACCCCACATGCAATCTGGGAAGAGTGAGGTGTTGGAATGAAGTGTGATAATTGAAGTATTTATTGAAATTTAAGTATGGGTATTTAGTTCTTTGGGATTTTAGTTAATACATCTAAAATACTAAGTAATGTGCTGCATTATTTACAATAGCCAAGTAATGTAAGTGCCCATCAATAGATGAATGGATAAAGAAGATGTTCTACACACACACAGATACACAAGCACCCCCATCAATTATATGTGGAATATGAAAAATAGAAACAGTCAAACTCATTGAAACTCAGAGTAGAAAAGTGTTCACCAGGGGCTGAGGGGTTGAGGAAATAGGAAGAGCTTAATAAAAGGATACCAACTTTCAACTATAACATCAATAACCTCTGAGGATTTAATTTGAAAAAAATAACAAACAAATCAAAAGATTAAGGTTCTCTAAAACAAGAAGTCTAGAAAACTGTACAGCCAGGAAAATCCATATGAGGCCTGACATGATGACTAAATTTTAATACGGCCTCCTGGATGGGATCCTGGGGCAGAAAAAGCACATTAAATAAAAACTAAGGAAATCTTTGTAGAATGAAGACATCAATATAGTAGAACCTCACTTCTTGAACTTAATTTCATTTCGAAGGCTGTTTGAGAAGTGATTTGTTTTTAAAAAAAATCAGCCCTAGCCAGTTTGTCTCAGTGGATAGAGCATCAGCCTGTAGACAAAGGTTCCCGGGTTCTATTCTGGTCAAAGGCACATGCCTGGGTTGTGCTCTCAATCCCCAGTAGGTAGCATGCAGGAGGCAGCCAATCAATTATTATCTAACATCACTGATGTTTCTGTCTCTCTCTCTCTCCCTCTGCCTTCCTCAATCCTATGTAACAAAGAGTAATGTGCCAATTGACCATACCTCTGCTACAACCACAAGCCACGCCCACCATCCAATCAGGAGTGAGTATGCAAATTAACCCAACCAAGATGGCTGCAGCCACAGAGAGAGCAGGAGGCTTGGGTTTCCCTGGCAATGGAGAAAGCCAAGCTTTCCACAGCCCTGGCTTGCCTTGGCCTCCGCTTAAGGCTACAAAGTTTCAATTATAGAAGATAAATATATCCTAACAAAAATGGCTGCAGCCATGGAGTGAGCAGGAGGCTTGCCTCCACTCAAGGATACAAAGTTTCAATTATAGAAGATAAATTAATCCCAGATACCAAGGCCTCCACTTGGGTCACTGGGGGATGTGGCTTGCCTGAAAACCACTACCTGCCCCTCACCCAGGCCGCCCCATGCCCCAGGGAAACCCCACCCTGATCTGGGAACCCTTCAGGGCAAACCATCCACACACACCCCGCCGTGCACCAGGCCTCTATCCTATCTAATCCTCCTATCTAATAAAAGAATAATATGCAAATTGACCATCACTCCAACACACAAGATGCCTGCCCCCATGTGGACCCAAGATGGCCAGCAGGGCTGGGCAGTTGGGAGGGACCAAGCTTGCAAGGGAGGGCAGTTCAGGGCAATCAAGCCTGCAGACGAGGGCAGTTAGGGGTGACCAGGCCTGCAGGGGAGGGCAGTTAGGGGCAAACAGGCTGGCAGGGGAGCAGTTAGGCATCAATCAGGCTGGCAAGGGAGTGGTTAGGGGGTGTTCAGGCTGGCAGGCAGAAGCAGTTAGGGGCAATCATGAAGGCAGGCAGGTGAGCAGTTAGGAGTTACCAGTCCTGGATTGAGAGAGGGATGTTCGACTTCCTGTTTAGGCCTGATTCTACCTGGATCGGGCCCAAATGGGCAGTCGGACATCCCTCGAGGGGTTCCAGATTGGAGAGGGTGCAGGATGGGCTGAGGGACACACACCCCACATGCACAAATTTCGTGCACCGGGCCTCTAGTAGAAATATAAATAAAGAAAAGCAATAATTTTTCCATTAGATATACATAAATACTCATTTCAGAATTTCTGGGAACAAAGTAAAATGAAACTTTTTTTTCCACATTAATATTTTTTGAAGTCAAGGAGTATCTCACAACTGAAATGAGCATTTAACTCAGCTTTTATTCCTAAATAAAAGCATCCCTCTTATTATATAGATATTATATCTTATAATTAAAGACATCTAAGACTGTAAGCAATGTTGGGGGGGTCTATTTTATTCTCCAATGCACATGTAGTGCCCCAAACATTGCCTCAAACATATTTTACTCCATCCATTTTTGTGGCATTAGTGGATTGAAAAAATATAGGTTTATAATTTGTCATGTATTATAATTCAAATTATGAATTTCTTTGATGGTATTGCATGAATCATGTCAGTATTTATATTTTCCATAATATTGAACACAAGTCTTGTCCAAATTCAGCGCCAACAAATGTTGACTATAATTGGAATACAGATGCAAAAAATTTGCAGAGGGAAAAATAAATTTAAATCAGGTAAAGAAAAGAAGAGAGAACAAAAGGAAGGGGAAAGAAGAGACTGAAATCACTAATTAGAAATATGAAGTGGTAGATGCAGGTCAACTTTCAAATGAAAACAAAGAGGAGATTACAAAAACTATAATGGCTGGGAATTATATGGGAGCAAGAGGCATCTGATTTACCTTGAATTTAAGCAAAAAGGATACATGCATTTTTCAAGACCAGCAAGTTAAGATCTGGAATAGATCTCTATAGTGTGCCAACTTCTCCATCCAGCAACTATGGACAGGTAGTAAGAAGTGCCATAACCCAATGGTTTGCACAACTCACCACAACACCAGGGATTTCCAGACACAACCACAACATGGAAAGACTCCAAAAACCAAGCTAAAAACACTGGACATCCATATTCTTTGGGTCAATCAATGAGAACTCAATTGCTCTTCCATCTGTCCTCCACCAAGGTCTCTCATTAGGACCGAGTCACGCTTCTCCCATATTCTTTAAAGACAGCCAAGCAGACATAGGGGTGCTATTTGCAGTTTGGTGAGGACCTGATCAAAGGTAAGGTGACTTTTGAAGCTGTCCTGCATTAAGAGGTGTCTAGATAAGACAATAGAGTAGAGGAACAAAAATACACTGTTTCAGTGGAAGCAAAAGTATCATTATCTGTGTTTGTGTTAAAGCACATACGGATCCATGTGTACTGTGATGTGTGTAATCACAGTTGGCAAGTATTACTGTGGAATTTGCTGAGTTAAGGGAGTTCATGTCATTGGGAGGGAATAAAGTCAGTTAAAGGATGTAATCCTTCCTTTGATACACAGAATTCAACTCATCCCAATGAGTCCTTCCTTTTACCTAGGGGGGTCAAACTCGCCATGGAAGGGGCAGAAAGCAGTGAAAAAGTGAAGGAAATAGGAAGCACAGGGCAAGGGAAACATGGCAATCGGAAACAAAAATTGAGGATCTATTGAGGATGGGCATGGAAGAGGTGCAGGCATGGGCAAAGCCTCAGGTGCACCCCTGTCCCTTTTCTCGCCCACCGAGGAAGAAAGAAGCAGGAAGAACACTGAAGCATCAGCCTGTCATACCTAAGGACTCCCGCCATCTATCCCCACCTGGCCCGTCTCTCATCTTTCAGGGCCATTGTTTTCACCCAGTCTCTATCTGGAGTCCAGGTGGCCCACTCAGCCCAGCTCATTTTGTGCACAGGTCTCTATATCCTCATGGCAAGTGTGGCTAGAGTGAGTAAAGAGGCAGTGTTAAGGGAAATGAGCAGAGAAGTAGAGTCACCTAAGAAGAGATGCCTGGCAATTGGGCCTCCTAAATTAGTGGTTCTCAACCAGGGACATTTCTGCTTCCCTCTTCCAGGCAACATTAGGTGATGTCTGGGATACTTTTGTTTGTCACAGCTGGGAATGGGGATACAGTTGGTTTCTAGTGAGTAGAATCCGAGGATGTTGCTAAGCATCCTATAAATCACAGGACAGCCTCTCTCAGCCAAGAATTATGTGACCCAAAATGTCACTAGTGCCATGGTTGAGAAACCCTGACTAAAAGAAGCCACTCCTAACGTCAGCTTGGTAATGCAAAAGCCACCAGATTACATGGCCAAGAAGGACAGAGTTGGACAGAGCCAGGCATGAGGCATCTCTGTACTTCAGGACTTCTAACTCAAGGTGAAGAACAAAAAAGAAATCAGAATCATGTAGTTGACATGTCAAGGTCTTCACAATCAGAATCCAAAGCCTGCCTTTTCCCATAAGCATGAGCTCAGGCATTGACTAAAAATTTCTCGGTTTCAACTTTTTAATCTACAAAATCAGGGTCCTAGCATCTGCTCCAAAGCAATCTACAAGGGTAAAGGAGTTATGGAAGATAAAGCACTTCTCAGCAGGTTCTCAACAAAGATCACTTCCTTTCCCTTTTCTTGCTCTGAATAATTTCTGGAATGAACATCATAGGAACATCACAGTGGTAGAGGGAGGGAGGGAACAGTTCAATCCCTCTCCCACAGCCTGACATTTTTAGGGTTTCTTGATCCTCCTTCACTTTTCTTTTTTCTTTCTCTTCTACCTCCTTTTGAGAATCGAGATTTCCAGCCATCAGTGATCACAGACTCAGGCAGGGGCTTGAACTACAATTTTTTTTTCACCTGTGACTCAAGGAGATATTGTAGAGTGAGCTCACCAGGGATCTATTCCTCTTGGAAAAGTACTCAACCTAAGAGAATGAAGAAGGGTCAACAGCCAAAGTGTGTTTCAAAGATGACAGAGGAGCTTTCAAAGAAACGGGTCATTTTGAGCACAATGTAGGTTTTGTCTTAGAACTGTTTCCTCGTTCAGTCATTGTGGATTCACCCTGAGTCTCTGGACAATGACATTCTAATAAATAACTAGTAAAACCCAAAATGTTTCTGAAAAATTTCCAAGGGCTACTGAAGCACAAATAATTAGAGGATATATGATTGTGGGGGAGGACCTGGCATTGGTGGCAATAGCTATTTCATTCTGATGACCATATTGGTGACATTGCGGCGCCCCATCCACTCTCTTGACAGAAGGCATTGGTTTCAACTTCAGCAGCAATGCCCTTGAGAGACATCAGCAGTGGAAGTAGTTCCTTTGGGGCCACTGGGAGCAATCAAATTTCTCCCCATGGAGACCGAGAACAGGGGAGGAGAGAGACGGCATGGTATCCAGTACCAGCGATACACTGCGAGAGTATGGGGGCACATCCCCCGGAGACTTCCAGTGCTCTGGATGGAAAACTCAGTCAGGGAAGAACAGTGATGGCTGTCATTGGTATCTTTTTTTTTTTTTTTTTTTTTTTGCAGAGATATAATTATATATATAAAAGGCTAAGTGATCGTCGGACCATCTGACCAGCTGGTAGGTTTGACGCACACTGACCACCAGGGGGCAGACGCTCAATGCAGGAGCTTTCAAGCTGCGGCGTCTTGGCAGCGGAGACTTGGCAGCGGCGGTTCTCGGGTAACGCACCTCAGAACCAGAGAGGAGGGAACCTGATTCTGGGGTGTGTCTCCTGAGAACTGCCCTCTTGCAATCCAAGACCCCTGGGGGATGTTGGAGAGCCAGTTTTGGCCTGATCCTCACAGGCCAGGCCAAGGGACCCCACCTGCCAGAGGGACCCCATTCATTCTGCAGAAGCCCTTAGAGCTGCAATGCTGCCCTAGGTGCAGCCGGCCAGGGAGGGACCACAGGATGTTGGCTCCAGGACATGTCCAGCCCACCTTGCCCTGTCCTGCCCCGCTGGCCACCTTCTAATTAATATCCTTTCAATGTGCACAAATCCGTGCACTGGGGCACTGGTTATAAAAGTAACACTCATTTTAGAAAGGTTGGAAACTTCAACAACAAAAATGAAAAATGGCAATTTTCTATCATGCCACTGCCAAGAGATGACCACCGCTGGGGTTGCAGTGTATTTCCTTTGGTCTTTTCCTTGTTAGGGATATTGTTACATATTTCGGAACATATTGACTGTCCATTTCCATGTCTGTCTTTTTGCTTAATCCCTTCACCTTTCTCACCCAGCCCGGGAACCCCACTCCCCTCTGACAGCTGTCAGTCTGTTCTCCATCCATGAGTCTGTTTCTATTTTGTTTGTTTATTTTGTTCGTTAGATTCCACGCATGAGTATCTGTCTTTCCCCCCCCCCCCAGCTGTCACCGAGTTGGTCCAAGAAGGCAATGTTGCAGGAAGACCCGCCATGGCCCCTGCCCACCCAGCTCCAAGAGGGTGGGGAGTGGAGCTACCTATCTCATATCTTAGCTGATCCCCAATTGGTATTTGTAGGTCACTGTATTCTCACTTCCCTGTTCAGTTGAGAAAATATACTTAAGTTCAAATTCTTCCCCTTAGGTGGGAGAATGTGTAGCAGAAGTTGTTTGCCTTGCCTTACAGTGCACGAGGAGACAAAAGGAGGGCCCAGGATCCATCCCTCACCCAGACAGTCATTGTGCACTGTCTATTGTGGAATAGACAGAGTGAAACACATACGGTGTAAATAAAAGCTTAACGAAGAAACAAACGCCTAGCTCTCTATGATGTATTAGGGGATGTAAAATAGTAGACCTAAGGCATTCACATTGAATCTCTTATACTTCATTATTAATATCTACATATTAATAATGTCTTTTTTAAAACAGGATGTTATTTCTGAATCAAGATTGTAAAACTAAACCATTTAAACTATATGCATGCTTAGCAAAAGTATCCTAGGGTTTAGGAATCATTTTTAAAATTCTATTTTTCAATTTGGTTCAATAAACTTATATTAAATGTCAGCCCCAGAGTCTCCAACTCCATTCCTTTGTAGATACTAAAGGCCCCAAAGAGGAGAGCCAACTCTATTCCAATCCCAATTAATCTGGCCTCCAAAAATTAATAAACATTTTCATCGAGCACTTCCTATATGTTGGGGCACTGGGCAAAGAACTGTTTGAGCTCTGTATCGAATATGCCTACAATCAACACACATTTCCTTCTTCACTATAGATAAGAAATATTTCACTTTCCTCTTAACGCTCTTACATGTATAAATGTATAATTCTTCTATATACACATACATTTTATATATACATGATGATAAATGGCACATAGCGTATGACTTCAATGTTGGAATGCAATGGGAAATATTAGGGCCTATGGCAACCCAGAGTGCTCGCTGTCAACCTAAAGTGAACAGTCAGTCACCACTGATGCTAGCTGACTGATGCTTATGGGTATGGGGGGGGCCAGTGTCAAGTTTTTCAAAAAACACAAAAACCTAAATTTTTAATTTAAATATCCCTTTTCTAAAAATTCACAGTTTAAAAAATACTGTGTAGGGCAAACAACAAATGTCTAAAATAGGAATGTACTCATACATTATTGAGAGTGTGAGTAAGTTGGTTCAACCTCTATGGAAGACAATTTGAAAATATCTATCAAAATTTAAAATGTACATTCTTTCTAAGTCAGATATTCCAGTCCTAAATATTTATCCTGCAGAGATTCTCTCACATGTGAACTAATGTTCGATATTTGTTGCAGCCTTATAAGTATGAAAATCATATACATGCTCACCAATGTAAGACTAAGTAAATTATAGCGCACCCATACAATAAAATTCTATGCTGTTATTTAGAAATTGAAGTAGCTTTGCCTTAGCCAGTTTGGCTCAGTAGATAGAGCATTGGCCTGTGGACTGAAGGGTCCTGGGTTTGATTCCGGTCAAGGGCACGGATCTCGGTTGCAGGCTCTATCCCCGGCCCTGGTTGGGGCCTGCCAATCGATGTGTCTCTCTCACATCGATGTTTCTCTCTCTTTGTCTCTCCCCCTCCCTTCCACTCTCTCTAAAAATCAATGGAAAAAATATCCTTGGGTGAGGATTAACAAAAAAATTGAAGTAGATTTATAGAGAATCATTTCATAGATAGAGTGCCAAATTAAAAAAAAAAGAGGTGCAGAACACTATATACTACCATTTATGTAAAAAAATAAAAGGCTGTATATAATTGTCCATGCTTCAAGATGGCCAACGTCCACCGAGTCTCCCTGATACTTACAAAAGAGAAAGAACAAAGTCTGTATAACTGGATTCAGGGCTTTTAACCACTCTGCCATGGCTTTGACACTTATTTGGAGCACCACACTTATCCCCTACCACTATCTTCCAGCTCCTGTTTCCAGATGAGCACTCCAATTTCTCAGTGCACTGTGATCTTTCTCTTTCCCTGGGTGGGATTCTACCTCTAGCTTTCCCTGGCCACTCCTTCCATTGTCACTAAATGCTGCCTGGAATATGGATAACCCACCCGGAAGGAGTCTTTCCTTTGCTATGCCTCTGTAGGCATCAAGGAATGAGCTATTGTCGCCCTCTTCTAACCTAAGTCCTTCCATGGCCTGATTAAACTACCAATCCCAGGGCAGGAGTATTCCATGGAGCACAAGAACCTCATTACTTACATGGTCAAACAAATCTTGCAAATTCTGTATACACTTGCCCAATAATGACTCTGAAGACTCTTAAGTGTAGAATGATGGTTGCCCTTTTTACCCCACAGTTGCCAAGATTATTTAACTAAGGATTCTTCCCTCTTTTTGTTGTATGCCTATGAACACTGTGTAAAAACTAACGTTTCCCAAGTGGGAAAGCTATTGTAACCCAAGTCCACCTGCCCTTTTTCTCCAGGTTGCCCTTTGTAGAAGAGACTCCATTACTACCATTCTTTTTTTTTTAAATATATTTTATTGATTTTTCACAGAGAGGAAGGGAGAGGGATAGAGAGCTAGAAACATCGATGAGAGAGAGACATCGACCAGCTGCCTCCTGCACACCCCCACCGGGGGATGTGCACACAACCAAGGTACATGCCCTTGACTGGAATTGAACCTGGGACCTTCCAGTCCACAGACCGACGCTCTATCCACTGAGCCAAACTGGTTTTGGCAATTACTACCATTCTTTAAAGGGTGAAGGGGGTGGAATATATGGTGATGGAAGAAGATCTGACTTTGGGTGGTGGGCACACCATGCAATATACAGATGATGTGTCATAGAATTGTAGACTTGAAACCTATGTGATTTTATGAACCAATGTCAACCCAATAAACTTAATTTTTTAAAAAGAAGAGACTCCAGAGACCTCCCCCAAACAAAGCCACAAGAAAGACTCAATAGGAGGATAGAAACCCAATAAGGAGGAAAAATTAAAAGTCTAATTCTATAATTTGATGGTTCATTTCAAACTAAGAAAATGAACCTTATTGTGGAAAGTAATGTCAGAAACCATGAGGCAAGCAGGTGGGAGAACAAACAGGAATGTTGAAGATTGCAGCAGGCAATGGGTCATAAATCTGGAGCTAAGAGATCATAAGACGCCTGAGAGGAGGTCAAGGTCAATGGTTCCACTCTGGGAATCCCATCAGAAAACATTAAAAAGCCACTAGAGTAAGATGGTTATAGACTCTTCCCCAACAGAAGCTTCAAAGATTACTACTTCAGGTTTGATTGATCTGACTCCTCAGAGGCCAACACGATTGTGAGTGTTGTACATCTAAGGGGAACCATTAAGATGACAGATGCTGTAGATTTGTAGATTTATTGCTATAACTTTTGGCAGACTTTTTCTAGGGAAATTTTATTGTGACAATATAAAAGTAGATTATATTTCTAATGCATGCAAAGGTGCCATATGGACTAGCAGCAGCCTTTCCTTAAAGGTCTACTAAGTCTGCAGAAGGCCATGGGGTGTATGGCAGAATGCCAGCTCTTACAATCAGGTGACCTGCACCCTACACCTGGCTCCACGGGACATTTTCCTCACCCTTCTAGGTCTGCCCTGCTTATCAGCTAAATGAAATTTGATTCTAGATAATCTTTCAGTTATTTGAATATACAACACACGTTCTCACCCCTAATTTTTCACCCACGCTGTTGGTTCTACCTGAAATGCTTGTCCTTGACTCAGCACTAGGCTGACCCTCCAAGTTCTTTAGGTCTCAGCATAAACACCAAACAGTCTGGAAGGCCTTCACTTCTACCATGGTTAGGGTCCCCTACTGAAAGTTTCCACAGATCATCTGGCCTCCTCCATCATAATTCACATCAGATTTTAGCACAATTATTTATTTCAGTGTTTGTCCTTCCCTAGACTTTAAGCAAGAGGCTGGGAAACATCTCTCTTGCTCAGAGCTGTCTCTTCCCTGCCAAGCATACGTTAGAAACTAAATATTTGTTAGAGACACGGATGATCTGAACATTTACATGAAACCAACAAGTCTCATTTTTAAAGATTTCTTTTCTGGATCTAATTTGTTAAAGTAAGCTAAATTCATTCGTATCCTGGCTTAAGAAAGTGAATTTGCCCTAACCGGTTTGGCTCAGTGGATAGAGCATTGGCCTGCAGACTGAAGGGTCCCAGGTTCTATTCTGGTCAAGGGCATGTACCTTGGTTGCGGGCACATCCCCAGTAGGAGGTGTGCAGAAGGCAGCTGATCGATGTTTCTCTCTCATCAATGTTTCTAACTCTCTATCCCTCTCCCTTCCTCTCTGCAAAATATCAATAAAATACATTTTTTTTAAAAAAAGAAAGTGAATTCTAAAATCCTGATTTCTTATCTCTACATATTGTTGTTAAAATAAAGTACTTTATAGGTACAAAAATGTTCCTGTAAAGTTGTATGTTTTTTGAGTATGTGAAAATTGGTTTCTATTTTATTGTACTCAGCAACTCAGATGAAATGGAGCCATTTTATAAACAAACACATACCTCCATCCCAGTTGACTTATTTACCAAATTCAAATTATTTAGGATGTGGAAGGAGTGGGATCTTGATATTATAAGGGGAGGGGAGTTAAGGAAAGCTCTTATCACTGATATGAAAATATTTCAATTTTTTTTTAAAAATGCAAGAAAAAGCACAGTGTACTAGAAAATTAATACTTTAGAAAATTAATCGTAAGGCTAAAAGCAAGACACCCATGAAAAACACACAAGGTATCAAAACAAGCCAGAGGAAAATCATTTGGGCAAAAAATGAAATAGTATCCCAAGTCAAATTTATAGAAAATATTCTTTCATTAACTTCTGGTCGAGAATATGTTTGTATATTTTCAGAAAACAACTCTGAGACCATGTGGATTCCAGCAACAGAGAGGAATCGACAGGACTACTCCAGCCATCAAGACAGAAGAGCAGTCCAGAGATGGAAGACGCTGACATCGCCTTGCCATACTAGCAGTTAACAGCTGTGCGTCACTGCAGGTTGCCCAGGACCAAACCAGAGAGGGTCAGACCAGCATTACCACCATTTGTCCACCATCCAGAACTGAAATGTCATGGCTGACATGTACACATAAGGAACTGTTTGACATTGAAATTGGGTCTCAAAAGAACTGTTGGCCCAGAAAGAAACTCACTATAGACTGATTCATTTGCCTGTCAGCATAACCATTACTGCTTGTCTCATTTTCGGTTCTTATAAGTGTATTTCTAACAGCACATGATCTCACTCATCTAGGGGAAATGATGAACAACATAGACTGATGAACAAGAACAGACCCAGAAACAAGGAGGCATAGATCAGACTGTCGGGCCTCAGAGGGAGGGCAGGGGAGGGTGGGGGTAAAGGGGAGAGATCAACCAAAGGACTTGTGTGCAAGCATATGAGCCTAACCAGCGGTTAAGGACAACAGGGGGGTGGGGGCATGTGTGGGGAGGGGTGTGGGCTGGGAATGAGGGGATGAGGACAAATATGTGATACCTTAATCAATAAAGAAATTTAAAAAAAAAACGCAAGAAAAAGAACACCAGAAGTGTTATTTGCATGAGGCCCCCTACAGCCTCATCCCCTGCTCCGTCAGAGGACTTCGTGTTTGGTGGTTATGACTTGGGAAACCAGAAGTGACCCTAAGTAGAAGGGAGTGGAAAGGTGGGACCAGCTGTCTCACTGGGAGGGGGAACAGGGTTTAAGGGAGAGGGCATATTTCTCTACAGGAGGAAGAACTCACCACCTGGGAGGCCAAACTCTCAGCACAGGCATGTGCTTGGGAGCACAGACTGAAACTGGACTCAGTCCCAGCTCGGCCCTAACTACCTGGGGCAATGTGTATACATCACAGCCTCATGGCGCCTAGCCCTCTCATCTGTAAAATGGGAATAGTTTTGATAACTACCCTAAGGTTGTCTCATAGGTAAAATGCTTTGATGCATTAAAATACTTAAAAATGCCTACCCCTGGTACAATGCTAAGTGCTCAATATGTGTTAGACATGACTTACCTTTCTGTTCATGGGCGGGGACTGCTTCTGAGATACACAGAGTCCAATAAGGCATGAGGAACTGTATTAAAGGGTCGCGGCATCAGGAAGGTTGAGAACCACTGACTCAGAGGTTACACTAGAATTGCTTAGGATTCTCCAAATTCTCTGTCTTTGGTGTGGGCAGTGGCAGAAGGGTGAAGACAGAAGGTAGGGTGAAGACACCAGTTCACTCAGGCAGGGTGACAGAATGAGGAAACAACAGTCAAGAAGCAGAGATGGAAAATGTGTGTCGGCCTTTCCATTTTAGACGCCTTCTGCAGTACAGGATGTGAGGTGCCTCAGGGTAGGAGACATCCAGAGCTCCAAAACCTATATAATTGTCCTCCAATTCTTTAACTCGACAGCAAAAATCTCTTTGGATAACACAAAGGCGCTGAGCTGGGAGATCAAGAATTAAGTTTCTCGGCCAGGTTGGCTGTTCCATAAACCTTAAGGATGCAGGTTCCTTCCACAGTTGGGGCGCATACGAAAAGCAACCGGTATGTTTCTCACATCGATGTCAGTCAGTCTGTCTATCTGTCTCCCTCCCTCTCTCTCTAAAATCAATACACATATCCTCAGGTGAGGAATAAAAATTTTTATTTGCCCTGGCAGGTGTGACTCGGTTGGTTGGAACATTGTCCTAAAAGGTGGCAGGTTTGATTTCCGGTCAGGGCACATATCCAGATTGCGGGTTCGATCCCTGGTCAGGGCATATGCTGGAGGTAACAGATTGGTGTTTCTCTCTCATATCAATCTCTCTCTCTCTCTCTCTCTCTCTCTCTCTCTCTCTCTCAAATTAATAATTTTTTAAAAATAAATAAAATTTCTCCATCAATAATTAATTTGTTAGCCTATTGTTTTCACTTTATAGTTCTGTAGCATTTTCTGCCATTAAATATGAGAAACTAACCTAAAATTGTAAAAAAGCTTTACACTTTTGCATTTAGAGACTACAGATTCCTCACAAAGTTGTCAGAATACACACACACACACACACACACACGCACGCACGCACGCACGCACGCACCTCACTCTAGAGGTCATTTAGACAAGGAAGACACAATCATTAACTTCATTTCTAATAGCTGGTCTATTATAATCTGGTTGCTCCTTTCACAAACCATCTGTGACATTGTCGGACCTTGTCATTCAGTTCCTCAGCAGCAGGTTCTACCGCTAAGCTTTGCTGGGCACTGGGTTTTCACCCAGCTCCACACGCTAAAACTGAAAATTGTGGCTGGGTTTTCATATGTAATTAGAGTTGTGCCTTGCCTTTTTGCCAGCTGGTTTCTCCCTCCTCTACTAATTAGTCCACTTTCCCCTTTAAGGCATGTAGGAACTATCAGTTAAGTCAAATGAAAACAATAGGCCGGGTGATGTCAGTTTTTGAAACTGTTGATTACTTTCCATATTATATCATATGGTCCTAAGGATTACTCTGCACTTATGGGTAAACTATTCAGCTACTCATTAGCTCAGTCCAGACACATCTAGGCTTGTCCTGGTGAACTAACCTTTTAAGCCACGTGACATGGGAAAAACAAGTCCTTCTCCAAGAGGTGTTAAACCAAAGATCACACTAAGATCTTTCTTTCCTGGTGGCGTTTGTAGTTATTTTTCTCAGAACACAATGATTCCACCATCAGGACTTAGAACAAAAAGGGGGAAATGGTATCTTGAGGTTCTCTTGAGAAGCTAGTCATGTTTTTCAAATATAACATTGGCCCATTTCTCGAGCATCCTAACATGTTGATCATAGAATTAGAAACTTCCTAGCTGTGACACAGGTTGTTCCAACACTTTCAACATACCTAGTCCATAGGTTTCCCTAGCAAAAGGAAAAGGAAGAGTGGCTTCAGATGTCGGGTGTGGCATTTGTTATACCCTCTTTCTTCCTTCTCCTTTCAAAAAAAACGTGGCTCAGGGACCAGCAACATCAGCATCAGAGAACTTGTTAGGGAGGCAAATTCTTGGGACTCCCTCCAAAAACTCTGAAAGTAACAGGCAGCATTCTAAGTCTTCATGAACTCTTGGTGATTGTGGGGCATCCCCCTCAGATGAAACTCCAAGCAGATATGGAAAAAGCCAGTCTGGACATATTTGGTAGAATCCTTAAAGCTCATCCTGTTACTACTATGACTTAGATCACAGAAAGCAGAGTGTTAAGATCATTGTTAGTTCTATGAAGAAAGAGGAAGAAGGAAAAAATGTGCCAATTTCCTGGTAAATTTCCCCAATGGTTTTAACAATCTTTACCATATGCAAAGCATAATGTTCTCAAAGATTAAATACCACTCTTGGGACTTAAAGAAAAGAGGAATAGAAGACCATAGTTGGGAAAAGAAATTTCTCTCTTTCCTGCTATGGAAGAAATATAACACTCATTAGGTCATTCCAAAATCTATTGCATTGGTTTCTCAGACAAAGAAAACTTTTAAGACAGAGTGGCCGAGATGAATCAGGCCACCTTTCTGCCGTGACTTTTTCAGTGCTGACACACAGCTTCTAACAAGAAATTTTTCTTAAAGAGATTAATCTAATTACTAACGTTTTCTTTACTTCAGTCAGCAAGGAAGGGGAGGGGAGCCCAGGTGAAATTGCCTTGAAATCAGAGCCCCAGACTTGTGCACATTCCCCACATTTGTAGAATTCCTGAGGCCATCAGACCACCCCTCTTGACAGAGAAAAGACGACTGACTGGAAGCAGTACAAAGAGCAATTATTAAAGCCATTTCCAAGTGGGTATCTCACAAAAACACATTTCTTTATACCCATTAAGTGGCAGTAAGGATAAGGGAGGGCATGCCCGCTAATGGAAGAGCATGAACTGAGCAAGATCCTTCCTGAACTTATCTGCAGGAGAAGGCCTCGAGGGGATGGGGATGTCTGGGCACTGAGGTCATCTGAGCTCAAGCAGCCACCCCCCCCCCCCACTTCCCAGGGCTGCCTAAATCGAATTGCTTATTTGGATTAGTTCTGCCACTTTAAGATAGATGCTTTAAATAAATCAAAATAATTCAGTGTGCTGAGTGAAATTATATGACCAGGACTAGCTGGATAATTTAACATGGAGGCACAGACACTTTATTTATTAGAATTGACCTTGGTCAAACTATTAAATCCCCCATTGCTCCAGTGACCTCATGAGTCCAGTGGGAATATTGTTGCCAACTTGTTACTGGAGTACTCCTGAGAGAAACGGATGACCAATGTTGGGTACTGCTGTATTGTTTGTTTTTTTTTTTTAAATACATTTTTATTGATTTCAGAGAGGAAGGGAGAGGGAGAGAGAGAAACATCAACGATGAGAGAGAATCACCATTCGGCTGCCTCCCGCACACCCCCAACTGGGGATCAGGCCCGCAACCCAGGCATGTGCCCTTGAGCGGAATCGAGCCCAGGACCCTTCAGTCCTCAGGCTGACACTCTATCCACTGAGCCAAACCAGCCAGGGCTGCTGTATTGTATAGTACAATTTTGCATGTATTTTTCATTTTGTTTAGAAGAATGAATTAGGAGTAGTCCATATTCCAAACCTGTCACTTAAATTGAATGAGAAAATCAAAATCACCAAGCCAGTGGGCAAGCCTCATATTTTGCCTAACACTGACTGTTAAAAGGACACCAATCAAATGTTTCTATTAACAGCAGCACTTTTCTTCATTCGGTGTGTGTGTGTGTGTGTGTGTGTGTGTGTGTAGAAAAGAGTACTTTAAGCCAACTAAAAGGCTGGATTGTCAGCAATGCCTGGGAGTCTGAGAAGTTTGAGATAAGCATGAGTGACATAAACACCATTAGCATTGATTCTTTGGGAATAAATATTCTGTGGCTATCTAACAAACCAAGTCCTCAACTCAGGAAGTCACTAAGCCAGTAGGATAGATGCCACATTGTTGGTCATCAATGTAGCCCTGTCTTCACTATCTGCCTACTAATGGCATTTCTTTGAGCTACCTCTGAACCCTCCCGAAGCTGCACCAGTTCTTCAAGCTTAGCCAGCTAGGGTTGCTGTGCCTAAGGGCAGACCAATTAAGATTCATTATGTTACATCAAGGGAAGAATTCCAAACACTGGGCCCTCCACCAAGAATGTAGCATCCTCACCCTCCCACTTGAAGCCCTGAGATGTTTACAGTAAAAATAACCTTAGCTAATCGTAACTGCTGGGGGAAAATAGAGATAATCTCAGTGAGGTCACAAGGAGCTAAAAAAAAGTCTTTAGAGATCAAAGAGTTATACTAAGAAGTGGTCAGAAAATTCAGGATATAATGACTCATCTTCTATCCTTTTGCTCTTCTGAGCCTCAGATGGGGCTGAGATGCTTAGATACTTGAATGCTTGGGTGGGGGTGTTTATTCACAGGTTAAGCCTTATGTTGAATCAATTCCTAGTTCCACATATTACTGTCTCAAATAAATTA
This sequence comes from Eptesicus fuscus, assembly GCF_027574615.1. NCBI lineage: Eukaryota > Metazoa > Chordata > Mammalia > Chiroptera > Vespertilionidae > Eptesicus > Eptesicus fuscus. Next base: position 3,416,848 of record NC_072473.1, read on the forward strand.
GTAGTATGCAGCTAAATAACATTCAAAACAGAGAAAGTCATCATTGTGACAGACTTGTAAAAGGCAGTTGCAGGAAATTGCACAAAATGAGCAGAATAAATATTACTCGAGTGAACAGGGTGCTGTATGCAACAACCACCTGACACTCCAACTTTCTTTCGAATTTCACTTTTCCTCCTCTCTCTCTTTTTTTTGCCAGATGAATGTACTTCCAGCTGGACTTAGGAGAAGCAACGGTGTCAAACAATGACTTGTTAAGAAATACACACCTGTCATAAATGCAAGACTCTCTCAGGGGACATATTGAATTGCGTTCCCTGCTTCCTAAGAAAAGGTGCAATGAAAAAATGAATTAACTATCAACTACCAGATGTTTCTAGCATCTCTATTAGTTTGGGAAAGATGAAACAATTGCTGCATTGTACAGATGTGTAACTCACATAAACATAGTGTTTAGGATGTGGGGAGAAGGCTCAACAAAATGTGTCTTGAGGATAATTGATCTTTTCTTTTTTGGCAATGCTTCATAAAAACAGGAAGAATTCTCTTCTTGAATTGACACATTTTACAACATTATAGAGAATAAATGGATATTTTTCTAAGGACACAATCATATGGAAATGCAATTTCAGTTTGACTTTGCTTCATTGCATCAATTATAATTATCTTGACATTCCTGGTGATTTTCATATATACACATTTCATTATTTGAAAGCTTTCTAGTTACAGAAAGTTCTAAATACTATAAACCCCATTCTTCAAAGAACAAGATTGGATTCCAGTGAAGAGAGATGCTGTGGTCAACGGTGTGGGAAGCACAGAGCTCGCTGCACTTTAAAAATATTAAGGGAGCCCAGCTGGTGTGGCTTAGTTGGTTGCCAATTGGTGCCATCCCATGCACCAAGAGGTCACTGGTTTGATTCCTGGTCAGGGCACATACTGGGTTTCGAGCTTAATCCTCAGTGGTGGGGGTGCAGGAGGTGGCCGATCGATCGATCTTTTTCTCTCTCATCAATGTTTCTCTCTCTCTCTCTCTCTCTCTCTCTCTCTCTCTCTCTCTCTCTCTCTCTCTCTCTCTCTAAAAATTCAATAAAATATATTTAAAAGACTATAGCTCTCAATTTAAAAAAGTATTAAGGGGGGATATATAAAAATTCTTGGAGCAGAAGGGTTTCAAGCACAAAAGATAATGGAGTCCCTTTGAAGATGAAAAGGGTCACATGGCAAAGAATGCAGGTGGCCTCTAAGAACTCAGCATGATCCCCAACCAACAGCCAGCAAGGAAATGGAGACATCCATCCTATAATCATAAGGAACTGAAATCTCCCCTCAGTCCAACTGAGCATGGAAGCAGATTCTTCTCCACTCTCCAGATAAGAAATCAGCCCAGCCAACAGGTTGATTTCGGCCTTGTGACACCCTAAGCAGAGAACCTGGCTAAGCCCATCCAGACTTCTAACCTACAGAACTGTGAGCTCATAAATGGGGGATGTTTTAAGTCTCTAAGGTTGTAGTAATTCGTTATGTAACAATAGAAAACTAGTACACCAAGAGACAGATACAAGTGCAAGATGAGTCCAACAATCCCCACAAACCTCTGGAGGCTCAAATGGGACCTGCAGCAACAGTCTCATAGTAAAAGTAATGGTGGTAGCAGCAGTAACATTAATAGCTTACCCCAGCTGGCATGGCTCAGCAGTTGTGTGTCGACCTATGAACCAGGAAGTCACAGTTTGATTCCTGATCAGGGCACATACCTGGGTTGTGGGCTCAATCCCCAGTGTGGGCATGCAGGAGGCAGCCAATCAATGATTCTCTCTCATCATTGATGTTTCTCTCTCTCTCTCTCTCTCTCTCTCTCTCTCTCTCTCTCTCTCTCCCTTCCTCTCTCTGAAATCAATAAAAATATATTTAGAAAAAAATAGTAGTTTAAGGACCTAGACCTGAAATTTTTCTGGTATGGATTAGAGAAGAAAACTAACGAGAGAGAGAGAGAGAGAGAGAGAGAGAGAGAGAGAGAGAGAGGGTTGTTCTGACTAGTCAAGTAAACAGGAACCAGAAACCATCATGGCTCAACATTAATCATACTTTGATTGAAGTGACGCCCTCAGTCCCAGAGAGTTATGCCCTTCTCCGTTGGTGTTCTCAGTAGCATAGCACGCGCCACATCTATTGAACTAAATTTATGCTGATACTCCTGAGATAAAGGGTGCAGTTTGAACGCTCTGAGTAAACTGAGTATCAACCAAGAAAGAAATAATGTAGTGGCAGGTGGTCAGTTGCTACTAAAAATCTTTGAAAGGTAGAGAGATAAAAATGGAGGGAAAGCCACCATTCCTTGAGCTGATACTTCATCGCACTGGTACCAGCTCTTATGACTCCACTGTTTGAGCAGCACCCAAAGGTAAGTTCTCAGATGTCTTGGAGAGTTGAGAGCATGTGTGCATAAGTAAGAAAGAACGGAATTGGTGGATAGTCTAATGCTGGATACTGAAGCCACTAACTGCAGCAGAGTGGGTTTGAGGGGATCAAAGGTTATTGGTATTTTACAAAGGTTGTATGTTCCAATAAATAATGGCTACCTTTAATAGTGAAAAAAGAACAAAATCAGAGGGTGACGTTTAAAACAATTTTAAAGAGCTCTGTTGGCAGAATAATAAAGAAACAGCAGCTATATATCATAGACTTTTATTCCAGGAATAAACCTTTGAGATCATTTAATCTAATCCCATTATTTATAGTTGAAGAAATACATGTGTTATGGAAAACAGACCTGTGGAGATAAAATATTTAAACCAGGAGTTATTGTACTAGAAAGAGGGAGAGAGCCCAGAAATGGACAAGCAGATATAGGAGTCCCCTAGGTACATGCAGTAATTGAAATCAAATATGATAAGAGATCAACCGAAGGACTTGTATGCATGCATATAAGCACAACCGATGGACACAAGACACTGGGGGGAGGGGGATGAAGGCATGTGACAGGGGGTATGAGAGGCTGGGGGAAGGTCAATGGGGAAAAAAAGGAGATATATGTACTACTATATGTAATACTTTAAACAATAAAAAAAGAAAGAAATCAAATATGATGATACCCTAGCAGAGGGAAGAGATGCACTCCAGCTCTAAGCAAAGCATGTAGAGAGTGACACACCCATAAGGAAACAGCCAAATGGATACCACCCAAACATAGACAACCATATGGTTCAAACCATGTGAATAAATAAAGGAAGCTGGACATCTATATTTTACATTTTTGGCATATTAACTGAACTCTAATTATTTCTTTTATTCTTGGGATGAATCTTTTTGCTTCTCAGAGATGGTTAAGGAAATTAAGGCAGGTTCAAAATCTATACAGTGTTATATCACTTGGATAAAAACTATAGACATGTACAGGAAAAAGAATATAAGAAAAGTTTAAAAGGTCTGTTGGTAAGTATTGAAAACACTTACATCCAAGGTAAGTCTAATACTTATGATTATGTTACAGAAGGCAAAAATAATTCATCATTCTTGAAAGCAAAAGTTCACAAGTTAAAATAGTTTCAATATTAAATAATGTGGCTCTATAATCTTATATAATTCCAACAAAAACCATGAAGTGCATGTACAAAGGGGAGGGAGAACTAAAAGCAAGTTAAAGACCTCATCTTACATGGGATTCAAATAACTATATTTCTTTTGTGAAACTAACAGGGATACATAGGCTGTATTTTTAAATTTAATGGTAATCGTTATAATGAAAATACATTCAGAGTTTCTAGAGGAAAACAGCTCAGGAATTAACTCAATAATTATGGACACTTACTATGTACCAGACACATTCATGATAGTATTTATTTCTATAGCTGTTTTAATAACCCTGTAAAATGGGCACTACTTTTATCATCACTTTGAAAACTTTACAAATGAGGGCATTTAGGTACAAAGGATTTAAGAGCCTCCAAGTCTTGAAATACTGAAATGGGATCCAAGCTGAGGCAGGCGCATGCTTGAACTAAAGGTCTCAACCATCATTCCATCAAAAGATGGAAACCAATAAGGACAACAGAAAATAGATATATTTTCATCCTCACTCGAGGATATGTTTATTGATTTTAAAGAGAGAGGAAGGGGAGAGAGAGAGGGGAGAGAGAAACATCAACTGGTTGCCTCCCATACGTGCCCCAAAGCCAGGGCAAGCTTCTAACATCTTGATCTATGTGTTTTTTTCCTTCTTCTTTTTTAAAATATATTTTTATTGATTTCAGAGAGGAAGGGAGAGGGAGAGATAGCCCTGGCCGGTGTGGCTCAGTTGGTTGAGCATCATCCCATGCAACCAGAGGTCGCCAGTACGATTCCTAGTCAGGGCACAAATCTGGGTTTCAGGCATGATCCCCAGTAGCGGGTGTGCAGGAGGCAGCCTATCGATGGTTCTCTCTCATGTATGTTTCTCCTGCTCTCCCTTCCTCTCTCTCTCTCTCAAATCAATAAAAACATTTTAAACACACACACACACACAAAAACACATAGTCACATGAGTCAAAAGGTGAAAGCAACCCAATGTCCACTGACAGATGAATGAATAATCAAAATGTGGTATAGCTATACAATGGAATCTTACTCAAGCTTAATAAGGAAGGAAATTCTGGCATATGCTACAAAATGGATGAACCTTGAAGACTCGATGATGTGGAGTGAAATAAGCCAGTCACAAAAAAGACAGATAGTGTCTGATTCTACTCATATAAGGTACTTAGAGTAGTCAAATTCATGGAGACAGAAAGTGGAATGGTGATGCCGAGGCCTAGAGGAAAAGGAAGAATGAGAACTAGTGCTTAATGGGTACAGAGTTTCAGTTTGGGAAGATGATAAAATTTCTGGGGATGGATGGTGGTGGTTGCACAAAAATGTGAATGTACTTTATGCCACTAAACTGTGCACTTAAAATAATTTAAATGAAATATTTTGCTATGGATATTTTGGCACAATTAAGAATTGTAAAAACTATGGTAGTAGGGAGTTATTGAGAAGAAAAAACAACTTCACTTTAACATTCTCAGCTGTGAAGGTATGGATATATACAGCAGTGGGCAAAAATAGGTTTACAGTTATTTGTATAGAAAGAGGCATGCAGGTTACGATTATTACAATAGCTTTATTAACTCAAAAGAATGTTCCAATGGTACAGTACACTTACTTTTGCCCATCTTTGTATACATATATATAAACATATATGTGCGCATAGCATTTGTCATTCAATATTTAACTTTGTTTCTACACTTCATGCTTATCTAAAGCACATAGGTCTTCATGAAGACAATCAAATGACTACATACAGTAACTCAGACTGTAATTCTACTAAAAATGGTTTGACTTCATAGTGGTCATAATTATACCTAGCTAATCATTTGCCTTACAATTACATGGCCTAACATAAAGGACTAATGTGCAGAAATGAAAATGAACAAAAAGAAACATAGTGGGGAGTCACAGGAGTTTTGTATGTTTTAAATAGAATGTTAAATTTGTAATAGCGCATGCTCAGAATACAGGGCAATGAAAAAGTGTGCCTCCTTTAGTTTTCCTCTGAGAGATGCACCTTCTTATCTTTCTCCTTTCCTCCATTATCCTCTTATCAGGTTGGAAACAAACTTTACAAGGTTATCTTCTACCCCATCTCAGCCTTGAAAGAAGGTCAGTGTTACACCAGCACTTGATGAGTAGGCATCTATTTATGGTCTCTAAGTAGGGAGATTTTATGAGCTCCTTGATAACTCAGGTCTGTTTTAACTACCACTCTCTTAAGTAATCCAAGTTCTTCATTTCTCTCGTGTTTTGCCTTTAGTGGAAAAGGACACCATTGAAATTTGTATGTTTTAGGTTTAAGTAATGTTTTAATATACTCATTGAAGAAACATTTTAAAGTAGACTAAAGAAAACTTGAAAACTATAGTCTCACCTACTATATGATTCCATTATGTGAAATTCTAGAAAAGGAAAAATTTTAATGACAGAAAGATCAAGTGTCTGGGGCCAGGGGTGGGGAGAGGGGATTCACTGTGAAAGGGCATTAAGAAACTTCTTGATTGGGGTGGTGATAACTGATTGTATAGAAACCTCGATTCACCAGACTCTATACTAAAAATGGGTGGATTTTCTCACGTATAAATAATACTTTAATTTTTCAAAAAGTGCTTTGTTAAAAACAAAGAAAAAATAATCAACTAGCCTGTAGCTCACTTCTCAAACAATCATTATTGATGTGTTTCCCAACAATGTTTACTATAGATTTCTTTTATTCATTTGGAAACATACATGGGATCTTATACCCTTTTTATAGCATGGTTTTGTAACAATGTAAGCATTTTCTGTATTACACTAGAGGCCTGGTGCACGAATTTGTGCATGGGGAGGGGGAGTCCCTCAGCCCAGCCTGCATGCTCTCGCAATCCTGAGGGATCGGGCCTAAACCGGCAGTTGGACATCCCTCTCACAATCCAGGACCGCTGGCTCCTAACTGCTCGCCTGCCTGCCTGATTGCCCTTAACTGCCCGCCTGCCTGCCTGATGCCCCTAACCACTCACCTGCCTGCCTGATCACCCCTAACCGCCTCTGCCTCCACCCCCGTCACTGTGGTTTCACCCGGAAGGACATCTGGAATGACATACGGAAGATTGTTCAACTGTCCGGTCTAATTAGAATATTACACTTTTATTATTATAGATGGTCTTCTAAATCATTTTCATTGGCTATCTAATATTCAATCAAGTAACAGCAATTAATGTTTAAAACTAATCACATGTCTATTGTTAGTCATATTGGTTGTCACCAATTATTTACTTATGCAATCATTACTAGAAGAAATTTTTGTACATAAAGTTCTTTTTTTTCTTCAAAATTTAGAAATAGTTTAGGCTACGTTCCAAGAAGTATAATATCGAGCCAAATGGTATAAATATTTTTAAGACTCTTGTCAAACTCTAGATTCTTGCCAGAAGAGCCATACAAATTGACACTGCCTGCAGCAATGCTTAATGCCCTTTCACTCCTCCAGAATTGGATACTATCATTTTTTACATCTTAAAGACCTCCTAATGACCACTTCCCAAGTCTTTCAGCCATAATTAACTCCTCTAATTTTTTGTGTCAAGCTTTTCCAACTTTTTTTTCCTGTCTTCATTCACTATTTTCTCTTCCTTCTGGCATCCACCCGGTCCCCTCCCTAGCCCACCTAACTGGTTTCTAATGCAATTGATGGCTTCCATCTTCACCGAGTGGAACACTCATTATAATATACATTTGCAAAGGAAGGCTTCACCTAGCCAAAACCAAATTTAAGGCATGGGAACAACAGCCTTTCCCTGGAACACAGTATAGATGATAGTCACAAAAATCCAATGCATTTTAGAGACTGGAGTGTCAGAGGTCGAGTCTGCAGACTGTCTTAGGAATAAGGAGTCTGGGAAAGTAGAGTCAAAGAGTCGGGCTCAAAGGCTGTCATTTCCTTTTTTAAATCCTTTCTTTAAAAAGCAAAAATCTAGCCCTAGTCAGTTTTGCTCGGTGGATAGAGCATAGGCCTGAAGACTGAAAGGTCCCAGGTTGGATTCCGGTCAAGAGCACATGTCCGGGTTGCGAGCTTGATCCCCAATAGGGGGCGTGCAGGAGGCAGCCGATCAATGATTCCCTCTCATCATTGATGTTTCTATCTCTCCCTCTCCCTTCCTCTCTGAAATCAATAAAAATATGTTTTTAAAAAATAAAAAGCAAAAATCTGGGGATAGAAGAGAAACAGAAACATGACATTCAGCTAAAGGAATAAATAAATTCATAAATTGCCCTTCCTAATTTGCCCTCCAGGGTCAGTCAATTCTTTGGGTCCCTGGAAACCTTCAATTTATCCACTCTGCCCACTTCCGTCAATGTCCACCCACAGCAGTCCTTGGGTTTGGATGGAAGGCTGCTAGAAAAAAGTACATTAAATACTATTGGTTACCATTACAAACCTATGCAATCCAGAGTAATTTTGTTTGGGATTCATTGTATAAACCACTGGGGGAATTGCCAAGTAAATGTAGGAATGAGCATGGGGTATTGATGGTGACTTCTTATACCAGCAAATGGGGTAGGGTCCCATTCCTCTTTGAATCTAGAAGGAGGCAGACGGAGAGTGTAGAGATGATTCCAGGTAGGATGGGTCAAAAGGTTAACAACACATTAAAGGAATGGAGAATGCTTTCTTCCACCTGGCATTCTCCAAGAAGAAATACATGCCAGTAGAAGAGTCTGGGGAACTGCGTATTGAAAAACCACAGATGAGGAGTCAATGTACCCAAGAGTTACAGATCTAGAAGTAGGGACTAAGCTGCCTGTGGTCTTTTGAGGCTATGCTGTCAATGCTGAAAGTCACTTGAAGGATTATCCTATCTAATAAAAGAGTAATATGCAAGTTGACCATCACTCCAACACACAAGATGGCCGCACCCATGTGGTCAAGATGGCTACCCCCATGTGGACACAAGATGGCCACCACAAGATGGCCTGCAGGGGAGGGCAGTTGTGAGCGATCAGGCCAGCAGGGGAGGGCAGTTAGGGGGGACCAGGCCTGCAGGGGAGGGCAGGTGGGGGGGACCAGGCTGGCAAGGGAGGGCAGTTAGGGGTTACCAGGCCAGAAGGAGAGGGCAGTTGGGGGTGACCAGGCCTTCAGGGGAGGGCAGTTAGGGGAAATCAGGCCAGCAGGGTAACAGTTAGGTGTCGATCAGGCTGTCAGGGGAGTGGTTAGGGGGTGATCAGGCTGGCAGGCAGAAGCAGTTAGGGGCAATCAGGCAGGTAGGCAGGCGAGGAGTTGGGAGCCAGCAGTCCTGGATTGTGAGAGGGATCCCATATTGGAGAGAGTGCAGCCTAGGCTGAGGGACACACACACACACACACACACACACACACAGGGACACACACACACACACACACACACACACGTGCACAAATTTCATGCACTGGGCCTCTAGTGATTAATATATGCTGGTGGGAAAACATCTGTTAACTTCAATAAAGTCCTGGAAAGAAAGGTTTCTGTACATGTTCTAAATGTTTCAAATCATGTGAACATGTATCCCTGAATGTTCTTATTTGGATCATCTCAGTTTGATTCCCACAGGCTGTGGGCTTCTAATCTCATGGGGAATACCCATACCATAACATGCTATAATATAATTGTATGTTGGATTTCCCTCACTCATAAACTCCTTGAGTATCATGTGTATACTTGATCCTTCTTTGCAATATTCTCTTCTTCCTATTAAAATACAGTTAATGGCTGGCATATGGTAAACTCTTAATAAATGTTCTATTTGGGAGAATGAGTAAAAATTAAAGACATCCTAATTCAAATGTTCTTTATCTGCAAATATTTTAGTGATATACCTTTAACTGAATTCTCTTTCACTCAATACCCCAATTCAAGGAAAGATTTTAAACGTTGATGCAATAATATCGCATTGTAATCCACAAAATATCTAACCAATATTAAAAACCTTTTAAATAGTTTGTGGTTTTCTAATATGCCCAGGGGAAATTGGAACTCTAGCATGAGTCTTCCCAAGAGTTAACAAAAACACAAGCAATGTGAATTCAGAATCCCATTATATTATTAACAAAGATGTGACTTTGAAATGGAAACATGGCAGTGGGGGAAGAGTCCAGAGAGGGGATCTCAACTGTAAAAGTCATTTAAAATGAGTTCTGCTGGTTTTGTTAATAACTATGGGATTTGCATCAATGTTGCTTTGCCTTTACTTTGACATCATAAAGTGGTCTCCAGAGACCTGCTGACAGCTTCATGAGCTGATTGTGACAATAGTCTATGTCCAATGAGAAGGAACAGGCAAGCAGGGAGTACATACTTTTTATAAGCGAACATAAAGAGAACAGTGAATAAGCAAGTTCCCTTTCTGTCTTTGAAATACATATGCTTCAGTTTTGGGGGGAAAAGAGAATTTGGTCACTTGGAGTCAATTCAAGGTATTTAATGATGATCTTTGCTAGCTACTTAGTCCAAATTAATGATTAAGAACCAATTGGTTCCATAAGTGAGACAATTCACTTAGAACCTGACAAGTGGCTCCAACCCTGGTCCGCCAAGTTGTACAATACAATGGCCCTGCAGTCTTGTAGACCAGACAATGTATTAGGGTGATGAGAGTGAGGTAGGGGAGACTTAATGCAACAAATACCAAACATATTAGAAAACCCTCGAAAAAGATACATCCTAGGGTCACTCTGATCACTGAGAATAAAGGTAGAAAAACAAAGTCAATTTTAATGCTCAAATCCACTTTTTTCTCCACCTTTTTTAAAATATATTTTTATTGTTGATAGTATTATAGATATCTCCCATTTTCCCTCCCTTTACCCCCTCCTCCCAGGCCCTACCCACCCCCAACGCCTTCACCACCCTATTGCCTGTGTCCATGGGCTATTCATGTAAGTATATAAGTTCTTCAGTTTATCTCTTCTCTCTCAACATTTTTAAAGATGAAAAAATTTGAAATGAGAAACCTGACACGGAGCCTAAATCCTCCATTCCTTCTCACATAATGAATCTTTTTAAATTTGATAGGAAAATCCTGCGAACTTCCCTGCGCTAAATGCATTTGCTGCATTCCTGAATTTTCTGTTAGAGCATAAAGAATCCAGTTGAAATTCCTACAATAGTATGTTTATTATCTCAGGTAGCACATAGGGCTATGTATACTAGTACCTATTGAGAGCACTTCGGTACAATATAGATAACTTACTTTCCAATTATGACAGTCCAGGTTTAATTTCATGGCAGACTTGGCAAGCAAGGAAGGATGGACTAGCATTCATCTGTGGTCTCTGTGCAGTTCTGGGCTTAATTTCACCAATGTATAGGGCGAACTATAAGGGACCATTAATTAATGTCCAAAAGACCAGGTGGAAAATGGGTGTTTATTCAATGAACTACTATTTTCTCAGTCTGTTTCCACAATGTGTGAATAAGGATTTTCTCTATCAAATGGAGAAAAGAGAACATTTAAAAATGTCTGTACTTCCAAATATTAGGCTGAAATTCAAACACTTCTCCTAATAAATTTTGACAGTGTTTATACATGTTTTTAATCTAATGGTTTATATATTCCATTTTCTTCTAAAATGATTAATCTGTTCATGCACATGGCTTTGGCAAGTAGCAGAATTGTGTTTTTACAGCTCTGGTCACACCAGTCTATACATAGTTATGACTTCTCTCTTTTCCAACAATACTTCAGTATTAGATTTCTCTTCCTCTCCCTTTCATCCATCATCCCTTCTATGCTCTATTTTCCTTCCTGTTCCACTTTCTTTCCCTTCCCTTCTTCTGTATTTTGCCATTATGTACTGTAGTAATATAGAACTGTGATATATTTTTATTTATAAAATATTTTGTATCTTAAATAAAAATGGAAAAAATAACGCTAACTTCATTGGGTTCTTGTGAGGATTAAATTATATATATATAATACTTAGAACAGTGCCGGGTACAGAGGAAAATTTGTGTAAGTATAATTTAGTAAAGGTTATCTTTATTTTTGCTAGCTATTGAATATAAGTCATAATCCTTGTTGTTAATTTAAAATCAGATGAGTGAAGTGTCTTGCATTTCTCTTATAAAAGCAATTTGTGTAACTTTCTCTTTTCTTTATTCTTCAATCTCCTCTCCCGCTTTTAGGAATTTCTAGCACTCCCCATGTTTTATAGCAGTGGTTGTGCTATTGTGTGTGACCACAAAAGCTCTAGGCTTCACCCCAGAAAGCTGCCTGTAGACACAACAGTTTGCACGCTATCCCAAGGCCACTTAGTTGTCCATAAAACTTATCTGAGAACCTCTGCTGCACAGAGAATAAAATTTTCCTACACTGAGCAGTACCAGATTACACAAATGGAAAAGAAAATGTGTGCTTATGACAACAGCAAAGCAGGAGAAAGAGAGGGGAAGAAAGGTGGGGTCTTTGAAATTATTTGCTTACTAATATTTCCATAACCAGAGGCCTGGTGCACAAAATTCATGCATGGGGGGGTATCCCTCAGCCCAGCCTGCGCCCTCTCCAATCTGGGACCCCTTGAGGGTTGTCTGACATCCCTCTCACAATCCAGGACTGCTGGCTCCCAACTGCTTGCCTGCCTGCCTTCCTGATTGCCCCTAACCACTTCTGCCTACCAGCCTGATCACCCTTTAACCACTCCCCTGACAGCCTGATTGATGCCTAACTATTCCCCTGCCAGCCTGATTGCCCCTAACTGCCCTCCCCTGAAGGCCTGGTCACCCCTAACTGCCCTCCCCTGGAGGCCTGGTCATCTCCAACTGCCCTTCCCTGTAGGCCCGGTTGCCTCCAACTTCCCTCCTCTGCCAGCCTGGTCACCCCTAACTGCCCTCTCCTGCTTGCCTGATCACCCACAACTGCCCTCCCCTGCTGGCCATCTTGTGGTGGCCATCTTGTGTCCACATGGGGGTAGCCATCTTTGACCACATGGGGGCAGCCATCTTGGGTGTTGGAGTGATGGTCAATTTGCATATTACTCTTTTATTAGATAGGCTAGAGGCCTGGTGCACGGGTGGGGGCCAGCTGGTTTGCCCTGAAGGGTGTCCTGGATCAGGGTGGGGGTTCCCTTGGGGTGTGGGATGGCCTGGGCGAGGGGCCTGTGGTGGTTTGCAGGCCAGCCACACTCCCCAGCAACCCAAGCAGAGGCCCTGGTATCTGGGATTTATTTATCTTCTATAATTGAAACTTTGTAGCCTTGAGCGGAGGCCAGGGCCGGCCAGGGCAGGCGGGAAGCTTGGCTTCCTCCATTGCCAGGGAAACCCAAGCCTCCTGCTTTCTCAGTGGCTGCAGCCATCTTGGTTGGGTTAATTTGCATACTTGCTCCTGATTGGCTGGTGGGTGTGGCTTGTGGGTGTAGCAGAGGTACAGTCAATTTGCATGTTTCTCTTTTATTAGTGTAGATAACTAAACACAATAGTTACCTTGGGAAAACTGTAAAATATTTTGGGATGTTTGTGCACATATTTTAGGGGTTGGCATTATTTTCTTTTGCATTACACTGGAGGGGTTCACTACATGTTAGGACCATCTGTGCCCTGCCTCACAACTAAAACCAGTGTGGTCCAGTGGAGAGAGCAGAGATTCTAGTTTGTGTTCTGGTTCTCTTCTTTCATGTCTTTGCTGTGGATGAGATATTACACTTCTCAGAAACCTTGCTTCCCTGAGTCTAAGGAGGAAGTATCACCTACCTCTCAGGCTCATTGGGGACAATATAAGGCAGGTGTGCTGAGGTTCATAATGCTTGTAGGCTTCCTTTATGCTCTCTCTCTCTCTCTCTCTCTTTTTAAACACGAAGTTTGCTGAATGAATAGATGATGGTGAAGCCTGCTGCCCCCATTATTTTAGGAGCAGTTTCAGAGACTGTCACACCATGGTTTCCATGACTTACTGATCCCATATGAATGACAGGTATTGCTTTATTATGCTTTGACCGGAAAGTTGGAATTTAGGAACATTACTGAGGCATACTGGTGCTATTCTGAGAATGGGACAGCCTTACAAAACAGAGGGAAACTGTGTGCTCATGTTCTTTGACTTTATAAGGGAAAGTAAAGAGAAAGAAAATTAGAATAGGAGAAGAATAAAATTGTAAACATGGGTGTAATAGACCTGTATTCCTTTACATATTTTATAAGAGAATAGTACAACTGGTATGAATCCTCTGAGACTATAAAAATTTCCATTTCAAAGACAAATTCTCAATCTTTAACCTTATTCATGGTTTTCCTACTTGCTACACAATTAAATAGGTGAAGAAATAAAATATCACATCTGGCAATGATTTTTCATGGCAACATTCTGTTTGTGGTATAAACTTCTTCATACTACTTGATTAAGAATGCCACACAAATTGCATATGCTTATGCCATCTACAATAATTAATCTACTGCAAACAAGGCAATTTTTCTTATCTTGTAAAAGAATTTCCACTGGGAGGAAATATTAATATTTGCTTAATTCTTTCCCATCCACACCTTATGCTTAAAATGTACTTTTTTCCTGTACTCTCATGTACTAGTATTTCTACAAAGTTCACTGACCAAATATCCACTTAGAAAACCTAAGTATTAAGATGGATACCTCTGAGAACAATTGTCCAAATGGGTTTGAACTCCCACTCTGCAAGGTATGAAACCCTCTAACATGACAATCATATCATGTTAGAGGCACATGTTTGGGTAGCATGTGCTTCTCCTCTGGAGCACAGAGGCAGACATGCAGAGGTTGAACAAGGCATACAGGCTGGCCTCCTGGCAAATCATCCCCCAAATCTATGTGGAAGGATTTCTTTTCTTCCTTTTCCCTTCCTAACCTTGATGGTTACAATACTTCTCTTCCTATCTCCCCATCCTTCTTTTGACCAAACCAAAGAAGACAGCTGCTTTTTAAAATGTCCCTATCTCATGCATCCTAAAAGAGACACGTAAGTTCTACCCTTTCTTTTGTTTTCCTTTTCTCTTCTTGTGGTGGGAGAATGGCTATTAAATGATTTTCACTTGAGACACTGAGTTTATAAACATGAAATTCACATGAGATGCTATTGACACCAACACACGCTTATTGAGCATCTACTACATGCATCCACAGTAGGCACTGTGAACATAAACATGGTTTAGAGATAACTACTGTCCTTTATACGTGTCCTTTATACAATAACTCGGACAGTGCTTAACTGAATTATTATAAAATGGATACACTCTCTAAACAGGTATGTGCCCAGAAGTTTGCTGGCACAGAGGATGACATGGTGAATTCAGCCTAGAATGAAGGCGTATCAGAGATATAATCTCACAAATAAAAAATGTGGAAATGAATCTTAAAAGGTGAAGGGTTTCAATAATGTACTGGTAAACTAGATCATCTCCTAAGGAAAGCTAGTTTAAAAACAGCTGATTGAGCCAGGCTGGCGTAACTCAGTGGTTGAGTGTTGACCTGTGAACCACGAGGTTCCAGTTCGATTCCTGGTCAGGGCACATGCCCGATGTGTGGGGCATGCGGGAGGCAGCTGGTCAATGATTCTCATCATTGATGTTTCTATCTCTCTCTCTCTTCATCTCTGAAATCAATAAAAATATATTTAAAGACAATAGAATACTATGCTGCAGTAAAAAAGAAGGAATTCTTACCATTTGCAACAGCATGGATCGACCTGGAGAGCATTATGCTAAGTGAAATAAGCCAGGCAGAGAAAGGTAAATATCACAAGATCTCACTCATTTGTGGAATATAATGAACAACATAAACTGATGAACAAAAACAGATCCAGAGACAGAGAAGCATTGATCAGACCATCAAACCTCAGAGGGAACGCAGGGGAGGGTGGGGGTAAGGAGGAGAGATCAACCAAAGGACTTGTATGAATGCATATAAGCCTAACCAATGGACACAGACAACAGAGGGTGAGGGCATGAGTGGGGGAGTGGGAGAGCGATAAGGACACATAAGTAATTCCTTAATCAATAAAGAAAAATAAATAAATAAAATTATATTTAAGAAACAAAAAGAAAGCATTAAACAGCTAACAAGGGAGTAAAGAATTTTAAGCTCAAGGAACTAAAAACAGAAAGAACCACAAAGAGCTAAGCCTGCCATGTAGGTGTTCCTTCTTCCCTAGGGACATCTGTCCTGCCCAAAAGAAGGTACTAGAGAAGCTAAGTTGAGCAGAACTTCTGCCAGTCGCCTAAGTCTCTGGGAACAAAACCGGGAATCCAAGATGACCAATGGGAGTGGGAGCCTCCTGACCACGCCAGGCAGTGGGATAAGGCCTGGAAGACCTACAGCGTAACAGTCACAGTAAATTGGAAAAACACCACCCCCATCGGCACTGCAATCCGCTTGCCAGATACATGGTGGTATGCAATAAATCACTGTTGAATCACCAATTAAATTATTAGATCTGGGAATCAAAGGGGTGATGACCCATATTTTGCCAGTTGCCCCATTACAGAGCATATAGTGACTGGATGACCATGTGGCAGAGGCAAAGAGAAGCCCAAATCCCCCCAAATTGTGAATCCACAACGTTGGGGTTCTGAAATAGGATACTATATGCAAGAAAAGGAAGAAGGTAGAAGGGACATGCAGCTAGGACCACTATCTCTAGCCACCTCTGTGCCACTTGGAAAAAATGAAATAGAGAGTGGGGGTGGAGGGATAGAGGAAGAGTAGGAGGAAAGGTCAGGGGTGAGGAGGTGGGAAAAGAACTCAGTTAAGAAACAGAAAAAAATTCATTCTATTACACAGCAATCATATTTTCCTACAGTTGTTCAGAAAATGTATTTCTTAAATCCATTAAATTAACTAATTATGTTAACATCAATTTCACTTGCACCACACTGGAATTTGTTTTATTTTAACTGTGGTTTGTGGAGATCTCTGATCTCTCTTGATTCCCAATCCTCCTCCAAATCCCCATTATTTAAGGGTATGAGTCTCCAGATTAAACTTTTCTCTTATTTTATTGAAATTGTTTCCATGTTCTAAAAACTTAGCATTTCATGTTAACCACTTAGAAGAAGTGAAACTTGTTCAAATATGTGCACGTTTTCTTGAAAAATTAGAATTGTGAGTGGACAAAGGCCAAGTTTCCATTTTGTAGCGGAATGATAAATGAGGCAAGCCTCACAGCTTTTATTTAAAAAAATAAAATAAAGATTTTTCCTTCTCTTCTTGTCATGCTTAGAAGGACGAGCTGACTGCCCTAAGAAGTGTAGTTATTCAAACAGCAAACCTGGTCTTATTGAACTGTTTTCTGTGGATGCCATGTGTTTATCAATATACTTATCCTCAGTTTCTTCTTCACCTCAAAAGCTGATATTCTGTATGGGATGCATTAATGCAAAATTGTTTAAAGGGTGAACAATCCAAAGTCAGAAAATGCCTAGTTAAAATTCTTAGGAGCAATGAGAACTTGGCCACATTACATACCCTGGGCAAACTATGACACATTCTTTACCACATGAACAGTACTGCATTGAAGATATAAATTTACAAGGGAAGGAGGAATAGAAAAATTACATTCAGGCCACAACACCCACATAATTGGGCTGCAGAACCTTCAGAATTTCCTGACAACTGTTCTAAAATTTGGACTTTGCACATAGATATTGTGGCAATAGTATTTGCATTGAGTTTCCATGGTTTATTAAAGGAAGAAAGCATTCTAGAGAAATCTTCAACTTAGCTGTCCCTAACCCAAAATTTCTTAATTCCTGTGTCTTTGTGGAATTGCAATGGAACAAAGAAGAAACCAAAACAAAATATCGAGGGCTTTTATTCTTTACATTTGTATTGAGAATTTTTTCCTGAGAAATGATGACCATTGGATTAAAGTGAACTTTTAATAATTTATCATTCAGAAATATGAAAGCACCAATATTTGGGCTTTAAAATTGTTCCCCAGGCAAGAAACAAATGGGTAAAAAGTGATTGGAAAATCCTGAAAGCAAGAACATACACTGTTTCCCTGGGTCCAGGCATGGCATAACTGGTTCTCTATTCAGGTTCATACTGGGCTGAAATCAAGGTGATGGCCAGGGATGCATTCCCATCTGAGTCACAGAGTCCTCTTCCCAGATCATTTGGCTCTTGGCAGGATTCATTTCCTTGTGGTTCTAGAACTGAGGCCCTCAGCTTCGCGGGACCACCCTGTGGCACATCTACACAATGGAATACTACACTGATGCAAAACAAAAAAAGGTTGGGCCCGTCCAAGATCATCTCCCTTTGAGTTCATTTAAAATCAGCTGGTTAGGGACATTATTACATCTGCAAAATCTTGTAACCATTATGTAACATAACTTCATCATGGGCATGGTATCCCATCACGTTCATGGGTCCTGCCTGACTTGGGGAGGGGATTATTCAGGGCATGTGTATCAGGGGGTGGAAATCTTGGGAGCTGTTAAGAGTTCTGCCTACTACTAGACCTAATACAGTCATGTGCCACTTACTGACAAGGATGTTTTGAGAATTGCATCCTTAAGTGATTTCATTGTTGTGCAAACATCAGAAAGTGCACTTACAGCAACCTTCATGATACAGCCTACTACACACCTAGGCTATATGGTCTAGCCCAGCGGTCGGCAAACTCATTAGCCAACAGCGCCAAATATCAACAGTACAACGACTGAAATTTCTTTGGAGAGCCCAATTTTTTCAACTTCAACTTCTTCTAACGCCACTTCTTCCAAATAGACTCGCCCAGGCCGTGGTATTTTGTGGAAGAGCCACACTCAAGGGGCCAAGGAGCCGCATGTGGCTCGCGAGCCGCAGTTTGCCGACCAGGTGTCTAGGCTATTGTTCCTAGGCTATAAGCATTACAGTCTGTTACTGTACAAAACACACGATTAAATCAAGCAGAAGAGAAAATGATGCCATCAAGACACAGGGTAAACACATGATACATGAGGCTCCTGCTACCTTAACACAGTATACTGATTTGTAAGTAGAAAGAGAACACTCTAAAACAGCTATTAAAAGTCTTGCATAGCAAATACACAAAAAGTAACACAGTTATTTATTATCCTGATTAAGTGTTACGCACTGTACATAATTGCATGTGCTGTACTTGTACAGAACTGGCAGCACAGAGGGTTTGCTTACACCAGACCAGCATCACCACAAACACGCAAGTAATGCACTGTGCTGTGACATTACAATGACTACATCATTAGGCCACAGGAATGTTTCAGCTCCATTGTAATCTTATGGGGCCACTGCCATGTATGAGGTCCACCTTTGACTGAAATACCTTGACGTGACTCTACCTAGAAGCCATCCAGGAATCTCCCTTCATTACTATCATGAGGATCACCTTAGCCTTTCTCCTGGGCTGGAGTCCCTGCTTCCTGGACCCTCTCTCTTCTTTCTTTCTTTCTTTCTTTTCTTTCTTTTCTTTCTTTCTTTCTTTCTTTCTCTCTTTCTTTCTTTCTTTCTTTCTTTCTTTCTTTCTTTCTTTCTTTCTTTCTTCCTTTCTTTCCTTTCTTTCCTTTCTTTCCTTTCTTTTCTTTCTTTCCTTCTTTCCTTCTTTCTTTCTTTCTTTCTTTCTTTCTTTCTTTCTTTCTTTCTTTCTTTCTTTCTTTCTTCCTTCCTTCCTTCCTTCCTTCCTTTCTTTCCTTCTTTCCTTCTTTCCTTCTTTCCTTCTTTCCTTCTTTCCTTCTTTCCTTCTTTCCTTCTTTCTTTCCTTCTTTCTTTCCTTCTTCCTTTCCTTCTTCCTTTCCTTCTTCCTTTCCTTCTTCCTTTCCTTCTTTCTTTCCTTCCTTTCCTTCTTCCTTTCCTTCTTCCTTTCCTTCTTCCTTTCCTTCTTCCTTTCCTTCTTCCTTTCCTTCTTCCTTTCCTTCTTCCTTTCCTTCTTCCTTTCCTTCTTTCCTTCTTTCTTTCCTTCTTTCTTTCTTTCTTTCTTTCTTTCTTTCTTTCTTTCTTTCTTTCTTTCTTTCTTTCTTTCTTTCTTTCTCTATAATTTTGTAGAAGCATATCCCAAACAGCTTCCTGACGAAGACTGCATGGGATGTAAGTTTGATGTGTGTGTGGTTTTTTTTAGGCACAGATATGAAACTCTTGGTTTGAAATTATTTCTCCTCAGAATTTTGAGTGTGTTGTTGATCCACTGCTTTCTAGATTCCACTATTGTTATTGATAGGTCTGATGCCATCTAATATTTGATACTTTGTATGAAACTTGTTTTTCTTTCTCTCTGAGAGTTTGTAGAACATATTTTCTGTCCCCCGCTTTCTGAAATTCCTTGATAATGTGCCTTTGGAGTTGGTCTACTTCGTTGTTCCGGACACTTATCAGGATATTCTGGGAAAAATTGTTGAATTATTCTATTAATGATTTCCTTCCCTCTGTTATCTCTGTCTTATATTCACAGAACTTCAATTATTCTAGAACATTCTAGATGAGCCTCTGTTTCTTAAAATCTTTTTTTCTATTCTATTTTCTGGGAGGGGAGGGGAGGAATTCCTTTGATTTTTATCTCCCAACAGTTTGTGCTACCATAATTTTAATCCCTAAGGTTTTGTATGCACTGAATATTTCTTTTTTACAGTATCCACTTCTTCATAGATTTATATCTTCTCTGAAGACATTAATAGTAGTTATTATGGACTTTTATTTCCATTTCTATTTGCATCTCAAGTTGTTTTTTACTTTTTAAATAAACCTCTGGCCGTCACTGGCCATCTGATCATATTAAAAGTGGGACACTAAAATGCTGACAAGCTCTGGGGGTGCTTGTCAATGATGCTTTTCTCTCTGGGGTGATATCTGAAAGACCTCTGATTTGAGTATCTTGTGCTCTTTCCTCTTGGAAGTTAGGGTTCCAGAGAAGATGCTCCTGACCTCTTACACAGAATGTGCATGTCTGGCTGCCAAAATTCTGAGCCATGTGAGGGAAAAAGGCTGGAGATCTCAAGTCCCATATATCAGGTTCACCTTAATCCCCATGTGTTCTACTTGGTCTCTGTTTGAGCTGTGCCTAGTATTGTCTAGTTCAAAGATCATCTGCTTATCCTCTTTATAGAATAAACCTCAAGTCTCCTGCCAGAATGGGGAAGGGATGTTTGCTCAGCTGACTACATTTGGAATGGAGATTGAGGGCCTAAATTGTTCAACAGACTTTCAACCAATTCTTCCACCTGCCAAATCCTGCTCCTTTGGAGGGTTCTGCAATGTACATTAGGTTATGACTCCCCTTTCCCAACTTCCAGCTTAGGATTCAGCTTTCTCTGTCTGTTAAGTCATTTAACTCCCATCTATCTGCCTATCAGCTTCCCAAATTGTGTCACTGTAGTTTCCTATCTCACTTTTCTTCTTGTCTATTTACTGGTATATCTTCTTCACATATTTCTTTACTCTCATTTAATGGGATTCTGGGGAAAATAAGCGTTAAAGTGATTTTTGTGTTCAACCTGCCACATTTAACGATTTGCAAGCAAGACAATCACAATCAAATCCCTAGTGAGTTTTTTGGGGTGGAGGAGTGAAGAAGTAGCTCACCAAAAAGCCTGCCTGGAAGAATACACTTATGAGAAAGCCAAGAAGCTTCTGGAAAAAAAATAATGACAAGACACTTCTATAAAAGATATTAAAATGATTATAAATATATAATTACTAAAATGGAATCACTTTGGTAATCTAGACAGATGGATTAATGAAACCCAGCAAAATCAAATATACTAAAATATCTGGTATATGATAAAGTAATATTTCATAATCAATAAAGAAAAGGATTAACCAGCAAATTAACTAGTCAACAAATGATATTATAACAAATGGTTAACAATTTTCATATATATATATATATATATATATATATATATATATATATACACACTGAATGGCCAGATGATCTCTGAATGCATAATAATCTGGCCACTCAGAGTGTGTGTGTGTGTGTGTGTGTGTGTGTGTGTGTGTCTATTAGAGGCCCGGTGCATGAATTTGTGCATGGGTGGGGTCCGGCCCACCTGGCTAGGGGGAGGGGACATGGGCGGTTGGCCGGCCTGCCTGCTGGTAGAACTCCTGGTAAGGGGACAATTTGCATATTAGCCTTTTATTATATAGGATATACACTGAGTGGCCAGATTATTATGAGTTCAGAGATCATAATAATCTGGCCACTCAGTGTGTGTGTGTGTGTGTGTGTGTGTGTGTGTGTGTGTATACCCTTCATCAGTATAAATTCTGAGAGTACCTTTTCCTTCCCAGGACCAGACAAGTGTCCCAGGGGCTTACATGGGACACTAGGATGTCTTTCAATATGTGGTTGCAACTCTGCCACCTGTCTTTGCTCTGGCAGTTATGATCCATCTAAAGGCAACTGGTTTTTCTTTTACCATTCCCCCACCACACACACACACACACAAAAAAACACACACACCATAAGGGAATCATGAGAGCCCAAGACCACTGAGCTTGGTATTTGGTCCACAGGCCCACACACTGCCAGCCTGGCAGAGATCCTGCCCTTCCTCCCAGCCTAGTAGGGACTGGAACACCATCTCCACTGCTCTCAGAACTCCTAGCCCTCATTCTTGTAGCTTAGGAATTTTACTCCTTCACAGCTGGACAACTGCCTCCCTTCTTATACCCTCTGATCCCTGATCCTGTTCTAACGTTTGATTCCAAGGGCCTCTTAACTATTCCCTCAAGCAAAAACCATACGCATCTGCAGAATAGGAAGCCCTGGGGTTACAGTTCTCTCATCCTGACTAACAAACCATTCCCATACTTAGCACCTTAAGCAATTACTTTTGTTTTGCTTGGAATTCTGCAATTTGGGGCTGCTCAAAGGCTGAGGACTGGGATATGGAATTTTCTGGAGATTAGTATACTAACATTTCTGGCAGCTGATGCTGGCTTCCAGCAGGAGGTCTCAGGTTGGGTCAGGAAGGAATGCATGGTCTCCACATGTGCTTGAGGCTTTCCGCACAACATGGTGGCTGGATCTCAAGGGTGGGTGTGCCGAAGAGATAGAACCAGGCACAGCCATAACACTATTTACGACCTGGCCTCGGAAGTCATGGGTGTCACTTCCACTGCATTCTATTTGTGGAGCCAGCCCCAAAGTTCTGCTCAGGTTCAAAGGAGGAGAAGTAGATTTCACCTCGCAATAGGAGTGTGTCATGATTCTTGAGGAACATTTGGGACTGAATCTATTACTGTGGCAATTTTTAGGAAATATAATCTGCCACACATGGGTTCTTACATTAAGAAGAGGGAGAAAAAAATGTTTCTTTCATTTGTATGTGTGAAAAGCCCACAGGCAAGAAAAGGTAGTTAATTTTTCAGGTTACCTGGGTTCATGGTTGAGATACAAGTGCTAAGCAATCCTTTGCTATATAAATTAACAGTTCTTTGCTTCAAGGTCTTGGAATAGATCCTTAGCTCAAGCCAATCACCTTGAAAATAAATGAGACTGCTAACAAGGGCAACCAGATTTTTAAAAATGGCTCATTATAAATCCATTTCTGCCAGCACGTGATCTAGTAAAGATACATCAGGACATCTTGTCTGCCTAAATAAGGGCAGCCTATAAACACAGGAATAGGAGAATATTTTGTTTTCTTTTCAAATAAATTGTGTGTGCATTGCTGCTTTATTGAATTCATTTATAGAAGAGCAGATCACATTTTTTACAACTTTTATCTACTTATTTATTTCTTTTTTAATTTTATTTTATTGTTTAAAGTATTACAAGTAGTAGTACATATGTCTCCTTTTTTCCCCATTGACCTTCCCCCGACCTCCCCTACATCACCCTGCCCCCGCACATGCCCTCAACCCCCTCGTGTCTTGCGTCCATTGGTTATGCTTATATGCATGCATACAAGTCCTTCGGTTGATCTCTTATCTCCTCCCCGCAACCCTCCCCAGCGTAAAGTCTTACAGAGTCCTCTATGCACTTTTAAAATACTTCTAATTGCAACCCTATGGAATAAATATGATCCATTATACAGAAGGAAGAGCTGAGGTTTAGAAAGGGTAAGTGGCTTGTGCAAGGTAGCTAACCTGATGCCTGATGACACTTAACTACAGCTTCACTTCACATCTCACTTTCTGCCCTGGGCCTTCCCTGACACTTTGGTGTGGTTGTTCTAGCAGATCACGTTTTTGTTTTAACTAAGAACAAGCCATGTTGTTGCAAAAATGCTGCCTGACTCTCTCGACAGCTATATTTAGCTCAATCATTGTGGAGGCTCTAGGATTGGGTTTTGTATCATGACTATATCCGTAATACATTCAAGTTTTATGTTTAGTTTTGATAATGGAATAGAAAACTCATATTCTGTGCCATCTGCAGTTCCAAAAGCTTTACGAATATTAACTCATTTAAACCTCGTAACAAGTAGAGACTATTATGCCCAACTTACAGATGAGAAAACTGAACTGCAGAGAGGTCAAGTAACTTGTTCAAGGGCCCATTCTGAACCCAGCAATTTGGCTCCAGAGTCAGTGCTCGTATCTACTATGTTCTGTTGACATTTGAGAAACTTAAGCACAAACACATAAAAATAAAGTATTTTTGGTTGTGGAACTATAGAATCAAAGACCCATCGATTGGAAGGTGTCAGCTTCCCTCTTTCTCAGCCTTTTGTAGCTGGGTTGGTATTGCAGGCTCAATGATGTGCAGGTTCTGAGACAACGTGGCCATGAAGTACCAAGTCCTACCACCAGGAGGAGACAGTGCTACCCAATCGTACTTCCCATCATAAGTCTCATAATTCCCATTATAGCAATCGCCCTTCTCCTCTGGGTTCTCCATTGGGACAGCATGAAGCTCTCCTGCAATCCCTACCTATTCTCAGCTCTTGCCACTTGTGTCCCTTGAATGATGGTTGCCGCCTTCCCTAGACCCACAGCTACTGCCTGAGGTCTCTCTCTGAGGGACTCATTATCTATGACCACAAAGTCTGTCCTTCCAGTGACTGTCCCTCTCACCCAGCAGCCAGATCACCTTACCTTAGAAACATCCAACATCCAGAACTGAACCCACATCTCTCCTAGGCTTGGTGTCCTCAAACTTATACCAGCCCATGCCTCAGAGCATGCTTTATGGGGAATTCCATATCCCAATATCTGGAAATAAGTTGATACCTCATATAACTATACTTACAACTTGTTATCTGACCTAAAAGAACCTGGTTGTTCTCTGAAAATGAGAACAAAACAAAATTGGGACATTAAAATTTTGAACTTACATATAAATAATTTAGGATGCCTTTGAATTAGCCATTTTCAACTGTTGCCTTCAAAAGATGGGATCTGTCAGGTCTCATCATCTGGTTGTAGGAGTTTAACTCCATTAATTGACGTTATGTAAAAGATTTATAAACATTAGAGATGTGTTATGGGACATAAGTTCATTATGGTCCTTTTTTAGCTCATAAAGAGGTACATTAGCAAACTAGGACTTGTTAGCTGCTCATGCAATATGAATGGGTCTAAGGCTAAATTTTTCATTCCTAAGCATTTGGGTCATACATAATTAATTTGATAATGTGTGTTTTCTTGGTTTTATTTCTTAATTGAATTTATGTATCATAGGAGGCAGCAGAAAAAATATGTCAACTATCCATTCATATAAAGCAAAATTTGAAGAGAAAAAGTACCTGTAAAAGTAGCATGGTATGGTGGAAATATTACTGGCAATCTGGGCTCAAATTTAACTCTCTAACACCCAGATAAGTTAATTTTTCAAAGGTAAGTAAAGTTTAATGGCTATATTGCCAAGCTATAAACAATTCCCAGTAGAGAAGCTGACATTGCAATAGAATTCACGAAGAAAATTAACTGGTTTCTTAAAAATGTGCTTTGAACCTTAGAAAGGAATGAAAGCAGGTACACACCAACCCCACTAGGTACCTTTCCCAAGGGTCTGAATTACATCATTTTATTAAGTTGTCTCAGGGGTCTAATCAATTGAATTTGGTGGCTCGAATATTTGAGTAGTGTTAGTGAGCTGAAGGGGGAGTGATTGTACTGTGGACATTAAATGAAAGGGTTACAGAAGATTAATTCAATTTCAAGTTCTCTCTTCCGCTCCAGGCTCTTCACTTCATGTAAGTCTACTTAAGTAACTGACCTTCTTCAAAGGTCACCCAACAAATTCTGGCCACCAAGCTCAACAATTTTAAGTCTTCCCCTTTTTCAATTCTGTTGGCTTTGACCCTATTGAACACACCATTTTCCCTAAAGTGTTCCCTTAATCCCAGGACAGGTTTTTTCTGCTATTCCTACTTCCTCTTTGTCTATTTATCTGGTTTATTCCTTTTTTCTCCTCCCTAGTTTCTAAATAATGGCCTGCCTGCCAGCTTAGTTTGGGGCCCTCTTTTATTTTATTACTAGAGGCCTGGTGCATGAAATTCATGCACTGGGGGGAGGGGTGTCCCTCAGCATGGCCTGCACCCTCTCGCAGTCTGGGAGCCCTTAGGGGATGTCCGACTACTGGCTTAGGCCTGCTCCCCAAGGCAGTTGCACATCCTTAGCACTGCCATGGAGGTGGGAGAGGCTCCTGACATCACTGCTGTGCTCCCAGCCTGTGAACCTGGCTTCTGGCTGAGCAGCACTCCCTTGTGGGAGCGCACTGACCACCAGGGGGCAGCTCCTGCATTGAGCATCTGCACTCTGGTGGTCAGTGCTCATCATAGCGACCAGTCATTCCACCATTCGGTTGATTTGCATATTAGCCTTTTATTATATAGGATTATTATTTTTATTTTCAAAAATATATTTTTATTTATTTCAGAGAGGAAAGTAGAGGAAGAGAGAAACAGACACATCAATGATGAGAGAGAATCATTGATTGGCTGCCTCCTGCACACCCCCCACAGAGGATCGAGCCTGCAACTGGGGCATGTGCCCTGACTGGGATTCAAACCCTGACCTTCTGGTTCATATATCGATGCTCAACCACTGAGCCACACTGGCCAGGCTGGGGCCCTCTTTTAACATTTACTCTCTTTTGCTTAGCCCATTCACTCCTTTGGCTCCTGCTTTTCTATTTCAAACTGTGATTAACTTAAGCAGGATTCAAATTCTCTAAACTGCTTGTGCACATCTCTAATAGATGACGCGCAGACCCTAAAACTGCATCATGCTTCTCTTCTTACATTCCCTGTCCCCACTCCCCACCCCCAAATTCCTCAACAACCGCTCCTCTTTGCTGCCTTTCTCTCAAGCTGCTCAGGCTCACAAACTTGAGCCTCCTAGGACATCCCCTTCTCATTCACCCTTGCACCTAACAGGTGCTAATTACTACAGATTTTGCCTGCTCCAAAATCATCCAGGTCTATGCCATTCCTTTCCTTTCACACTGACACTACATGATTTACCCCTCCATTACTGTCTGCCTGGCGTTAGCACATGTCAAGAGAAATACAGGCCAAGTATTCTGGAAGTTCAGAGGAGATTGTTAATTCTGAAATGGGTTATTCACATATCTATTCCAAGTAACACAGGCAAATAACACTGAATGGTCCCCAATCCATGAAAAATAGCCCAAAGGGGCTCTGAAAGACTAAAATGAATGCCGTGTCTTAAATAGAAGTTATTATTATAGAAAGAATTGATATTTACAAAGCACAGGGTTCTTTTTAAAATAGACAAAAGTAAAAATCCATAGTTTCTTCCCTCTCCTAACCAGTCAAAGTAGGGTACTGATATGACAGAGGCATAAAAAAGTGTATTAGTTTTTCCAACTGCTTTTTACACACCATCTGGATCAGAAACAGCTGGGGTATCTGTTAAAATGCTGTTTCCCAGGACCCATATTGTTTCCTCCTTTTCTAAAGCAGATAGAACATGCTGTTTAAACAAGTTATCCCTCTGATTCTTATGCATGTTAAAGTTGGAGAGCTACTAAAATATAAGCAAACTAAAAAAACTATGTCAAACTATTACAAACTACATATATTTTCTTTTTTATACTTGTCTCTATTTTTTCAAATTTCATAGTTATAGAAAAGTAATGTGTGCTTTAAAACAAAATTTATAGACTCTCTGATTTTTACCTACATATAACAGGCAATAATTCACAGATAAATTATTTCAAAAAATTAAGAAGATTCTATAAAAGAAGAAGAGATTTGAGGCAGAACTTTTCCATATATTCTCAAAACTACAATTAAACTCAAGAGTGACTTAAATAATCTAATGGGATTTTCTTATTCAAAAAGTTTTCAAAATTCCAGATGTGTAGGAAAAGGATAATAAAATTATAATGCCATTGTTCTTTTAAAAAAACTCAAGTTCTCTTACTAATAGTTAAGGATACTGATTTATTTTAAATATAACATGTTTCTGCTTCATAACAACATCTGTATTACTTTACATTTTTATTGGCAACTTTCACTGTACCCTGGTGATTTCTCAAAATCCTCAAACTTCCTTGCTGGTCAAAGTTTCCCAAAAAATAATAAACAAATGATTACTAACTATGATCTTTTTATTCCATGACCATGTATCCCATAAGAAACACTTGAAAAAAGCTGAACTATTAACTCTGGGGGGAATGGGGTTCACATACCAGGTCTCACATGTAGAGATTTGGTGACGTGGACAGATCATCAAGAGTAGATAAAACAAGTGCATTATCCCCAAGAGAGAGTGCCAACATCTGGACTTCCACTAGCATTAAACACACTCCTGATTTCCCACCTCACAAAAGAAATGTCCGTTGCTCGCAGAGAAGCTGCTACTATGGTAAGTGCTGTCTATTGCTCAAGTTTCTAGCCAAGTTGTTCTCAACTGAGAATGATTCGAATCCCCAGCAGACATTTGGCAGTATCTAGATTTTTCTGGTTGTCAGATCTGGAGAGAAGTACTGGCGTCTGTCTATGTCTTACAGATAGAATCCACTAGTGTGGTAGATGCGGTAGTGTGCTCCCCAGCCTCACAGGTGTCAGGAGTGTTGGAGAGTAATAACTCGCAGCTCAGTTCCTCTCTAGGCATTACCCAGCACTGAAGAGAGCCCCCTCACCCTAGCTCATGCCCCTTCTCTGAGCGAAGCAAGCATCCAGTGACTGCCAAATGCAGAGGGATAGAAAGCACTGTCCTCTTTGTCTCAAGGAAGCACAACTTTGAAGATCTCAGCTCAAAACCTTCTTGACCCATGACCATTTCAACTCCTTTCTCTGTTTACCTTTCTTCTTTCTCTTCCCCAAAGGTGTTGAGAGCACTCCCCAATAAATTTTTTGCATGCAAATTTCCACCTCAGAATCTGTTTCCTGGAGAACCCCACTGAGACTACAGGAGGGGGGAAAAAGACAATGGTGGTGGTAATGAGAAAGGATGGGGTCTGGGAGCCTTTAAAACTATCCTTCTTGGGGCCCTGGCCAGTGTGCAATTGTTTGGAGTATCGTCCCATATAATGAAAGGTTTGCGGGTTCAATTCTTGGCCAGGGTACATACCGAGGTTGCAAATTTGCTGCCTGGTCAGGAGCGCATATGGAAGGCAACCAATTGATGTTCTCTCTCTCTCTCTTTCCCTCCTTCCCTCCCTCCCTCTCTCCCTCTGATCAATAAGCATATCCTCAGGTGAGTATTAAGAAAAAGAAAACATCCTTCTTGGGCAGTCACCACTTAGGCCACGGCAAGTATGTAAGGCAGCGATTTTCAACCTTTTTCATCTCATGGCACACATAAACTAATTACTGAATTTCTGCAGCACAATTAAGATCTAACAAAAAATAGGTATTGCTTTGATTCATTCACACCAGACAGCTGTTGTTGTGTTGGCTGTTGTCATTTTTTTATTTGACAACCTAAGGGAAGAGAGGTCAGTGCCCCTGCCTAAATAGTCAGCTATTGCATGGTTTTTTTAAATTTCTTGATTAAGGTATTACATATGTGTCCTTATTCCCCCATTACCCCCCACCTTCCATTCATGCCCCCAACCCCCTGTTGTCTGTGTCCATTGATTAGGCTTATATGCATGCATACAAGTCCTTTGGTTGATCTCTCCCCTTACCCCCACCGTCCCCTACCTTCCCTGAGGTTTGACTTTCTGATTGATGTTTCTTTGTCTCTGGATCTGTTTTTGTTCATCAGTTTATGTTGCTCATTAGATTCCACAAATGAGTGAGATCATGTGATATTTATCTTTCTCTGCCTGGCTTATTTCACTTAGCATAATGCTCTCCAGGTCCATCCATGTTGTTGCAAATGGTAAGAACTCCTTCTTTTTTTACCGCAGCGTAGTATTCCATTGTGTAGATATACCATAGTTTTTTAATCCACTCATCTGCTGATGGGCACTTGGGCTGTTTCCAAATCTTAGCTATGGTGAATTGTGCTGCTATGAACATAGGGGTGCATGTATCCTTTCTGATTGATGTTTCTAGCTTCTTGGGATATATTCCTAGAAGTGGGATCACTGGGTCAAATGGGAGTTCCATTTTTAGTTTTTTGAGGAAACTCCATACTATCTTCCACAGTGGCTACACCAGTCTGCATTCCCACCAGCAGTGCACGAGGGTTCCTTTTTCTCTGCATCCTCACCAGCACTTGTCATTTGTTGATGACAGCCATTCTGACAGGTGTGAGATGGTACCTCATTGTTGTTTTGATTTCATCTCTCTGATGATTAGTGACTTTGAGCATGTTTTCATGTGTCTCTTGGCCTTCCTTCTGTCTTCTTTCGAAAAGTATTTAGGTCAGTTGCCCATTTTTTGATTGGGTTGTTTATCTTCTTTTTGTTACATTGTATGAGTTCCCCATAAATGTTGGAGATTAAACCCTTATCGTTCATATCATTGGCAAATATGTTCTCCCATGCAGTGGGCTTTCTTGTTGTTTTATTGATGGTTTCCTTTGCTATGCAAAAGCTTTTTATTTTAAACATTCTTGCGGCACAACAATGTGCCTGCAGTGGCACACTGCTTGAAAAATCTGCTGATGTGAGGAATAATCTTGCTCACCCTGCAGTATTTCATTTCCATTGCCCAGCTAGCACCCATATCCCTGGGAAATTTTCCTGCCCACCCTGGAACAAGACCTACTTTTAAAGTCTTCATCCACATGAGAGCTTAATGACAGATCATAATCTTAAGTCTTACCCAACAGGAATCAATGTTGCCATTCAACCTTGATTCAAGCTGAATCCAGGAATCAGCTTGCCACAGGGGAATATTTGGGACACATTAGGGACTTAACTGATGCCACTAAAACTATAGCAGGTCAACCTGTATAGGGGCAGAGACAGCGCTATAAACTCATCAGACTTCCTTTTCTTGTCCACCTAGCCTCAATGTTAAAGATTTCCCAGCCTCCTCTGCTATGCTACCAGGTCATGTTACTGAATTCTGGCCCATGCACTGTGGGTGGAAGTGATGTCTGTCACTACTAGGCCAGGTCCCTGAAACCCCCTGAACAGTTCTCCATGCATTTTCTCTTCCTTTTTCTACCATGTGGTTGTAGATGATCCAGTCAAATTCTGAGGCCTCACGGGAGAGCAGAGCCATAATATCTATGGAACCTGGGCCACTGAATGGCTGAATGCAATAGAGCCTTCCCACACACCCACATCAACCATGCTTGGGTTACGTCATGGAAATATGTGGGTGACTTGTCACTGGAGATAGTGTTGCTTACCTTAACACATTGACTCCACATATATTTGGATGCAACCATAAGAGCTAAGCTTGTGAGAAGGTTCCTCGATATTTGAAGAATGCTGTCTCAGAGAAGCCCTAACCAATATCTTTAAAAATTCAGTAAAAAGAAAGGATTTCTATGCCATCATAGGCATAGCTAGTGGATATAATCTAATCAAAGGCATAGCCACTTACAAACCAACAAACAACGGGCATCCTGTATTTAGTTATGGAAGGTATAACTGGATTATGAAATTGCATTCACCCATACATATTTCACACATCACTGATTGTGTGTTAACACGTTTAAATTTTGTTTCAAAAACAAAATAGCCCGCCAGCACGCTCTGAGTAAACAGACGCTTAGAAACATGATGAACAAGGTCTGGGAAGAGAGAAGGAAAACTTGAGGAAAATGGACTAACATTTTCACTTGAAAGTGAAAACTTGGAGAAAATATAAGGCTGGTTGGGTAAACATAGAAACTATATAAGCCAGAAATTTAAGAAATGTGTATTTTAAAAGCCAAGATAACCAAAACAGGATGGATATTAACTCACTGTTACCCTGCTCTCTAGATTCTTATATTCCATATGTGCAGGAGAAAATAAGCAAGTGAAACAGGATGACTTGCTTTTTTCTCTTTTAAGTGATTATTCTTCTCTATGTTGAGGGATTTGGCTATGCTTCAGTTCTCTGGAGGGACTCTTTGAAAAAAACCTTAGATTGTTATCTTTGAAACCATCTTCACAAAAGGCTCAAATTTGAACTAGTAAGAAACTTTGCTTTCAAACCTAGAAATGCATCTGATTTCATTTTATTTTAAATTTTATCCTCAAGGAGCACATTACGTATTTTAAGTCACTCTGGTACGGGGCTTCCAAAAATCTTTCAGTTCATAGGATTATTCACTAGACTCCAACATTTTAGTCCACTTACTAATGTCTGAACGCCTCTACCACTTACTGCTGGCTTCATCCACTGTGCATATGCATGTGAACGTGTGTGTGTGTGTGTGTTGTTTGTGTGTGTGTGCGCGCGCACGCGTGCATGTGCATGCATGTGCTTCAGGTCATTTTGTTGTATCAGAAGCAGTTTCCAATTTCTTTACATTTGGAATCCCACACTTCTTCATGGAAAAACATATTAGATAACCTGAGATACAATGAATGGTTGCTCCATACCCCTAACCACTTTTCCCTCCCCTCTCCACCCTTGATTACTACCATTTCACCTATAATTATTTTTATACATACATGTATATTTAAGTTTATATTTCTTGTGTGAGATTTTAGGCCAAATTTATCGGTGGCCATAATTAAATGAATATTTGTTTTGACTTCTGCGAGGACAATGACATTTACTTCTATCATTTTCATAACAAGGACAAAATCTGTTCAATACTACTCACTTTTAACATTTACAATAAAGACAATATTTCATTTGACCTTAAACATACACAATGTTATCTGTCAATTATATCTCAATAAAGCTGGGGGAAAAGATTTCATTTGAACTGACAATGACCTTTCCTTCACAATAGAGCTGTGAATGAACTTCTGCTCCACAAACTCCCACATGTTCCATTTTTCTTATCGCTAATAATAGTCATTAATCAATCATCATATATACATACATACAAATACACAGAAAAAGTTACAAGTAATTTTTCTTCCTATATCACATTCTTCTAGTCTAAACCAAACCAGATTTTCACTTATGGGGGGAAAAATCTGTAAATAAGGTGTTAAAGGAAAAAATAGAAAAATACATGAAAAGTCATCTAACATGTTCACAGTTAAGAGAACCAATGCCACACCCAATTCCACATTCATCCAGATTTTCTTATCACATTTTATACCACAGCTATTTGTAATTTTATATTAATACTAGAGGCCCGGTGCATAAAATTTGTGCACGGAGGGGGGTTGTCCCTCAGCCCAGCCTGTACCCTCTCCAATCTGGGACCCCTCAAGGGATGTCCGACTGCCAGGGATTGGGCCTAAACGGGCAGTCAGACATCCCTCTCACAATCCAGGACTGCTGGCTCCCAACTGCTTGGCTGCCTGCCTTCCTGATTGCCCCTAACCGCTTCTGCCTGCCAGCCTGATCACCCCCTAACCACTCTGCTGCCAGCCTGTTTGCCCCCAACTTCCCTCTTCTGCCGGCCTGGTCATCCCTAACTGCCCTCTCCTGCAGGGTTGATCACCTACAACTGCCCTCCCTTGCAGGCCTGGTCCTTCTCAACTGCCCTCTCCTGCAGGGTTGATCACCTCCAACTGCCCTCCCTTGCAGGCCGGGTGCCTCCCAACTGCCCTCTCCTGCTGGCCATCTTGTGGTGGCCATCTTGTGTCCACATGGGGGCAGGATCTTTGACCACATGGGGGCAGCTATATTGTGTGTTGCAGTGATGATCAATCTGTATATTACTCTTTTATTAGATAGGATAGAGGCCTGGTACAGGGGTGGGGGCCAGCTGGTTTACCCTGAAGGGTGTCCCTGATCAGGGTGGGGTTCCCTTGGGGCGTGGGGCGGCCTGAGCGAGGGGCCTGTGGTGGTTTGCAGGCGGGCCACGCTCCCTGGCAACGAAAGCGGAGGCCCTGGTATCTGGAATTTATTTTCCTTCTACAATTGAAACTTTGTAGCCTGGAGCGGAGCCAAGCCTGGGGCTCCCTCTGAGGCCCGCAGCCATTTGTGTTGGGGTTATAATTGAAACTTTGTTGCCTTAAGCGGGTGGGCCCGGCCAGGGTGTGTGGAAAGCTTTGCTTCCCCTGTTGCCGGCGGCAACCCTGGCCTGCTCTCTCAAGCTCCATTCTGCCGCCATTTGTTTGAATTTGTTTACCTTCTATAATTGAAACTTTGTAGCTTGAGTGGAGGCTTAGGCCTGCAACGGCTGGCAGAAAGCTTGGCTTCCTCTGTTACCTAGGAAACCTTGCTCTCTGTGGCTGTAGCCATCCTGGTTTGGGTTAATTTGCATTCTTGCTCTGATTGGATGGTGGGTGTGGCTTGTGGGTGTGTTGGAGGTATGGTCAATTTGCATATTTTTCTATTATTATATAGGATATAAAGCATGCCTAAAATAAAAATATTTTAAAATCTTATTATTAGTATTTCAGTTAAAGTCAAAAGAAGAAATTTAAGTTAGTACCTTTAGTTCAAGGAGAAATGTATAAGGACTTGTATGCATGCATATTAGCATAACCAATGGACATAGACACTGGGGCGGTGGAGGCTTGCCTGGGATGGGAATGGCTGGGGGGGGGGGGGGGATCAATCGGGGAAAAAGGAGACATATGTAAAACTTTAGACAATAAATAAATTTAAAAAAAGATTTTGCTATCCTCACTAGTTAAAATAAAGCCTGTTGGAACACACCACCTTGGGGACTTTTCCCTTAGAGCTATAAATGTTCTGGCATAAAGAAAAAATGTTAGAGAGTGTTGGTACGTACCTTGACTCTAATATTAAAAATTGTAATAATCCCTTCATAATTTGAGAGTCCACCTGGACTAGAATCCAAGGATTCTGGGGTAAGCACCATAAGTGCAGTCCCTGCCCTCACAGAGCTTATGATCTCCTGAAAAAGACAAGTACATGAGGGGCACAATCAAGTGTGACACTTGTTACAACAGAAGGATTGTAGGAAGGTGCAGAATAAGGGAGGTGAAACCAGGGAGGGCCCGGGGAAGTGATGTTTAATTTAAGCTGAGACTCACAGCATCCTTCTTGATGCGATTTTGTTTTATTGAAATGCGGCCCTATGCAGAGTGGAGGAAAGGTTGGAGGAGATAATATAGAGGCAAGGAAAACAGGCGGAAGACCATTGACGTTAATATGGGCAAGAAAAGATGGCATCCTGAACAAGGTGTTACCAAGAAAATGGACAGAAGTGGACAGCTTCAAGAGCTATTTCAGAGCTCATATCCATGGAGTTGGGTGATAAATTAGTATGCGTGGTAAGAAAACAGGGAGAATCAAGTATATGTCTGAGAATGGAAGGTGACCACTTTTGTCTTGTGAAGTTGGATAAGTAGTTGAGCTATTTGGTGTCAAGATTTCTATTTCAGTTGATTCTCTCCAGAGATAGACAAACATCTCAAGTTAGACTTGGCCTTGCGATTCACGAAAATTTTAAGAATGTGTACATGTGGTGTAATTACTGCTATAATTCAATGGGGCTGCTTTGTGCCTTAAAGCTGAGAAGCAAGCATACCTTTGTGTGTTTGGAATGTTAATTGAATTACCTCCGACTTTAGTTTATGTTCCTTAAGTACAAACCCTTAAGTCAGGCAAAAGGGATCACAGTTATGTAGTACCATACTTAACTACCCTTTTTATAAGCAAGGATTTTCATACCAAAAATAAACAGAGGCACAGAGACATAAACCCATAAATTATGTGGGCTGGTACTTTAAAGGACTATGTATTTGCACAAGGACCAGGAGAGCTTTCGTAAAAGGGACTGGGTCCTGGGAATTCTCTCTAAAAGTGATTTATTTCTATCAACATTCTTCTTCAACTTAAACATAAGCATTCACACATATTTAAATTTCTCTAGACCTTGGACGTTAAAGCTCTACTTCTGATGTTCTGAGTAAATACCTTTAGCAAAGAAGCAATAAAATAAGTTAAGGCAGCTTTTCTCTGAATTTGCCTTTCTGGTACAAAATTTTCTCTAAACACCTAAAGATTCTTTGATAATGTTATTTAGAAATATTTTCTATACTATATATAATATATACGTGTAATACATATCATACACACATGTATTACAAACTGTTAGAATGTTTCCTATTGATCTGATTTTTTTATAGAAGGGTTCTTCTCAGCTTCCTGACAATGTAGATTTCAAACTTAATGTGTACTTATAAAATCACTTTTGACAAAAATTTATGAACCATCTACTCTATATAGGTAGATGTGCCAGTGTATGTCAACGCATATTATTAACATAACTAGAGGCCTGGTGCACAAAATTCATGCACTGGGGGGAGGGGTCCCCCAGCCTGCACCCTCTCCAATCTGGGACATACCTCTCACAATCCAGGACTGCTGGCTCTCAACTGCTCACCTGCCTGCCTTCCTGATTGCCCCAACTGCTTCTGCCTGCCAGCCTGATCACCCCCTAACCACTCCCCTGACAGCCTGATTGATGCCTAACTGCTCCCCTGCCAGCCTGATTGCCCCTAACTGCCCTCCCCTGCAGGCCTGGGTGCCCCCCAACTGCCCTTCCCTGCAGGCCCGGTTGCCCCCAACTTCCCTCCTCTGCCGGCTTGGTCACCCCTAACTGCCCTACTCTGCAGGCTTGATCGCCCCCAACTGCCCTCCCTTGCAGGCCTGGTCCCTCCCAACTGCCCTCCCCTGCTGGCCATCTTGTGGTGGTCATCTTGTGTCCACATGGGGGCAGTCATCTTTGACCACATGGGGGCAGCCATCTTGTGTGTTGGAGTGACAGTCAATTTGCATATTACTATTTTATTAGATAGGCTAAGTCAAGTGTCAAAAAAAAACAACAACCAGACAACTTACCAAATAAGTAATAATGTTAGCCGCAAATAGAGACAGACTTAAGCCACCATTTTCTACCTTTCTAGTTTATTAAGGGAATAAGTGAGAAGAAAAACAAGCTTTTATAACGCTTAGCCCCTGATATATCCTAACAGGAATTAGCTATCCTCCAGCCTTGATAATCCATTCTCCAAAGAACCCTGATGATCATCTTCAATAAAAGGGGATTGCACATGGCTGACAGTACATGTTATTTCACATCCCAGGTTATTACTGATTGCCCAGAAAGCCTTCATAGTATTTATATTTTCTGTAAAATAATCCTCACTTCCCAGTAGGAGGTTACTTTGCATTAAATGATGGAATTGCACTTTGGAATATGTATCCTATTAGTGTTTATCATATTAGTATATTATCCCTAATACAAAATTCGTGTTAGTTTAATGCAAAGCTTTACTTTCTCCTCACTTATAACTTACAGAAAGACATGTTGAACAAGTTAGTTATGTCAATACATGTCTGTTAAGCCCATGAGCTGAATTCCAAAAGGACTGGAAGAATTTTTTTAAATGCTCTGCTTACATTGCTGCTGCGCTAACATCATTGACCCAATTAAAAACATACACGGACAGTTCTGTATTTGTAACAATTTGTATGATTTAAACGACAAGGTACCTTAAAAGGGAGCCAGAATCACACTGGCAGAATATGATTCTCCAGCTAATCGGAGTGATTTCCCTTTTAAATCTGGATTGGGAGACCCTCAGCATAAAAAAGGCTATGAGCACAAAATCTATCCAGAACAGCGTGATTTGCGTGTTGTTCTTCAAACCTTGGGGTATCAAGGAAACTTGCTGGTGTGAACTCTGTCTGGTACATCCAAAAAGAAATCACCCCAAGGTCTTGTTGACTTGACCTTGTGTCTTTCAGCTAGGCAGCCCACCACACACCAAACAGCTGCACCCAATAAGACTGCACTCTGGATCTCCCTTTGCCATGCAATGAAACATCATGGACAGACCCTCATATCTGGTTGCAGGGTTTGTTCTTCAGTTCCTGCTTCATCCCTGCCTTTCCTCAGCTCCAAACCTTTGGGCCCCACCTCCTGTCTCCTGCTGCTAATCCCGCACCTGCTCTTTGGACAGATTTGGACACTGGATATCTGGTACCAGTGTCCAAAGTAGGTAGGTGTGAACTCATTGTCTGGCACTCATGCCTCTGACTCCCCCTCCATTCAGACTCTGGTCTCCAGGAGTTCTCTGCTTGGCTAGTGCATCCACTAGACTCAAGCTTGTCCAGCCAGAGCAAAGCAAACAGTGTGGACTATATCCTAAAAGGACTGTATCAGTCAATTGAGATAGGTTCAGTGGTGCTTATGTAACAAACAGCTCCAAATTCTCTGTGGCCTAAAGCAAAGGTTTATTTTTGTCTTATTCTACATGCCCCTCACAGGCCAGCTATGACTGTGTTCCAGATCACCCTCAGAGTTCTCTACTTGGAACATCTCTGCTCCCCATGGCTGGGTGAAGAAAGCATGTTGGATTGCAAAATAGCTCTTAAAGACTTGCTCAGAAGTGATACCTTTCTAGTCACATTTCATTGCCAATGCAAATCATATAGCCCTGCCTCACGTCAAAGGGGCACAAAGGTACAATCCCACCCAAAGGTAGAAGAACCAACGACATCGCTGAATAATGTTAACTGTCACCACAGGCCCCATTTGATAAACCATCATAGTCTAATATATTTGTTCCTGGAACTGAAATATTGACTGTAGTGCTTGTTAGCTGTGTCTGTTAAGTGCTACTAATCCTTAGAGAAAGTGGTAACTTAAGGTTTAAGTAAGACACAAAAGGGATTGGCTGAGCCCTAGCCAGTTTGGCTCAGTGGATAGAGTGTTGGCTCCCAAGGGTTGCGGGTTCAATTTTCCCCGTTACCTCAGTTGCAGGCTGGGCCATATCCGGGAGGCAGTCAATCGATGTATTGCTCTCATATGGATGTTTCTCACTCTCTGTCTCTCCCCTTTTCTTCCACTCACTCTAAAAATCAATTGAAAAATATCCTCCATTGAGGATTAACAAAAAAACAAAAAAACAAAAAAAAAGGAGGGGGGATTGGCTGAAATAAAGTAAGTCCTTAATAAAGAAACTTTTTATGCTAGACTGTCTTCAGTAGTGCTATTATTAATAACAACTAGTGTTTCATTTATCAGGCATCTGCCATGTGCTATGCATGTCTCTAAGCTCTTTACATATATTAATTTGTTTAATCCTCTAGCAATCCCATGATGGAAGTACTCTTTTTATTCCTATTTTATAGACAAGGAAACCGAGTCACAATGTTTAGTAATGTGCTCAACAGCTAAGATGGTTTACTGGATGCCAATTTAACCCTTAAAAATATAACATCCTGCCCTAACTGGTTTGGCTCAGTGGATAGAGCATCGGCCTGCGGACTGAAAGGTCCTGGGTTTGATTCCAGTCAAGGGCATGTACCTTGGTTGCAGGCACATCCCCTGTGGGAGGTGTGCAGGAGGCAGCTGATCGATGTTTCTCTCCCATCAATGTTTCTAACTCTCTATCCCTCTCCCTTTCTCTCTGTAAAAAATCAAGAAAATAAAATATATTATATATAAATATATATATATAACATCCTACCTAATAAAAGAGTGATATGCAAATTAACTGTACCTTTGCTACACCCACCAGCCACGCCCACCAGCTAATCAGAGCGAGTATGCAAATAAACCCAACCAAGATGGCTACAGCCACAGAGAGCAAGGTTTCCCAGGCAACAGAGGAAGCCAAGCTTTATGCCTGCCCTTGCCAGCCTAAGCCTCCACTCAAGCTACAAAGTTTCAATTATAGAAGGTAAACAAATCCAAACAGAAATGGCGGCAGCCACGGAGCTGGATAGAGCAGGCCAGGGTTGCCCCCGGCAATGGAGGAAGCCAAGCTTTCCACCTGCCCTGGCCGGCCTAGGCCTCCACTCCAGGCTACAAAGTTTCAATTATAGAAGTTGAATTAACCCCAACAGAAATGGCTGCCAGCCATGGAGCGAGCAGGAGGCTTGTCTCCGCTCCAAGCTACAAAGTTTCAATTGTAGAAGGTACATAAATTCCAGATACCAGGGCCTCCACTTGGGTCACCAGGGGGCGTGGCTGGCCTGCAAACCACCACAGGCCCCTCGCTCAGGCCGCCCCACGCCCCAAGGGAACCCCATCCTGATCCGGGACACCCTTCAGGGCAAACCAGCTGGCCCCACCCCTGCACCAGGCCTCTATCCTATCTAATAAAAGAGTAATATGCAGATTGACCATCACTCCAACACACAATATGGCTGCCCCCATGTGGTCAAAGATCCTGCCCCCATGTGGACACAAGATGGATACCACAAGATGGCCAGCAGGGGAGGGCAGTTGGGAGGCACCAGGCCTGCAAGGGAGGGCAGTTGAGAGGGACCAGGCCTGCAAGGGAGGGCAGTTGGAGGCGATCAACCCTGCAGGGGAGGGCAGTTAGGGGTGACCAGGCCGGCAGAGGAGGGAAGTTGGGGGCAAACAGGCTGGCAGGGGAGCAGTTAGGCATCAGTCAGGCTGGCAGAGGAGTGGTTAGGGGGTGATCAGGCTGGCAGGCAGAAGTGGTTAGGGGCAATCAGGAAGGCAGGCAAGCGAGCAGTTGGGAGCCAGCAGTCCTTGATTGTGAGAGGTATGTCCCAGATTGGAGAGGGTGCAGGCTGGGCTGAAGGTACAAATATATACAAATTTCGTGCACCGGGCCTCTAGTAAAACTAATGGTTTGATTTTACTAAAGCCAGGTTTTCTACACTGGGTTACTATGAACCTATTAGTCTGTTATATCTAAATAATGTGTCTCTTTCTGTCAAGAGTCACAAGAGAGCATCATTCTCACCCCAACCACCAAAGCAAACCTGATAAGCTACAAAATCAAAGTTTTAAAAACTCCACCTGAGAGTGGGGGATGCAAACAAACCTAAATGAAAAAATTTCCAGAAAATAATCGCCCTTCATAGGTGAGAAGAGAGTTGTAACTGTTGTCACGCAGCAGAATGATAAGTGGAAAAGAACTCCACTTGGGAAGGGATGAGGAGACATTAGCCAAGACTGCGGGGAAGGTTCAATGGTCACATGAGGTCTGGCACACAAAAGAAGAGAATGCCAAGGCACTCAGCCACAGAGCAAGTCTGTACCGATCCACCAAATCATTTCCACGGGTTGCCACCAGATGCTCAGGGGTATTGTGCCAAAGGCTGGGACAGGGCATAAGAGGGATTCCCCCCTGGGATGAACAAGGCCTTTTCCAAGGGCAGGGAAGCCGTTTCCAAAAGCAGAACTGAGAAAAGTGCATTTGACGCACTCTGAGCTCAGAGGTACTGAAGGCCTGGGGCTTGTCAGGTAAGTTTAGAGAAATCCTTCTGTGACACTCCCACAAGTAAACAATAAAAACACACACACACACACACACACACACACACACACACAATAAAAGTGGGCAAAAGAGCTCCCTGAACAGACCCTTCATAAAAGACTACATGAAAGGCAAATAATTATATGAAATAGAGCCCCACATCATTAGTTACAAAGGAAATGCAAATTAAACCAAAATTTAAGAGACTTACATCAAATATTGGTGAGGCTATGGAGCAACTAGAATTCTCGAACACTTCTAATCAGAGTATAAAATAGTATAATTATTTGGAGAACTGTTTGGCAGTTTCTAATAGTTAAACATACATCTGTCCTAGGAACCAGTAATTCCACTGTAGGTAATTATCTAAGATGAATGAAAATGCATATCCTCAAAAGACTTGTTTATAAATGATCAAAGCAGTCTTATTGATAAGCTCAAAACTGGAAACTATCCATATGTTCAGCAACATGTAAACATAAAACTTCGTATGTTCACACAAGAGAAAACTGCTCAACAATAGAGAATAGGAATTACTAATACAATAAAAAACATGGATGATTCTCAAAAACATTGTACTCAGTGAAAGAAGCCACACACAAGAGTACATACGTTTGAATCTATTTACATGAAGTTCTAGAACAAGCAAAATAATGCATGGCAAAGAAAATAAAAACAATAGTTAAATTAACCAGAAAGGGGCACAAAGGAGCCTTCTGGGATGATGGAAATATTCTATATTTTATTTTGGAAGGTTAACACATGCAGTTGTCAAAACTTAATTGAAATGAGGATTTGCGCAATTTATTGTAGTTTAATTATACCTCACTTTTTAAATGTATGAGGTCAAGTATGATTATTTCAGAATACTGAGAATGAGTTGGCTCCAAATTGAGTCCATGACACAAGAATTAAAAGCCAAGTCCTATAGGCCACCCAAGGTCAATAGAAAACCATCACAGCACTTCTCTTGTTCGTAACATTTAAGAGTCGGATGCAGACATGACAGGACTTGCTAAATAAAAGCACAACCCTATACTTAATGAGTGATCCTGTCCTTTCATCTCTCTCTAGCCAGTGTTATCTCATGTTGATCCACCCAAACTTGCTGATGTCTCAGGGCCATAATCTCTCAGTGTCAGCCTGTAATTGTTCAGGGTCAGCCTTTAAAGCACTGGGGATTCCTGCTCTAACCACACAGAGCTTATCAGTGGTATGGCTTCCTAGAACTCTACCATTAACGAACTGCTTGATTCTTTCTTTATTGCCATTTCTGCTCTGAGCTTCTCTATGCAAGTCTGTGCAAACACTTTCCTGTGAGGTTCCTTTGAAATGCTCACAAACAGAGCGATGGAAAGTGATAGTATGCAGTAGGGTGTCTGCAGGTAAGAAAATGCACCTCTTCTGGTCTTAGCACTGCCTAAAATAGTACTCCTCACACTTTATGTGCATCAGAGTCACCAAGGAATAGTGTTCAAACGAAGACTCTGACTCAGTAGGCCTGCAGTGTGACCCCAGGCTCTGCATTTCTGACAAGCTCTTAGGTGACAGGGTGCTGCTGATCCATGGACCACACTTGGAGTTGTAAAGGCCAAGGATTCTTTTCTCTATGGTTACGTTCTGTTTCTAGAAGGTGCCTCGCATTTGACTGCTTCAGGTTCAAAACATCCAAGTGAGGATCCCAGCAGTGGGCAAAGAATAGCTTTTGGAATTCAAAAAAAAAAGAAACATTCTGGAGAGGCATTCTAATTTCCATCTATTAACTCAGCATCAATACATCTTCTCTGATGTATGCCTATAATCAATCTGCAAAATTCCCATTGACCAGCAGCTCCTACAGAGCAGGCAATAGACCTTCCCGAATTATATGGGAACGGAGCAATGGGTCACATGCAGGAACCTCACCAACTCTTCAGCTCACACTGATGAGAAGCAGCACTCTGCCTGAGAGCCAGGGAGAGCAGAGGAATGCTGGTCAGCGA
This sequence comes from Eptesicus fuscus, assembly GCF_027574615.1. Classification (NCBI taxonomy): domain Eukaryota; kingdom Metazoa; phylum Chordata; class Mammalia; order Chiroptera; family Vespertilionidae; genus Eptesicus; species Eptesicus fuscus. The sequence goes on from NC_072473.1 coordinate 3,459,939, forward strand.
GTCCCTCTCCGGAGCAGCCCAGAGCCTGCTTCTATAATCAGGTGGGAAAACAGCCTCTTTCCCCAGGGACTCTGCTGGGCACAACTGTGCTCCTCAGGCAGATACAAAGGAAAGCAGATGCTGACCTTTCCACAACAACATTACAAGAGGTAGTAAAACTGTAATGACAGTATGACATTTGGCATCCCATGAGGACATATTTTGAAAATCTTAAATCATACACACACACACACACACACACACACACACTGAGTGGCCAGAGTATTACGATCTCTGAACACATAATAATCTGGCCACTCAGTGTAGATCCTATATAATAAAAGGCTAATATGCAAATTGTCCCCTCAACCAGGAGTTCGACCAGCAGGCAGGCCGGCCAACCACCCATGTCCCCTCCCCCTGGCCAGGCTGGCCAGACCCCACCCATGCACGAATTCATGTACCGGACCTCTAAAATACACACACACACACACACACACACACACACACACACACACACACACATATACTGAGTGGCCAGATTATTTTGCATTCAGAGATCATAAGAATCTGGCCACTCAGTGTATATTTACATATATATGTGTGTATATGTGTGTGTGTGTAATCTCTATCTTTATTCTTAGAAAATTACACTGAAATCATTGAATCTAAGTAATTTAGAATATTCATAAATCCCCCAACCAGTTTATTTAAGTGTTTGATTTATCATTCAGAACAAAACTTTATACATAACATAGTAAATACTAGCACTTAATATAGTATGATATACAAGAGTTATTGCAGTTGATCAGGTTTCTTGTTAATTGGATCAGTGGATTAATCCTTGGGCACACAAATACTTTGTAAAAGAAACAGAAACAATTAAAACATACATGCACACAAAACATGGCAGCAAAAGAAGCCCACGGGTTTTGCTAGTTTAAGAAGACCAGCCAGTCATACTGTGATGAAGGTTAGGAGTTGTAGATTTTGCATCACTAGCTTAGTATGTGACAACAAACTCTACATGGAGGCAGCCAGTTCAGCGCTGCCCCAAGGTTTGGGGATCAATCTGCATACAGAAATCTGGAAATGTATTAGGGAACAAGACACTGAAGAGTTCCACTGGGATTCCGGTTCTCAGCAAAATAGCTACATGAGCAGGAACCAACAGTCTTTTCCTTGTCAATGCTTGTCTTCGCTCTAGAAGTCTTCCCCTGCTATTCTAGAACACTTTCTGACAGTGGCTTAAGATGGTGGGAGTCCCTGTTCCTAAAAAGCAATTCAGTTCTTCTCAACATGGTAATACAAGCATCCACCTAGGGCTGGGCTAATGTCTTGGTAGCAATTATAAAATGTATACTCTCAGGCAAGCCTAATTTTTCTATCAGAAGGTTAGCTGAAGAGTCAGGATTTCTCTCCACACTCAAAATGAGGAGCAAGAAAATCTGAAGGTAATCAGATGTTTGAGGGAAATCAGAGCTAAACTGAATTATTACAGAAAAGCCATGAGTTCTTTTGCAATATTCCGTATTTTCCAGCGTATAAGACGACTGGGCGTATAGAAGATTTTCCTGGGTTAAAATGTCGTCTTATACGCTGGAAAATACGGTAGTATAATCACCACTACCACTACCCTTTCTGCAACCACCACCATCACCCTCATCACTACATCATCACCATTATCATCACCATTATTGACGTCATCATATACTATTAATAGTACAGACAGCTATAGAAGAACCCTTATTAAAAATAATTTTGGGAGCAACTATTAAACCTTAAAATTCATATCCCATTTGACTCTTCCATTTCTTTCAAAGCTATGTGTCTTACAGAAATGCATATGCAAAAATGCATGGAAAAGCTTAATATTATACAGATGTCAATTCTCACCAATAAAATTCCAAAGTCCCAATAGGATTCATTTTAGGCAAATTGACAAACTGACTCTAAAATTTACATAGAAGCATTGTTTGAAACACAGAAAAATTACAAACATCCTAAGTAACTTCCAAGACAAATTGATTTAACAAATGTTTATCAAGTGCCTATTATGTGCCAGGTATTGTTTTCGTTAAGGAGATAACTAAATAAAATGTTGGTATGCTCTGACTGTACACCACTAGGCTGCATATAATAAGAATAAAGTACAGTTAATTAATTCATGTGGAAAAACCTATATTGTGGACTTTTAAAAATCACAGTACAATACATGCAGTATAATGCTATTTATTTTATAAAAACCATCTTGATCCGAACACATAAATGTAAAATGCATAGAAAACCATCGAGGAAGATATCTTACTAACAAGGAATGGATGGTGACTTCTAAAGAGGAAAGTGGGATTGAGTAAGTCACACACAATTCTGGCTTTGTGTACAGGCATACCTAAAAGTATTGGGCTACCTGAAAAATTCTGATGAAGCATTCCTCATCACAATCTGGTCTAGCATAAAGTGTACTTAATATACCTTCTCATTGCTGTTGGTCATCTTTCTAGGACTTCAAATTCTGTAGGTTGATGGGAGACAAAGATTATCTTTGTTAAAAGAAAAGGCAGAAAGCCAGGCAGATGAGAGAGAGAACAAACCAGGATGGTGTTCACCATCAGCCAAACTTGGATTCTAATCCCTGTTCTGTAGCATGATAAGCGTGTGGGTTCTCAGAACATACACTTGCAATAGCAAGTAATAGGATGTCTAACAAAAAGTGGCTCAAACAATGGGGATTTGTTAACTTACACAACCAGAAATTCAGAAGCAGAATTACCTCTTAGTGCCAGGCAGGACAATTCCAGCAGCTCTCTCTTGGTTTTTTCCTTATAGTTGCAAGATAGCTGCTGCAGCTCCAACAAAGTACCACATCCATACAGGACAGCAGTACAATATAAGAAGAAATGAGGTCCTTTATTTATCCATGTCTCTACTTTACTGGGGCAGATAGGTTTTCACACACCAGTCCCCACAAATTTCCCCTTGCATTTAATTGGCCAGATTTATTGAGGCCACCCCCAAATAAATACCTAGAAAAGAGGTAGAACTATCATGTTTGACTTAAGCCCAATCATATTTCATATCCCGAGACTGAGCCCCGCCTCCTTGCCTGAGCACGTAATTACATGATACCCACAGTAATCCCGGGTTCCTCTATTAATAAAAGAAGAAAAAATAAAGCACCATTGAACAGTCAATATCCTGCTACAATAAGTAAAGATTGAGTTCCTTTATCTGGAAATTGGACCAAGTAACCTATCATAATTGTTCAGAGTACTAAGTGAGATAGTATATGTTAAGCACTTGACTTATACTAGCTATTTGATCAATGACAGTTTTCCTCTTCAATCTCCTCCATCAGTAATTATAGCATTATTGCCACAAAGAGCCTTTAAAAAGATAGAAGCCAAGAAAACTAGAAAGAGAAGCATCCAGAGATAGTTTTCCATTCCCTGCATTTAGGTATTCCTATAGAAATGATATATTTACATTCTGCAACCAGAAGTATCCCTATCCATCTGAAGATTGTTACCTAAAATGCCAAATTAGTTTCTGAAAAAGAGTTCTGCACAAAGCAATATGATTCAATGATGGAAGTCATTAGAGAAGGTACAATCTCAGGGAAGGACTTTTTCTTTTTTTTTTAAAAATATATTTTATTGATTTTTTACAGAGAGGAAGAGAGAGGGATAGAGAGTTAGAAACATCGATCAGCTGCCTCCTGCACAACTCCTATTGAGGATGTGTCTGCAACCAAGGTACATGCCCTTGACTGGAATCGAACCTGGGACCTTTCAGTCCACAGGCCGATGCTCTATCCACTGAGCCAAACCAGTTAGGGCAGGACTTTTTCAATATTAATTTCAAGTGTACTTCTTGAAGAAAAAAAAAGGGGGATCTAAATGGGTGCTAACTGAACACTATAGTGGCACATGGCACCAGGGAACCCAGAGCACTCTGGGGCCTCTTCTATAAAGGCATTAATCCCAAACTCCCATTCCCCTACTTACAACTAAGAATGACCACATTTGCCGAAACCGGTGTGGCTCAGTGGATAGAGCGTTGGCCTGCGTACTCAAGGGTCCCAGGTTCGATTCCGGTCAAAGGCATGTACCTTGGTTGCAGGCACATCCCCAGTGGGGGGGGTGCAGGAGGCGGCTGATCGATGTTTCTCTCTCATCGATGTTTCTAACTCTCTATCCCTCTCTCTTCCTCTCTGTAAAAACTCAATAAAATAAAAATAAAAATAATTAAAAAAAGAATGACCACATTTACTTTCCCATGAAAAAAACATCGCCCTGTAAATTCCAAAATAACACCCAAGGTCCTTTGTACACGATGGCAATGCATTTAAAATTCTTCTACCACAAACTATTTGATGACAAATTTGGCATTTTCATTTCAGCCATGGCAGGATGAGGAAGGGTAGAGGGACTCAGAGTTGTGCTTCTCTACATCCAAGTAGACAGATTTCCCTGATGCAGTACTTCTCAAACTTGAGTGTGCATCTGAATCACAGGGAGGGTCTGTTAAATTAGATTCCTGAGTCCCGCCCCCAGGAGATCTAGGGTGGACTCCAAGAATCTACATTTCCAACAAGGTCCCAGGTGATGCTTATGATGCTGTTGGGGATTATGTTAATCCCTAGTGACAGAAAGCCAATTCAAACTAGATAAAGGGAAAAAAAAAACACAGAATATATTGATATATGTAACTAAAAGAGAAATGAATTAGTGCTGACTTCAGGCATGGGAGGATCCAGGCAGTCAAATGATGCATTAGCTGTTCTCTAGGAGAATCACTGCCCCCCAGTGATAAAGGAGCCATGAGCATGCGTGATGGCATCAGTCACTCCCTGAATCCCTACCTGTGAAGCCAGGCTCAAACCCAGTCAAATGACATTGGAGAGCAGAGCTGTGAAATGGATAACATTTCTAAAGAGTGTCAAATGATTTCCAGGCTATGGAACTTGCAACCAGAAGACTTCATTTGGGGATAGACATTTTGAAGTAAGCTTGAAAGGAGAGAAGTCCACCTACCAAAACAAACCAGCTTTCCACTATCTCACCTACCAACTTCCCAACAAAGGGAGACCAAAATAACAAACACTCAAGTTCTAAATGCTTTTAAGGGCTTGCAAGTATTTCAAGTCCATTATCTTTCCTTTCTTTTATGCCCGATAAAACCATTTCAACAGAGACCCCAAGAATGTAGGGCTCTTTTGCATCTTTGCCAACGGACAATTCTCCTCGATCGGACCCCATCAAAAATCCAAGAGCTAGCTGAACCTACTGTCAACCGCTTTGCCAACCGTAGACCAAAGAACTAAATTCGGAAAATTTTTTTTCTGTCATTTGATGCAACAGATTTTTCAAAACAATATTTTAATTTGGATACCAAGCCAAATTCCCTCTCGGAGGAGGGATCGGGCACATTCCATTGTGTAAGACAATACTCATTCCCACAGGGTGATGTCAGTGCTCAGGGAGCAATGCTCTTTCTGCGATTCTTTTTCTTGCCATTAAGGTTCCTATTATAAAATTTTAACCACTTCAGAATCAAGCAAGATGTTGCAAATCTTTGTTAGCATTTTTTTGCAAAACCGAAAGAGACAAGGCTGTCACCAACTGCCTCATGCACAATTATTTAATGACTTTTCCCTCATGGTATGAATAGGATTTCTGAAATCTATCTTCACCGCCCAGGACTTTGCTCTCAAAGGAATCCTGATTTGGATAGTTTATCTTCGCCAGCTTTTAACGTTCGAGGAGCAGTTTGATTGTTTGCTAAAATGATAGGAGGCATTTCAGGGCTGTGAGACTAAATCTTAGTAGGAATTTTGAGGTTAATAGGAAACACACTGGCATTTTGCTGGTTAGGGGAATACTAAGGCACAGGGAAGATTAAGGACTAAATGCACTCGAACTCATAAATGATATAAAATGGCGTGAAGTAGGATAGCACAGCGGGGAGATTTTGGCAAGAGCCTCTTCTTATGAATACTTGAAAAAGCACCAAGTTAAAAAAAATCACAATATGTTAGCTATCTTCTATCTATCATCTATCTTCTCTCTAACTGCATACATATCCAAAAGTGTTAAGATTAAACAGTAAAATTTATTTCTATTTTTACCCTAATCATGTGCTACATTTTAAATTGCAAAATGCCTTTTACAAATTATAGAACAGTGAAAAAAAGAACACAATACAGTCCCAACCATACTACATCAACAATTGTTCACATTTAGTTAACTTAACTGAGTCAGTTTTAAAATGAAAAAAAGCAGCAGTCCAGAAAACATTGAAGTCCCCTTCAATTTGTCCTTGTCACATTTGCCTCTCTATTTAATTTCATGGGAACCCTTACAGTGTATGGTTTTATACATACTAGAAACCCGATGCACAAAATTCGTGCAAGGGGCTCGGCCCTCATAGCCCCAGCTGCCTCGGCCCTCGCAGCCCCGGCTTCGTCCAGAAGGTTGTCCGGACGGTCGTCCGGAAGGTCGTCTTGTTAGGTCTAATTAGCATATTAGCTCTTTATTATATAGGCTACACCATATATTTTATATACATGTTTTCTAATATATACATAGGTGCTCTCAATATAACACTTATGCTACTACAACTTGATCTCTTTGTTCAGGGTTATACATTTGAGCCTATCTATTTTAATAGCTGTAGATCTAGGTCATTATTAATGGTGGCATCACATTCCATTCTATGAGGACACTACCATTTATCTCATAGCCAGCTGATGAAACCTTCAGGTGTTTTCCATTTTTCATGACTACAGATAATGCTGCCAAGAATAATTCTGTCCACGTTTCCCAAGACTACGGTGGGAGAGTTCTTCTTGAGACTGTATCAAGGACAGAACTGCTGGGTCGTAACGCCTGCACATTTTCAGCCATGGCAAATGTCATCAAAATGCTCTCCCATGAGGTGATAGCAATTAGTATCCCAATCAGCAGCATCAACGGTTTCTGTTTACCCTTATTCTTATCAAAACTTGGACTATGTCATTCGTAAGGACTCGCCCAAGGGTCCCTGATAAACAACCAAGATGAGTTTTCTGTCCAGACGTGGAAAGAGAAAGAAGAGACACCTCCGGCCACCCGTGCCTCTTATTTCTAAAAACAGAGCTTCTATTTTCTAAGGACTGCCCTCCAACCCGGTGGATTGGTTGGTAGTGACACAGTTATGAAGGAGCTTCTCTCTAGGTGGAGTGAGCCATCAGGAGTGGAGATCAGAATATCGGCTATCAAAAATTTTATTCAGGTGTTAATAAGGGCAATAGGAGAGAAAAATCTCTCCCTTCCTTATATAAAATGAGGAGTAAGAAACAACCTGTCTTGCCTGCCTGAGGAAGAAGCCATAGAGAGGGCAGCGGAATCAGGATTGGATACATAAATACTCCACTCAAAAAGAATTGGGAACAGGGACTTGAACAGGTATTTGTCCACCCGTGTTTGTTGTAGTATCAGTCACAATAGCAAAAAGACAGAAACAAAACAAATGTCCATCAACAGATGAATGGATACACAAAAAGTGGTGTATACATATGATGAAATATTGTTTAGCCATAAAAATACTGATGTCTGCTGACATGGATGAACCTTGAAAACATTATTCGAAGTGAAATAAACCCAACACAGAAGGACAAATATTGCATGGTTCCACATATACAAAAGATCTGGAATAGGCAAATTCATAAAGACAGAAAGTAGATCAGAGGGTACCAGGGCTGGGAGGAGAGTGGGAGGAGGAGTTACTGCTGATGATTACAGAGATTCTGTTTAGGGGGATGAAAAAGATTTGGAAACAAATAGAGTGATAGCTGCACACCATTTTAAGGTAATTAATGTCTCTGAATTATACACTTAAAATGGTTAAAATGTCATTTTATGTTATATATACTTTCCACAATAATTTTTTAATCACAAGATCATCAAGAATTAAAAAAGAAAAAAGATTATACAGACAGACATAAAGATGCATACATATATGTCCTAATGGCGTATTTTTACTCCTTGGATCCTATCATGCCTAAAGTCAGCCCTAATTCTTTTATCTCTTAGTTACATATATCAATGTATTTTGTTTTTTGGGTGTTTTGTTTTTTATTTTCGTTATCTAGTGTGAATTGGCTTTCAATAGCTAGGAATTAAAATAATCCTAGATCGGGCATAACAGAATTCAGCCAGGAAGGAAAAAATATGATCTTAACATCCACTTAAGTTCTAAACATTTTATTTAAACTTCTGCTGTTTGAAGGCAATCAATCAAATCTTATTCTAATTGAGTTTGTGTGTGTGTGTGTGTGTGTGTGTGTGTTATTAGGAGCAAATAATCACTTGAATGCTTGATACAAGGTTGATCCCAACCAAATTTTTTCCAGATACAGTTCTCTGGTTAACACCTAAGAATAATTCAGTGACATGCCAAAGAGGATATAAAGAAAAAAGAATCTACAACAATGAGATGATGGACATTAAAAGTGATTCTTCTGATATAGTCCCATTTGTTTCTTTTCTCCTTAGTTTCCATTGCCTAGGAGCAGTATCAGTAAAGATATTGCTACGACATATGTCTGATATTTTGCTGCCTATGGATTCTTCTAAGATTTTTATAGTTTCCCATCTTACGTGTAAGTTCTTTATCCATTTTGAGTTTATTTTTGTGTCTGGTATAAGTTCGTGGTCTAATAAAATAAAAAGCTTCTGCACAGCAAAAGAAACCATCAACAAAACAATAAGAAAGCCCACTGCATGGGAGAACATATTTGCCAATGTTATATCCAACAAGGATTTAATCTCCAAAATTTATAGGGAACTCATACAACTTAACAAAAGGAAGATAAACAACCCAATAAAAAAAAATGGGCAAAGGACCTAAATACACTTTTTCGAAAGAGGACATACAGAAGGCCAAGAGACATATGAAAACATGCTCAAAGTCACTCATCATGAGTGATGCAAATTAAAGTGACAATGAGGTACCATCTCACACCTGTCAGAATGGCTATCATCAACAAATCAACAAACGACAGTGCTGGCGAGGATGCGGAGAAAAAGGAACCCTCGTGCACTGCTGGTGGGAATGCAGACTGGTGCAGCCACTGTGGAGAACAGTATGGAGTTTCCTCAAAAAATTGAAAATGGAACTCCCATTTGACCCAGTAATCCCACTTCTAGTAATACATCCCAAGAAACCAGAAACACCAATCAGAAAGGATATATGCACCCCTATGTTCATAGCAGCACAATTCACCATAGCTAAGATTTGGAAACAGCCTAAGTGCCCATCGGCAGATGAGTAGATTAAAAACTGTGGTACATCCACACAATGGAATACTACGCTGCTATAAAAAAGGAACTCTTACCATTTGCAACAGCATGGATGGACCTGGAAAGCATTATGCTAAGCGAAATAAGCCAGTAGGGGAAAAATAAATATCACATGATCTCACTCATTTATGGAATATAATGAACATAAACTGATGAACAAAATTAGATCCAGAGACACAGAAGCATCAAACAGACCACCCACCTCAGAGAGAAGGTGGTGGTGGGGGGAGGTAAGAGAGCAAGCAAAGGACTTGTATGCATGCCTATGAGCATAACCCATGGACACAGACAATAGTGGGGTGAGGGCATGTGCTGGGGGTGGGAATGCCTGGGGATAGGTCAATGGGGGGAAAAGAAGACATATGTAATACTTTAAAAAATAAAGAATTTTAAAAAGTGATTCTTTTACTTTACTACCAAACAGAAAAAGAAATGATCCCAAGGCAAAATAATTCTCATAGTTTAAGTATCTGTATTGTCCCAGAGCATGGATGCTCCCTTTCAGAGAGTCACCATCCCTTCTTGATGGAACCAGGAGTCCCCTCCTGGATTATGGAAGGCAATTAATGATTCTTACATTGATTTAATCTGCCCTTCGTAAGAAATTGACAGAGTCTCAGTGGCAAAGAAGAAGAGAGGGAGGAGGAAGAGAACTTCATCCCCTTGATTTTTCTCTTCATTTAATTTGACGTTTCTATCTTCATATAATTTTTGCAACAGACAACATAAATAGAGCTAGATGAAAACAATGGATGATTTTCAAAACCAAGATAGGACATTTTAGCCCTTAATAATTCATGAATCCAACAGCTTTGAATCCAACAGCTTCTCCTGTCTCAGAAATCACACATATGGCAAACCTAGCTAATTTGCCAGTACTCTTGCTCATAATATGATTTAGAATGAGGCCAATAAAATAAAAAAATAAAATAAATCTACTTGCAAAGAGACAAGCTGTAGAATTAAAAGTATTATTTATTGTAGAATTTCCTCAAGGACTTAACTATGAGTGGTAGACAGAAAATTATGAAAGATCCCAAAATATTTAATGTGTTACAAAAAAAAAACCCCTAGAAATGCAATAGTCTTTAGGACAGCCAAGAACAAGAAAAGGGATTTGTTTGTGTGGAGTAGGGAAAGGGAAGGAATGTCCCCCAGTATATCGGTAGACACTACTGATTGCCTTAGGCAAAATCCAAATATTAGTAATGGGTGAGATTGGTTTTATTAGTGTTTTTACAGTAGTCAAACAACAAAAATGCAAAACTAAAAGGGCATTAGGCAAAATACAATAAAAATGAATTATTTGTTCAACATGAGAAGTAAAACAAAGAGAAGTTAGGAAAGGAATAGTTTCTCCTTTTTTTCTTTTCTTTTTTGGCTCTGAAATAGCTCCATAAGGACTGGGAGGAGAGCAAAGGAATCAGGGAATCTCCTTTGGAAAAACAGAAGAGTCTTTCCAAAATTCATTTATGCTTCTCTTCATCCAGTTTAGTCTATTTCTTCCCCCTCTAAATGCTTACGCGAATGCCTTTTCTGCCTGGTATTCATAAGCAAGACATTTTTGAAATATGTAGCTTCATACCAGGAATGGGGTGGGGTGGGGACACCACAAAAAGGAGCTTTTCTTTCAAATATTAGCACAAAGAAGTGCTTCTTTGAAATATGTAACATTTCCAACTCTGGGAAGGCACATCTGGCCTCATGTGTCAGTGGTACATAAGACCTTCCCAAGAGAAGCAACATGAATGAACTACCATGTACAGTCCACAGCTCATTGTAACACAATAAAAAATATGAGCTATTTCCACTTTTGACACCATGTGAGTTTTCAGTCTGTCTCAAACTCATCAGGGTTCTGTTGAATGAATAATGTCATAGTTAGAGGGGGGAATTATTTGGCAGAGCAGAGGGACAAGGAGGGGATAGGAGAAATAATTGATATGTCATTTGATATTACCATTTAGCTCCAGAATTGGGGTTTTGAGGATAATTCCAAACAAAATCCCAGACATTGGTTTGGAAACTGTTTCTCTAATCTGTGTTCTACTTTTGTGGCTTTCCAATGAACGCTATCCCAAAATTATAAATGCTTTCTTCAAACCGAATTTCCTGTGAATTGGCAACAATTAGTTTAATTGGATTGAAGAAAATATGATTAATGTTGAGAAGAATATATTTGCTCTGGATCTTCTAGAGAAAAATCTATTCTGTTTTGGTAAAAGTATGAACCAAAGTTATAAATAATTCATTATTTATGCAGTTCTATTATAAATTTGAGGGCTTGCTTAAATACTGACATTTCTTTATAATAATAGGCTATAATAATTAAATGTATTACAGGGAGTTAGATTCTTTATTAAACATCCATGTTACTTTAAGGCCAAAGTCTTAGTTTCCTTTACAGACTTTCTCATCTTCTACTCATTTATGCAGATATTTCATCACAACATTCAGCAGCTCACTCTTTAGAAGCAGAGAGCTATACAATTTTTGCACAGATATATCAATAGATACCACTTCTTCAGCAATCTCTAGCTACCTTACATATGACCTAATTAAATCCTGGAGACAATGTTTTGATCTCTATTTAAGAGATGAGAAAGCAAGTCCGTGAGGTGTTGGATACCTTGACCAAGGCTACATTTAACCCAGACCTAACCCCAGAGGCTGTGCTGCTTTCATTATACTACGCTCTCTTCAACTGCAAGAATTTGGCAATATCATCATAAAGGGGACCATTCGAAAACACCACCTAAATATTTATAGAAGATGAATAGAACAAACCATTTCACATAAAAGACCACTTCAAAAATATTAGTTACAAGAGCATTTAAAAATGGCCTAGCCCAGCCTGCATGGCTCAGTGGTTGAGTGTCAACCTATGAACCAGGAGGTCACAGTTCGATTCCTGGTCAGGGCATATGCCCAAGTTGTGGGCTCAATCCCCAGTGGGGGGGGGGGCGTGCAGGGGGCAGTTGATCAATGATTCTCTGTCATCATTGATGTTTCTATCTCTCTCCCTTCCTCTCTGAAATCAATGAAAATATTAAAAATAAATAATAAATAAAAATGACCTAAAACTATATCCCCTTAATCCTAAACTGTTAATATTACTCAATTATTTGCATATATATTGGAAATTTAATGTTCATGTTTTAGATCTTATTTAAGTGCTTGATAGCATTTTCATAAATACAACATTTGCTACTTGTTAATCAAAATCCGAAGGCAGGTTTCCCCTGCTCCCCAAAAGCACAGGGGTCCTATCACATTTTCAGAAGCTGAAATGGCGTGAAGCGAAGAGTATCCCCCACTTTCTAAAAATTTGCGGTAGGACCACTTCGCTTTTATGAAAGACCTACCTGAATATTAAATCTCTCAAATACTTACCTTGGGTTTGAAGACTATTTCCTACAAGAAAATGGCCCCATTCTCCTCCTCATTATCATGCCTGTTTTCCTCCCTACTATGAAGACTTGGCAATGTATCAGAGGACAAAATTCAGGAAAAGAGGAGGGGAAGGAGTAATGTTCTACCTGAAAAGAAATCAGCACATTCCTGCCACCACTGTCCAGTCCTACGGAGACCCGGGGGAGTTGCAAGGAATAGTTGAGTTACCTAACAGTGGCTACATTTTCTCACCAATGTCTAAATGCTAAATTAGCTACGTCACTCCTCTTCCTGGGATTGCAGAGAAGTGAGAAATGAAAATGATATGGACCAGACCTGCGAGAAGAGGGGAGAAATTATACACCAATTTAGGAATCTGACAAAATCTATTTTTATTGAATAGGGGGATTTAAATATGTATAAATGAACATTTTCTTATGTAATTGAAACATTAGCTGTCATTGGGATAAAAGGTGTCTTTTTTATCAGATAGTAACACATATGTGAAACCAGGTTTTCAAATATTATACTGACTTATGTAATTCTAAGATTGAAGGTCTGTTATGGGTTCCACCATGTATTTTCCCCCCAAAAAATAGCCCCAAAGATAACTTGTAGCAACACATAGAACTTACAGTAGACAAAATAGATGGAACAAAGTCCAAACACCTTTAAAATGTATATCTAAATCCATTCCTCCATATTTTTGTGTGTGATTTAAATTATTTCAATAGATCTGAAAATATAAAATAAGGTAATACATGGTCATTGTAGGAAATCATAGAATACTATGCTATTCAATAAAAATAATAATATTCTCTTTCCAAATCTCAGCTTTGTTAGCAGTGTGGTATATGTCTTTCTACATCTTTCTTAGGTTCATTGTAATGTATACCTATTTCTTTTTAACTTTTTTCAAAAGTAATATTATATAACAACAATTTATTCAACTGTTCCCATTTTTAAAGGCATCTTGGCTATTTCTTTTTTAAAAAAAACACTTTCTCTTTCTTTCTTTCTTTCTTTATTTATTTAATTTTTTTATATTTTATTGATTTTTTACAGAGAGGAAGGGAGAGGGATAGAGAGCTAGAAACATCAATAAGAGAGAAACATCGACCAGCTGCCTCCTGCACATCCCCCACCAGGGATGTGCCCACAACCAATGCACATGCCCTTGACTGGAATCGAACCCAGGACCCCTCAGTCCACAGACTGACGCTCTATCCACCGAGCCAAACCGATTTCGGCATCTTGGCTATTTCTAGTAATTTTTTTCTAAAAGCAATGCTACAATAAACACCCTATTACATATATGTTTATGTATTGGTGGTTTTATTTCTGTAGAATCAACTCTACAAATTGGGAGTATTGAGTAAGAATAGGTGTCCATTTTAAAATTAAATAGATACTGCCAGCAACCACCTTTTTATGTTTAGGTTAACGTAGGTACAAATGTTCACACACATAGACATTTATACAAAATGAGTTATACATAGCTCATTTTACAAACACACATTGCCTTGCTCTGCTAATTGAGAGGGCCTCATAGCAACAAGCCCACTTAGCACCCAGATCTTGGTTTCTAATACCATTCTCCAATAAAAGGAAGCAGGCAGCCTTAGAGAAATGGCTAAGTCTAGGGCTGGGAAAGAAAATATACAAAATAAGCCTGGAATAATTTGAGCAACAAAATAAATAAAGCAGTTTGGATTATAACCCTAAGTTTAAAATAATTATCCATGAGTCATTATGGCAAAAATAAATACTTGAATAAATAAATGAGGAAGACTAGACCTATCTTCCATGCAGAAGAATTCTAAATAATTCATTTAGGGAAGTGGAATATAATTCCCCATTCCTTGAATATTATCTGTGCATAGTGACTTCTTTCCAAAGAATGTAATATGGAAAGGGGGGGAAAACAATAACTTTACAATGGAGAAAACTGACAAACACTACCTCAGCCACGTGATCAAGGTCAACATCAACAGTGATGTCACGCTGGTAGCATGTATTCTCGATAAAATGTGATGAGAACAGGACTTTATCTCTGTCATCTTCCATTAATCAACAAGGCCAGTCTAATTATAAGAAAAAATTAGAACCCTGGCTGATTTGGCTCAGTGGATAAAGTGTCAGCCTGAGGACTGAGGGGTCCCAGGTTCGATTCCGGCCCAGGGCACATGCCTGGGTTGCAGGGCTCGATCCCCAGTAGGGGGCATGTGGGAGGCAGCCAATCAATGATTCTCTCTCACCACTGATGTTTCTATCTCTCTCTCCCTCTCCCTTCCTCTCTAAAAATCAATAAAATATATTTTTTTAAAAGAAAAAATTAGATAAATTGCAATAAGGGTCATCCCACAAGATTTCTGCCCAGAATTCCAATACTGTCAAGGTTATCAAAAACAAGGAAAGTCTGAGAAACTGTCATAGCCAAGAGGATGCTAAAGAGACATGATGGCTTAACGTAATGTTTTCTGGACAAGACCCTGGGACAGAAAAAGAGCATTAGGTAATAACTTTAAAAATCTAAATTAACAATGGGCTTTAGTTAATAATGTATCAATATTGGTTCATTAATTTTGACAAATGTACCATACTAATGTAAGATGTTAATAATAGGGGAAACTGAGTGTGGGGTATATAGGAACTCTCTGTACTATCTTTGTAACTTTTCTGTAAAATGTAAAAATATTCTAAGATTACACTTTTATTATTTTAAAAACAATAGCTCTTAAAATATCAATTAAGCTGAAAATTGAAAGAAAATCATAATAGCAAGAAACACTACAAAATCCTTTAAATATATTTTAAAAGAAGGTACAGAACCTACATGAAGAAAACTACAAAATTATATTAAAAGCATTACAACAAGATCTTCTAAAGGGCGAGAAATACCAGGTTCCTTTTCTGGAAGACTTACGGTAATAAAAAGGCCAACCTATTGGTTTAATACTATTTCTATAAGAATCCAAGCAAAGTTTATTTGGATTATGGGAATGGAGGGGGGGCGGAATAAGGAGGTGGGAGGTTGAATAAGGTGAAAATGATTGTAAAATTTTATGAAAATTACAAGAAATTTTTGAAATGTAATCATGAAGAAAAATCTGCTCAACAATGTTTTCAAATTATACTAAAGTCCCTATAATAAAAGGGTCTGGTATTAACATGAGAAAAGACAAAGAGATCCAAGTACATGTAAGAATGTAATGTCTGTTAAAGCACTTACCTCAATTCAAAGGGGAAAGAATAGAGGATGCATTTGGAAGGGAGAGGGGAAGGAGGGAAATGCAACACTGCGAGCCAAACTAGAAGGCAGAAGTGCACGGGGCATGTTGAAAGGGTTCAATGCATCTGAGCAGCAACACCAGGGAGCCGCTGGGATAGAAGCAGGTTTGGAAAAGGCCCAAATGCCAGGCTGTGTTTAGGCTTTACCCACGAGTGAGAGGACCGCTGAGAAAAGGTTTGATTGACACTGGGGGGTGGGCTGGGAGGTGGGAACGCAGATCAGCGATTTTCAAGATTTTCAACTGGTGTGCTGCAAGAATTTTTAAAATAGGCAATACCCGACTATTTAGTCAGGGGCACCGACCTCTTTTCCCTTAGATTGTCAAATAAATAAATAAATGACAACAGCCAACACAACAATAGCCGTACAGTGTGAATGAATCAAAATTATACCCATTTTTTGGTCAGATCAGCCAAAAGTATATTTTTTGGTGTGTCGCAGAATTTGAGTGGTAAGTATATGTGTTCCATGAAATGAAAAAGGTTGAACATCGCTGGTGTAGATCAGTTAATCCTCATCACAACTGTATGAGTTTGATATTTTTCAATTAGTAGTTGCTGTTCTTGTTACCATTCATCTCCTTGTTTTATTTTTATAGCAATATTTGTACTATTATTCTGAAATATTTTCTTTATCTATATATATTTAAAAGGCTAAGTGACCAACCACAAGTCCATCCAACCATCCAACCGACTGACCAGCCAGTACATACGACACACATTAGCAATTTAAAAATAAACATTGACTCGCACATGCACAATACATATAAAGCTCTCACTGGCGCCAATCGCACGCGATGCCAGAATGTATCTGAAGACCAACTACTGGCACTTTGTTGTTGTTATATCATGTTGTTGTTTATTTATTAATCAATTTATCAATCATTGTTTTTATCCATGTTGCTTTTATATGTTTTTGTTATTTTTATATCATGTCTTCATTGTTTTTATATCATGTTGTTATTGTTTATTTATTAATCAATTTATTATTATTTTCGTATACATTTTATTCATTTTCTTTCATCTCTGACACTTCTATTATAGAGAAAGGGCAAACAGCGATATTAAAATATTTTGTATTTTAATTTTATAATACTGTCATATATACTTTTTTTTTGCAGTAATGTAATTACCACACGAAGCTTTCTTCTAATTAATTTCCTTTCAATGTGCACGAATCCGTGCACCAGGCCAATAGTTTGTAGTATAAAGTGGAGAAGTAATTATACTAGTAGTGTTACCCAAAAAGATTTTCTATATAAGAAAAAGTTGAGATTATAAAATTAAAGAAGTAAGAAACTGGTATTGTTCCTTTGAGCTGGAAATGTTACTATGAACTCCTACGTTTTCAATATATCTGCTTTCTGACTCTGTCAACTAAAATGACCAGTAGGTTTGGCCTGTAAGTCCATTCTCCACTGAAAGTTACCAGAGTTTCTTAGAGAAATGGCCAATTCAAAATCTGGTTCAGGGGCAGGGGAGATATGAGATAAGCATGGGACATTTTGCAGTGCTGGAAATCAAGGAAGGTTTCAAAGACAAATAGGGTCATTTCAAAAGGACACTGGAACCAGCTTCAAGAGGCTCCCAGCTTCATACTCAACTCTAGGGAAATCTGAGTTGAGTATGCCCCTTTTTATCAGTAACGATTGTAGAAACTCAATCTAGGGGAAGTTAAATAATTTGTGCACGTATATGCAGCCAGTAGGAAGTAGACTCAATGTTGAACATGAGTTTGTATTACTCCAAAGCAATGGTTCTACCATATATGTGCTTCTTTTAAAATATATCTTTATTGATTTTTTTACAGAGAGGAAGGGAGAGGGAGGGAGTCAGAAACATCGATGAGAGAGAAACACCAATCAGCTGCCTCCTGCACACCCCCCACTGGGGATGTGCCCGCAACCAAGGTACATGCCCTTGACCGGAATCGAACCTGGAACCCGTCAGTCCTCAGACCGATGCTCTAGCCACTGACCCACACCGGTCAGGGCATATATGTGCTTCTTGATCAAAGCAATGTCTAACTGAAAAGTGCTGAAGGGAAGAAAATAAAAAGAGCTAGGAAGGGCCAGTAAGAAAACCTGAAATTAGCTTTCATTAGAAAAGGTTTTAGTAAGTAGACTTATCCAACCATACAAAGGGATGAGTCCAGATATCCAAGCAGTGGCTGGATAAGATGGTGAAACCACTTATTGGAGAGACCACTAAAGTCTCTCTGTACTGATGTCCAAATGCTCCAAGTACTCCTGCCTCCTGGTGGCCGTTCCCTTTGTGTCCTAGCATTAGTGGTCAAATCCCCACCTCATGCCACAGTATGGTGTCCCGCCCAGGTATCTCTGATACAGAGAGTCCTAAAGACATGTTAGGTTTTCCTTCAGCTCACCCTGGAAACTGGTGGCTACAGCCAGCCCAGGAGTTCAGTGCCTTCCCGTCTTGTAACCTGCCCCAGCAGACTGCATTCACTTTTCTCACATATTTGTCCCCAACAGGAACCATAGCCCTTCAATTTCACAAAACACTGCTAAGTCCAGGCTATATAGAATTTAAGAAAATTTCCTGACCACATGAGGTTAAAAGAAGAGAATTGTAATGCAAAAGAGAACATTTAAAACTAGATTACAAAATAGTATATAGTTCCATCTGAAAATGGAACTCCCATTTGACCCAGTAATCCCACACCTGGGAATATATCCGAAGAAACTAGAAACACCAATCAGAAAGGATATATGCACCCCTATGTTCATAGCAGCACAATTCACCATAGCTAAGATTTGGAAACAGCCTAGGTGCCCGTCAGCAGATGACTGGATCAGAAAACTGTGGTACATCTACACAATGGAATACTATGCTGCCATAAAAAAGAAGGAATTCTCATCATTTGCAGCAACCTGGATGGAAATGGAGAACATTATGTTAAGTGAAATAAGCCAGTCAATGAAAGAAAAATACCACATGATCTCACTCATTTATGGATAATAAAGAACATTATAAACTTGAACAAAAAGACAGATACAGAGACAGTAAAGCATCAAACAGACTGTCAAATTACAGGGGGAAAGTTAGGGAGAGGTGGGGAAGATAAGAGATCAATCAAAGGACTTGTATGCATGCATATAAGCATAACCAACGGATGCAAAACTCTGGGGGGTGAGGGCATGTATGGGAATGGGGTGGGGGGTGGCAATGGTAAGATATGTACACATATAATACCTTAATAAAAAAAATTGAAAAAAATACAACAACAAACAAACAAACAAACAAAAAATAGTATATAGCTCTGGTCCTTTCTGGGTAGTTCAGTTGGTTAGAGCATCATCCCGATATGCCAATGGTGTGGGTTGGATCTCCAGTCAGGGCATATACAAGAATCAACTAGGGAATGCATCAATAAGTGGAATAACAAATCGTTGTTTCTCTCTCTCTCCCCCCCCCCATCTCTAATTATCAATAAAAAAATGCAGCTTCCAGCACCCACCACGTTACAGAGTAGAGCCCACCTCCCACCACCCACTCACCCTGGGAGTATTTTTGACCATTGTATCCCTCATACCCAAACTCCCCTGGGACCTAGAGAGAGGAAACAAGTGTATCCTGATTACCAGCCTCACGTTCCCCTCCTGGGAGGGCACAACGCCGCTCTACAATGAAGAGTTTTTATGCAGATGGCTTCGAGTTACAGCTTCCCTTTGGCACAGCCAAAAGGTTGACTGTGGTCATTTTTCTTCCCCACAACTGAGGAGCAATCATCCTCAAAGGAGAATCAACCATCCATCTCTACCAACAAAATTAACCACAGAAACTTCACCACCAGCATGTCTTGTTCTCCCAAGGCTCAAATATCCCAGAACTCATTTTTTCCATTAAGGCCCAGATTTAAAATTCTGGGACTTCCTTCCATTCAGATGCAGAAGTCTCAGTGAAAGGAAGCTGTCCCCCAGCACATGACCTAGGACGAAAACATCAGCCATGATTTGGGGGGAGAGGGGAAGGGGAGGAATCAAACTTGATACTCCTCCCCTTTCCAGAGCAAACACCAAAATTCAGATTACTCCCTCACAGCCATTTTATGATTCAACTAGACCCCCGAGTTTCACTCCATCCTGTCTCTCATCTTGAAAACTAAGAAGTTGCACTGATGTATTGTGACCTCAGGGTGCTAAGTATAGACATGCAAGATGAGTCTCAGTCTCTCTCTCTCTCTCTCTCTCTCTCTCTCTCTCTCTCTCTCTAATCTGACTACTTATCACTGCAGTTTTGTGCCCTATCCAGGACCCAGTGGGGGAAGAGAGGATTTGCACACTCCACTCTTGTAGCCCACCTCTGTGCCTCTGAGGGCTGACCTATATGCCCAGCATGAATCAGGTTCCCAGTGGCGAGTCCTGGTAGAATACCAAAGAAAGTGAGAAGAGTGAGTTTGAAGTAAGAATTCCCCCAGTGCCCAGCTGCAGGCTCATGTCAGCCAGGTTCTGCTTGATGGCCAAAGGTGACAGCCCAGCTAGCGGGTCCTACAGACTGAGCTCTCCGTGTCTCTGGGTTCCTGGAAGCTGATCTCTCCCCATCCAACCTTGATGGCATTCGTTCTTACTAGCCCCAGGGTACTGTACCTTCCCTTGAGGCTTCCACACCTTTGGAAATAGACCCTTCACTAAAATATTTACATATTACTCAGTATAAATGTGCCATTGGTTTCTTGCTCATATCCTGATGTGTACAAGTGGTTAGGAGAGTTCTAATTTAACTCATGGATTATGCTCTCTGGAGTGGCTGCCTTCTTGAGGCATGTACCCATGTTCTCTGGAGATACCTGTGACTGAAATCCCTGTGACATGGCATGGCCTTTCTTAGCTTCTCTCCCTAGTACCACACACACTTGCCTCCTAACGCTGAGGTACCCTTGCCTGTGTGATGGGTATTGAGGTGTGCTATCTGGATGCCCCTTCAATGAAATGCTTGTTGCCCCAGCTTCTGGGAGTGCACTGAGGGCAGAAAGCCTATAGCCAGCAACCCAGCAGCAGAGGGCTGCAAAGCCATGGTCATGTACTTCACAGGGCCTACACCCAATGACAGTCAGTCAAAGCAAACATATAACATTCTTGCCATTTGACCCAAAGAGGGACCATTATGATGGGCCATTTTATGCCAGAACTACCCATGGGGATGGCCAAGGCCGATTTAGCTTGCATTGCATAGGTCCCCTAGATGCTCCCCTCACTAGGACAGGGATGAGGGGTTGTTGTCTCCCTGCCCTGATTGTTGATGGTAAAGAATGGCGAGACTCCCAGTGCCACTTCCTCTAAGGAAATCCCCTCACAAACTCTTCTTAACTCTTTATCCTCTTTTTTATTGATTTCCGAGAGGAAGGAAGATGGAGAGAGAGATAGAAACATCAATGATGGGAGAGAATCATGGGTCAGCTGCCTCCTGGATGCCCCACTGGGGATCGAGCCCACAACCCAGGCATGTGCCCTGACCGGGAATCAAACTGTAACCTCCTGGTTCATAGGTTGATGCTCAACCACTGAGCCACACCAGCCAGGCAGCTCTCTATCCTCTTGACTCTTATCTTCCATGGCAGTGAGTCCTCCATTCAGGTTTTCTAGTTAGAATGATTGTCCTAGGGGTATCTTGGGATGTCGTGCCCATTGTCTTCATGCCTCAGCCAAAACTGACCCTGGAAAGGGTTCCATTTCAACATGTCGAGCAATGGTCTTCTCTAAGAAGGGAAATGGTGGACATGGGAGAAGGACAGAATTGAGACATACTTTTCATTCTCTGTGTGTTATACCTACTAGACTGAACCTTGCAGGATTACCAGCATTTGGCCATTTTTATTTACAATTTTCTTATTACCTTGGCTATCCTCAGCATGGTCAACTGGAGAAAACCAGAGTGAATTAATTCATGTTGCTCCCACCATCAGGTTATAACTGTAAGTGGCCTAAGCTGTGCCGATTTCTTCCTCTCAAATGGTGACCCTGCTATGTCATTTTCCTACTTACGTCTCTTACACTCTGAGTTTGCTTCTGAAAGTAGAACAGAAATGATATACAACCTAAGGAAGACAGTCAGTAATATCCCCACTTTGTCCCCACCCTATGTCCAATGCTCTCCCTAAGACCCAGATCAATAACCCTCTTTCAAGTCTCTGCTATGACACCACATTCTCCCTCTGAATTTCTTCTCAATGCCTCCAGCACACTGAAGAGAGATTGACCATTCCTTGTGCAAATGCATATCAAAGGGTCTATCACAGTATTGGCCTCATGTGTAGACATATCTGGCTTCTTCATTATACTATTCATTTTTTAAGAAAAAAATTCACATCTTTTTTTTATCCCCAATTAGACAGTGCCAGGATCAGACCAGTAGTTCTGCTAGAACAAGATGCATAAATGATTGCTAGATAAACAAATGACCTCATTATTATTAAAACTGGCATTATGTCATAACCGAAATGAATTCAGCAAACGCTGTACACTCCTTATTCTGCTTTGAGTGCAATATTATGTCTAAACGTGCAAGGGGATACAACTGTGAATCATTAGCTTATGCAGACTCAATTACTCAATGGTCTGCATATGATAGATGTCTTGGGTACACAGTCCTAGCACACAGAAATGCACTCTTTCTAAAAACATACCTTGACAAAGAAGGGTAGCCAGTAAAGTCCTGGCTCCTACAGACGATAATTCTGCTATGCCTCATAGCCTCCAAAGTTCTATCTTGCTCCTAAATGATGAGGAATTTCAAGTCTCCAAGGAGGACAAATAACATGAGAAAACTTTGTCCGGAAACTACAGGCTCCAGAGTCAGAGTTTAGAAAACACGTATGCAGGTGAGACTGTTGTCAAGACGTTGCGACTATATAAATTCCCCTTTGTCAGAGTTACCATGTATTAGTCTAAGACAGTTATTATATTTTCTTATTATAAGCCTGCACTGGGCTCTGCATCTGGAGCAGTTGCCAAATTGTAGATTTATTCCTATTTCTATGCATCTGTGAAAAGAATGTGTGTTCGGTTTCATCAGGGAGTTACTTGAAGTCACAGGTTGCTAATTCCAAGTGAATAGAAACAGTGATTAATCTGGGAGATATGAGCTCTCCACTATTCATGTAACAGATGTCCATTATGATGAGTTACACATTTGTTCCATGTTTACACTAGAATACAAAAAAAAAAAGAGAATTCAACTATTTTGTAAAAACAGACACACACAAAAGAAAGAAAGAAAAGAAAAGGGGGATGTGGGAAGGTGGGGGATTAGAAAATACTTGAAAATGTTTATTCAGGTGCCAGGTTAGATGCAGTGGAGACGTGTGGTATGTCGGCAGGGGGGCAGGTAGAGAGTGGAGGGGAGGTAGAGGGCTGGGGGACAGAGGACCAAGCTGGGGTAAATGTTCCTGGCTTCCTTTCAGGGTGTGGATATCAACTCAGCTCATCTCACTTGGCTGGAAAGAGCACCAATGCCCAAACCGGCAATTTCATCAGCACTGGCTACACAGAAGATGGGATTTCAGAGGGAGGCCCGAGAAAAGGGAGGAGGATGGATGTCATTTTATTCAAATAATTAAAAACAAAGTTGGCAGTCTATCTTGCTGTCAAGAAGAATAAACATCAGACTATGGAGCTGGAAGGGGAAGTGCAAGAGGCTTCCTGCTGTTCCCACTCTGGTCCAACGCGAACTCTATAGTTCTCTCCACACACAAAAACGATCCTATGTGTTTTTGCAGTTACTCTGAGCAGAGCGAACACAGGCAGAGGACACCAGCCAGGACTGGGTGCGGAGGAGGCTGCCTGACTGAGCCACACTAGAGCTCTGAGCTTGATAGCTATGCAGACAGGGTTTCTAAAATAAGATGAGTGGTAGAAAGGTTTCCAGAACTTTCCTTTCTCTCAATATTTGCCCCCTGTCCTCATATGCCCAGGAACTAAAGCAGGGCCCAGCATATGACAGGAACTAAACAAACACACACATCAACACACACATTTTTTTTTTTTTTTTAAATTTCTTTATTGATTAAGGTGTCACATATTTGTCCTCATCCCCCCATTCCCATCCCACCCCTCTCCCCACGCATGCCCCAATCCCCTGTTGAACTTAACCGTTGGATAGGCTTATATGCATGCATACAGGTCCTTTGGTTGAACTCTCCCCCTCCCCCCCACCCTCCCCCTACCCTCCCCTATCCTCCCTCTGAGGCCCGATAGTCCGATCGATGCCTCCTTGCTTCTGGTTCTGTTCTTGTTCCTCAGTCTATGTTGTTCATCATTTCCTCTAGATGAACGAGATCATATATCACTAGATATATACTAATAAGAACTGAATGTGAGACGAGCAATAATATTTATGCTGACAGGCAAATGAATCAATCTGTAGCGAGCTTCCCCCGGGACCAACAGTTCTTTTGAAACCCAATTTCGATGTCCAGTAGTTCCTTATGTGTACATGTCAGCACTGACCCCTCAGCTCTGGATGGTGGACAAATGGTGGTAACGGAGGTCCGACTCCCTCTGGTTTGGTCTCGGCCGAACCCAGGGGCACGACGTCACCTAGACTAAGGGGCACGTGGCCTCACCCATACCCAAGGGGCGCGTGTTCTCACCCGGGCCTGGGACCCAGCCTCACCCGGATGGATCCAGGGGCGCACGGCCTCACCCGGACCTAGGATCTGGCTTCACCCGTACCCAGGGACGCTTGGCCTCTCCCAGACCCAGGGGCACGTGGCCTCACCCGGGCTTAGTTGCACAAGGCCTCACCTGGATCCAGGGACACATGGTCTCTCCCGGACCCAGGGACGCTTGGCCTCTCCCAGACCCAGGGCCACTTGGGCTCACCCGGGCCTAGGTGCACGAGGCCTCATCCTGATCCAGGGACACATGGTCTCACCCGGACCCACGGACGCTTGGCCTCTCCCAGACCCAGGGGCACGTGGCCTCACCCGGGCCTAGGTTCACGAGGCCTCACCCGGATCCAGGGACACATGGTCTCACCCAGACCCAGGAACGTTTGGCCACTCCCAGACCCAGGGCCACTTGGGCTCACCTGGGACTAGGTGCACGAGGCCTCACCCAGATCCAGGGACACATGGTCTCACCCGGACCCAGGGACGCTTAGCCTCTCCCAGACCCAGGGGCACGTGGCCTCACCCGGGCCTAGGTTCACGAGGCCTCACCCGGATCCAGGGACACATGGTCTCACCCAGACCGAGGAACGTTTGGCCACTCCCAGACCCAGGGCCACTTGGGCTCACCCGGGCCTAGGTGCACGAGGCCTCACCCAGATCCAGGGACACATGGTCTCACCCGGACCCAGGGACGCTTGGCCTCTCCCAGACCCAGGGCCACTTGGGCTCACCCGGGCCTAGGTTCACGAGGCCTCACCCGGATCCAGGGACTCATTGTCTCACCCGGACCCAGGGACGCTTGGCCTCTCCCAGACCCAGGGCCACTTGGGCTCACCCGTGCCTAGGTGCACGAGGCCTCACCCGGATCCTGGGACACATGGTCTCACCCGGACCCAGGGATACTTGGCCTCTCCCAGAGACAGGGCCACTTGGGCTCACCCGGGCCTAGGTGCACGAGGCCTCACCCGGATCCAGGGACACATGGTCTCACCCGGACCCAGGGACGCTTGGCCTCTCCCCGACCCAGGGCCACTTGGGCTCACCCGGGCCTAGGTGCACGAGGCCTCACCCGGATCCAGGGACACATGGTCTCACCCAGACCCAGGAACGTTTGGCCACTCCCAGACCCAGGGCCACTTGGGCTCACCCGGGCCTAGGTGCACGAGGCCTCACCCGGATCCAGGGACACATGGTCTCACCCGGACCCAGGGACGCTTAGCCTCTCCCAGACCCAGGGGCACGTGGCCTCACCCGGGCCTAGGTGCACGGGGCCTCATCCGGATCCAGGGACACATGGTCTCACCCGGACCCAGGGACGCTTGGCCTCTCCCAGACCCAGGGCCACTTGGGCTCACCCGGGCCTAGGTGCACGAGGCCTCACCCAGATCCTGGGACACATGGTCTCACCCGGACCCAGGGACGCTTGGCCTCTCCCAGACCCAGGGCCACTTGGGCTCACCCGGGCCTAGGTGCACGAGGCCTCATCCGGATCTAGGGACGCATGGTCTCACCCAGACCTAGGAACGGTTGGCCACTCCCAGACCCAGGGCCACTTGGGCTCACCCGGGCCTAGGTGCACGAGGCCTCACCCAGATCCAGGGACACATGGTCTCACCCGGACCCAGGGACGCTTGGCCTCTCCCAGACCCAGGGCCACTTGGGCTCACCCGGGCCTAGGTGCACGAGGCCTCATCCGGATCCAGGGACGCATTGTCTCACCCGGACCCAGGGATGCTTGGCCTCTCCCAGACCCAGGGCCACTTGGGCTCACCCGTGCCTAGGTGCGCGAGGCCTCACCCGGATCCTGGGACACATGGTCTCACCCGGACCCAGGGATACTTGGCCTCTCCCAGACCCAGGGCCACTTGGGCTCACCCGGGCCTAGGTGCACGAGGCCTCACCCGGATCCAGGGACACATGGTCTCACCCGGACCCAGGGACGCTTGGCCTCTCCCCGACCCAGGGCCACTTGGGCTCACCCGGGCCTAGGTGCACGAGGCCTCACCCGGATCCAGGGACACATGGTCTCACCCAGACCCAGGAACGTGTGGCCACTCCCAGACCCAGGGCCACTTGGGCTCACCCGGGCCTAGGTGCACGAGGCCTCACCCGGATCCAGGGACACATGGTCTCACCCGGACCCAGGGACGCTTAGTCTCTCCCAGACCCAGGGGCACGTGGCCTCACCCGGGCCTAGGTGCACGGGGACTCATCCGGATCCAGGGACACATGGTCTCACCCGGACCCAGGGACGCTTGGCCTCTCCCAGACCCAGGGCCACTTGGGCTCACCCGGGCCTAGGTGCACGAGGCCTCATCCGGATCCAGGGACGCATGGTCTCACCCGGACCCAGGGACGCTTGGCCTCTCCCAGACCCAGGGCCACTTGGGCTCACCCGTGCCTAGGTGCACGAGGCCTCACCCGGATCCAGGGACACATGGTCTCACCCGGACCCAGGGACGCTTGGCCTCTCCCAGACCCAGGGCCACTTGGGCTCACCCGGGCCTAGGTGCACGAGGCCTCACCCGGATCCAGGGACGCATGGTCTCGCCTGGACCCAGGGGAACACACACATTTTTTAAATGAATTACACAAACATGTGCTAGACTTAAGTGACGTGTACGTGGATGGATAATATTTATCAATGCATTCATTATCTTATGCATTTGCAGGCTCACTGGATTAGAGCAGATGCAATCTCATAACCAAAAGCTAAAGAATCCTCTCTGAATATCCTAACGTGGCTGGCATTTGTCCTAAACTATACCTTTCCTGAGTTTCTTTTCAATAGCCACACTCCTTAGAAGAGAGGGAAAATTCCATTTTATTACTTAATAAAAAAGATCAGCATGATCAAATGATGAAAATAATTCAAACACACTCACTGAGGGTTTGGCTTCTAACGCATTTTAATGACGATCCCTCTGTGTTTCTGCTCTTCAATTGCTTCTAAAATGTTGAATTTAAGATGCAAAACGCTCCACTTTTACATCTAATCCTTTCTTTTTATTCTTTGAAGATGATGACAGAAGTGAGCAATCCTTGCATTTGCAACACTCACAGGTAAACGAGAGAGCAGAACCATTCTTCTGAAAGTCCTCGTGTTGCGTGGACTTCTGGGAACCATGCAAGGCAACAGCAGCTTACTTGTCTGCCTTCAGCACCGCAAGGAGGAAACACCACACCGCAAAGGTAGCCAAGACGATTAAGGAGGAATTCAGTTCCTTTCAATGACATTTTTATGACATGTTGCTATGCCAAGTTAGAAGTGTTGGTAAGTGGGTACTTTGAGCCGGTTAAAAGGTTCTTTCAGGCATCCTAAATCTCTTTGCCAAAAAAAAATTAATATTTTTATTTCGTCTAATCCCACCAAGTGAGCCAAGTTGATGGTGACAGAGAAAGAAAGCTTCAACTTTGAAAGGAAGTAGGAAAATTAGGAGAATACAGGGGCCAGTGAACCTTTTCTGTAAAGAACCAAATAGCAAATATTTGGGGGATTGTGAGCCACATGGTTTCTGTGGCAAATACTCAACTCTGTCATCATGGTGAAAGCAGTCATAGACAATCTGTAAACAAACGGGCATAGACAATATGTAAACAAATATGTTCCAATAAAACTTTATAAAAGTAGGTGACAAGCTGGATTTGGCTCATAGGCCATAGTTTTCTGACTCCTGGGATAATATGTAGATGGCTCTCCAAAACAGACTGAAGCCTAAGGAAAGATGCAATTCTCAGGGTCAAATTGAAAATTATAGTGTTTTTTTAATTTCCTCTATTTTAAAATATGCTTACCAGTATATCCCTTTCTTGTGTGGATCTTATGGTATTTGCCTTCCAATAGCACTTCCTTAAATGCATCGTTGAGATGCATATCTTTTCATCAAATTACCTGCATAAGCTGAGAGTCAGTCAAGAAAATAAAGTCAGTCTAAATATTGCAGGAATAAAAATTTAATATAAGAATTAAGGCTTGGCCCTAGCCGGTTTGGCTCAGTGGATAGAGCATCAGCCCATGGACCGAAGAGTCCCGGGTTCAATTCCGGCCAAGGGCACATATCTCCGTTGTAGGCTTAATCCCTGGTCCTGGTTAGGGTGTGTGTGGGAGGCAGCCAATTGATGTGTCTCTCTCACATTGATGTTTCTCTTTCTCCCCCTCCCTCCCACTCTCTTTAAAAATCAATGAAAAATATCCTCGGATGAGGATTAACAACAACAAAAAGAATTAAGGCTTGCATCCATGTTGGGATATCTGGGGTAGTGGGGCCAAGGAAGTCACTACCAAAGACCAGGGAGGCAGACACTGAATATCTCAGCCTGGCATAGCAATGTGCATGTGTTAACCAAAGCTCTACAGAAATCTACTCCAATTTGCAAGAATCTCTGAGAAACTTCTCACCAACTGTCTTAGTCTACACCAGCAAAGCATCTGGTTCTCAATCACTCCCCCAAAAGCCACCGAGTCTCCTGCCTGCCCCACACCCAACGGCAATCACCCCTGAGCATAATAGTTTCTAGGAAAAAATGTGTTACTCTCTTTGGCAAATCCTAACTCAGGACCCTATGGGGAAGAGGATTATAAGTGCCCAGTTTCCCTGCAATACAGAAGAGATATGAGGAGGGGTGGTAGTAATGCCTAGTTCATAATGGATAATCCATCACATTCCACCCCTTTGTTGATGCAGCATCCATATACTCTCCTTTTGCCCATTTAACTTCCAAATAAAGTAAACACCATAATGCTTCTGTCCTACTTGATGTAACTGTTCCCCATACATCCAAAACTCACTCATGCTCTTCCCAAAAGCACACCCACAGCGTCCTATTTGTTATTTTATCCATAAATGGCTGATAGTTATTTGTCTTCTGGTTCAGTCATAATAACTCTCTGTTATTCTGCAATTTAAATACTGAAATATAGATTTAACTCACCCTTTATATTATATAACTAGTGGCCTGGTGCCCGAAATTTGTGCACGGGGGGGGGGGGGGAGCAGCCTGCACCCTCTCCAATCGGCGGCCCCTGTGGGATCGGGCCTAAACCGATGGTCGGACATCCCTCTCGCAATCTGGGACCACTGGCTCCTAACCGCTCACCTACCTGCCTGCCTGATCGCCCCCAACTGCCTCTGCCTGCCTGATAACCCCCAACTGCCCTCCCCTGCTGGCCTGATCTCACTCCCAACTGCCCTCCCCACTGGCCTGATCTCACCCCCAACTGCCCTCCCCTGCTGGCCTGATCTCTCTCCCAACTGCCCTCCCCGCCAGCCTGATCTCACCCCCAACTGTTCTCCCCTGCCTGCCTGATTGCCCCTAACTGCCCTCCCCTGCCAGCCTGATCTTGCCCCCAAATGTCCTCCCCTGCCAGTCTGATCTCACCCCAAACTGCCCTCCCCTAACGGCCTGATCACCCCTAATAGCCTCTACCTTGGCCCCAACCACCATGGCTTTGTCCAGAAGGAAGTAGGATGTCTGGAAGATGGCCAGTCAACCCGGTCTAATTAGCATATTACCCTTTTAGTAGTATAGATTATATAGGATAGGATTGCTTAAATGGAAGAGAAAAGCCTTTTTCATCAGGAGGAGATGCTCTTGGAAGACAAAAATACATAATCCCTATATCTGGACTGATAGCCAGCCATATGCACTATACTGCCAAACTGCTCATTAAAAAATTGAACTGCTTTCTTACACCTTACACCAAACAGCTATTGCTCTTAAAACCCCTCCTTAGCCCCTACCTTAGGTTCTGCCTTCACAGTTCACCCAGATTAGGTTCTGATTGGTCAGTTTCTATGCCAGTCAGCATCAAAAGCTCTGCCTTCTAGGCAGCCATTGGCTCCTCATACTTCACCCAGATTAGGTTCTGATTGGTCAGTTTCTATGCCAGTCAGCATTAAAAGCTCCGCCTCCTAGGCAGCCATAGGCTCCTCACACTTTACCCAGATTTGGTTCTGATTGGTTGGTTTCTATGCCAGTCAGCATCTCCAGGCCTACCAACGGTCTTAATCAGAGAGGCGGGGCTGATCAGCAGCCCCAGAGGAGGCCTGAGAGAAAGAGAGGTGCAGCTGCTGGCCAGGCCCAGAGCAAAAGAGTAAGTGCTGATCAACAGCTACCATGGAGGCTATGGATCAGACCCTGCCTCTCTCTCCCCAGGCCTCTCTCCGGGCTTGATCTGCAGCCCCCTGGGCAGTCAGTGCTGAGTCAGGGCGCCTGCAGCGGCGGCAGTCAGTGCTGGGTCACCATGGCAACCCAGCACTGAGCACCGGTTGGTCGAGCCTTTGGTCGTTTTTGATATTAGGGACCCTGGGTTTTTATATATTAGGATGGTCAGAGGAGAAAAGGACAACTTTTATGAATATACATAGATATATCTATATCAAACCAGAAGAAAATATTAAAATCCTCATTTCCACACCAAGCCGGGATCTTCCACCTTCTAGTCATAGTCAGGTGATCCCCTCTGTGCAGTATTCAGTCCAGGTCTCTCCAACTTCCAGGACCCTTAACAGAGCCCAAGGCCTCACCTGTGCTAGTCACCCACTACTACTCGCACTGCCTGACTCAAGTGAGACAAACAGATTAGAATTGGGAGTACCAAGAGTGGATCAGAGTCCACCGATGCTGTCATGTTCTCATCTCCCCACACTCCTCCCACTTCCACCCCACATTTTAACTTTAAAATCTAGTCCTTGGTCCTCTTGATCAGTACAAAATTTAACTTTGCCTTCAATTAATGTAATATCTCTCCCTCTCCCTCATGCTTTCAAATCCAATAGATTTGAGAGAGAATATCTTCATTCAAATTACACCTAAAAGGCATGTATTAACTCTCTTTGATCTAAGCTGGGTAACTGAGTTGATTACAGACTGAGGTTCATGGATTTAGATTCTGCATGCACGCATTTTGCTTTGTACCAAGGAAAAGCCTATTTAAGGACTTCAAAGTCTAACTCCCTAACCAGCTAGTTCTCAAATGTGTGCTGGTGGTCAAGGGCGAAGATAATATGTGTGATGGTTCAGTGCAAGCCCTCCCCCCAATTCCTATGAAACCAACAGAGAAGACTACTCCCTTAATGAGGGATATTTTAATGAGTAAGGGATAATGAGATATTTTTTATAAAAAGGAAAAAATGGTCAAAATGTTAATATCATCTGAATAAACTTTGTCAATAAAAGGCCCCAAAATATCCAGGTTAAAAGACCAGTTTCCAACTCTCTCTCTCTCTCTCTCTCTCTCTCTCTCTCTCTCTCTCTCTCACACACACACACACACACACACACATAATAAATAAAAAAATTTTACAGGACAAAATGGATTTCAACAAATATAGAGTGGGTTTCAGTGTCAGAAGGACCTGGATTCCAGTTTTACTCTGCCCTTCCTGTGATCACCTTATCATGTTCTTTAACATCTCTAAGCACCGATTTCCTCATTGGAAAATGTGGATAATTAGAATGTTGTCAAGAACATTATTTCAAACTTTGAATGAGGTGAAATGGGCTGTGGCATGACATTTCAAAATCTTACTGGGGCACTAACCTCTCTGCCTAAGAGTTATTTAACTTTCTAGGGAATGTACTTGTGTTGGACTTTCTATTTTTTATTTGGTTAGAATTTAGATGCTCTGAAGTTACATGTTAATTCATGGATGCCTGCCCAGTAGAAAAGATAACTCGAAAGGCTGTGGCTTTGTTGCTCTGTAGGACATCAACCAGTTTTTCATTTATCTTAGAAATTTATTGCAAAAATGTTCTCTCCTTAAAAGGCCTACAAATGCCAAGCTCCTCAAAATGCTCTTGGAATCAGTTTAACCCTGTTATGGTCCCCATCATTAATAACTTGAATAAATTCTTACCATGTTTTCATTCTGTATTTGTATGAGATTTGTGGGCTTTTATTCAATAATTTTTTTCATCTTTTTATTCCATTGATAAGGCTGAATCAACGTAAAAAACTTCTGCACAGAAGAAGAAACCATCCTTAAAATGAAAAGGGAACCCACTGTATGGGAGAATATATTCACCAGTGAGACATCTGATAAGGGATTAATTCCCCAAATATATAAAGAATTCATACAACTCAACAAAAGAAAAGAGCAAACAATCCAATGTAAAAATGGCAAAAGACCTGAATAGACACTTCTCCAAAGAGGACATACAGATGGCCAAGAGTTTTGTATTTTTAGCTCTTTAAAAATTATACTTTGACAGTACCTATGTCATAAAGTTGTTAATGAGAATTAAATAAAATAATGCAAGTAAATTAATAAGTCCCTGGCATAAATTGATCAGTTAATAAATGTTAGCTATTATTGTTGCTATTATTTTTTATTATTAATTTTTAGAGGAAGGGAGAGAGAGAAAGACAGAGAGAGAAAAATTAATTGGTTGCCTCCTACATGTGCCCCGGCCGAGGACTGAACCCAAAACTTAGGTCTGTGCCCTGACTGGGGACAGCATTCTAACCAGCTGAGCCACACTGGCCAGGACTTATTGGTGCTATAATGCAGTTTGAGCCACAGCAAATACAAAAGTCTTATACTCTAAACTTCACTCAGAGATAACCATGAAGTGAAAACAAATAAAACAGACTATTCATTTAATATTGAGCTCCAGCTTGATTTCCTTTGGGAATTTGACTTCTCTAGAATCAAGACCAGTGAATCAAGTTTTTTTTTTTAATTAAGAGCTGTTTTCATAGATGATATAAGATCTTATAATTATTTGGATCTATAACTGTACATAGACTAAGTATAAAAAAAGAAATACAATTTTCCACCTCACATGGCCAATAATAGATACTAAAATTAAAATTGAGATTAAAGTAAAAATCAGTATTTTTTCTCTTCATCTTGCTTTGATATACACAGCGTTATGCCTCATTTTATTACCTTCAATTTTAGTGGATAATTCTGTGGGTTTCTCAAAAGTTTTTAAGCTATGTCCTTAATATCTTCCTTTGTCTGATTTCAATCACTGCTAAAAATAATGGTGTTTGCCTACAAAAATCTTGTCCCCTAAATGACACTAAAGGACAATAATGGGAAAAGCATGACAAATTTCTTCAATTTCACTATGATTTTGGTTGCTATTTATGCTCACACAACTTTCTCAGATTATAAATCTTCAAAAAGAACTCAGTCAATTTTAATTTTTGGTTTGGGGCTTTTTTTTTCTGGTTTGCTTATTTTTTAAAAAACCTGGCTTAGAAGTTACATCAGCATTGGCTTGGAGGAGCCAGGTGAATTGGATAAATGTTGAAACAACACTTCAGAAGTAATTCATAACTTCCCAAACTGATGTCTAAAGAAGAATGAGAAAGCATCTATAGAAAGAAGCACGAACACTGGGACACAAAATTTCCACCCACAAGTACAAGGACATCCAGTAGAACTGGGATTTATTTACCCTGTACGCAAAGCCACGGAGAGCCCGAGTCATCAAATACTTTTAAATGCCTTCAAACATTGCAACACAGTGCGAGGACCGACGGTGCACATTTTAAAAAGCAAACAGATGAATGCGGAGACTGAAATCAAGATCGAACACACCGTGGTTTGGTTCCCGTGAACCAAAGGAGAGAGAGGCGACCTGAAGATGAAGGCAAGGGGACAAGTGACACAGGTAGCACTGAAGTGCTCTTCGCATTTGCGAAGCTTGCCTGTGTGCCTGGACAAGTCCTGGCATCTATGTTCAGATACATACTCATGCACATGTGTGTATGTATGCATGCCTATGTATGTTACATATACTTACATGAATACACACCGTTCCTAGCCTTTGCAGTGCGAGAATACACACTGATTCAAGTTTACTCTAGTCCTTTGCTCCTCAAAGAGTAATACCTGCACCAGCAGCATCAGCATCACCTGGGAGCTCGTTAGAAATGCAGAGCCTTAGGCTCCACCCCAGCCCTAGATTTGAACCAGATCGCCCAGTGATGTGTACACCCAAGTTCAAGTTTGAGACCCCCTGCCCTAGATCTGGGCGATCCCGTTCCCAAAGCTATTAGCCACAAATGTCTATTCAGCCAGTGAAATGTGATTAGTTAGACATGACCCAGATTATTTACACAAGAACCCAGAGCATCTTTCTTAGGCCTAAGGCGGAATTTAAGGAAGCCAGCCTACAACTGGAATTCATTTGGCTATGGGCTAACGGGTCTCTTACCATGACCTGGCCTCCTGCTCTCCCTGTCCATACAGACAAATCATTTGCGTGTAGATTCATGCTGCTTAGTCTGTCCATGAGGACCATCCTCTCCTGGCTTTCATGTGGTCCCAGGGGGGCTGTCAGTTACAAACCCCCAGGTGCTGCAAATCGTATTGCCCCACTTTACCCCCAGACACAGAAACTGAGCTAAGGGGAAGTATGTGACCCCCCAGGAGCTAACTCCCCAGAATATTCAAGAAATGTGGAGAGAGGCCATCACACCGAGGGACACTGGGCTGAGAGAGGCAGAGCCCCCAGCTGCAGCCATTCCTGATGGCCTGCCTCGCCCCGGACTTCCTGGGAATGTGAACCAATATATTCCTTTCTCTGCTTAATGGATTCAAATTGGGCTTCTCGCTCAAAGCTCCAGATGTCTTCACTAGTATAACATACTTCCAGATTTTCTGAGCGTCCTCAGAAACATGCATCAGCACCTTCTAGAAGGCACAAGGCACTGGGCATTGGGATCCAAGGGTCCTCATCCTAGTTACAATCTTAGAACTCCCAGGCCACCCCTCTGCCAGGTCAGAGGGCTGTAGAAACGGAGAGCCCATGGGACGTGGAATGCACCAGAAATCCTTGGCTATATTTCTGCTTTCGGTTATGCACACAAATACATTATGGGTTTGCTTTCTTAAGTTATCCCATCTCCTTGTTCTTTGGAGCCAAAACAGGACAAAATCCTTGTGCTGTTGACACTTGGGTGGAATCAATCTTGGAAAATAAAAGAAGACCAGGGAGGATGAGTGCCTGGACTCCCAACACTGACAATGCTTGATGTCGTGGGCTGGCCGAAGTTTGGTGCTAGGGTTGAACCCCAACCCTACCAGGGGTCCCAAGCTCTGCAGAGGTAATCAGGAAGGAGGACCGAACCCTACAGCACACCACCAAGTGATCGCAAAATTTACCCCTTCAATGAAGGCATTTCTTTCTCCTTCGTCTTCGAAAAGTACACCTTTCTAAACCTACCTAACTCTGCCTCCCTAGATTCTTCAACTGTCACCCCAAGTATTAGCCATGCCTCAGTTTCCTAAGATAAACTCTCCAACTGCACCACCACCACCCCCTCGCTTTCCAGGCAAGTTCCTGCTTGAGGCTCATCCATACCAGCCAAACTCTGATCCAAGTGGCTGGGGGATGCCTTCATGACGTTGGACCTGTGCACTGACTTGTGTTTGCAGGTAATGATAAATAGGCCCCCTTCTTTGTTGTCTAGTTTCTTTGCAGTTTAACTCGATTCCCACACCGATGGGAACTAAAGTCAATTCTTAAAACGCTCAAGGAAGGAAAGCTCTTAGTGTTAAGGCAGTATGCCAAGGTGCTAATTCCATCTTTGGTAGGTTTTCCCCAGGACTATGCTCCTCATGTAGAAATTTCCCTGAGCTTGGTGGTTTGCACATCCAAATTCCAGTTGAATAAATAAACCAGCTGAAGTGCTAGGTTGCCTCAGGGACTAGCGGGGCGATTTCTGAACTTCCATCGCCCCCCAGTGGCAAGTTTTGTTGGGGATTTTCTTACTCCAAAAAAATCGGGGTTATGATTCTTCCCTCCAAAGCTGGTTAAAATTAACAATAACAAAACAAATCATTCTCACGTCACGGATTATGAAATATTTGTGTGGAGGTGTGTTAGTAACGTAGAGTTAATAGCTTCTAGGTCACAGGGTTAGCAATTCCTACACTTGACAAGAATCATGCAATTGACAGATCTCACCAATCAGGGTGCCCTTTGCAATAAATTCCTATCTATCAGAGCTGTAATGGCCAGTATTCAAGTGATGACCTTAAATCAGTTGTTTTTTAATTTAGAGGATCTAGAACTGGGTTTCCATTTTTCTGGTCCAAAGTGATTTAATTAACTCTTATATTTTTAAACCCATGTTACTCCCTTCGCAAATATTTTCATCATAACATGTTTTGTAACATTGTCCAAAGAAGTGAGAA
Organism: Eptesicus fuscus; assembly: GCF_027574615.1. Lineage (NCBI taxonomy): Eukaryota > Metazoa > Chordata > Mammalia > Chiroptera > Vespertilionidae > Eptesicus > Eptesicus fuscus. The sequence goes on from NC_072473.1 coordinate 3,496,733, forward strand.
AACATGTAAAGCCCCAAAATATAACCCCAGGCCTTCACCACAGGTTTATAAACCATGTATGTACAATTTTGCAAAAGCCAACATCAAACCCACACAAAGTAAGTAGAAATATTAATGTCAGGTTGTCAAAATTTCAGATTACATGTGAAGTGGCTGAATCAAATGAAGAAAAGTTAAAGATTTCAAACTTTAACCAGATGAAACTCAGAAATAGGTGGGAGAGTTGCCCTAAGTCATCAGACGTGGATAGTTTAATGACACTGAATAGTCTCGATGGTCAGTAAGAACTGATGTACAACATTCAATTCATCCCCCTAACCCTCTACCCCCTCATCCATTTGCCCACCCACCCATCAGCTCTCCCCACACTCAACTGTTTCGACAGGTTTAGAAAGGTATACTATGGGAAACAAAAGAGAAAAAATTATGTCTTTGCTGCCGAAATAATTTTCCAGCCACTGGGTAGTGTGCTGTGGACTTGACTCTCCCTCCCGATTACCTCCACCCATCCATCTGTAAATTAGTGTATGTGCCAGACGTGGTGGGAGGTACCAAGGAGAGAAGATGAATACGATGTAATGCCTCCTTTCATGGTTCTCAAAGCAAAAGAGACTTTTTCGATTTTTCAACCTGGTCTCTAGTCTGAGGCTCTAGTCTCAGAAGAGGTGGGCATCGAGATGGCCTAGAGACCTGGTGGGCCTTAGTTGAAGAGAACAGGGAGGGGAATTCATCCAGCCACAGCCACGGAATGTTTTCTCTGAAGAACAAAATGTGGGCTACGTGGGATTGCAAACATACAAACTATTCTGAGGGAGAGGGCATGTGTACATATGAAATAGCCAAGGAGCACCCACGTGGCATCATCAGCTCATGAACCCACATGAAATAAGTCAATGCTTTTTGGTGGCTGCATCAAGTATTTATCTGGTTCCCAGAAAAGGAAGAAGGGGAATTTAGGAAGCCTAGAATGAAGAGGCTTATCTTCAACTCCAGGGAGGGAAGGTTCTTGCCTCCCCACCCACTCTGGCTTCTTTTTCAGATCACAGTAAACTTCTTTGTTTCCCCACCTGCTGTACCTCACCCCCTCACCCCTGTTAAATCAGAGACCAGGCTCCTGGTTCTTTAAATAGCACTAACCCAGGGCCAACCTCCTACACACCAAGCGTTCCTGCCACTCCCAAATCCCGAGCGGAAGTGTATGGCCTTTGGCTTCCTTTCCTCAGATCTCGTCTTCTTTCCGGCAGAACATTCTCCTCTGATCCTCTCCCCTTGCCTTTGGAGTATAAACTCCATCAAACCTCTTTTGTTCAAGATCCTCCACCCCAGTGGTTTGGGGGCCTCATTATCAGTGCCAAAGCACATCTTTCCTCCCTTGTTCGCCTCCAACATAATATCTTGCACATAGTAGGTGCTCAATAATTTGTTAAAAGCAAGGGAAGAGAGGTGAGAGGATGGGAGGAGGGACAGAAGTACAGGAGCGAGAGAAGCAGAACAATAAAGGCAGAGAAAAGAATTCTTTTACAAGGACCCGATATTGTCTATAATAAACACCACCCAACAATTAAATGCTAACCGGTCCTCTTTAAGGAAAGTCCGAACTGTATTTCTGAAGTTTGTTTTTAGTAACATAACTTTTGTGAAACGAATGCAATCTACTGGAGTTAAGATTGAAAGTGATGGTTTTTATAATGCTTTCCTGTGATACTTCCGCAACCAGACAGCTGTTGGGTGTAAAAATAAAATAGTCACCCCCCCACCCCGCCCCACATCCAATTTTCACAAAATCTTTAAATTAACAGATAGGATGTTCTTCAGTTTAACCGTCCTTCCACCACACAGTTCTGATGTATTGTCAAGGGCGCACAGAGAACAAAGCATATAAACACACAACCACCACCAAAAAGAAAGTGCTTTGTTTTTGTTTTTAAGTCTTTATGTTGAAAGGATTACATATATCCCCTTTTCCCTCCCTCCCATTGACCTCTTCTAGCTCACCCCCGCCCCCCGGGCCTTCACCACCCTACTGTCAGGGTGGAATTTCTTTTAAATATTTAACTGCTAGTGTAATCTGCCATCGTTTGTTTCTATTTCACCTGCTAGAATGAAAGACACACCTCGTGATGTTTCCCGGGAGTACTGGCCCATTTTCCTTTCACCTGTCACTTTTCAGTGTTAGAATTCCCGGCGCCACCGCAGACTCACCTGAGGATGAATGCATCTGGGCTGGGGCGCCCTTGGAAGTGATCCTCAAAGCAGGGGGGCCTGGTGCTCAGCGCTGCAGTACTGCCAAAAGCCACCAAGCCGAGGATGCGGACAATCTGAGCAATCATAAAGGAACTTTCAAAATAAACCAAGTCTATTATCATTGAAATGAGTACTTAAATACAGTTAGGGGCTGATCATATTATTATTGTAAATAATAGAAGAGCCGTACTCATCTCTTCCATTCACTAAATCTATTATATGTAAAGCTGAATTCACTTGGGCAACTGAAAACTTTAGACCAGGCGTCCTCAAACTATGGCCCGCGGGCCACATGCGGGTGTTTTTGCCGTTTTGTTTTTTGACTTCAAAATAAGATATGTGCAGTGTGCATAGGAATTTGTTCATGGTTTTTTTTTAAACTATAGTCCGGCCCTCCAACGGTCTGAGGGACAGTGAACTGGCCCCCTGTTTAAAAAGTTTGAGGACCCCTGCATTTAGACAAATGTTCTTGCTTCCACATGAGAGGAAAGATAAGCAATCTTCTCTCACTATGAGGTGCTTTAAATTAGGGCTTCTGAACTATCTGTAGTGAAGGACTAGATTTTTAAAATTTGGAATCCATCACACTGATATTTTTGTAAAAAAAAAAAATAACAGAAACTGCTAATAAAATGAAATAAAGAGCAAACACACAAAATGCAAGCCAAATTTCTTCATTATCAGATTCAACAGATATAAAGTCACTCTTTTTTTAAAAAATCCTCACCCGAGGATATTTTTCTATTGATTTTTAGAGAGAGTGGAAGAGAGAGGGAAAGACAGAGAGAAACATCCATGTTAGACTACCACATGGATTGATTGCCTCCTGCATGTGCCCTGACCAGGGCTTGGACCAGGAGAGGAGCCTGCAACAGAGGTACGTGCCCTTGACCCTGAACCAAACCTGGGACCTGTTAACGTAAAAAACCATTGAAACCCGTAAAGAATTTTTGTGAGTTTATTTGAGCCAAACTGTCGACATATGCCAGGAAGCAAAACCTCAAGGAATTGAGATAATGCTCCAGAGAATGGCGGGTTACATCTGTATTTATACATTGCAGTCAAAGGAAAGGGACGTAGGTGGGTTACATGAAATTCATTGATGATCAACTAGAGAGGAGGGAGAAAGCAAAGTGGGGGGGGGACCCCTGGGATTGGATAAGAAATAAAATGATAGACACATACTTAGGTGGGTGCAGGAACAATGAACATGATAATGAAGGAATTTGTGGCATTTGTCCTGGCGCCCACCACATTTGGTTGTGCCCCAGGGGCTCCAGAAAAAGGGAAGTTACAAGTTACCCAGACATTTCAAGGATGTGTTATCATAGATGCAAAAAGACAGATAGGCTCAGTTAAGGTAAAGGTTGACCTTGTCAATGAAGATACCAGCCTAGGACGTAACTGCCCACCATCACTGCTTTTAGTTAAAGTTTAATTTCAGACCATCCTTTGTGGTGACTTTAGGTCTCTGAGTTTGCAAGACCGCCATGCAGGCCTCCCCTGAGCTGGTCAGGTTAGCATGTGGCCCCTTTCATCCACAGACCCTTGGAACCCGGGACCTTTCAGTCTGCAGGCTGGCGTTCTATCCACTGAGCCAAACCGGCTAGGGCTAAACTCACACTTAAACTGATACAAACGTTTCTAAAGGCTTACTTACTCTTGACCTCTGTACTTCTTTCTATGGACAACACCTAAGGCACTCTAAAGTCTTGGCATCCATAGTGTGACCTTGGCATCACCTGGAGACACCACGTGTAAACAGATTTCCTTTATATTCCCACAATAACGTTATAAATTAACCACAATAAACGAAATTGTCTCAAGGTCTGGCTGTCTCACTACCAAGGGTGGTGGTGAGGCGATGGGGAATGTGCCCCACCCATCCATGGCATCCCAAACTGGCTCCATACCCGGCACATGGCAGGGGCACAGGAACTGTATGCCTGACAGCCTGCCCTCCAGACTTCAGACTCCAGACTGCAATGTCAGCATCTGCTGAGTTTCCAGCCTGCTGGCCTGCCCTCCAGATTTCAGACTTGGCAGTCCTCACAACTGTGTGCAACCATTTCTTAAAATAAATCTCTTGATGGATGGATGGGTGGATGGATGGATGATGGATGATGGATAGATGGATGATGGATAGGTTGGTAGGTAGATAGATAGACAGACAGAGCGAGCTCTTACTGGTTCTGTTTCTTTGGAGAACACTGACTGATAAATTCAGTAGGATAAAGATTTGGAGACAAAAGAGTACTCCTCACAAAACCTCATGCATTAGGCTTCCTAATAACATGGCTGCCTCTGCTTCTGATGTAACGTCAGGGGAGGTACAACTGAAGAGGACCCTTGAGCAAATTACAGGAGAGAGCCCCCAAAGCAGCAGTGCAGGGGTAGCACATTTTAGCATTTATGTTAATGCTTGCTGGAAACTGATCATTGTCAACAACCTTCATTGCTCTGAAAGGTCAGAGCTAGTTGGCTCACTACTTAGTGGAAACATTGTTAGCTGAAGCAGTCTCCACCTGTTGTCTTTTGTAAATTTCTGTTATTGGAGTTTCCTGCCCCAGGGCTATGGGTGTACCCCATAGCCTCAATAAAAGGGATGGCAGGGCCGGAGCAGTTAGTAGTTCTCCCACTAGAGGTGGGCTCCCGCCTGGCCCCCCATATCGCTAAATTACATTTCTTCTAGTCTCTTTTCATTTGTGTGCGGCCCTTCTCCAGAACTTGAACCCTGAACCGGAACCCTGAACCACGCGGGACGTGGAAAGGGGATCCCACAAATGTTTTATAATTCACAATTTATTTCTTCAAATGTAAAGCCTTATATTTCCATTAGTAGAGAGTGAGTGTGTGTGTGTGTGTGTGTGTGTGTGTGTGTGAGAGAGAGAGACAGAGACAGAGACAGAGAGAGGAGAAAAATCCAAATATTTGCTACAATCTGATTATATCTTTAAAATATTCATACCAATAATGCTGCATTTAGAACCTGTATATCATTGGGTTGTATTGCATAAGGAGACCATGCAATAAAAAATATCACAAACACCTGTACCCACTAGGATTCAGGAGTTAAAAATATGAGTTTTAATGTCCCCAAAGCGTATTTCTTGGAAAACTGTGTTGGGTGTGGTGGTGGTAGGGAATGGTTTGCCCTTGTCTTCTGTGGCTTTAGTTCTTCCATCCCACTTGAGAAGGAGTCTAAACCACTCGAGAACCTTCCCCGCCATCTACAGCCATTCATACCTCACTTTCTTGATTTTTCTTCCATTTTTACCTATGTTCTTCCCAATTTATTAATTCACAATGCTTACAAGAAATAAAACTGTCAAAGAGACAGGAATATATTTAGGTTGGCTGGTCAAACATTCTCTTCCTAGAAGGAAAACCCAACTGAAGTCAGAAGATCCTTTGGTAAATATGGAATGATAGCAAAGAAAAAAACCAAAGCCTTGAAGGATATCACCATTCATACTTGTGGCTTTAACATCTCATAATTCCCCAATTCTCCTGGAATTCCTCATCTCTCCCACAAGTCTCCATTTTCTCTCACAAGTTTTCTCATGATTTTCTGCTCTTTCACAATTCCCCAGTTCCTATCGTATTTTCTGTTCTTGCCCACAATCCCCCCAGCCCTCCACAAAGCTCTGGTTCTCTAATAATTCCCTGAATTCCCCACAATTCTTAATTCTCTCCACCATCACCCCATTGTCTGCACAAATCTCTTCTCCCAGAATACTCTCATCTCTCTCACAATCCTTTGTCTTCTCACAATTCTCTCCCCCGCCCCTAATTCTCTCTCCCTCCAGGGCCAGGTTCCAGACAAAAGGGATATAGCCCCTGCACTGCAGAGCCTGCTGAAATCACTCCTATTAGACAATCCTAAACCTGCTTAGCCTATCTCACCTATTCCTCCCGTGGGAACCATAACAAAGGCTCCTGCCCACAGTTCCCCTCCCTCTGCCTAGTGAGGGGCCCCGTGCGTCACGTGTACCCCTTTTCTTAGGATCTGTGCGTACAACACGCCGTCTTCAATGGCAGTGGTTTCCTGATCTGTTGGCCTTACCAAACCTACTTAATAATGAAACTTATTGCCCTGACCAGTTTGGCTCAGTGGATAGAGCGTCGACCTACGGACTCCAGGGTCCCAGGTTCCATTCCGGTCAAGGGCATGTACCTTGGTTGCAGACACATCCCCAGTAGGAGGTGTGCAGGAGGCAGCTGATGGATGTTTCTCATCAATGTTTCTGACTCTCCCTCACCCTTCCTCCCTGTAAAAAATCAATAAAATGTATTTTAAAAAAATAATGAAACTTATTAAAAGACTTATGCATAGATGTGCTCTCGTGAACAGCTGTGAGTGATGGAAGGAGGACTGGGCAAAAGTACTGCGCTTGCGCACTCGCCCCTGGAGGGGGCCGCAGGGAGGCGGGGCCCGCGCATCCCTTACCGGCTGTTGGGTCCTTTGGGCAGGAACCAGGGCCTGGCGATGCGGATGAGGCCCCAGAACTGGTGAAGATGATGACCTGGAGGGCGAAGGAGTGAGCTGTCATGGCTGAAGCTGGGATGGCCCTTCTGAGTTGTCCCCCTTGAGGCTAGGGGCTTTTAACCCTTGCATAGACCACTCAAAGGCTGCAATCGCCACAGAGGGGCGGGAGGGGGGGGTGGGTTCAGATTTGCCCCAGGCAGTTCTCTCAGGCTGAGGGCAAATCCTGGAGACGGCCTCAGCCCATCGCTGTCAGCTACCACACTCCCAGCACCTAGGCCAGTGGTCGGCAAACTCCTTAGTCAACAGAGCCAAACATCAACAGTACAACGATTGACATTTCTTTGGAGAGCCACATTTTTTAAACTTCAACTTCTTCTAACGCCACTTCTTCAACATAGACTCGCCCAGGCCGTGGGATTTTGTGGAAGAGCCACATGTGGCTCGCGAGCCGCAGCTTGCCGACTCGTGACCGAGGGGCTGGACTGCCTGGCCCTTGCAGAGCATCTGGGTGTTGCAGTGCCTTCCCAGGTCCGCTACAGTGATGCAGGGCGCCAAGTGCTTCTTATTACCGCCTTAAGGGGCCAGGTGAAATTGCCTTACTTGGAAAGTAGCGAGGAATAGTATTTTGAGACCCAACCAACCATCACGTGACATCATTGCTCTGTGATTCCTGTGAGTGCCACGCGTAGCTCATGCCACCAGGGTTTGTTGCCCGCATCCCTGCTGGGAAAAGAAACACACTCAATTTCTGGGAGAGGTAAGTGAAAATACAGACCTTCCAGTCCGCACACCCAGTGCAGAAGGCCTGGGGAAGGGGGGGGGGTCTTGTTTGGTTCATCTTGGGGTCTCCAGGGTCCGCCACCGCTCTGGACACCTGCTGAGGCTCCTGGAGTCACCACTGTGATTAAAACCGGCGACAGACAACTTAAGAAGAAGGACATTTTAAAACGCACTCCTGCAAAGCACCCCCTGGCCGCTTCAAGCATCCATCTGCCCTGGAGAGCCTTGCTCTAGGGAAGTCCCTGGCCCCGCCCCCGCGGGAAAGGTGCCTGGCCGGGGGGCGGGGCCAGAGTGCAGCGCACGCGCTGATAAGCCGAGGCGGGCGGGGGCGGGGCCCGCTCCTTCGTGATTGACGGGAGCTCTTTCTTTCCAGCAGGCGCTGGGCCGCCCACACACCCGGAAGTCCCGCCTTCGGAAGAGGAAATCGCGCCGGGCGCGGGTGCCAGCGGTGACCGAGGCGACAGCGGTGACCGAGCGAGGGGAAGGCGGCAGGGGCAGGTCGGAGCCGCTCCGGGCCGGAGTTGGGAGCCAGAGGCGGGTCCGGCGCCCGGAGCAGCCCGGGCGGGAGGCAGGTGCGGAGCGGCGGGCTCGCGGAGGCCCGCGGGGTGCGGGGGCTGGAGCTGGAGCCGGTGGGACGCGTGGGGACCGTGCGAGGAAGACACTCCGCACCGTGCCCTCTGCCGTCCTTTCCTTCCTTGAATCCCTTTTCTGCGCCGTACTTTTCCCACACCCACAAACGCTCGCTGAACCCCGGGGCGGGGTCTCGTCTGGCCTGAGTAAACCTCCCCTCTCCCACCCGATCACCAGTAAACCTCCCCTCTCCCACCCGATCACCACCAGTAAACCTCCCCTCTCCCACCCGATCACCACCAGTAAACCTCCCCTCTCCCACCCGATCACCAGTAAACCTCCCCTCTCCCGCCTGATCACCACCAGTAAACCTCCCCTCTCCCACCCGATCACCACCAGTAAACCTCCCCTCTCCCACCCGATCACCACCAGTATATCTCCTCTCTCCTGTCGGATCACCGGCCAAAGACCCTCTACCTCGGCCTAAACCCCTGGCTGTGCCATGGTTTCTCAGGGACCTCCTCACCTCATCCCCCCCCCCCCAAATCCGCCCACCGTTGGAAAGGTTTCCCCAAAAGCTCGTATACGTATCACAACTAGTATTGCCCAAAGCAGGTAATACATTAAAGCTGTGGTGGAAGTGGGTGCCCTGCCCCGCAGATGTCCGGAAGGATGGCAAGGGTGAAGAACAAGTTGGCCAGATGAAGAATTCCCAGGGAGTAGTTGGAACCCGGACATCAGCATTAATCTCTCTTTGCTTTGGCTTGTGTGAATTTAGGCTTGTTTGGATTCGGCACTGCGGTTCCACCATGGGTTCCTCGTCATCCACCCCGGCTGTTGCAGTTCAGACCGCAAACGCTTCCGCTCACCAGACTGCATCCCCGCCTTCAGGGTGTCCAATGCACGAAGGGAAAATGAAAGGTAATCGATCGTTTGTCTAGAAAGTAAGAACAGAAGGGAATCCTCAAAAGGATTTTCGGGAAGAGGCAGTACAGCGTGTGCTAGTCAGGCTCCCTGGGCTGGGCCCTTACGTTGCTACTTACAAGTCACGTGACTGTAGACAAGGTACTTCTCAACGCACCTGTCAGATGAAGCTATAATACGCTTCACAGGGTTATTATGACAATTAATTGAGATAATGAATGACAGTGTAGTGTTCATCCCACACATCAGCCCCAATGCCCCCCGTTTGTGTGTGTCTATATCCGTGGTTCTCAACTTGGGTGGGCGGTGAATCCCTCTCACCCCAGGGGACATTTGCCTGGAGACATTTTTGCCTGTCACAGCTGTGAGGAGCGGTACACACATCTAGTGAGTAGACGCCGGGAGTTCTGCTAAACAACCTACAGGGCACAGGACAGCTCCTCAGCAAAGACTCGCCTGGCCCCAAATGTCAAGAGGGCTGTGCTTGAGAAACCTCGGTCTAGATCTAGCTGTCCTGATTAACCAAGACAACTTTAGCCCGGCCGGTGTGGCTCAGTGGTTGAGTGTCAACCTATGAACCAGGAGGTCACCGTTAGATTCCCAGTCAGGGCACAGGCCCGGGTTCGAGCTCAATCCCCAGTGTGGGGCGTGCAGGAGGCAACCTGTTAATGATTCTCTCTCATCATTGATGTCTCTCCCTCTCCCTCTTTCTTTCTCCCTTTCCCTTCATCTCTGAAATCAATAAAAGCGTATTTTAAAAAAAAGACAACTTCACTCCTGCATCCTCTGTAAAAATAAGTCATCACCTGATGGCTTGTTGTTCATTCTTCAGGTGCAAGCGAAGAAGCTTTCATTTTGAACTGATGCACGTGTGCTTTAGGTGGTTTGTGTAAAGCAGGGCCTGGACCAGCCTGGTGGGTGCCTTCCTGCTTCAAGACAGGAGGGGAGGAGCCAGCAGGGTATGCTTACCGAGTGCTCACGGTTCATTCCCTTGGGCAGTCCGCGAGGATTCACTCACTGCCCACTCCGTGCCAAGCACTGGCGGGTTTCACTTGTTCTTGCACTGAGAGAACAGCAGTGCATAAAACAGACAAAAATCCTTTGCTTGATGGAGTTACATACCCATCCTCATAATCCTGCGTGGTGGGTTTTCTCCCTTTTTTATTTATTCGTTATAAAACATCTTTTTTTAAAAAATATATTTTATTGATTTTTTACAGAGAGGAAGGGAGAGGGATAGAGAGTTAGAAACATCGATGAGAGAGAAACATCGATTAGCTGCCTCCTGCGCATGCCCCGCTGGGAATGTGCCCACAACCAAGGTACATGCCCCTGACCGGAATCGAACCCGGGACCCCCCAGTCCGCAGGCCCATGCTCTATCCACTGAGCCAAACCAGTCAGGCTAAAACATATCTTTATTGATTTCAGAGAGGAAGGGAGAGGGAGAGAGAGAGAGAAACATCAATGATGAGAGAGAATCATGGATCGGCTGCCTCCTGCACGCCCCCAACTGGGGATCAAGCCCACAAAATGCACATGTGCCCTTCATGGGAATCAAACCTGGGACCCTCCAGTCCGCAGGCCCACACTCTAGCCACTGAGCCAAACCGGCGAGGGCTGGGGACAGTAAACTTTGAGAACCCTGTCCTGGCCTCCAGGATACCGGGAAGCCAGCTAGCTTAGCCATGGGCAGCTGTCAGCGGCCGCCACCTAGCTCTGTCTGTGGTCATCGCTGGTCAGAAAGTCGGCTCGGGAGGGCCCAGCCTTTGTGGTGACGCCGTCTTCATCCTTGATTTCAGGTTGCCCGGTGAGTGGAAAGCCGACTGACCCCGCCTGCGAGAGCAAAGCCAGCTCTGCGCCTGCGCACCAAGACCGCGCCTACGAGTACGTGGAGTGCCCTGTTACGGGCGCTGCTGCGGAAAAGCAGAACCTAGATCCTTCCAATCTGGTAATCCGCACTCGGCTCCTTCCTCCGGGAACTTTTTGTAAATGTATTTTTATTGACTTCAGAGAGGAAGGGGGGGAGAGAGACATCAATGAGGAGAGAATCGTGGGTCGGCTGCCTCCGGCATGCCCCCCATGGGGATCCAGCCTGCCATCTGGGCATGTGCCCCAACCAGGAATTGAACCGTGACCTCCTGGTTCATAGGTCGACGCTCAACCCCTGAGCCACCCGGGTCGGGCCTTTTCCTTTCTCTGTTTTTCCACCTTTGGTTTGAAACACACTGTGCTGGAAACAGGTGAGGTGCCCGCTGTGCTGCCAGCGCACCCAGCTCCTCTGCCATCCTTCTAACCAGGGGCCGTGTTGGGCCTTCATAGTTCCATGCACCTGCTGGAAAACCCTTCCCACTTTCTTTTTTTAAAAAAATATATCTTACTGATTTTTCACAGAGAGGAAGGGAGAGGGATAGAGAGTTAGAAACATGGATGAGAGAGAAACATCGATCAGCTGCCTCCTGCACACCCCCTACTGGGGATGTGCCTGCAACCAAGGTACATGCCCTTGACCGGAATCGAACCTGGGACCCTCCAGTCCGCAGACCGATGCTCTGTCCACTGAGCCACAGCCAGTGGTTCTCAACCTGGGGTGTCTCAGGGGACACTGGTTGTCACGACCGCGGAAGAGGGGTACTATGGATGGGGTTGAGGTCAGGGATGTTGCTAAAGATCCTACAGTGCTCAGAGCAGAGCCCGGCAACCAAGTGTTGTCCGGCCCCAAGCGGGGGTAGTAGCAAGATTGGGGAGCCCTGGCCCAGGCTAAGGGCTCGCCCGCGGTGTGGCCGCCGCTGTGTCTGGGAGGGAGCATCCTTCACCGCCCTCCGGTCTGCCGGTGCGGGGACGTCCCCACGCATCGGTGATGTACTCACCCCGAAGGCTGGCAGCAAAGCAAGATCCTGAAAGGCAAATGCTCTAACAGGAAGTGGTGCTGTGCATGGATCCGCTCACACTTCCTCAGAAGCATGAACACTCATGTTTGTTACGCCCGCCATACAGAAAGGTTTCCTGAAATGCCTACTGATCGTGGTATTTGTTGTTACTTTTTTTTTTTTTCCCGTTGATCCTCACATGAGGATATTTTTTTCATTCCTTTTCAGAGTGGAAGGGAGGGAGGGTGTGGAGGAAGGGCGGTTGGCATTGAACCTGAAATGAAGGTACATGCCATTGCGGGAATCAAACCCGTGACCCTTCAGTGCGTAGGCCGGTGCTGTAACCACTGAGCACACTGGCCAGGGCAGTTTTTACTTCTTTTTTTTTTTTAAAGAGGAAGGGAGAGGGATAGAAAGTTAGAAACATCGATCAGCTGCCTCCTGCACACCTCCCACTGGGGATGTGCCCGCAACCAAGGTACATGCCCTTGACCGGAATCGAACCTGGGACCTTTCAATCCACAGGCCAACGCTCTATCCACTGAGCCAAACCGGTTAGGGCTAGTTTTTACTTCTTAATCCCTGAAGAGAGAAAGACCAAGAACATACCCACAAGGTGTATTTGCCGTTTAGGAGAACTGGAGCAAGGGGAAGGGTCCGATAGGGCTGCGTGCAATGCGCGGCTTCCCAGGAAGTGGCTCATACGTGCTTGTTTCTCCCCTGTGTCATGTGTCCAACACGGACAAAAGACGCTGCTTGTTTTCTTCAGATGCCACCACCTAATCAGACCCCGGCCCCCGACCAGCCGTTTGCGCTCTCCACTGCGCGGGAGGAGTCCTCCATCCCGAGAGCAGATTCGGAGAAGAAGTGGGTTTACCCTTCCGAGCAGATGTTCTGGAACGCGATGCTCAAGAAGGGGTAAGCGAGGGAGCCTCGTCCTGAGGACAGAAACGCGCTTGTTACATGTATCTAAGCATAAATGCCGCAGAGGTTTTGAGCCTCCAAACGTACAGGACGTCTTTGTTTCAGAAGATAATTTGTGTAGAAGAATAACGTGCGGGCTTATCAGGAGATAGCGCCCGGCCCACGCCCCAGCCGGCATCCTCCGGCGAAGCAGACAGGGCGCGTGTGTCCGGACAGAGAGCGGGGCGCTGGTCCCATCTTGCCCACCTTCTCTCCCAGGTGGAAATGGAAGGAGGACGACATCAGTCAGAAGGACATGTACAACATCATCAGGATCCACAACCAGAACAACGAGCAGGCCTGGAAGGAGATTTTGAAGTGGGAAGCCCTCCACGCTGCGTAAGTATGTTTGAGATCTTCAAACACCCTCCCTGCCCTGGCCGGTGTGGCTCAGTGGGTAGAGCGTCGGCCTGCGGACCAAAGGGTCCCGGGTTCGATTCCGGTCAAGGGCATGTGCCTTGGTTGCGGGCACATCCCCGGTGGGGGGTGTGCAGGAGGCGGCTGATCGATGTTTCTCTCTCATCGATGTTTCTAACTCTCTATCCCTCTCTCTTCCTCTCTGTAAAAAATTCAATAAAATATATTTTAAAAAAATAAAATAAAAAACTCTCCCAGCCCTAGCCGGTTTGGCTCAGTGGGTAGAGCATCAGCCTGCGGACCAAAGGGTCCCGGGTTCGATTCTGGTCAAGGGCATGTTCCTCGGTTGCAGGCTCCTCCCTGGCCCGGGCCCTGGGCAGGACTCGTGCAGAATCGATGTCTCTCTGTCTCTCCCTCTCTCTTCCACTCTCCCTAGAAATCAATGGGAAAATATCCCCGGGTGAGGATTAACAAACAACAACAACAAATCCTTCCGGCTTCTTTCTTCCTTTGGGTCCAGGGTTTTAACGTTCATTCAGATGTTGTCATTTCAGGGAAACAGTTTGGGAAGCAGGCCTGCGCCAGTGACGTGGTGGGGCAGGCCCCCCTCCAGGCAACCGTGTAAATCCGTGGGTCCCGGTGCAGAAAGGGAGGAGTAGGGATGGCTGGTCTCTGCTCCCCGGTATCTGGGCCTCACCCGCCGTTGCTCAGTGGTCAGGGCTGGCATCCTCTGGATTCCATTTCCTTTTCTGGTGAAGGACACCGGCTGTCGGCCACGACCCCTGCCCACAGCCTCTGAACGTGGCCCCTTCGGCTTCCTCACGCTGGAGGCTGGGTTCCCAGAGCTGGAGTACAAAGCTGCATCTGCTTTGATGACCTAGCCTCGGAAGCCCCGGGCTGTCACCTGCCTGCCCAGGTTCCGGAGGGGGGGGGGGGGGCAGGGGTCAGAGACCCCCGCCTCTCCACGGGAGGAGTGTCAGTCCATTGAAAGCAGAGCATGTGGGACCCGGTGCATGATATTGCTCTCCGCCCCCAGGAGATGCTCACTCGGCAGCGCTCACTGAGTCCCCAGCAGGCCTAATGCCTCGAGATGCCTTAGAGCGCAGGCCTTGTTCTGGCGGAGCAGGCTGGCCGTGAGCTCAGCCAGTGCAGGGCTCCGACGGTCTGAGGTGATGCTGCCCCCCAACTCCCTGCGCCTGGGAGCAGGCCGCCTGGCACCCAGGAAATCCTCACCAGGGCTGTGCGGAGGTGGGCGGATTTTCTAGCCGGGACCTCGCCACCCATCCTGTGTGCGGTTGCTTCCTTAAGGAGCTGGTCCGACACCAATTACATAAATCCTAGGCGTTTATCCAGCATTTTCCTTCTTCATGAAGGCCGTTCATTGGTATCAAACCCCAAAAGAGTATAGGGCTTTGTTATGTTCGTCTGCAAAAATACCCCAGCTGCTCTATGCGAGAGAGAAGCGTGATGCCCAATGCTCCACCCTCCTTCGTCCCCCAAGAACAGGCCTGTGTCCCCACTCCACATGCAAAGGCCCTGGCCCCGGACTCCTGCGGGGCAGCTATTTGGAAGGAAGTGGAGGGAGGGGAACGTACCTGATCCGGAAATAGAGAGCAGCTTTTTTTTTTTTTTTTTTTAAGGAATAGGGATATTGGTTTGCATTTGGCAGTGACCTTTCTTTGTGATGGTGATACTGTGTAAAATGCAGTCAGAAAACTGTCTATCATTGAGGAAATGCAACATCATACTTTTCCAAGGAAAGAAGAACTTTCCATAGACTTGTCTTCTTTGGCGCTTTCTAGGGAGTGTCCTTGTGGGCCCTCGTTGGTGCGGTTCGGAGGAAAAGCCAAAGAGTACTCCCCACGCGCCAGAATCCGCTCCTGGATGGGGTGAGTGTGAGGGTCCCTTCTCCGTGGCCCCGAAACCAGGCGGTCAGAGAACTGTGGGGCCATCTTCCAAGATGTAGGCGATGTGCACGTGGGTTTCATCCTGCCCCGGAAGTGTGCGGGTGGGGGATCCGCTGGGGTTGCCGGGTGGCTCCCCATCTCACTGTCGCAGGATGGACCCCAGCTGTCCTCCGACTCCTCCTCGGGTCTCTGCGCTGGGCCTTCTCCCTTCTCTCCCGGCGTAGCCAGAGAGCCAAACCCCTCGCCCTGCTGGCTCTCTGTCCTGTGGGCCTTATTCCTTGGGGGGGGCACGGCACACTGGCCGGCCTTATTCCTGGGGGGGCACACTGGCTGGCCTTATTCCTGGGGGGGCACACTGGCCGGCCTTTTTCCTGGGGGGGCACACTGGCTGGCCTTATTCCTGGGGGGGCACACTGGCTGGCCTTTTTCCTGGGGGGGCACACTGGCCGGCCTTATTGCTGGGGGGGCACACTGGCCGGCCTTATTGCTGGGGGGGCACACTGGCCGGCCTTATTCCTGGGGGGGCACACTGGCTGGCCTTATTCCTGGGGGGGCACGGCACACTGGCTGGCCTTATTCCTGGGGGGGGCACACTGGCTGGCCTTATTCCTGGGGGGGCACACTGGCTGGCCTTATTCCTGGGGGGGCACACTGGCCTTTTTCCCTGGGGGGGCACACTGGCCGGCCTTATTCCTGGGGGGGCACACTGGCTGGCCTTATTCCTGGGGGGGCACACTGGCCTTTTTCCCTGGGGGGGCACACTGGCCGGCCTTATTCCTGGGGGGGCACACTGGCTGGCCTTATTCCTGGGGGGGCACACTGGCCTTTTTCCCTGGGGGGGCACACTGGCCGGCCTTATTCCTGGGGGGGCACACTGGCCGGCCTTATTCCTGGGGAGGCACACTGGCCGGCCTTATTCCTGGGGGGGCACACTGGCCGGCCTTATTCCTGGGGGGGCACACTGGCCGGCCTTATTCCTGGGGGGGCACACTGGCCGGCCTTTTTCCTGGGGGGGCATACTGGCTGGCCTTATTCGGGGGGGGGCACACTGGCCGGCCTTATTCCTGGGGGGCACACTGGCCGGCCTTATTCCTGGGGGGGCACACTGGCTGGCCTTTTTCCTGGGGGGGCACACTGGCCGGCCTTATTCCTGGGGGGGGGGCACACTGGCTGGCGTGTGAGCTGGGCCCGTTGCACATCCTCGGCATCCCCTCTGTTGGGCGGGCCCAGCGGGCCGGCTCAGGCTCACCAGCAGGCCTTCATTCCAGGTATGAGTTGCCTTTCGACAGGCACGACTGGATTGTCAACCGCTGTGGGACGGAAGTCAGATACGTCATCGACTACTACGACGGCGGCGAGGTCAACCAGGAGTACCAGTTCACCATCCTGGACGTGCGGCCCGCCTTCGACTCGCTGTCGGCCGTGTGGGACAGGATGAAGGTCGCCTGGTGGCGCTGGACCTCGTAGCCACCGCTGTGGTAGAGACAGGGAAATGCCCACTATTTTTTTTCCAGAAGGCCACATTAAACCCTTTTCCCTAAACCGAATCGCACTCATGATGTACTGGGAAGGTCGAGTGGGTCATGACCTTCAACTTCACTTGGCGAAGGGTAGCATGCCCGCGCTCTTTTGAGCTCTTTTCACCCCACCGTGGATGGCAGATCATGTCCGTTTCCTTCCCACAGCATAAGTGGGAAGCAGCCCCTTCGTCTTCCCTTTAACGGCAGCACTGCCTGTGTATTTAATCTAGAAAAGTCTGAACCGCCTCTTGAAAAGAACTCCCCTGAAAATACGAAGAGAGCCGCTCGTTTTCGTCCTGTTTCCTCCTGGCCACTTGAGCCCTGAAAACTTGCGTGGGAATGTGTGTTGCAGCCTTTTCATTTTCCTCTCCATCCGCGTTGTTCCGCTATGGAACTGCTCCCAACAGGCAGGGCTGTCTCACTGGCCCTGGTTTGGACATTTTGACAAGTTTTCCCACGCCTGTGCCCCATTCCTGCTGCCCAGAGCCTTCCCTGCAGTCGGCCTCGCCGAGCCTGGAAGGTCTGGCTGGAGGTGCAGTGTTAGCCACGATCCCTTTCTAACATGGCCCTGTCTTGTTGAGTGTTCAGGGAGCTCTACCATGGAAATTCTGGGTTCCAGCAACCCACATGCTGGTGGTTCCTCTTTGAGCAGCAGCATGCTACGAATGCCTGTTGGGTTGGGTTGGGTTTTGAGTTGATAATATTAAGTCCTTGCATTTCTCCTAAATACCGGATTGTTCAATTAGTAGAAGGAATTAGCAGACTGGAGTGATCAATTTGCCATGAATGTCTTTGTGCTGACAGCTTTGTGTGGGGTTTTTCCAAATCTAACAACCTTAAGCTCTTCGACGTTTCAGAATATTTGTATATTTTAAAATCAAATAAAGCTGATAGTGAACAGGTTTCCAAATTTCTTAGGAGTAACTGTACACTTTAACAGTCATGTCTTCTAACCTTTATGGAAGCGATGCCGCGGTCACCCTGCCAGAGGCAGCCACCTTCTCATCCGCTCATGACATCCTCACAGCCACACCTCCGAGGTCCCGCGGGCCTGGTCCCCACCACTGCAATAGCCGAGTATCCCAAAGTGATAGGGAGAGGGTCTTGCTGTCAATTTGTAAAAAAGTGCAACACCTGTGGAGCGCAATGAAGCAAATGGCGATACAACGAGGTACGCCTGTACTAAGGAAAAGAATCACTGTTGGCATTTTTATAAGTACAGGATAAGGCATTAGAGACAACTTGTAACTAGAAACAAACTTGAGCCTTAGGCAGGCACCCCTTTTACAGGGCAACTGCATTTCTTGAGAAAAACCTCAAACTGTCAAGCAAACCTGATAAGATGAGCGGTTTCTACCCCCACCGCTCCTGGGAAAACAGCCTACCAGCGTTTCACAGCTGCTTGGGTCTAGATTACACGTGAGCATATTCAGGGATCAAGACTTCTCTGATCCCGTAGGAGGTCTCATTTATAACTTCAAGTTCATTTTGGACATTCCCCAGGGCTGAAACGAAGCCTGTTGTCTATGGAAATGGCACTATTCGGAGTCATCCAACTAGTGTACGTTGGGCAAAGTATTAACAAACGGGGTGGGGGGGTTTGAACTGGAATTGTATATAGGTGACCCCCCCCCAAAATGTATACACTTACTGAATAATTATACTAGTACAGGCGGTGTTTATTAACATACATTTCATTTTCAAAACAGCTACCAAAAAACAAACAAACAAAAAAAAAAACACCAGCTACAGTGCTTATACATTTTCTGGGATACCCTGTATTAATATGGGGCATTCCTAGTAATACCTGCCTAAAAATCCATTCATGAATGGTCATGTTCCCTGCATCATCATGGGCATGCAAAAGGCAACAGGTGCCCCTACCTCAGTCTTAGTTCAGTCAGTAATGGAAGGGTGGGTAAGTGCTAGGATGCCGACAGCCTCGTGGTCATCCAGGGTGGGCAGTTCTTGTATTCCTGAATATACAGCTACCAGTTTCTGAACTGTCACCTATATGTTCGGTCCTCTACCGGAGAGACTTCTCCCTCCCTAAAGTGAAAAGATGCACATTGCCTGCCTCACCTCTGCCGTGACCGAGGGCCTTGTACTAGGGGTCATTTGTGTCTCCCTAGGCTGAAAGCCATGGGGGGTGATCAAGAATGCTATCCTCACCCTAGCTGGTGTGGCTCAGTGGATAGAGTGTCAGCCTGCAGACTGAAGGGTCCCCGTTCAATTCCGGTCAAGGGCACATACCTCGGTTGCAGGCTCGATCCCCAGTCCTGGTCGGGGCTCCTGCAAAAGGCAGCCACTCAATGTGTCAATGAGTCTCACATTGATGTTTCTCTCTCTCTCTGTCTCTCCTCCTCCCTTCCACTCTCTCTAAAGATCAACGGAAAGATACCCTTGGGTGAGGATTAGGAAAAAAAAAGAATGCTTGTCCTTGAAAAGATGCCTGCATCCCCATGTTTGTTGCAGCATTATTCACAGTAGCCAAGATATGGAAGCAACCTAAGTGTCCACTGATAGATGAATGGATAAAGAAAATGTGGTATATCTATCTCACAGGTACACACAATGGAATATTATTTGACCATTAAAAAGAAAGATCTTACCATTTGCAACAACATGATGGACCTAGAAGGCATTATGCTTGCTAATTGGATAAGTCTGAAAAAAGACATACCATATGATCTAACTTATATGTGGAATCTTAAAAAATACTCCCCAAAACCGAGCTTCTAGATACAGAGAAGATTGGTGGTTGCCAGAGGTGGAGGGTAGAGGGCGAGGGGGAATTTGTGAAGAGGGTCAAAAGTGCAAATCTCTAATTATAAGGCAAACGTGTGATAGGAGTATAACATACAGCATGGTAATTACAGTTGAAAACACTATCGCGTATTTGGAAGTTGCTAAGAGTAGATCTTAAGAGTTTTCACCGAAACGAAAAAAAAATTGTAACAACTTGTGATCATTTCACAATATATACAAATATCGAATCATTACATGTTTCACCTGAAACTGTCAATTATACCTAAATGGGCCTCAGCTTTCTCGGCTGTAACAAGAGTAATACAACAGACTGTGTTAGTCTGTTTGGGCTGCTAAGACAAAATGCCATCAATCGGGTGGCTTATGAACAACAGAAAGGTAATCTCACAGTTCTGGAGCCTGGGAAGTCCAAGATCAAGGCGCCTGCAGGCAAGTGACTTGTAAGGAGGGCCAGCTTCTAGGTCCGCAGCCAACCATCTTCCCGCTCCTCTGCTGATGGAAGGGGGAGGGACCTCTAAGGGCCTTTTTTATAGGAGCACTAATCCCATCATGAGGCTCCGCCCAGGGCCTAATCACCTCCCAAAGGCCCCGCCTCCTAATACCATCACATTGCAGGGTAGATTTCAACAGGAATCTGGCCGGGAGACAGACATTCAGACCATAGCACTGACCTACCAGAGTTGGTTGTTTGTTTATATTTTTACTGGAGGCCCGTTGCACAAAGAGATTCGTGCAATAGGCCTTCCTTCCCTTGGCTTCCAGCACCGGTTTTCCTCCGGCACCCGGGACCCAGGCCTTCACTCCCGCCGGAGTCTGCCCTTCACTGCGGCACTCTGGAGTCTGCAGTCTTCATCTTCGATGCTGCCGGAGTGCTGCTCCTGTAGATCCCTTCGCCCCCTGCCCTCCCTCTCATAGCAGGCGTCCTGCCCCGCCCAGCCACTCCATGCCTGGAGCAGCTGCCATCTTTGGCCTTCTAATTTGCATATTCCCTCCTGATTGGCTGGTGGGCATAGTGGAGTGATGGTCAATTTGCATGTTTCTCTTTTATTAGTGTAGATTATTGATTTCAGAGAGGAAGGGAGCGGGAGAGATAGAAACATCAATAATGAGAGAGAATCACTGATCAGCTGCCTCCTGAACTTCCCCCCCACCCACACACACACACACACGCACACACACACACACACACTGGGGATTGAGCCTACAACCCGGGCATGTGTCCTGACCGGGAATTAAATCCCAGACCTCCTGGTCCATAGGTCCACACTCAACCACTGAGCCACATCAGCTGGGCTACCAGAGTTGTTTTGAGGGCACTGCAAGATGACACCTGATTATCAGGTACCCACTTGGGTGCTTGCACTAAGCAAGTCATGCTATTTAAAGTCACTAAAGGGAAAGGACAGGTAGCAATCTTTACTTTTTAAAAATATAAACATGACAGGGTGACATTTAGTTGATTTAATATACAAGTCCCACTTGACAGAAATAAAGATTGTAATTAGGCTCTTGTGCTTCCTAATCTAAATTGTAGCTCATCGTGTCCTCATGATCACAAAGGTATCCTCCTCCTAAAAAAAGATGTATCCAGATTCAAACTGGATATGAAAAGGTGATATTTATTGCAAATAAAAGGATACCAACCTGGCTGGTGTGGCTCAGTGGCTGAGAATCCACTTATGAACCAGGAGGTCAAGCTTCCATTCCTGGTCAAGGGCACATGCCCAGGTTCTGGGCTCCGTCCCCAGTAGGGGCGTGCAGGAGGCAGCCCATCCATGATTCTCTCTCTTCATTGATGTTTCTAACTCTCTCTCTCCCTTCCTCTCTGAAATCAATAAAAACAATGAAGGGAACCGGGCTGCCTGTCACTACTTGAGCCAGTTCAGCAGAGACGGGTTGAATCCTATCTGAGCGTTTATTCCAATCCTGCCGGCAGCTGGGCGAGCAGCAGGTCAGCCACAAACATCTGCTCTGCCCCTCCACAAACCAGCTGCTTATGGACCAAGATTACACTGGGAGGTAGGGATTACAGGCCTGGGGAATTAGGCAATACGGGCTGGGGGGGGACTCCACTGTTTGGGCAACAAGGTTGTTAATGTTTCCATGATAATAGGCAGTTCGTGGATGAGAATGGACCATATTCCAAAGTTGACTCCCAGGTCCAAGGTTGACTGCCAGGTCCCAGGGCATCCAACCCCCAGCCAGGTTAGAATCTTTCTCTTTCTTTCTTTTTCTTCTTTCTTTCTTCTTTCTTTCTTTCTTTTCTTTCTTTCTTTCTTTCTTTCTTTCTTTCTTTCTTTCTTTCTTTCTTTCTTTCTTTCTTTCTTTCTTTCTTTCTTTCTTTCTTTCTTTCTTCTTTCTTTCTTTCCTTTCTTTCTTTCTTTTTCTTTCTTTCTTCTTTTCTTTCTTTCTTTCCTTTCTTTCTTTCTTTCTTCTTTCTTTCTTTCTTTTTCTCTTTCTTTTTCTTTCTTCTTTCTTTCTTCTTTCTTTCTTTCTTTTTTTCTTTCTTTTTCTCTTCCTTTCTTCTTTCTTTCTTTTTCTTTCTTTCTTTTCTTCTTTCTTTCTTTCTTTCTTTCTTTCCTCCTTTTCTTTTTCTTTCTTTCTTTTCTTTCTTCTTTTTACATATTTTACATTTTTTAATTTTTTAAATTGATTTCAGAGAGGAAGGGAGAGAGAGATAGAAACATCAATGATGAGAGAGAATCAGTGATCGGCCGCCTCCTGCACACTCCCTACTGGGGATGGAGCCCGCAACCCGGGCATGTGCCCTTGACCAGAATCGAACCTGGGACCCTTTAGTCCACAGGCCGACGCTCTATCCACTGAGCAAAACCAGCTAGGGCAGAATGTCCTTTCTTTAACCAGCACCAGGCAGTCATGGTTAACAGAACATGATTAATATTTCCCATAACCATAGCTAGTCCCCAATATTCTATTTTTGCCCCTAACACTTGGACCCCTTTGTTAGGCTGGGGTTTCAAATCTGGAGATGGTGGCTAGGGTAATGGCAGATGGGATTGGGGATCTGTGCTGATTCATTTCTGTGCTGATTCTCTGCATTAGCTCAGGGATTTTGGGCAATCACTTTAGGTCTGCAAGCTTCACTTTCCTCAAGTTATCTTAAAGGTTCCTTTCAGAGCAAAGGTCTAAGTTTCAGGTGGCCTCTATCTCTCAGATTAGGATGGACTGGGTCATGTCATGTTTTAGGCTGAGACATTTAAAAAAAATAGTGTTTTATTGATTTCAGAGAGGAAGGGAGAGGGAGAGAGAGATAGAAACATCGATGATGAGAGAGAATCACTGATCGGCTGCCTCCTGCACACCCCACACTGAGGATCGAGCCAGCAACCCAGGCATGTGCCCTTGACCGGAATTGAACCCCAAACCTTTCAGTCTGCAGGCTGACGCTCCATCCACTGAGCCAAATTGGCTAGGGCAGGAGCGACCATTTCTTAACTGAGGAGCCCTGAAAAGCCGACCTGGAATTGTCTTCTCTGGACTTGTAATGCCAGAGCCCAGCACTGGGAGCCTGGTAAATGTTGGTTAGATGGATGCGTGGATGGGTCCATCAACCGATCTCTTCGTCTAGGGAAGTTAGTGGTGGCTGTTGTAGCCGGTTGAAATAAAGGAAAGCCTGAAGACAATGCTAGACTCTAATTAAGTGCAATTAATGCTAACGGATAGATATGTAAATGGTATCATTATTTATTATAACTCAGCTAGGAAAGTTCAATTGCTAAATCGCACCCATTTCTCACCCCGTGGCTTTGCTATCCCAAACTCCCCAGAAATCAGACTTACTCTGGGCCCTTCTCACTTTCAGCTTCTGTTTTTCTTTCTCAGTGGGAAGCAGGCAGGGGCCGGAGCCTCCAAGTGCTCCTGTGAAGCTGTGGTCCTCCCAGGGGCAGGACTCCCCCTGGGGCGGGTCCAGCTGAGCCCCTTCCCTTCCTGAGAGAGACAGGATCCTAGGGCTCTGTTTATTTTGCTCCGAATTGGCAGGATGGCAGGATGGCAGGCTGGCACAGTTGGATGGCTGCTGCCAAATCCTGGTTCTGCTACTCTTGAGTCCATTGTGCCCTCTGCAAAATGAGGTTAGCCATGGGGCTTAAAAATACAGATATTATTGATTTTTTTACAGAGAGCAAGAGAGAGGGATAGGGAATTAGAAACATTGATGAGAAACACCAATCAGCTGCCTCTTGTACACCCCTGCTAGAGATCGAGCCCGCAACCACAACCAGGGTACATGCTCTTGATGGGAATTGGACCCAGGACCCTTCAGTCCCCAGGCCAACGCTCTATCCACTGAGCCACACTGGTCAGGGCGCCATGGGGCTTTTATTAAATAAACCCGGGATGTCCCGGGCAAACTAGGAGGAGTTGGGCACTCGAGGCTGATGTTGACCGAATTGAATTTCGAGAACCTTCTGACCCTTCTGTGACCCCCTGCGGCTTCAGCTGGGGCTGGGGCTGCATGTACCTTGGTGAACTGCAGGCCACGCCAGGCCAGGGGTCCGCACCCCAGAGACCACTGCCTTCGGTTCAACACCCCCACGACGCCCTCAGTCATCCTGATTGCGCAGAGGAATTCCAACCTTCAGAGGAATTTTCCTTTGCTTTGTGCTTTTTTTTTCTCTTGAACATTTGCTGCTGATTTAGGCCTGCTTTCCAATTCAGCCCAGTCAAGATGCCCTGTTTTCATCTCTGTGTGACTCTTCTTCAGTCATTTCCTTTCTTCTCAGCTTGCTTATCAGACGACACACACCCCAGGCCTGGACTTTGTTCTGACATCTCCTTCTACTTAATCCCCACGCTGTTACTCTGCCAAGCAGATGTGTATTAAAATGTGCATAAGAAAAGAAGCAAGCTGGGATTATTTAGAAATGTCCTCAATGTGCCCAAACTCCATGGGTATGAGAGGTTTTTTTTCTATAAAAAAACCACAACAAACGTATGGTAATAGCTACTTAGATGGATCAAGACCCTGTCTTATTTGGCCATTCCTGCCATCACCGTGCAGGCCCCATTGCCAGAGACACAAAAGCAGGGATTGACGACTCAGATGCAGTGCCTTGTAGCTGCCTCCTCGCTCATAGGATCTCTTTGCTCATGGGAATGAGGGACTTGAACAGCCTGTCAAATGGTTTGTCCAACCTGAAAGAGCTGGAGTTTTATTTTTTGCTTACCAGGTATTAAATCATCTACCAGGTGGGAGACATGACTTCAGTTTCCACTCAGGTCCTTGGGTCTCGTGTGTGTGCTTTAAAACAGCTTATCTTTCACGGGATAAAGGCATCTAAGAACTAGCTGTCATGTACTAAGCTAAAGATATGGCCACTGGGCTGAAACCATACAAAGAGAAAGGGTGAGTATCACACACACATATGTGTGCGCACACACACACAATTGGATTATTGGTAAAATATTCGGAGCCCTGTTTTCTGGATTGGCTATTTTAGATCTGACTGTCAACAGACAAACAGACCTTTTGTTACCTTTTGTGGCGCAGACACCCTCAGTGCCATTTGGTCTGGAAGTTTTAAAATATAGTCCTGTTCGGGCAAGAGCCTGGCAGAAAGAGGACCCCATATATCAGGCAGTCCAGTCTAGAAGGGAGGGAAAGAACGGGCCAGATCACTGTCAAATTCAAAGCCAAGGAAACACAGGGTCACTAGGAGTAGGACAGGATGGGAGTAAGTGCCATAAAGAACAACCTGCAATTCCTAATCAAGCAGTGTGCTCTGGGTCTTATTTACCTCTTTTGGCTGCCTGTGGGTGGCCAGGAAGGGCAGGAGGCCGGCAGCCAAGCTCTTCCTGCCTGTGTCCCAGCCAGTGGCGGAGCAGCTGGACCGGTGGCCCAGGCTGAAGATAGCCTAGTCCGTGGTCGGCAAACTGCGGCTCGCGAGCCACACGCGGCTCTTTGGCCCCTTGAGTTTTGAGCAAAGGCCAGCTTAGGAGTACCCTCATGAAGTTAATAACAATGGACCTACCTATATAGTTTAAGTTTAAAAAATTTGGCTCTCCAAAGAAATTTCAATCGTTGTACTGTTGATATTTGGCTCTGTGGACTAATGAGTTTGCCGACCACTGTCCTAGTCATTCCCCCAGTGAGAAAATGAGATACTGCTTCTGGACTTCATGATGATCCTGAAGCAAATGAAGCATCTAAGGCCTATAGGAGATGTAACTTACAGGGATTGTGCTGGGCAATACTTGTCCAGAAGGGAAGAACCCTGAGTTCCCATCCTATAGCAAACCATCTCCTCACTGACAACTGAATTTCAATTGAGTGACAATCAGTTTCTCCTGAAACAAATAATTATAAATTTCTAAGTATATCAGTGTCCCTGAGTTGATGTCCCCAAGCCATCATACTTACTAGCTCCTTAGCTGTATATGTATAGTATTGGCATTTTCATTACATTTGTACTTGTGGACTGTGGGGTGTATGTATGGAATAGGACGTGAGTTCATTCATTGAATTTAACACCCAGAACAAAGCCTTCACTTAACTTTTTATTACTCATGGCACAAGACAGAATTTTAACAGACTCCACTGAAAATGTCATTGGCAACATGAAAGTTAAGAGTAGCATGTTTTATAAAAAAAAATCGTTTTTCTATGATACACATTCCCTTATGAAGTGAAAAAAATCTCATAAAATACTGAAGCGAATCGCCACCTGCTGGTCAAAAATAGTTTTACAGTGGAAAAACTTCAAAGGTACTACAGAATGAAGTACGTAGGAGCATTTTACAATACACACAAAATTACTGAAGAAAACATTCCCTCAGCCTTTGGTACAATGTAAATACAAAGCTGTAGTCTTTTTTCCCAATATTATTTACTTTCAAAGCATTGCATATAATTTGGTTAATACTGATTATGGGGCAAAAGGAAAAACCATGTTCTCTAATTTGAATACTCTATTTAGACTCTTAATCACTTTATAGTTGGATTCCAGTTTGTAGTTTTGAAAAATACATAAAAGTTACACATTATAAATATATATTATATGTGGTCTATATGAAATTGAATTTGACCTAAAATGGGAAGGATGATTTCTTAATTATTCTTTGTTAGGCACGGCCTTTCTCCTGTTTGATAAACTGAATCCTTTCTAAACAGATTCCAAAAATATATTCCATAACATATCAAATCTAGTATTTCCTTAAAATATATTCCATATCAAAAAGCATTCAGTGACTATATTTTTTGTATCTCTCTACTATATAAAAATATGGCTTCTCATACTCTCTTTTACTTTGTTAGTGTTTTTCTTAGGCATTGAAGGAAGGGCTGTCCCTCTTTAAAAGCTATGGCAAAAGCACAGAAACCCGCTTGTGCATATTCTAGAACATTCTATAGAATCTCCTTGCTTAGTATAAGTGAAGTGATTTAAAAAATGTTCCTTTTGTTTGCTGTGTGATGTCATATACGATTATCATACATAATCTGTTACAGAATATACAATAGTCAAAACTGAAGACACATAAATACAATTAAGCTATACCAAAGCAAGGGTTTTATCTTAGAGCCAATGTGAGCAGCTTATATATTAGAGACTGCCGTCCGTTTATGATTTTGTATTTCCCTAAGGCTGGCTATGCAATAGAATCTTATTATAAATGGTGAGGGTGTTAGTGCTCTATATCTTTAAGTGAACTGGGATTCCCTTGTGTCATTTTTTGTTTAAAGTGGAAAAGAAGGAAAGTAGGTAAGTGTCCAATTGACCAACGCCAACTCTTTTCCATACGGAGTGAAAGAAGGCTGTTGGGACGTGAGGGCCGAAGCTGGGGGTGGGCTCATACCAGTGTTTCGGGGAGGGCATCGGGGTTGTCTGAGGACAAGAACTCCCAGATCTGCCACCGCTCTCTCTGCCAATCGAGCAAGCTGGCTTCCCCCAGGCCCTTACTGTTCCGATCGCTGGCGGGACTGGAGCAGGCGCTGCTCAGTTTTGGCTGGGCAGCCCGAGGCTCTCGCTCGGCCGTGTGGCTTCCCTCTTCCAACGGCGATCCCGAAGCTTCCTCCGGCCTCTGGCGCCTCCACAAGGGTGGCTCTGCTGGCTGGTGGGTCGATGCTGAAGCTGAAGCCTGCTTCCCTGGACCGGGGTACGGAGGCGGCGGCCTGCTGTCAGGCCTCGCGCTCTCCCGAGGTCTCTGGTGCAAAGGCTGCGCGCGGCTCTGCAGCCAGGCCACCGGCAGGTCGCTCTCGGTGAGGTCCTCCGCGCTGCTCAGAGTCAAGTACCGCTCCGGCCTGGGCGTGGCCAGCTCCATCCTGGGCGTGGCCATCTCCGGCCTGGGCGTGGCCATCTCCGGCCTGGGCGTGGCCAGCTCCGGCCTGGGCGTGGCCAGCTCCGGCCTGGGCGTGGCCAGCTCCCACCTCCGGCCGCCGCCCTGGATGTGGGGCGTGCTGCAGACGCGGGACACCGGAGGGTGGGCCCGGCACTCCGGGATCGTGGCCGTGGTCTGAGTCCTCCGAATGGCCTGCGCACCACTGTCCAGTTCTGTGGGGCTCCCCTGCCACCGAGGCCAGTGTGAGGACAGGTTCCCTTGAGAAAGGGAGCATGGCCCCGGTCGTAGGGAGCTGCTTTCAAAAATGTCTCCATAGGAACCTGGCAGCCAGAGAGAGAAGGGCAAGAAGTAGAATTAGTGTCTAGACTGCCGGTTCAGATGTCCTGTTACTTCCTTCCCTGCCGGCTCTGAGGATTGAACAAGCACAGGACAGCCCTAACCAGTGGATAGAGCGTCGGCCTGCAGACTCAAGGGTCCCAGGTTCGATTCTGGTCAAGGGCACCTCCCCAGTGGGGTGTGTGCAGGAGGCAGCTGATCGATGTTTCTCTCTCATCGATGTTTCTAACTCGCTATCCCTCTCCCTTCCTCTCTGTAAAAACATCAATAAAATATATTTTTTTAAAAACACAGGACACTCTCAGTTGTCACTGGGTGAAGTAAAAGACATCCTAGTGGGAAAAAAAAAGGTACTTTTTTTGGTTGTTAATCCTCACCCCAGGATATTTTTTCACTGATTTTTAGAGAGCGGAAGGGAGGGGAAAAGACAGAGAGAAACATCAGTGTGAGAGAGACACATTGATTGGCTGCCTCCTGCACACACCCTGACCAGGGCCTCTGCAACCAAGGTAGGTGCCCTTGACAGGAATCAAACCCAAGACCTGTTGGTCCGCAGGCCAACGCTCTATCCACTGAGCCAAACCAGCTAGACCCTAGCTGCTAGGGCTACACTTTCTGGTTATTGACACAATTGCCGTAGCAGGTCCAAATACAGATGCCTAGACTCTGACAGGTTAGCTAGCAAATAAGATTCAGCAGTCCTTGTCATTAATTGATATTTCAGAAAAGGTCCCTGCGACCTGGCTGGGAACACTTACTTCTCTGCTCCATTCCTGCTCAGTGAAATTTGCAATCCAAAGGAGACCCAAATAATGTTTTAATGTTTCTATTATGTCAATAAAAGCTGTAGGAATAAATGAATTGAATCCAAAACACTCATTTGGCCCAGCCAGTGTGGCTCAGCGGGTGGGCATCGACCCAGGAATCAAGAGGTTATGGTTCAATTCACGATCAGGGCACATCTCTGAGTTGCAGGCTAGATCCCCAGTAGGGGGCATGCAGGAGGCAGTCGATCAATGTTTCTCATCTCATGGATGTTTCTATCTCTCTATCCCTCTCCCTTCCTCTTTCTCTAAAAATCAATAAAAATATATTTAATAAAAACAGTTTATACACTTCATGCTATAAACTAATATATACTTCATATGGATTAAAGAATTCAGTTTAAAAGAATGAAATACTATGAAAGTGAAAAGCATATAGATGACTACCCAATGCTTAGTAAATTTTGTAAAAAATTCACAAAAAGAGATACTGATAGACAATTCTGTGGAACCTAAGAACATTCCAGATATCCAAAGTGAGAAAAAATGCAAGGTACAATATCAGTGGCAAACAATATAGACAAAGGGTTAACATCTTTATTATAGGAAGAGTTCATAAGAATCAATCTTGAAAACATTAACACACATAAATAACCAGTGACATAAATGATAACTCAATGGGGGGAAATTCAGAAAATTAATAGAAAAACTGAAAAATGCTGATGAGAAAGAAACACAAATGAAAAGAATACAATGGACTACCCCTCAATCATTATAAGGATGAAATACTGCCATCTGCCATAGCATGGATGGATCCTGAGAGTACCATGTTAAGCGAAAGAAGTCTGATGAAAAGGACAAGAACCATATGATTTCACTCATTGGTGGGATATAAAGCAGAAAGCAACAAAGAAACTCATGGACACCGACAACAGTAGGGTGGTTACCCGAGAGGGTGGGGCGTGAGGGGAGGACAAAGAGAGTAAAGGAGGTGAAGTATATGATCACAGAGGGAAAGTAGATTTTGCGTTGTGAGCACACAATACAATATACAGATGATGTATCATAGAATTGATACATATATAATGTTATTAACCTGTCACCCCAATACATTTTTTAAAAATTAATACAATTTTCTTGGTTAAGTTGGCAAAAATGAAAACCCAATGACTTGTAAGGCTGCTAAGGTCAAAGAGACGCAGACAGTGCAGGGAAAGACTGCTGCTACCTGCAGCTCAGAGAACAAGCTCACGCGCCCTACAGGGAACATGAAGTGACTGTACCTCTCAGATCTTGGTAAGCTTCCTAATTTGTGATTCACTTCCCTAGTCTGGACTTATAACTTTCTTCCCACAATTTTGTGATCCTAATAATAATTTTAAATGCAAGAATGTACATAAGCCTAGCTGGTGTGGCTCAGTAGTTCAGTGACGACCCATTAACCATGAGGTCATGGTTCGACTCCCAGTCAGGGCACATGCTCAGGTTGCGGGCTCGATCCCCAGTAGGGGGCGTGCAGGAGGCAGCCGATCCATGATTCTCCCTCCGTGACATTTCTATCTCTCTGTCTCCCTTCCTCTCACTCTAAAAATGAATAAAAACTGGGGCAGGAGCAGGCGGGAGAGGTCAATGAGGAGAAAGGGAGACATATGTAAAACTTTCAACAATAAAGGATTTTCAAAAATCAATGAAAACAATTTTTTTAAAAAATGTGCATAAAAGGAATTCCTGACAGCATAATACAAGACCAACAACAAAATGGAAACAACCCAGTTGTTCAAGCATTGGGCGGTTAGCGATGAATATGCACTCTGAAATACGCTGTGGCCCTTACCAATAATCATGGAGAATAACTGGGAAATGGAAGTTACATAATATAGAGTTGCAGAGACGGAATGATTTTAGCCATGTTTACAAACTCTTGCAAGGGAAATGAAATGAAACACAGTCAGAGATTGACATATTTTGGTGAAAAGGCTAAGTGTAACTCTATCCTATCCCCCTCTTCTCAGCATTTTGCAAATAATTTTTGACAAGCATGTAATATGATAACAAGGCAAAGGTGAAAGGAAATTAATTTGAAAAGCAAATGCAATAAACTTTTTAAAAAATAATAGTTCACCTGTCATTCCTGGGTCTTTGGATCCACTCTTCAATGTTGAATGCCAAGTTCCCCAGATATTGAAAGGTTCCTCAGACATATCTAGGAAAAAATGTATTAAAAGGTATGTAATTCACAAGGAAAACTGAGGAGCAAAAATCAATACACATCACTTCTGTGCAAAGTACTGTATTTGAGACTGTGATGGATACAAAACAGAAAACGAGGCAGACCTGCCTTTTTGTAGGCGTTTTCCATTTGGGATTTACAAAAAGGCTCTTTCTGGTTGTGGTAGACAGAATAAGGCACCCCCCCCCCCTCAAAGATGCCTGTGACATGACCCCAGAACCTGTAAGGATGTTATAGTCAAAAGGGATTTTGCAGGCATGATTGTTATGGATCTCGAGATCAGGAGAGGATCCTGGCTGATCTGAGTGGGCCCAATGTCATCACAAGGATCCTTATAATAGGGAGGCAGGAGAGAAGATGATATGTTGATGGCTTTAAAGATGGAGGGAGGAAGGGGCCAGGAGCCAAAGAATGCAGGCAGCCTTTAGAAGCTGGAGGAGGTAAAGCAGCAGTTCTTCCCTGGAGTCTCCAGAAGGAACGCAGTCCTGCTGACCTATTAGAGACTTCTGACGTCCAGAACCATAAGATAAATTTGTGTGCAGTTTTAAATCACTAAGTTTGTGGTCATTCGTTACAGCAGCGATAGGAAAGGAAGACAATGATGATGACTTGCCGGGGTTCTTTTCCCAGCCTTACAAAGGGTTCAGCAATCTGGAGAAAGGGGCTGCGTGTAGATGATTAAAGAGTCTGGAGATGAAAGATAATTTTGAAAGGCATTGGGGGTCAGAGGATCTTCAGCTAAAGGGAGCTAAAGACTCTTCTCTTGACCAAGGACCCTGCTTTTATTTAACACAATTTATCCTAAGGCAAGGTGAAGATATATACTTCAAAGGGTAGGGTATCAAAGGATATTGTCAGCTTGGGAAATAGCCTACAGCTGTTCAGGTGTTTGGCCAACAGGAGGCAATAAAATGCCCCGAGCTGTCTGGCAGTTAACAATCCTATTCAAGTTTGGGGGAAGTGCCGTTTAGCTGTTTCCAACAGGTAAACTACATTTGTGGCTCACCCTTGTTGAGCTGCCAAGTCCCATCAACCTTTTGATGGAACTCTTGTAATTATTACATGCTGGGATTGGTTCCCGGCAATGAGTGGCAACAGCTCCAGCCACATTAACAGAGAGATAGAGGAACAGCAGTTATAGTTCCTATATCTAGTCCTACCCTCCAGAATACCCCACTATTGACATCAACAGATTCATCCCTGCATGTATTCACTCATACATCCTCTTAGTCTGTCCGTAAATATTTACTGATTAAGGTGCTATTTTATGTCTCCTTACCATCTCATAGAATCCTCACTACAATCCTGACATGTGATCATAATGATCATTTCTAGAAGAAAATGTCTACTGGGTGCTTCCGTGTTCTGCAGTTCACATGTATTCTCTCACTTAATCCCAAGGACATGCCCCTGAGCCCATTTTACAAATGAGGCAAGTAGTGAAAGGAGCGGGGAAGAAATGCACACAGGGTTACGTAGAATGTATTACTGAATGGTTATCACATGCCGAGTTTTTTGTTAAGAACTTTACATGGATTAGCTAATTAAGCTTATGAATTAACTCTGCTATCTGTCTTAGTAATTGATTTCAGAGAGGAAGGGAGAGAGAGAGAGAGAGAGAGAAACATCATCAATGATGACAGAGAATCATTGATCGGCTGCCACCTGCATTCCTCACACTGGGGATCGAGCCCACAACCAGGGCATGTGCCCTGAATGGGAATTGAACTGTGACCTCCTGGTTCATAGGTTGATGCTCAACCACTGAGCCACATCAGCCAGGCTGTCTTAGTTTTCCTAGGAGGAGGAAATGGGACTCTGAAAAACTCTATCACTCACTTAAGGTATTGCTGGTTGAAAGTGGCAGAGCAGGGTCTCCAAACCCAGTGCTCTTGTCATTGGATGCCAACACTATTTGCTTCTAGTTCCCTCGGGGTGAAGTTATTTCCAGGGAGAAAGCTACAGATTGGACAGGGTTTGGCCGCCTTGGCATTAGTGACACTGGGGCGGGTCATGTTTTGTTGTGGCGCTGTCCTGTGCTCTGCGGGATGCTGAGCAGCCACCTGGACCTCTACCCACTAGATGCCAAGTGTGACCACAAAAAATGCCTCCTGACATTGTCACATGTCTCTCAGGGGGCAAAATTGAAAACCACAGTGTTAGAGTTTGCCAAGATATTAAATGGATGAAAGAGCTAATGTGTGCCTTAGTCCCCCGGCTAATAAGTCAGAGCCCATATGTACCTTTGCCTACCTGCTAAACAACTAAGATGCAAAGACACTGACCCTGGGAGGACAGAATCAAGCTTTCCTGGTGTGAACTTGTCTAATAATATCCGTTTGAATCTGTGTTTAGAAACCCGAGTATGCCACGCCTCTCCTAATAGCAAAGTTCTCTTCAGAGCGCCCTTTTTGTTTTGCTTCAGAGAATATTACATATAAGAAAGCTGCCACTAATTTAAAAGAGCAAAAATTAGATATCAACTATTACATCAAAGAGGGAATAGTAAAAAAAATCTGATACATCTATTTAATGGAAATATATAGTGGTCATACACAAAAAATGTTAGCAATATAAAAATTGCTAATAATAGGATTTTAGGTAAAATAAGTTTACTTCAAAAGTAGTCATATTATGCCCTAGCCAGTTTGGCTTAGTGGATAGAGTGTCGGCCTGTGGACTGAAGGGTCCCAGGTTCTATTCTGGTCAAGGGCACATGCCCAAGTTACCAGCTTGATCCCCAGTAGGGGGCGTGCATGATGCAGCCGATTCTTGATTCTCTCTCATCATTGATGTTTCTCTCTCTCCCTTTCCCTATCTCTTGGAAATCAATAAAAAATATTTTTAAAAAAGTACCCATACTATGAAAATAAATATATGCCATCATGTATGCATATGAACAAGGACTAGGAAAATAAAGTTTCACAGTTGGAAAATAAATTTAATGCCTCATGGAAACACGGGTTACTGCTTTTGTTATTAATTTTTAAAGTTATTTTGACAAGAATATTTGTGAAAATAAAATAAAGATGCTATGATTTAACAACATGCACACAGAAGCCTTGCAGAGTGACTCTTTGGGTTAAATGATAAATTTACGATAAAGCAGAAGAAATTTGAACTGTGTCTTCCAATTATTACTTAATGAGTGTCCTGCTGAGTCCCGGCCCCAAGGAATTCCTCTGTGGATGGAAATAACAAGCAAACATCCAGTGGCCAAATACATGTGGGAAAAGCTGCAAACCACACGCTCCCTCCCGTTGCAGACGCTCAATGGTGAGCAAAGTGCCTTGAAGACTTGGAGAAATTGTACAATAGAGACACCAGTCACTCGGTTAACCCAGCATTTCCCAAATGTATTTGACCGTGAAACCCTTATTTTGCCTTAAAATGTTCCTCTCCCTGGAGACGAACATTATGTTCTTTCTGGAACACCATGTCTTGTCATATAGTAGGTTCAGTTTTTTCTCTTGATAAAAGTAACAGCAGTCATTGGATGACATCTTAAACCTAGCAAATAGGCCCCCAAACTCCAAGACACACGGAGTTCCTGGGATGCTGGAAGGGAAAGAGCCAGCTGGGAATACCGCTCCCTGGCCAGGAGGCTGCTTCCCAGACCCTCCAAGAGACGACTGGGCTCACCACACCTTCTCTTCCTGGAGGAGATCTTCAGCCGGTGCTCAGTGAAAGCTCTCTGAATTGCAGAAGCAGAAACCTAGGAAGGGAGGGAGAGAAGGCCCGGAGGGCCCAGGGCACACGCTATCACAGCCCCCCGGTACCTTTTCCACGCTGTGGTCCAGGAGAACTCTCCCTTGACTTCAGTGATGGCAAGTGGCCCACCAGCATGTACTGCTCTGGTCCTTTGTAAAGCTTCTCCGAGCCCCCCGGGGCCGTGTTCTCTTGCATAGCCAGCAGGGAGCGCTCGGACAGCACAGGGGAGTTGTTGTCGTAAGGGGAGAGGTCTCCGCTGGAGGCCTTGTTGGAGTCTGTGGATGAGTGCCTTCCTCCGACCGAAAAGGAAACTTCTGACCGCAGCAAGTCGTCAGGGCTTCTGGCACAGGGAGACAAGGACAAGTGTTGTGAGTATGCTGACAACTGGCGACAGATTCCAACACTGCGACCGGTACACAAATGACAGGGGGAGAATGCATGGACACAGGCTGAAACAAACCAAAGGAAACCTTGAGAGCAGTATTTGACATCGAGATGGTGAAAGCGTTTCCATGAAATAGCCAGCAGAGGGCAGTACAACTCAACAGATGTTATTGGAAATGTCAAGGCGGAAGGCAGGGGGAGGATGAGGAGATGGATCCCTGTCTTCTCCAATGTGCCTCGCTGAAATGCCTGTTGGATTCATCGGTTTGCATTTCAAAGTTCAAGTATAAACCCCTATGGAAGATGGCTCAAAAAACGATGAAAAGGGTAAAAAAAAAAAGATTAAAATATCAGAAGAAAAAGAAACTTTTTGTCAAACAGAAAAGATGATTTTGTTTGGGGCAAGATGAACAAAATGTACTCATTGGAGAATTTTGAAAGGGACTGACATCCTGCTGGGAATGTGATTTGAAGAAAAGCTTTCCCAAGACAGAAATGTCTGCAAAGGGAATGGAGTCATGGGCAAACTCTGGGGAGGGCTGTATATGTGCAAGGTCACTACTGGGCATTGGTTGTAAGGAATGAAAAAGAGCAAAAGGCTGAAATGTCATTACTTTGATCCATCAACCATATTTATGACTATATGTGTGGGAGTGTGTGCTCATGGACACAGGCAAACCAGAAGATTATGCATACTTGATTAAAATAATAAGTAAATGAGAAATTTAGAAATAGGCTGAACTTGACAGAATATATTCAAGGCCTTTAAGACATTCATTCTTTTATTTTTTATTTTTTGTTAATCCTCACCTGAGGATATTTTCCATTGATTTTTAGAGAGAGTGGAAGGAAGGGGGAGAGACATACAGAGAGAAACATGGATGTGAGAGAAACACATTGGTTGGTTGTTTCCCACAATGCCCTGGCCAGGGCCGGGGATGGATCCTGCATCCGAGGTACGTGCCCTTGACTGGAATCAAACCCAGGACCCTTCAGTTCACGGGCCAACACTCTATCCACTGAGCCAAACTGTCCAGGGCTAAGACATTTGGGATTCACATTTGATATCTTTAAAATATAGCATTTCACTTGCTAAAAGTACATGTAGCAACCATCAATTATATTGAATTTAAGACATTCATTTAACTACATATATTTTTTAATTAATCTTTTATCTTATTAAGGTAATAGCAACTAATTGATTGTGGTGAATATTTTGTCATTATTTTGATATTATAGTGATTCTTTCTGGCCATGGGATACCGTTCAGTCAAATGATATTCTTACCACTCAATCATTCCTGACTGTTGATAGAAAAGTAGCCGAGATCTTAGTGTTAAGGGCTTGTTCTGTTTGTGGTAGCAACTGAAATATGCATTCCCTATAGGGTTCTTAAGGCTATTTGGGAAAGTCTATCTCAGATTTTACATAATCCAGTATATAAGAGTGTATGTTTTGTGTGTATGTGTATGTATATAATATATATGTATATAACTTTGCAGCTGCAAAACAAAATAAATAACATCTGATGCTCACTATCTATTAAGGAAAAACTGGTAGATAACTCTTTTACTTTCCTCAATATCCCGAATTAAAAGTAATTGAGATAAAACTATGATTGAGACTTTACAGGAAGTTTATTATGGCTTCACGGACTTTTCTTCCCCGACCCAAACACTAAGTGTAAGTACGCCCATCCTTCCTGTGACAATGATGATAATGAAGATGATGCTACTGGTGGGAACAGTTGCATGTATAACGTGGCTGAAAGGATAAATATATGACTATACTTTGTGTCTGTTGCATTTAGCTACATCTAAAGTGACTGTACAAGGCACTAGTCCTTTGTACGAATAGATATAAAACATACTAATTAGCATACCCATTACATTTTATATGTGCATGAATTACCACAGCAACAAAAAATAACAGTGAAAATGTGAATGGAACGGGAAAAGGAGAAGGTCAGGCGTGTGAAAAGAGTGTTTGCAGTCTTACCTGGGAACATCTGTATTTTCTACCTTCCTCAAAATAGTGGCCCTGACATCTTGAAGGGAAATGATGACAGATTGATTAAAAATTCCAGAACCTGCTCAGTCCCCGCCCCTCTCCACTTCTTCTCTTTACTAGGCCTTGCTTTCTTTTGGTTTAATTTTTCAAAACCAATCTTTTGCGATCTTAAAGAAGGTACACATGCCTGAGGAATCCTTTCCTAACCGAATGGTTCTGAGCATGCAACATGGAGGAAAGGCGCTCGCAGGGGGGGCGGGGGGGGCTGGCTTCTTCTCGGGTTTCCTGCAGGGGTTAGTGTGCAGGAGACAGGCCTCGCAGCATGTGACATGTGTCGCTGGTCACCGAGACAGCCAGGGGCTTGAACACTTTCTGCTGAGGGAATATCTTACCCACGTGGGATAAATAAGTCCTTTCCTTGACTCCTCTTTAAACAATCTTTTTAAAAAACTTTATTTATTTATTTATTTAATTATTAAGGTAGGTAGGTAGGTAGTTAGTTAATCCTCACCCGAAGATATCTTTCCATTGATTTTTAGGGAGAGTGGGAGAGAGAGGGAGAGACAGAGAGAAACATTGATGTGAGAGAAACACATCGATTGCTTGTCTCCTGCACATGCCCTGACCAGGGCCCGGGCCAGGGAGGAGCCTGCAACCGAGGTATGTGCCCTTGACCAGAATCAAACCTGGGACCCTTCGGTCTGCAGGCTGATGCTCTGTCCACTGAGCACACCAGCTGGGGCCGCTTTAAACAACCTTATGGGAAAGAGCCAGACAACAACCGTGTGGATGCTTCTCCAGAAACTTTAGGCCTCCCGTGAATGAAAGAAAACTAAAAGGTACTTACTACTTCTGCTGGAAAGTGGGGAGAAACGATTTCTTCTCCATATCTAATCAAAGAGAAAGGAGTCTCCCTAATTTTAGTGGAGGGAACACAAAACAAAACAGCTGGACACGTGTGTTACCATGGGCGTGGCTCTGTGTGGGGAAATTTGTGAGGAGAAAAATTGAATGTATTGAACTGGTAGCTACGTGGAGCTCAGCTCAGAATTGGGGTTCTATGTTCTTATTAGGGCTAGAAATCATATTACTGGATTGATTTGAGTAGTTTCCCTTGTTAACATTTTTTTGTAGTCATTAATGAAAATGTCTCCTCTATCAGCCATGGTGTTATATCAATAATAGTGGGTACATAAAGCCTTATTATAAAGAGAGTTAAGTCGATTCATTAGCCAAAACAAAATAACTATCAGAGCTACAAATACCTTTTTGACCCCTCATATTGGGAGGAAAGCATTAGAAAGGTCATGTTTTAGCTCATGGAGAAACACCATAGTTCTGTCTCATGTCTTGCTCATCTGTCTTACAAAACATACAGAAGAAAATACATTCAACAAAATAACTTGCAGATTCAGCCAATGGTTATGTGCATAAAGACACATACCCTATGGAAGAAGTTTCTTTTAAGTCTCAGTACTAGAGACTTTTGGGTTTCTACCAAGCAAGTAGGCTATAGAGTCCTATGGAACCACACATCATCATCCTCTCTCTCTCTCTCTCTCTCTCTCTCTCTCTCTCTCTCTCTCTCTCTCCATATATATATATATATTAGGGGCCCAGTGTACGAATTTGTGCACCTTGAAAAGAACTGTGGGCCTTGAGGCTGCAGTGGGCACAGGGGCGGGTCTCAGCCCCTCTTGCCATGGTCCCCGGTCCCCTGTCTGCCAGTAGCCCCGCTCCCGTCACCACCGCTCGCACATGCTGATGGCACTGGCCCTGCTCTCATCCACTGATGGTGTGGAGTGATTGGGGCCAGCACCATCAGCGAGTGTGAACAGTGGCTGCTGCCCTGATTGCCTATTAGGAGCAGGGGGAGGTGGAGAAGCCCTGAGGGGCAATCGGGGCCGGCAGCTGCCACTTGGACCTGCTGATAGTGCTGAGTGAGAGGGGCTGGCACCAAGTGCTGGCAGTGGGTGCGAGTGGCAGCTCCGGCAACAGGTGCAAGCAATCAGGTGGGACCACGGCGCACGAGAGCAAAGAATTTTCAGTAACCACCAGAGGCTCGCCCCAATGACAGTGACCAGTGCCCCACCTTGGTCTGGAGCCCCCGCTCACCTGCTCCATCATCCCGCCGTGGCTGATGCCCACCATGGTCTACGTGTGCCCCCTGGTGGTCAGCGCACTTCATAGCGACCAGTTGTTCGGTTGTTCCACCTTTCGGTCTATTTGCATATTAGCCTTTCATTATATAGGATATACACTGAGTGGCCAGATTATTATGATCTCTGAACACATAATAATCTGGCCACTCAGTGTATATCCTATATAATGAAAGGCTAATATGCAAATTGTCCCTTCGACCAGGAGTTCGACCAGCAGGCAGGCTGGCCAACTGCCCATGTCCCCTCCCCCTGGTCAGGCTGGCCAGACTCCACCCATGCACGAATTCATGCACCGGGCCTCTAATATATATATACAGTGACAGCGCTAAGTGATGGGGATGGTGTCAGGTGCTGGCAGTGGGAGCAAGTGGCCTATATATATTGCCTAAGTGACCGTTACAACTGGTTGACTGAACAATCCGTCAACCGATCGCTGTGACGCGCACTGACCACCAGGGGGCAGACGCTCAATGCAGGAGCTGCCCCCTGGTGGTCAGTATGTTCCCACAGCCAACCTCCCATGGTTCCTCCCCTTGGCTGGCCAGCCCCAATCGGGATTGGGCAAGATGGCCCAGATGGGCCCCCATCATTGACCAGGCTGAGGGACCCCACCTGTGCACAAATTTGTGCACTGGGCCTCTAGTGTAATAATAATGTATCTGACTTTGCAATGAGTGCTAAAAGGCTCTGTGGAATAGGGGCTCCCCTCGAGTCAGTGTACTGGAGCTTCTGGTGTGCTTCTGTGCGTTTCACACCCCAACTGCATCTTATCTTCTCACTCCATTGTTTTCCTGTCCCCAGTTTCTCAAATTACTTACCACAGTATTGTTCCACTTTACATATTTTTTCAAGCCGCTTCAACAAATTGTTTTTGGACAGACATTTAGACAGGGAAGTCACACCCACATTAATTGTTGGGGGGACTGAAAGGGCAGCATGCTTCATGAGAACATTCAGTTTGGTTAACACAAAACAAGAACAACAATGATAATCATAACAACAAGAACAGAAACTGCCACACTCTTTCTTCCTTCATTTTCATGGTTATGATGGGATCTTATCAAGCAGGGGTGGAGAGAGGAGGAGGTGGAGCCACTGTCCCTTTCCTCTGTCCTTTGAGCTGACTCTGAAAAGAAACTTGTTGGAAATGCAAATTCTCAAGCTCCATTCTAGGCCTACTGACAGGATTGGCTATTCTATATGGGGCCCAGTGAAAAATGAACAGGCAGGGCCCCAAGTTAAAAAATAACGAAGCATTTAAAGATGGTGAGAGCAGATCATTAAGCCAAACATGGGCTGCTTCTGAGTGTGGGGTCCTGTGCGACTGTACAGGTCCCCCCCGCCCCCTGCCCCCTGCCATGAAGCATGAAGCTGCCTACTGTAAGGGAATGTCTGGACACGGAGCTGGCAAACTGCATTTCACAAAGCTCTCCAGGTAATTTTGATGCACAGGAAGTTTGAGAACCTCTGATACCAAACCAACCTTCCCTTCCTTAAGCCATACATGCGACCACAGGTCAAGGAAATACTATGCCAAATTGGGAGAGAAACCACAAGTAGTGGCCCAAACTTCTGCACTGACTGGCAGTGGGGGTAAATGGAGTCATCTTGACCTTGAGGTGATTGGGACCACAGCTGAGTAAAGGAGGGAGTGTGTGCCCATACCAGTGAACTCGGCCAGCAGGGTCCAGATAACTGAATGGAGTTTGGTTATCGATCAGAACATGTTGAGGTGAGAAGGGGGCAGGAGAGGCCAGTCTGCTTTTCTCTGCCCTTCTCGTACATTCTCCTAAGTCGAGCCATCAAAGTGACTACAGCTAGGATCAGTAAGGTGGTGGCCAAAGTTGCCCAATAACCCATAATCCAAGATTGTCTTTCCACATGAGAGCCCACCAATGAAAACAAAACTATTTTACTCACACCTCAGGATTCTCACTACAACATAAGCAGTTCAACGCTTGAACCAATTGTAGTGTCATTTCATTGCTTTATCATTAAATCTATTGGAAAAAAAGTCTAGGACTCCCGTTTGGGTATCTCTGAAAACATAAGATAAGCAGCCACCAATGTCTTCTCCAAGATTTGCCTCTAAGATGATCCAACTCCATGAAGACAATTTTAACTTCAGTGCTCCAAGTAAAGGCAATAAAATAGTCATGTATTAATTTGTATAAAATATTTACCCTAACCAGTGATTCACTAGATGAGAATAGTTTAAAAGACATAGTGGCCTCATTGTCTATGTCTTGGGATGTAATGGGTTTGAGGTTGGGAATCCGGTGGATCGGTTGCCCGTTGACATAGGTTTGCTCCCGTGAATGGATGGATTCCTCATGAGACCTGAAAACCCCAGGACCATCCACAGCATGCATGGCTAGTCTCAGCTAATCAGCTAAGCATGAGATGGACATGGAGAGTGAATCGCTTTCTCACCCTTAGCTGGTCCCTCCATGTCAGGGTGTGAACACACCGGCAGGGCATTGTGGGCAGGCCTGCCCTGCAGCCGGAGGCACAGAACTCGTTCTGTGGACAAATGGAAAACTCCGGTTCAATTACCGGATGTGGCCGGCCCAGCTCCTCGAGGAGCTACGCCAGTGAGAAACATCTTTGGAGATTTCAAACTTGCGTTGGCTTCATTCTTGGCTCAGTGACTCAACTGATAAACCTCAGTCTGTTGGAAGTCAAAGCACATAACCATCTCAGACGTGATTCATTGTCCTGGGAAATCCACAGCCACAGCAGCTCTGGATTTATGGGGGATTTTCACATTAATCAAACTCAGTTCTGCAAGGCATTCCTTATGCAGAATCCTAGGGACAAAGGCACCCTACCCCTAGGAGAAGCAGATGTGGATCCAAACTCCCTACTGGGAGATGAAAGTAGCACCCTGGCATTAGAAGTTGCCCAAGGCTTTGGTGAAATTTGTCCCCTCATTTCTAGCTCGTATTAAGTCCTTCCTAATAGTCCTGGCACAGGGAAGCATTTATGATAGGTAAAGAGAAAACAATGATGACTTTATTCACTTTATTCCTAGTATGCCTCATAAAACATCTTCCAATCGAATTTTTGCTAGTCTGTAAAGGAGCTGTGAAGCACAGTAAGGTGCTGGAAGAAAGAGGTGATGTGATAAATTCTCCTTCCATCTTGAATTGCCTTTCCACAGACGGTACATTTATACTTTTTGGAATTTTCCATTATGAAATTCTCTATTCCATGTACGTTGTTCCTGTATTTTGCTAAAAATGCTTTCTGGGATGGAGGGTGTGTGTGTGTATGTGTGTGTGTGTGTGTGTGTGTGTGTGTGTGTGTGTGTGTGTGTGTTTAATGCTTCATAATTTCCAATGAATGGAGCATGACAGTTGACGTCACCAGCTACTGCCAGTCAATAAGATTCATTGCTATGCTGGTAAAGCCCAATTTCTTGTCTATGAAAATTTCCT
This sequence comes from Eptesicus fuscus, assembly GCF_027574615.1. NCBI lineage: Eukaryota > Metazoa > Chordata > Mammalia > Chiroptera > Vespertilionidae > Eptesicus > Eptesicus fuscus. The sequence continues at coordinate 3,539,457 of NC_072473.1, forward strand.
GAGAACTGTTTTGATTTTTACAAATCCTAGTAAAAGGAAAACAGAAATTGTAGTCCATCTTTTAACACCCATGGTTTTGTGGAAGAAGACCTTTTTAATGGCAATCATTGAAATATTAAAATAAATATTTATTGGATAATTTAAATGGGATGCCTTTAAATTATGAGAATGCCTAATATCCTCCATGTTATGAGGATAGTTATTATTCAACTAGAGGCCCGGTGCACAAAATTCGTGCACTGGGGAGGGTGTCCCTCAGCCCAGCTTGCACCCTCTCTAATATGGGACCCCTCAGGGGATGTCCAACTGCAGGATTAGGCCCGATTCCTGCAGTTGGACATCCTTCTCACAATCCGGGACTGCTGGCTCCTAACCGCTCACCTACATGCCTGATTGCCCCCTAACTGCTTCCTTGCTGGCCTGATTGACTCCTAACTGCTCCTCTGCGGGCCTGATTGCCCCAAAATACCCTCCCCTGCTGGCCTGATCACCCCCAAGGCTTTTATTAGTATAGATAGGAGAAACATCCAACTCAACAAAACAATTACTTTCCAGTTCTGAAATTTTATCCTTTGAGCCAACTATGGGTCTTTACCCATGGTCTTGATGGCTGGTCACTGGTTTTGCTATTTTGGGGGCAATTTTAGTAAAAACTTTGTGAAGGCTGCTAACAGAATTAAATACAATGAAATGTAAAAATATATAGTAAAGATTTGGTTCATTCATACCGATCTTCTCCCCAAATGCAGTTCAATTTGTTCTATTTTGATTTTGTTTCCAGTATACAGTAGGGAAATGCTCTACTCTGTCCTGTATACTGTAGAGGTGTATATGTTTTTATTTAATTTTTAATGATTAATATTTCCCAGAACATTAAAACAGTTGAAAAATTGAAAAGTAGATACAAGTTATATCATTATATTAAGTTTAAAAGCTTTATTTATGCCCAAACAAAAGTTTATTATTATTTTAATTTGGGTTAACTTAATTAAAAATTATTTAAGATTGGTACTTGGTCCAGAAAAATTTTCACACAGAGCAACTCTCTCAGTTGAAAATAAAATAAACAAAGAAGTATATTCATAAAACATTATTGATGACTTGTTTTCCTTTAAGCCAGGGTACCTTTTGCTTCTGGCTCCAGTATGGCTTGGCCTGCCACTAGTCTTTTAAAATTTGTTGATATTTTGTTCATAATAGATATTTGGCATTAACTTTGATTTAAAAAATATTACATTTTAATATTGTTTATCTTTTTTTATTGATTTCAGAGAGGAAGGGAAAGGGAGAGAAACATCCATGATGAGAGAGAATCATTGATCAGCTGCCTCCTGAACACCCCCTACTGGGGATTGAGCCTGGAACATAGGCATGTGCCCTTGACCGAGGATAGCACTCAGGACCTCTTAGTCTGCAGGCCGACACTCTATTCATTGAGCCAAACTGGCTAGGGCTCAATATTGTTTATCTTGATGAGTGAGTTTTTTTGGCATACCCTTACATTTTGCACCTAGGTGAGTGCCTGCCTGCTTTTGCTCACCCTGGTCCCAGCCCAGATATGACACCTTGTTCTGTTGCAAATACCTGTATTCCACGTACCCTGTGCTCTTTGATTTACCTTCCGTTATCATTCCCTATTTCCCTACATCCCTCAGTCAAAGGAGGGGGTTTTATTTTAAGTATCTTTGAAGAAAAGAGCCTATCATCCTAAGGAATACACCAGACAAGAAATTTTAAAACCTAAAGTCTTCATTGTTAGTAATACAAATGTCTTCTCTTCCTTTGGCGTTATGTTTCAGTTAAAGCCAAAAATGTAAGCAGACAAGCAGGAAAAAAATAACGAATCCTCCTTTCACTCTGCCAATTCTATTGTTGCATAAAGAAGAGAAAAACTCCCACCAAAACAAAAACATTACTTCCCAAGCACCACTAAGTGGTTGATCTTTCAAGACAGAAGTTGTCATAAATGTGTTCTTTTTCTTGGTTCTACACTCTTTTGAAAAGTTACTTTTCCACTCCAAATCGTGTGCAGTTCTCAGTGGGGCACAGGAATCTAAAGCCCTTCTTTAGGTATAGGTGAACTGGTGGCAAAGAATAGAAGCCTCAAGAAAAATACAGCAAAAAAGGGACTGGAATCCAACTCGGGACCCTTCAGTGTGCAGGCCAACGCTCTCTTTACTGAGCCAAACCAGCTAGGGGTGGGCTGTCTTTAGACACTGCACACAACTTAACGTGGGTGGGGTCACCTTGCCTTCATAGGTTGCTATCTGCTGGGTAGCAACGTAAAACCTAGTGATGCCCAAGTCTTTGGTAAGTAGTTGTAAATGAAGAAAATGGTGAAACTCGAAGTGACATGATAGTAATCGTTAGCATTGATTTAAAAACCTATACTATTCTAGCCGAAACCGGTTTGGCTCAGTGGATAGAGCGTCGGCCTGCGGACTGGAGGGTCCCAGGTTCGATTCCGGTCAAGGGCATGTACCTTGGTTGCGGGCGCATCCCCAGTGGGGGGTGTGCAGGAGGCAGCTGGTCGATGTTTCTCTCTCATCGACGTTTCTAGCTCTCTATCCCTCTCCCTTCCTCCCTGTAAAAATCAATTAAAAAAAAATAAAAAAAATAAAAACCTATACTATTCTAACAGCACAACTCTATAAAGTTTTTATCTGTAATTTACAGATGAGGAAACTGAGAAAGAGAGAGAGAGAGAGGAATTTATTTCTCTAAGACCACACAGCTAATAGCAGTGGACCAAAAATTTGAACTCAGGCCATCTGGCTCTGCATCCAAAGCTTGGAACCAGCATGCTATACTATTCAGGGCTGTGCTATTGACAGATAATTGACATACCAAGGTAGCAGCACCATCTGGCAGCTGGGGCACTAGAATTCATTACCACTGTGGTCTATCAATGTCATGGATTTATGGTGTGGAGTATTAGCTCCCTTCCTTTGTCAACACAAGGACCCCCCTCTTCAATGTCAAAATTCACCCACTGTGATAGTAACTATGTAGTGTCTATTGTGGTGGATCTAAGCCAGAGATTCGCACCCCTGGCTGCTCAGTAGAACCACATGGAGAGTTTTAAAAAAATCCCAATGTCCAGACTTCAGAACAAATGAGTCGGAATCTCCAGGGGTGGTGCCCAGGCGGACTTGTTCTTCAAGCTCCCAGGTGGTTCCTATTGGGCAGGCAAGTCTGAGCCCCGATGGCCCAGCACAGTTTGCCGACCACTGACCTAGGCTCTCGATTCCAATAATTACAGGCTGTTGTTCCTTGTGATGAAGCCCCTATCCCAGTGGTCGGCAAACTCGTTAGTCAACAGAGTGGCAAACCGCGGCTCGCGAGCCACAGTTTGCCGACCACTGGCCCAGCACATCTCGTTTTGTACTCCGTGACATCTTTAATCACACACCTATTATTTTGACCCGTGTCGACCTCCTTCTCTAAGTCTGTGAGCTCTTAAAGTCCAGAACATGTCTTGATGTTTGCAGCCCTCGCTGCTCAAAGTGTGGATCACAGCATCATCCGGGAGCTTGAGAGAAACCAGATTCTCAGACGCCCTCCCCCACACCGACTGATTCAGAAAGAGCATTTTAACAAGATCCCTGCTGGCCCGTATGCGCAGGAAAGCTTGAGAAGCTCTCATTTAAGGCAGGAGCAGACTACCTACCGCTTGAGGGATACGACTCTCAAGCCTCGAAAGGCCATTACAAAGAAATGTCTATTGATTAATTTATGTATTTTCCCGTTATGCCATCATTATCCACGTTCTGGGCTGTGTCTTGGCCTGCACCTTGAAGAGAGAAGCAAACACTCTCTTCTCCTCCTTACTAAGTCTCCTCCACTTTCCTGTTGGACATTGCCAGTCCCTGACAACCACAGAGTTCCTCGACCTCCCTCTTTCCCTTGAAGCCTGACTCTCACCCAAGATCTTGCTCTCGGGTCAGCCTGCCTCGACCTGACCGTTCCCATTTTCACAGGGATAGCGAAAAGAAGACGCTAGAGTAAAGAATAAAAGCTTCATCCCCTGGCATTGATATGCAAAGGACATGCTTGAAAACCACAGAAAAAGAACTATTTATCGACCCTTCTTCACCGTCTAATGCCATATAACAACTGGCCAGTCCAAATCTGTGGTTGTTTTAGGTGTGTTTTCTAGCCTTCCCCGCGGAGTAGCCCCGGAATGTTCCACATGCAGCTTAATGAGCCATTCGCAAGTAGAAATGCCCCCTCCTCTGTTCTCTTGTGCAGAGAAGGAAAGCGAGGGAGTTCATTAAAATTCTGGGGATGCGAGTTACCCTGTGAAGAAAAGCCCTGTGATATTCCAAATGAGACCTTCTACCTGGATGACAGTTAAAATTCTAGGAAATTTTTAAGTGAACCTGATCCTCTGATGTGGAAAGCAAGACCATGCAATGCCAGCCAATTTGAGTAATTTGAGTGCACTTGTGTTCACTCGCGCCTCTGGGGCCCTGGATGGGGCAGAATGTCTTCCTTAGACCACAGGCCTGATAATGATCAGCAGAGAGACGGATTTTCAAAAGTGCTCTTGAAAGGATGAGCCAATTAAAACCTCTCCCTGCTCTGCAGGAGCCGGAGCAGCTGGATTGAGCAGAGCTGTAAGTGTAATGACCCAGGGATGAAGGAGGCCTGAGCAGCGCAGAATTCCTTTTCACCAACTCTCTCTCAAGAATATAGTATTTTTGTATATGAAATAGCTTTAAATGAAAATTAGCACATCAAATTTGGCGTCGGCATACAGGAACAATTTCACTTGTTGATGTTTCTAAGCTATCGTTGAATAGGATATACCATCATTTTATATACATTTAAGAAAGAAAAAATGCTATGGATTAAATTAGGACGTGCCATTGATTACAGGGTGAATCTCAACCTCAGAGATGATAAAACATTGGGGAAAATGTGTTGTAGAATTGTTGAACTTTCGTAGACTAAAAGCACAACATAAATGATACTTTCATGAGAGATTAACAACAACTTTTTCTTTTTTTGTTAATCCTCACACGAGGATATTTTTCCATTGATTCTTAGGGAGAGTGGAAGGGAGAGGGAGAGACACAGAGAAACATCGAAGTGAGAGAAACGCATTGGTTGGTTGCCTTCTGCACATCTGACCAGGGCCCAGACTGGGGAAGAGCCTGCAACTGAGGTATGTGCCCTTGACCAGAATCGAACCCGGGACCCTTTGGTCTGCAGGTTGACGTTCTATCCACTGAGCCAAACCGGCTAGGGCAACAACAACTTTTTCTGTCACAAATGTAAGGCTCGGGGGTCATAGGGGCAACATCGCTCCTGGTAACGGATGCAATATTATCCCCTTAACTGGGTTTGACAAGTGCTCAGAACCCCCATATCCTCTGCCTCTGTAGCAAATGGTTTCAATTAATCATAAAATCTGACGAATGTAAAAATGCAGTGCTCCCACTTTGGGGCAAAAATGGTGGCAAAGCCGCCCACAGCATGGCTTGCATTTTACTCATTGCAGCTCTGGTGCACGTGGAGGCCAGCGTGTATTTTTATCAAAAGGATGCCAGCTAGAAAGGGCGGGGGGAGTCCAGACGGTGCCTACCTCTAATTGCAAATGGCACCTGGGCCTGGGCTGAGGCCTGTATTGTGGTTTGGTAATGCGTCACTTGTGCTGGTAAATTACACATGTAAGATGCATGCAGGCTCAGCTGTATGGGCCCCTAAGAACAGTTATCAGAATTCTGGAAGGAGAACCACTGATGTGCATCCTAGTCAGCCCCTTGAGCTTCTTGCCAGTGACTTGGTGCTTTTTTTTTTTTCTGGTTAACACAGTCCAAAGGACGTCAAGGGACTAGAAAAAGCCAAAAATGAAAATGAAAAAAAAAAATCCTGTAAAGCAGTTCCTAATTCAATAAGTGGATCGGTGAGGCCAAAGCAGTTTCTAGTTAGGTGGACGGACCAGCTGTGCCAGTTGCCAAAAATGCCACTTCAAATCGCCCTGTGTGGAGTTACGTAAACTTTTCTCACTGTTCAGAAATGGAAAGAGAAATCCCCAAGCGGCTGTAGAACCTGGCATACTCACGAGGATTGGGAGGCCTTTCTTCTGAGCAAATAGTCCACCACGTCAGGGTCGGTCTGCAGCAGGCTGACCAGCACTTCGTTCTGGAGATCCGGGGGAACCTGGAGGGGCCGAATGTTGAGGCATCAATACAACCATCCCAGAGAGAGGCAAGCCATGGCCACGGGCAACTTCCTTAGAGCAGAAAACAGAGCCTTAAGCGTGTAAGAGAACAGAATGACTGGCTGGTTAAGACCAAGCCTACACCAAGCCCTACAGCTAGTTGAATTCTTAGGGCAAGCTGGATGATTACCAAATAGTCATATTGAGTCCAAATTGTCACTTCACTTATGACTGGAGATACATTCTGATCACCTGGATACCTCTGTTGTTCAGACTAGATTTTTCTTGGCTTTGAGTGAGAAAAAGATTGTAGTTAAGAGACATGGTATTCATAATTTATTGTCCAAATGGGGACACTTTCTAGGGCTCATAATAGGCATAAATTACAACTGTCTTGGGCAGTTCTGGAACATGTAATCAGTTCATTAAGAGGACAGGTCCTTGAGCCAGACAGCTTGTGTTTGAGCCCTAGTTCCACTTACTAGCTGTGGGACCTTCTGCCAGGTACATAACCTTCCCATATTTCTCTTTCCTCACCTGTAAAACGGAGATAATAATAGTATGCACCACAAATAGTTGTTGGGGAGATTCAATGACTTATTATATGTTGAGGACTTAGAACAGTACCTGGCAGTTAGTAAACACTGAAAAAATGCAGACTACTACATCCGCACAGGCCATTTTATTATTCAGTGTCTGTGTTCATTCCTTTCTTGCATCCTGGCCCATTAATAGTTACATTTCTTGCTTCATAATCTGACAAGGCATTCACCAGAGTTCTATAGATGAATATCCCATGTTTTTCCAAGCCTAACTCACAGTGCATTAGAAAATGGCCTTATGATCCCAAATCACTCATATGGAAATGTTCTACAAGAAAAGACTGGCCCAGTTGGCGTGGCTTAGTGGTTGAGCGTCAACCTATGAACTAGGAGGTTGGTTTGATTCCCGGTCAAGGGCACATGCCGGGGTTGCGGGCTCGATCCCCAGTGTGGGGCATGCAGGAGGCAGCCGATCCATAATTCTCTCTCATCATTGATGTCTCTATCCCTCTCTCCCTCTCCCTTCCTCTCTGAAATCAATAAAAATATATTTTAAAAAGAAAAGAAAAGACGGAATGCGGCTCTAATGTTTCTATGCTGTAAACACTGGTAGCTCAACCGAAGGAAATTCAAACTATTGAGAGACATTTTCAGTCTGATTCTCTCAGATGTGGGCTTGGAGATAAGACTCAAGAACTGTGGGGACAAGTCTTCAGAGAATAAGTGGTTGGTGGGAGAACTTGCCTCCTGCCTCTGGCAGCACTCAATTCTTCTTGAGCTTTGAGAAGCTGGAAACAATTTTATTAATGAAAACAGGGATGAGAAAGCAACAAAACAGTTTCTTTCTTTCATAAATCTGTTCCTCCTACTTTATCCTGAATCACTATTAATGACATTGCCAAACCCTAGTCTCACAAATGCAAAATCTGGGTCACATTCAAGCTTCTCTGTGTCCTTTCCCCTCCCTGTTCAGAGTCAGGAGATCTCATCTCCATGATGCCCATTACTTCCTTCCTCTGTCTTCCATTCCAACTGCAATGATTCAAGTTCAAGCCCCCATTGTCTCTCTGTAGTGGTCATCTGTTTCCAGCCCCCATTTCCCTCTTCTTACAACAGTTATACCCCAAGTTCCCTCTGGAGAACCAACTGTTTACCAGCCCTAAGCTCAAGGGCTCAAGGGCGAAGTGCAACCTAGACTATGTTCTCACACTGGCCTTTCCCCAACGCCTTCCTTTAATTCATACATAAATATTCAGCGAGTGCTCACTGACTACCCAGCACTGGAAGCTGGGATTCAGATACAAATCAGACAGACAAGAATCTTCGTCTCTTAGAAGCTGACAATGAATACAAGAAGCCTGATATTACACAAAGCATAGCATGGATCCCATGGAGAAAAGCAAAGCTAAGAAAGGCAGATGGAGAATTCTAGGGAAGAGAGTGCAATTTAAATAGTATAGTCAGGCCACAGAGAAACTGACTTTTAGCAGAGAACTGAAGATGATGAAGCAATTACAGAAAATCACTCCAAGCAAAAGGAAGAAAAAATCCGCAAGATCTGGAATCAGGAGCAGCAAGGAGGCTAGTGAGGGTGGAACAGAGTGAGAGGAAGGAGGCTAGAGATAGGAAGTGGCTCAGGTAGCCAAGGCCAGATGTTGTAGAGTTTTACGGGTCTGATAAGGATTTCTGTTCTCAATCTAAGTGGGTGGAGAGCCACTGGAGGTTTTGGGCAGAGGACTAACATGAACTGTCATCATTCTGGCTGCTGAGTTGCTAACAGATTGCAGGAAAGCAAGAGTGAAGCAGGAAGTGCAGATAGGGGCTGTTGATACATCTAGGAAGATGCTGGAGTGTTGAACCATAATGGTGAGCTGATGAGAATGATTTGAGTCTTGGAGATAGTAAAGACAGAGATGATGGCATAGCTAATTCATGGGTGGAGAGAGAAAAAGACAGAAGGAGTAGTAGAAGGAAAGGAAGAAAGAAGGACCAACATTTTGGGCCTAGGCATCTGGAAGGATGGGGTTGCCATTGATTGGTATAGAGAATTGTAGGAGGAAGAGGCCAGGGTCAAGATTAGGAGTGTGGCTTTGATATTAATAAGGGTGAGAGGCCTATGAGACATCTGAATGAAGGAAAGATCTAGTAGGCAATTGGGAATAAAGACCTGGGTTTCCCGGGGGAGGGTTGGGCTGGACATAGAAATTTGGGAGACACACACAGATGGCATTTAAAGTTCTTTGACCAAATGCAATGGCCTGGGAATGAGAATGAAAGAAGGAAAGGAACAGGACTTTTAGGTCAAGGCTGAGAGACTCTATTTTCTTACTTTATTGAATACATTAAACAAATAAAAGGACTGATCATTTTTACTGTAAGTTTTTCAAATAACATGACCAACAGATAAGCATGCTTATATCAATTTTTTCAAAAGGTCATACCTAAAATGAGAAGGGAAAATGAGAAGAGAGAGTACTCAGTTTTTTTAAAAAAATGAATAGCAAAGCAAAAAATAAGAGGCCCAAAATTACATACGCAAATTATTAACTATATGTGTATTTTCATCCAGTTAGTTTAATTTTAAAATTTTTATGCTTAGACCAGGTAGTAAATTTTTTTGCTACAAGCACCAATCCATTCCCACCAAAAAATAAGCAACTAGCATGCAAGTCCTTCTGAGTAGTGGTATCACAATATTTATTCTTTCAGAGAATATGGTGGGTCTAATAGTAAATTAACTTGGATACATAATTACAATAGCTAACAGGAAGTATCATTATTTAAAAAGTAACTTTCCATAAATTTTGTTAAACTACCCTGCAATTCAAAATTTTCACTCTTTTAACTAGGCCTGATTGCAAACCAATTATAATTATTGAGATTTGTTTTATGTATAATACTAGAGACCCAGGGCACACAAAATTCGTGCATGAGGGGGGTCTCCTTAGCCCAGCCTGCACTCTCTCCAATCCAGGACCCCTCGGGGGATGAACTGGCAGTTGGACATACCTCTCACAATCCTGGACTGTTGGCTCCTAATCGCTCACCTGCCTGACAGCCTGGTCGCCCCTAACTGGCCCCCCCTACCGGCCTGGCTGCCCCATGCAGCCTGCTTGTTCAGTTGTTTGGTCATCCCTCACTAACTCCCTGCCAACCTGGTTGTAGGCAGCCATCTTGTGAGGGCATGAGGGTTAATTTGCATATTACCTCTTTATTATATAGGATTTGACTTTTACTTGGTAACTAATGCAAATAGAAAGGGTCAGTGCTATAAGTCTATCTATAGTTTCTTTCTAAAAGATCCAGGATACCATTTTGGCTTAGAGACACTATTTACAAATGAATAAAAAGACATAGTTAAAAAATGTGCGTCCATGTACTACAAGAAGGGTAGATAATATTTTCTGATTATTATGTAAGGCTGACCACAGTGTACATAATCCATTATTTTAATTGATTTATTTAAAGCTCATCTTGTTACAAAATGATTTAAAGCAGCGTCAAAGATTAATATGGCCCTGGACAGGTTGCTCAGGTGTTTGGAGGGTTGTCCTGTACACCAAAAGGTTGCAGGTTCAATTCTAGGTCAGGGCACATACCTAGGTTGTGGGTTTGATCCCTGGTTGGGGTGCATGCAGGAGGCAACCGATCAATGTTTCTCTCTCACATCAATGTTTCTCTCTCCCTTTCTATCTCTCTAAAATCAATTTAAAAAAGGAATGGTTCAGAAAATTGGGGCCAGTGGGAAAATGAGTATAGTATAAATAATTGGAAATGATACCTGGAACTGAGTTAGTATTCCGACAACAGTATCCACTGCTGTTTTCCTAATAATACCTCTAATTTTTGTATATATTTGCACACTTCACTGCCTCTTATTTAATAACAATTTCAAACGAATTGCTCCGTTAAATTTGATGAGCATTCGTTTTCTATTAATTTAGATACTTAATAGAGAAACAGATGTAAAAGGAATAAATTGATAGGAAAAAGAGCTAACAGTAAGTAATAGCCAGGTAGGTTGTTCGCATATGCATTCCTTCTCAGGAATTAGGATGCCGTTGAAAAGGTATCTGACTAAGAGTTGATAGCCCCTGAGGTCCAGTTTTGGCTCTGCTGCTTATAATGAATGTAAACTCAGATACATGAACCATCATCTTCTCTAGGATTCTGTTCCAGCATCTGAAAATCCAGGCATATCCTATCTGTTCTTTAAGGAGGTATTATGGGGATCAAAAGGGCTACAAGATTTGAAAGTACCTTACCAACTGTACAGAGGTTTAGAGTTAAAATATTTTATTAGAAATAGACAAAATAATAAATTAAACACTTAAAAAGAAAAAAATACGAGCAGATAACGTGGAGATGGCCAATATTTGCTTTGCAATTTTCTTCTTGACTAAGTCATTCATTGCTGCCTCTTACCCTGTGTGCTCACAGAGAAGCGTCACTTTCTTCTCTTCTGCTTAATACTTCTGGTGGGTAACTAAGTTATAGGATTTTCTCTAGATATGTCTCTGCTCCTAACCTCCCCCTGAATTTTTAGAATTATATTTTGTGACTTCTTTTTTTTAACATATTTTATTGATTTCAGAGTTGGAGCAAGTGTGGGAGAAAGAGAGGAGAGAGAGAGAGAGAGAGAGAGAGAGAGAGAGAGAGAGAGAGAGAGAGAGAGACATCAATGATGAGAGAACCATTGATTGGCTGTCTCCTGTATGCCCTCTACTGGGGATCGAGTCCAGAGCCAGGATATGTGCCCTGACCAGAAATTGAACATGACCTGGTTCATAGGTTGACGCTCAACCACTGAGCCATGCCAATGGGGCCATTTTGTGACTTCTTGGCCCCTCAACTGCAATGGTCTTAAAGCCAGACTCTGTGTAGCTTCTCCCTTCTGATTCCTTCTCTTCCATCAGACCTCAAGCCTTTGGGTTGGTCACAACATTAGAAGATACATTTCCAGAAGTCAGGGATTATTTGACTTGCCTCTCTGGAACTGATACAGGCTCCTAAAGTTGTAGTTCTGTCAGCTAGCCTCCCCTGCAGCTAGGGCAAGATCACGTGTGTCAATCCTGACCAAGGTACCTCAAGGTGGGTCTTGCAGGAGATTTTGGAAAAGGTTCCCCTCCATATTGCAAAGAGATATAGGAGAGGAAACACCTCCATTACTAGATGTGATGATGGCTGCAAGAGAGGCTGGAAATGACTGCAGTATATTGCAGCTGAAGATGGAAGAGCAGAGAGAGTAGAAGTGTGAGTAAGCTGCTAAAACTTTGTCCCCCGAGGCTTTTGATTATGCAAGATAATAAATCCTGATGTTTTCAGTCACTTACAGTTGCTTTATCTCCTCTGTGCAGTTAAATGCTTCCTAAATAATGCCTCTCTTTTCCCCCTTTGCCTCTCTACTCTTTTCTCTCCTGAAATTGCTACCTGTACACCCATGACCTTCATCCACTTAATAAATATTGTGCTTTTAGAACACAGGTGATGGTGTGTTTTCTACCCAATGGATGCATAATGAATGCTGTAGAAATGGCTATAAATAATAAAAACTAACCCAGGATTATTGGGCTTCATGTTGTATACTGCCTCTGTTACTTTTGTCTAGATGCTTCCTTCTGCTTATAAGTAATACCAATGTCATTCTCTAGCAAAATCTCCTTGCTATTAATTTCAAGAGTAGAAAAATACATTTCCTTTCCAAGCTGAGGGTTATCAGAACACTTCTATTAGGTTCTTGAACTATTATTCCCATCAACACAAAAATTCTAAAAATGAAAAGTATGACTCAATAATCAAACAGATTTTTCTCTTTTGGTATATAGTAAAATGAAAACTAAGAAGTAGGATTGTGAAAACCACATCACTTTTTAAAAAATCAACTCATTCTGCACTTTTGAATGAAAAACAAAACACATCCTGTTTCAAATAAAAATCTCTACTGGGTTTTAGTCAACTATTGAGGAACTTCAGATGTTTTCTAAGGGTACCATTTATGGTTGTGTTTATCTAGAGTCTCAATGCCTTAGATTTTCATCTGTTTCTTCAAAAATTAATGCTTTTTCAAAAAAAATTAATGCTTTTTCAAAAATCAAAAGAACTTTGTCATTCCTATTTCAGAGAAAAAATGTAAACACTGCACATATGAGGGAATAAAACAGTCACAATTAACACCTACCTTATCAAATTAAAAATGAAACCTTGACTAACTGCATGGAGTAAACCTGCTGATGGATGGTCAAGCTGAGGCTTTGTGATGTCAAGCCACACCATGGCAACCCCTGACTGTTGGCCAATCAGAGCTGAAGGGTGTGGCTCCTCATTGTCCTGGAATGTATATATAGAGTTCAGGAGCCCTGGAGTATGGCACATTTGCTACAATAAAATCAAGGTTACCAAGAAAGTACGGAACCAACCGCAAGGATGGGCCAAGAATCTACAAGTATTGAAGTGAATAGGAACTCCATTTTAAAAAATATATTTTACTGATTTTTTACAGAGAGGAAGGGAGAGGGAAAGAGAGAAACATCGATCAGCTCCCTTCTACACACCTCTCACTGGGGATGTGCCCACAACCAAGGTACATGCCCTTGACCAGAATCAAACCTGAGACCTTTCAGTCCGCAGGCCAATGCTCTATCCACTGAGCCAAACCGGTTAGGGCAGGAACTCCATTTTAGAACTCAGTGACAAAGAAAAGGATAAGGTCAGACTACCCTATTGACATGCCTCCTCTTCTTCCCCATTGATTCCCCACTATAGACACTGACCCTGCCCTTGTCTGGCCCAAACACCTATTCAATCAATCCACTGTCATTCTATTACAATCCCACTTCCCACCCATTTCCTAAAACTAATTTCTTTCTGGCTTTATCTTATTTCCCCACTAGATAATTAAAATAATGGGCAATGTAAATTCAGTCCTCAAATCAAGTGGAGAAAATGAGAGAAAAAGAAAAAGGATGATACTTGTATTTTACTACAGGAAAGGCAAGAGACACACAGTAATCCAGCCAATTGAGGACAATGAGGATGAGGAGGACTATGAGGCCAAGGATGATGAAGAAGATAATGATGAAGTAGAAGAAGGAGGAGAAAGGGAAAGAGAAGAAGAAGAAGAAGAAGAAGAAGAAGAAGAAGAAGAAGAAGAAGAAGAAGAAGAAAGAGAAGAAGAAAGAGAAGGAGGAGAAGAAGAAGAGGAAGAAGAAGGTGAAAAAGAAGATGAAGAAGAAGATAAAGATGAAGAAGGAGAAAGAGAAGGAGAAGGAGAATAGGAAGAAGAAGGAGAAGAAGGAGGAGGAGGAGAATAAGAAGGGGGAGAAGGGGAAGGAGAAGGAGAAGTAAGAGAAGATGATCATGATGAAGACAATGGAGATGAAGAAGGAGATGTAGGAGAAGCAGATATTGATGAAGAATACAATGAAGATGAAGAAGGAGAAGAAGAAGAAGAGAGTTCGACCACAAGTGAAGCACAGGGTCTACCTGAAGATGAAGACCCTGAGAATACATGGCCTCTCTAGAGATAATATTTGAGAAATGGTCATTATGTAGATATCAAAACCTAAATGGTCTCCTTGAATAAATACCAGCATGTGTATAAAGGAATTGTGTTTGTGTCTCTGTGTGTTCTCAGATGATGGGGAGGGAACAAAGGAGGGAGAAGGTATTTGAGAAGGGAGGTATGTAGAATTCTACAAGTTTAGGCACCAGACCAACCATTCCATAGTCAGCCAGACATTGAGATTAAGGACAAAGTGAAGACTGAAGATTAATTTTTTCTTTAACACTTCATCATACTGGCAAGAAGAAAAGAAGTTGTTGTTTCTGCTTGTGTTTGGCATTGGGGGTGGGGTGGCAGTGGTAGTAGTGATGAGGAACAGTGTTATGAGAGGGTTGGCAGATTTCCATTTCTGGTGTTAGACTATGGACAGCTTTAAGCCTCATTCATTTCTCTTCTTGTCCAGCCAACATTTGGAGAAGGTGATAAAAAAGGGGTTTCTGATCATAAAATAGATACAAATATGTCGGAACTTAACCATTAGAACTATTGTATCGCCTCAATTTCCCATAGTCAAAGCACCCATTGTCCTAAAATATTTACTAGTGCATAATGGCAATCTGAACTAATGAACAGCAAAAATAAATCTTTTGCCCTTATAATCAGCTTGAAACAATGTTTTACCCTGTGGCCTTTCCTCTCTACTTATCAAATAACACGTTTCACCCTTGTTGAAAAGGACCCAATGTACATGAACACAGCACCTTCACTGATAGACACCCATTATAGAAGACCTAGCTAGAGAAGGAGAAATTGTTCCTACTGCTTCTGAATTTAACAGCCAAATTTGACTTGCTCTTAAACCTCATTAAGTATGATTGATGTCTCAGTGTGAATTTTAAGGCCATTCATGTCATGGTCACACCCATTAGGGATCCATATTTAACATTCTTAAAATTACTGATTCTACACAAAGAAACTGCTAAATAATTCGCAGTCATGGCAAAGTATTTGACTGACATGTTCTACTCAGTACCTATTTCAACAGACTGCCGCTACAGGTAACCTTCACCTTTAGAGATATAATACACTTTTACCTGGGTACTCAGTAGGGTACCTCTCCAGTCCTGTTATCTTTCATTATCATTGTAGACAGTATCTTCACCACATCTAGCTTCACAAATTAGTCAGTTTAGCAAATTAACATCGAGTGTCAGGAGGCCTCCTTAAAGGAGTCCTCAATCATATTTCTCCTCCTGGACCTATATGTGAGTCTCAGATTGAATCATATGTCTCAGTTCCAAAATAAGATGTGACTGACAGTGTTTACTTTGTGAACATTTGTTGTTACTTAAGCAGTTGTTGGTCCCCATTCCATATAGAACTTGGGTGCATATCCTGTTCAATATATAAGTCCATGGGGTAGTCCCTCATGGAGGAAGAGTAGTTACTGTGAGGGGTGCTGATGTCACACACCTGAAAGAAGGAGATTCACTGGCAACTTGCAAAATGCTTCTCTCTCTCCTCTCTCTTTCTGTCAAACCACACAAACACACACACACACACACACACACACACACACACACACACACACACACAGGATTCTGATCCTCACAGTTCTAGAGGAAATGTCCCTGTCAACTCTGTGACAGATCCGAGTGATTAATTCAGACACTGCCATGGATCATTCAATAATCATGAAAGTACTGAGTAGGTTGGAAGTTCTCTGGAAAAAAAAGAAATAAATATGAGGAGAGTAGTGAAGAAAATCAGTGAAGTGTATCCAGGAAATACACGAATACACACCCCACATGCAACCTGGGAAGAGCCAGGTGTTGGAATAAGTGTGATAATTGAAGTATTTATTGAAATTTAAGTGTGGGTATTTAGTTCTTTGGGATTTCAGTTAATACATCTAAAATACTACGTAATGTGCTGCATTATTCACAATAGCCAAGGTAAGTAATGTAAGTGCCCATCAATAGATGAATGGATAAAGAAGATGTTCTACACACACACAGATACACAAGCACCCACATCACTTATAGGTGGAATGTGAAAAATAGAAACAAACTCATTGAAACACAGAGTGGAAAAGTGATTGCCAGGGGCTGAGGGGTTGAGGAAATAGGAAGAGCTTGAAAAAAGGGTACCAACTTTCAACTATAACGTCAATAACCTCTGAGGATTTAAAACAAACCAAAAGATTAAGGCTCTCTAAAACAAGAAGTCTAGTAAAAGGTACGGCCAGGAGGATCCCAAAGAGGGCTGACACGATGACTAAATTTTAATAAGGCATCCTGCATTGGATCCAGGGCAGAAAAAGCACATTAGGTAAACACTAAGGCAATCTTAATAAAACACAGACATCAATACAGTAGAACCTCACCTCTTGAACTCAGTTTCATTCAGAAGGCTGTTTCAGAAGTGGTTTGTTTAAAAACCAATCTCAGCCTTAGCCAGGTTGTCCCAGTGGACTGAAGGTTCCCAGGTTCTATTCTGGTCAAAGGCACATGCCTGGGTTGTGCTCTCAATCCCTAGTAGGGAGCATGCAGGAGGCAGCCAATCAATTATTCTCTAACATCATTGATGTTTCTCCCTCTGCCTTCCTCTTTTGAAATCAATAGAAATATAAAAAAAGAAAACCAAATTACTTTTCCATTAGATATATATGTAAATTGAATGAATCCATTCCAGACACACAAATGATTCCCTGGCTTAACATTCTTATATAGAGTATATGTCAAAAGTACTGTTTAATGTAAAGAGAAACACTTGTTTTCTTACATTTATGGAAGCACCCCGTGCTAGCCTTAAATGAATCACATTCCCCACTCCGTCCAGGGGCAGCCTTCAAGAGGACCGGATGCAGCATCTTGGACATTTCACATATCCTGGCCTCCCCCATGCTATCACTGGCCAACCACTCTTCATTTATCCCAGTCAACAACCATGGCTCTACCTCTTCAATTGCCTGTGGTTGTGGTTTTGTGAGCATGTTCACGCCCTTACCTCATTGGTGCTCTTGATGGCCTCTTTATGTTTTAAAATTGTGCCAATCAGATTTGGCCAACAACAAAAACATTCTCTCCTTTGTTGCATGAGAGATGCTTTGTGTCAGACAGAGGTATCAGCATGAAAGGGTTGTCAGGTCAAGAACTGGTGTTTTATTCCACAACCAGTATAGTTTTTCCTTGAACAGCTTGGTCTAGAACCAAATTGTTTGATATTTGAGATATTAGAGAACTGAGGTTTGACTGTCACTGTTTCACTGATGGTTCACTACATGTTACAGTTGCACCATAGCAATGTAAGTACTAGTAATAAGGGAAATTGGGTATTATCTTCAAAATTTTTCTGAAAATCTAAAACTATTTTAAAATAAAACATCCATTAAAACAACACCCACAATACTAGGTAATGATAATATATAGGGGATAGTGGAGTGGACCACTGAAGGGATGGGGGTGCAGGGAAATGGCTTAGAGGAAACACCACCTCCCTGCCATATGCTGGACAATAACTGAATAGAGGAAATGAGGGAGAGAGAGGTCAGTTGAGAACACTTTTAGGAGGTACTGAGGAAGCTCCCCTTCCTCTAACCAGAGCATCTGAGTCTTCTGCATCCTTTCCCACCTCCCCCCCCCCCCGCCCCTGGATGGTCAACCTGAGACTTTGTGATGTCAAGCCACACCATGGCAACCACTGACTGTTGGCCAATCAGAGCTGAAGGGTGTGGCCCCTCATTGTCCTAGAGAGTATATATAGAGGCCAGGAGCCTTGGAGTAGAGCTTGTTGCTACAACAAAGCCAAAGTTAAGAAGAAGACATCTTAGACTACTTTAGATAATGAATCAGGTTCCAACCACAACGATGGAGGAGGACACTTCAAGTACTACAGTGAATTGGAAGTCAGTTTACCCACTCAATGACCACGGGAAGGATGAGGTCAGTCTCCCCTACTCATATGCTTCCTCCTCCCCAATAATTCCTCACCCAAGATGCTGGTCTTGAGCTTTTTTGGCACAGACACTTCCTCATTCAATCCATGGTCATTCTATTACAAGCCCCTTTCCCACCCAGCTTCCAGTTTCTTCCCCTAAACCAATGCCTTTCTGTGTTTAACTGTTTCCCAACTAGGTATCGAAGATTATGGCTTTGGTCCATTCCGTCCTTAAGCAGAGAAAAGACCCGAAGAACAAAGGCAGAAAGAGACGGATAATTGTATTTCACTACAGGAAGGGAAGAAAACCTCCAGTAAGCGAGCCCACAAACGAAGAAGAAGAAGTTCCTGGATGTTCTTCTTCCACAAGTGATGCCCAGGCACAACCAGAAGAAGAACCTTAAGTATGTGTAGGCTCCCTACAATAAAAAAATGCTTAAGAATTGGGCATTATGAGATGAAAACATAAATTGTCTCCTTGAATAAATACCAGATTGTTTATAATTGAAACATGTTCGTATTTTGTGTGTTCTCTGATGATGGGGAGGGAGAGCAAAGGAGGGGGCAGGTATGTGAGAAGGGAGGGATGTAGAAGTCTACAAGTTTGGGCACCAGACCAGCCATTCCATAGTCAGCCAGACACAGATTAAGGACAAGGTGAAGACTGAAGATGATTTTTTCCTTAACACTTCATCATACTGGCAAGGAAGTAAGGAAGTTGTTGTTTCTGCTTGTGTTTGGCATTGGGGGTGGGGGGTGACGGTGGTAGGTCTGATGGGGAACAGGGTGTTGTGTGAGGGTTGGCAGTGTGTAATAATGAATCTGATTTCCAGTTTAGATGTTAAGACTATGGACAGCTTTACGCCTCATTCCTTTCCCTTCCCTATTTGTTGCTACTTAAGCAGTTGTTGGTCCCCACTCCATATAGAACTTGGTTGCATATCCTGTTCACTATACAAGTTCATGGGGTAGTCCCTCATGGAGGAAGAGTAGTTACTATGAGGGGTGCTGATGTCACACACCTGAAAGAAGGAGATTCACTGAGAACTTGCAAAATGCTTCTCTCTCTCTTCTCTTTCTGTCAAACCACACACACACACACACACACACACACACACACACACACACACACAAACACACACACACACACACACACACACACACACACACACACACACAGGATTCTGATCCTCACAGTTCTAGAGGAAACTTCCCTATCAACACTGTGACGGATCCAAGTGATTAATTCAGACACTGCCATGGATCATTCAATAATCATGAAAGTACTGAGTAGGTTGGAGGTTCTCTGGAAGAAAAAGAAATAAATATGAGGAGAGTAGTGAAGAAAATCAGTGAAGTGTATCCAGGAAACACACGCATACACACCCCACATGCAACCTGGGAAGAGCCAGGTGTTGGAGTGAAGTGTGATAATTCATGTATTTATTGAAATTTAAGTGTGGGTATTTAGTTCTTTGGGATTTCAGTTAATACATCTAAAATACTACGTAATGTGCTGCATTATTCACAATAGCCAAGTAATGTAAGTGCCCATCAATAGATGAATGGATAAAGAAGATGTTCTACACACACACAGATACACAAGCATCCACATCACTTATAGGTGGAATGTGAAAAATAGAAACAAACTCATTGAAACACAGAGCAGAAAAGTGATTGCCAGGGGCTGAGGGGTTGAGGAAATAGAAAGAGCTTGAAAAAAGGGTACCAACTTTCAACTATAACGTCAATAACCTCTGAGGATTTAAAACAAACCAAAAGATTAAGGCTCTCTAAAACAAGAAGTCTAGTAAAAGGTACGGCCAGGAGGATCCGAAAGAGGCCTGACACGATGACTAAATTTTAATAAGGCATCTTGCATTGGATCCAGGGGCAGAAAAAGCACATTAGGTAAAAACTAAGGCAATCTTAATAAAACAAAGACATCAATACAGTAGAACCTCACCTCTTGAACTCAGTTTCATTCAGAAGGCTGTTTCAGAAGTGGTTTGTTTAAAAACCAATCTCAGCCTTAGCCAGGTTGTCCCAGTGGACTGAAGGTTCCCAGGTTCTATTCTGGTCAAAGGCACATGCCTGGGTTGTGCTTTCAATCCCTAGTAGGGAGCATGCAGGAGGCAGCCAATCAATTATTCTCTAACATCGTTGATGTGTCTCCCTCTCTCCCTCTGCTTTCCACTTTTGAAATCAATAGAAATTTAAAAAAAGAAAACCAAATTATTTTTCCATTAAATATATATGTAAATTGAATGAATCCATTCCAGACACACACATGATTCCCTGGATTAACATTCTTATATAGAGTATATGTCAAAAGAACTGTTCAATCTAAAGAGAAACACTTGTTTTCTTACATTTATGGAAGCACCCCGTGCTAGCCTTAAATGAGTCACATTCCCCACTCCGTCCAGGGGCAGCCTTCAAGAGGACCGGAGGCAGCATCTTGGACGTTTCACATATCCTGGCCTCCCGCATGCTATCACTGGCCAACCACTCCTCATTTATCCCAGTCAACAACCATGTCTCTGCCTCTTCAATTGCCTGTGGTTGTGGTTTTGTGAGCATGTTCACGCCCTTACCTCATTGGTGCTCTTGATGGCCTCTTTATGTTTTAAAATTGTGGCAATCAGATTTGGCCAGCAACAAAAACATTCTCTCCTTTGTTTGTTGCATGAGAGATGCTTTGTGTCAGGCAGAGGTATCAGCATGAAAGGGTTGTCAGGTCAAAAACTGTTTTATTCCACAACCGGTAAAGTTTTTCCTTGAACAGCTTGGTCTAGAACCAAATTGTTTGATATTGGAGATATTAGAGAACTGAGGTATGACTGTCACTGTTTCACTGATGGTTCACTACATGTTACAGTTGCACCAAACCAATGTAAGTACTAGTAATAAGGGAAATTGGGTATTATCTTCAAAATTTTTCTGAAAATCTAAAACTATTTTAAAATAAAACATCCATTAAAACAACACATAAAATACTAGGTAATGATAATATAAAGGGGATAGTGGAGTGGACCACTGAAGGGATGGGGGTGCAGGGAAATGGCTTAGAGGAAGCACCACCTCCCTGCCATATGCTGGACAATAACTGAATAGAGGAAATGAGGGAGAGAGAGGTCAGTTGAGAACACTTTTAGGAGGTACTGAGGAAGCTCCCCTTCCTCTCACCAGAGCATCTGAGTCTTCTGCATCCTCTCCCACCTCCCCCTCCTGGATGGTCAAGCTGAGGCTTTGTGATGTCATACCACACCATGGCAACCACTGACTGTTGGCCAATCAGAGCTGAAGGGTGTGGCCCCTCATTGTCCTAGAGAGTATATATAGAGGCCAGGAGCCTTGGAGTAGGGTCTGCTGCTACAACAAAGCCGAAGTTAAGAAGAAAACACCTTGGACTTCTTTAGATAACGAATCAGGTTCCAACCACAACGATGGAGGAAGACACTTCAAGTGCTACAGTGAATTGGAAGTCACTTTACCCACTAAATGACAAAGAGAAGGATGAGGTCAGTCTCCCCTACTCATATGCTTCCTCCTCCCCAATAATTCCTCACCCAAGATGCTGGTCTTGAGCTTTTTTGGCACAGACACTTCCTCATTCAATCCATGGTCATTCTATTACAAGCCCCTTTCCCACCCAGTTCCCAGTTTCTTCCCCAAAACCAATGTCTTTCTGTGTTTAACTGTTTCCCAACTAGGTATCGAAGATTATGGCTTTGGTCAATTCCGTCCTTAAGCAGAGAAAAGACCCGAAGAACAAAGGCAGAAAGAGACGGATAATTGTATTTCACTACAGGAAGGGAAGAAAACCTCCAGTAAGCGAGCCCACAAACGAACAAGAAGAAGTTCCTGGATGTTCTTCTTCCACAAGTGATGCCCAGGCACAACCAGAAGAAGAAACTTAAGTGTGTGTAGGCTCCCTACAAAAAACGTGCTTAAGAATTGGGCATTTTGAGGAGATCAAAACCTAAATTGTCTCCATGAATAAATACCAGCTTGTTTATAATTGAAACATGTTTGTATTTTGTGTGTTCTCTGATGATGGGGAGGGAGAGCAAAGGAGGGGGCAGGTATGTGAGAAGGGAGGGATGTAGAAGTCTACAAGTTTGGGCACCAGACCAGCCATTTCATAGTTAGCCAGACACAGATTAAGGACAAGGTGAAGACTGAAGATGAATTTTTTCCTTAACACTTCATCATACTGGCAAGGAAGTAAGGAAGTTGTTGTTTCTGCTTGTGTTTGGCATTGGGGGTGGGGGGTGACGGTGGTAGGGCTGATGGGGAACAGGGTGTTGTGTGAGGGTTGACAGTGTGTAATAATGAATCTGATTTCCAGTTTAGATGTTAAGACTATGGACAGCTTTACGCCTCATTCCTTTCCCTTCCCTGTCCAGCCAACACTTGGAGAAGTTGATAAAAAAGGGGTTTCTGATCATAAAATAGATACAAATATGTCGGAACTTAACCATTAGAACCATTGTATAGCCTCAATTTCCCATAGTCAAAGCACCCATTGTCCTAAAATATTTACTAGTGCATAATGGCAAGCTAAACTGATGAATAGCAAAAATAAATCTTTTGCCCTTATAATCAGCTTGAAAAAAAGTTACCCTGTGGCCCTTCCTCTCTCTTAATCAAATAACACCTTTCACCCTTGTTGAAAAGGACCCAATGTAAATGAAAACAGGCCCTTCACAGATAGACACCCATTATAGAAGACCTAGCTAGAGAAGGAGTAATTGTTCCTACTGCTTCTGAATTCAACAGCCAAATTTGACTTGCCCTTAAACCTGATAAGTATGATTGATGCCTCAGTGTGAATTTTAAGGCCATTCATGTCATGGTCACACCCATTAAGGATCCATATTTAACATTCTTAAAATTACTGATTCTACACAAAAAACTGGTAAATAATTCGCAGTCATGGCAAAGTATTTGACTGACATGTTCTACTCAGTACCTGTTTCAACAGACTGCCGCTACAGGTAACCTTCACCTTTAGAGATATAACACACTTTTACCTGGGTACTCAGTAGGGTGCCTCTCCAGTCCTGTTGTCTTTCATTATCTTTGTAGACAGTATCTCCACCGCATCTAGCTTCGCAAATTAGTCAGTTTAGCAAATTAACATCGAGTGTCAGGAGGCCTCCTTAAAGGAGTCCTCAGTCATGTTTCCCCACCTGGACCTATCTGTGAGTCTCAGATTGAATCACATGTCTCAGTTCCAAAATAAGATGTGACTGACAGTGTTTACTTTGTGAACATTTGTTGCTACTTAAGCAGTTGTTGGTCCCCATTCCATATAGAACTTGGGTGCATATCCTGTTCACTATACAAGTCCATGGGGTAGTCCCTCATGGAGGAAGAGTAGTTACTATGAGGGGTGCTGATGTCACACACCTGAAAGAAGGAGATTCACTGGGAACTTGCAAAATGCTTCTCTCTCTCCTCTCTCTTTCTGTCAAACCACACACACACACACACACACACACACACACACACACACACACACACAGGATTCTGATCCTCACAGTTCTAGAGGAAACGTCCCTGTCAACTCTGTGACAGATCCGAGTGATTAATTCAGACACTGCCATGGATCATTCAATAATCATGAAAGTACTGAGTAGGTTGGAGGTTCTCTGGAAGAAAAAGAAATAAATATGAGGAGAGTAGTGAAGAAAATCAGTGAAGTGTATCCAGGAAACACACGCATACACACCCGACATGCAACCTGGGAAGAGCCAGGTGTTGGAGTGAAGTGTGATAATTCATGTATTTATTGAAATTTAAGTGTGGGTATTTAGTTCTTTGGGATTTCAGTTAATACATCTAAAATACTACGTAATGTGCTGCATTATTCAAAATAGCCAAGTAATGTAAGTGCCCATCAATAGATGAATGGATAAAGACGATGTTCTACACACACACAGATACACAAGCACCCACATCACTTATAGGTGGAATGTGAAAAATAGAAACAAACTCATTGAAACACAGAGCGGAAAAGTGATTGCCAGGGGCTGAGGGGTTGAGGAAATAGAAAGAGCTTGAAAAAAGGGTACCAACTTTCAACTATAACGTCAATAACCTCTGAGGATTTAAAACAAACCAAAAGATTAAGGCTCTCTAAAACAAGAAGTCTAGTAAAAGGTACGGCCAGGAGGATCCCAAAGAGGCCTGACACAATGACTAAATTTTAATAAGGCATCCTGCATTGGATCCAGGGGCAGAAAAAGCATATTAGGTAAACACTAAGGCAATCTTAATAAAACAAAGACATCAATACAGTAGAACCTCACCTCTTGAACTCAGTTTCATTCAGAAGGCTGTTTCAGAAGTGGTTTGTTTAAAAACCAATCTCAGCCTTAGCCAGGTTGTCCCAGTGGGCTGAAGGTTCCCAGGTTCTATTCTGGTCACAGGCACATGCCTGGGTTGTGCTCTCAATCCCTAGTAGGGAGCATGCAGGAGGCAGCCAATCAATTATTCTCTAACATCGTTGATGTTTCTCCCTCTCTCCCTCTGCCTTCCTCTTTTGAAATCAATAGAAATATAAAAAAAGAAAACCAAATTATTTTTCCATTAGATATATATGTAAATTGAATGAATCCATTCCAGACACACACATGATTCCCTGGATTAACATTCTTATATAGAGTATATGTCAAAAGTACTGTTTAATGTAAAGAGAAACACTTGTTTTCTTACATTTACGGAAGCACCCCGTGCTAGCCTTAAATGAGTCACATTCCCCACTCCGTCCAGGGGCGGCCTTCAAGAGGACCGGAGGCAGCATCTTGGACGTTTCACATATCCTGGCCTCCCGCATGCTATCACTGGCCAACCACTCTTCATTTATCCCAGTCAACAACCATGGCTCTGCCTCTTCAATTGCCTGTGGTTGCTGTTTTGTGAGCATGTTCACACCCTTACCTCATTGGTGCTCTTGATGGCCTCTTTATGTTTTAAAATTGTGCCAATCAGATTTGGCCAGCAACAAAAACATTCTCTCCTTTGTTTGTTGCATGAGAGATGCTTTGTGCCAGGCAGAGGTATCAGCATGAAAGGGTTGTCAGGTCAAGAACTGGTGTTTTATTCCACAACTGGTATAGTTTTTCCTTGAACAGCTTGGTCTAGAACCAAACTGTTTGATATTGGAGATATTAGAGAACTGAGGTCTGACTGTAAGCATTTCACTGATGGTTCACTACATGTTACAGTTGCACCATAGCAATGTAAGTACTAGTAATAAGGGAAATTGGGTATTATATTCAAAATTTTTCTGAAAATCTAAAACTATTTTAAAATAAAACATCCATTAAAACAACACCCACAATACTAGGTAATGATAATATATAGGGGATAGTGGAGTGGACCACTGAAGGGATGGGGGTGCAGGGAAATGGCTTAGAGGAAACACCACCTCCCTGCCATAAGCTGGACAATAACTGAATAGAGGAAATGAGGGAGAGAGAGGTCAGTTGAGAACACTTTTAGGAGGTACTGAGGAAGCTCCCCTTCCTCTAACCAGAGCATCTGAGTCTTCTGCATCCTTTCCCACCTCCCCCCCGCCCCTGGATGGTCAAGCTGAGACTTTGTGATGTCAAACCACACCATGGCAACCACTGACTGTTGGCCAATCAGAGCTGAAGGGTGTGGCCCCTCATTGTCCTAGAGAGTATATATAGAGGCCAGGAGCCTTGGAGTAGAGCTTGTTGCTACAACAAAGCCAAAGTTAAGAAGAAGACATCTTAGACTACTTTAGATAACGAATCAGGTTCCAACCACAAGGATGGAGGAGGACACTTCAAGTACTACAGTGAATTGGAAGTCAGTTTACCCACTCAATGACCACGGGAAGGATGAGGTCAGTCTCCCCTACTCATATGCTTCCTCCTCCCCAATAATTCCTCACCCAAGATGCTGGTCTTGAGCTTTTTTGGCACAGACACTTCCTCATTCAATCCATGGTCATTCTATTACAAGCCCCTTTCCCACCCAGTTCCCAATTTCTTCCCCTAAACCAATGCCTTTCTGTGTTTAACTGTTTCCCAACTAGGTATCGAAGATTATGGCTTTGGTCCATTCCGTCCTTAAGCAGAGAAAAGACCCGAAGAACAAAGGCAGAAAGAGACGGATAATTGTATTTCACTACAGGAAGGGAAGAAAACCTCCAGTAAGCGAGCCCACAAACGAACAAGAAGAAGTTCCTGGATGTTCTTCTTCCACAAGTGATGCCCAGGCACAACCAGAAGAAGAACCTTAAGTATGTGTAGGCTCCCTACAAAAACAATGCTTAAGGATTGGGCATTATGAGGAGATCAAAACCTCAATTGTCTCCTTGAATAAATACCAGCTTGTTTATAATTGAAACGTATTTGTATTTTGTGTGTTCTCTGATGATGGGGAGGGAGAGCAAAGGAGGGGGCAGGTATGTGAGAAGGGAGGGATGTAGAAGTCTACAAGTTTGGGCACCAGACCAGCCATTCCATAGTTAGCCAGACACAGATTAAGGACAAGGTGAAGACTGAAGATGAATTTTTTCCTTAACACTTCATCATACTGGCAAGGAAGTAAGGAAGTTGTTGTTTCTGCTTGTGTTTGGCATTGGGGGTGGGGGGTGACGGTGGTAGGTCTGATGGGGAACAGGGTGTTGTGTGAGGGTTGGCAGTGTGTAATAATGAATCTGATTTCCAGTTTAGATGTTAAGACTATGGACAGCTTTACGCCTCATTCCTTTCCCTTCCCTATCCAGCCAACACTTGGAGAAGGTGATAAAAAAGGGGTTTCTGATCATAAAATAGATACAAATATGTCGGAACTTAACCATTAGAACCATTGTATCGCCTCAATTTCCCATAGTCAAAGCTCCTATTATAATAAAATATTTTCTAGTACATAATGTCGATCTGAACTAATGAACAGCAAAATAAATCTTTTGCCCTTATAATCAGCGTGAAAAAATGTTACCCTGTGGCCCTTCCTCTCTACTTATCAAATAACACCTTTCACCCTTGTTGAAAAGGACCCAATGTACATGAACACAGCACCTTCACAGATAGACACCCATTATAGAAGACCTAGCTAGAGAAGGAGTAATTGTTCCTACTGCTTCTGAATTCAACAGCCAAATTTGACTTGCTCTTAAACCTGATAAGTATGATTGATGCCTCAGTGTGAATTTTAAGGCCATTCATGTCATGGTCACACCCATTAAGGATCCATATTTAACATTCTTAAAATTACTGATTCTACACAAAAAACTGGTAAATAATTCGCAGTCATGGCAAAGTATTTGACTGACATGTTCTACTCAGTACCTGTTTCAACAGACTGCCGCTACAGGTAACCTTCACCTTTAGAGATATAACACACTTTTACCTGGGTACTCAGTAGGGTGCCTCTCCAGTCCTGTTGTCTTTCATTATCTTTGTAGACAGTATCTCCACCGCATCTAGCTTCGCAAATTAGTCAGTTTAGCAAATTAACATCGAGTGTCAGGAGGCCTCCTTAAAGGAGTCCTCAGTCATGTTTCCCCACCTGGACCTATCTGTGAGTCTCAGATTGAATCATATGTCTCAGTTCCAAAATAAGATGTGACTGAGTGTTTACTTTGTGAACATTTGTTGCTACTTAAGCAGTTGTTGGTCCCCATTCCATATAGAACTTGGTTGCATATCCTGTTCACTATACAAGTCCATGGGGTAGTCCCTCATGGAGGAAGAGTAGTTACTGTGAGGGGTGCTGATGTCACACACCTGAAAGAAGGAGATTCACTGGGAACTTGCAAAATGCTTCTCTCTCTCCTCTCTCTTTCTGTCAAACCACACACACACACACACACACACACACACACACACACACACAGGATTCTGATCCTCACAGTTCTAGAGGAAACTTCCCTGTCAACTCTGTGACAGATCCGAGTGATTAATTCAGACACTGCCATGGATCATTCAATAATCATGAAAGTACTGAGTAGGTTGGAGGTTCTCTGGAAGAAAAAGAAATAAATATGAGGAGAGTGGTGAAGAAAATCAGTGAAGTGTATCCAGGAAACACACGCATACACACCCCACATGCAACCTGGGAAGAGCCAGGTGTTGGAGTGAAGTGTGATAATTCATGTATTTATTGAAATTTAAGTGTGGGTATTTAGTTCTTTGAGATTTTAGTTAATACATCTAAAATACTACGTAATGTGCTGCATTATTCACAATAGCCAAGGTAAGTAATATAAGTGCCCATCAATAGATGAATGGATCAAGAAGATGTTCTACACACACACAGATACACAAGCACCCACATCACTTATAGGTGGAATGTGCAAAATAGAAACAAACTCATTGAAACACAGAGCGGAAAAGTGATTGCCAGGGGCTGAGGGGTTGAGGAAATAGGAAGAGCTTGAAAAAAGGGTACCAACTTTCAACTGTAACGTCAATAACCTCTGAGGATTTAAAACAAACCAAAAGATTAAGGCTCTCTAAAACAAGAAGTCTAGTAAAAGGTACGGCCAGGAGGATCCCAAAGAGGCCTGACACGATGACTACATTTTAATAAGGCATCCTGCATTGGATCCAGGGCAGAAAAAGCACATTAGGTAAACACTAAGGCAATCTTAATAAAACACAGACATCAATACAGTAGAACCTCACCTCTTGAACTCAGTTTCATTCAGAAGGCTGTTTCAGAAGTGGTTTGTTTAAAAACCAATCTCAGAGAAAGAAAATGGCGACGGAATAGAGTCGGGTTTGGAGTCTGTTCCTGGGGCGGAGAGTCGGAGCAGCAGAGGCTCGCAGAGGGAGTGTATGTGGGCAAGCCAAGGGACAGCTAAACTCCAGGAGAAGGCGGGGGAGTGCTGGGCAGTGTTCCTCTGACCGCGCAGCACCCACAGGGGCTGGGTCCCCTCCTGGAGCTGCGGGCTCGCCGGGCGCCTCGCCATCTTGCAAGGAAAGGAGGATTTTAGTGGAAACCTGACTTTCTGCGACAACTGCAAACACTGAACTGCTGGGAGCACCAGACCACCGGTCCCCTATCAGCGCAAACATTTGGATTCAAAGAAACTCTTCACTGCACCACGGAAAGGTCAGATTTTGTCTGAAATAAGCTGCGGTTTCTAATCCCCGCGGTGGGTGAGGGAGGCGCTGGGTGAGGGAAGCGCGGCAGCCGCAGGACCGGCAGGAGCCGGGAGGTCTGTGCCTAGAAAATCAGCGGCAGTTGGAACTGCCGTGATCCGTGAATGTGGAGGGGGGGTCTTCTGAGCTGCTAACAGAAGTGACCTCTTGAAAGCAACTCATTTTAATCTGACGAGGAGGGTCAGACTAAGAATTTTCAAAGGAGTGCAGGCTCCTTAGTCTGGGGCACAGACCCACGGTCCGCACACCTGGGCTCTTTCCGACTCTGATTGCTAAGCCCAATACAGAGGTAAACCCAGGCGGAAACCCTGAAAGACTGCAGGGGGAAGGTGTTTTTTCGGAATCTGGGGCCAGAGCTGCGTGTGACCATCAGAGAGGCAGCTCTGAGGCGCACATCTCCACAAACCGGTAGTGAGTGCCATAGAAGGGGAAAAAAAAAAAGAAAAAAGAGCTAGAGAGGCCCGGAAGTCAATTCAGAAACACTGCCACCCAGGGGCTGAAACGCTAATTGTCTCTGGTGTAATCAAAAATAAATACGAGAAATTAAGATAGGGCTGGCTTAAAAAGCAGGACTGGCTTCCAACACTGAGGAGCCCTGGAATGAAGCTGAACTGAAATACCGCCCAGACTGGGAAAAAGGCGTACCAAACAGAATAATAGAGGAAGTGAATGACAGCCGCTACTGCACATTTTAGTCTTCCTATTTTTTAATTTTCAATTCTTTTTTCAATTTTTTAAATTTTTTATTCTCATATTTTTTTATTTTCATTTTTTGCATCTTTTACTTAAGAAACTAATATTTTTTTCTTTTTCCTCACTTGATTTTCACCTTTTTAATTATTACATTTTTATTTTCAATCAGCACTATTATTACTATTATTTTACTTTTTTTTTTTTTAATGTCATTTGATTTTCTCTTTCTTTTATTTTTGGATTAGTGTCCTACATTCGATTTGCATCTTTCCCTTACAATCGCTTTACCCTATCTCAAAGCTAACATTATGCCATCACTCTCCTAACCTTTCCCCTTTTGCTCCCAGTTTATCTTAACCCTTTCTGGCTTTAGATTTTCCCTACTTTTTCAGTTTACTCCCTGCTAAAACTTCACCCTACTTATATATCTAATTCCCAACCCCCTGCTCCAAATCCATACAAACCTCTCTCTACGCTACCTTTAAAAAATTATTTTTCTCTCGGGCCTTTTGTTGTTGTTTGCTTGAATGTTGATTAGATTGAATTTTTATGCTTTTTTATGAGATTGTTTAGATTATTCTTTTTGTTGGTTTGGTTGGTTCTTTTGTTTGCTTTGTTTTTGTTTGTTTTTTACTTTTGTTTTCCCTTGCCTCACTTGATATTAGCTGCTGTTGCAGTTTGTATTAATCTCCAGGCTCGTGTTGCTGGAATTTGCTGGGAATAGTGGTTGTTCTAGTGGAGTTTACTCCCCATATATATAGTTTGTTCCCCTTTTCTCTCTTAGTATCATTCTTGTCTCTCTTACTTTTTTTTTCTTTTCTTTTTCTTTTCTGTTATTTCTTTTCTTTCTTTCTGCTCTTTTCCCAAGTTCAGATTCACACTCTTTGTTGTTGTTTTTTTCTTCGTTGTTGTTCTTTCTTTTTACTCTCCCTCTTCCACTCCTATTCCCTAATTTGTCTTTCTCTGGTGGTTACCTCTATTGGAGGTTATTAATATCGTGAATACAATTCTGTTCAGTGCCTTGTCTGTTGTGCCTGGTTGTGTTGTATTTTATACCTTTAAATCAACGCCAGAGAGAGAAATCTATAACCAGACATCCGGAGAAGAGAGACCATGGGGAGACAAAGAAACAGCCCCCACAGGAAAGAGAAGCAGGAATCACCAGAAAAGGAAGTAAACGATTTAGAGGCAAACAACCTATCAGAGAAAGAATTCAGAGAAATGGTCATAAAGTGGCTGAAAAGGATGGAAGACAAATTCGACAATATGAGTAAGAACCAAGAAGAAATGAAGAAGAACCAAGAAGAAATGAAAAGTGACATCGCTGCTGTAAAGAACTCAATAGAAAGCATCAAGAGTAGACTAGATGAAGCAGAGGACCGCATAAGTGAGCTAGAAGACAAGATGGAAAAAAATACCCAATTACAACAGCTTCTAGAAACAAAAATTAGAAAGATTGAGGAGAGCGTAAGGGAACTTCAGGACAATACAAAACAAAACAACATCAGGATAATAGGGGTGCCAGAAGGAAAGGAAACTGAGCAAGGAATAGAAAACCTGTTTGAAGAAATAATAACAGAAAACTTCCCTGATATAGGGAAGAAAAAACCCACACAAATCCAAGAAGCTCACAGAGTTCCAAGCAAAATGAACCCCAAAAGACCGACGCCAAGGCACATTATAGTTAAGTTGGCAAACACCAACGACAAAGTAAGAATCTTACAAGCGGCCAGAGAGAGACAGACAGTTACATACAAAGGAACCCCCATCAGACTAGCAACTGATTTCTCAACAGAAACTCATCAGGCCAGAAGGGAATGGAATGAAATATACCAAGTCATGCAAAGGAAGGGTCTAAATCCAAGAATACTGTACCCAGCAAGGCTATCAATCAAAATTGAAGGTGAAATCAGGAGCTTCAGAGACAAAAAAGGACTAAGGGAGTTTATCACCACCAAACCAGCAATGAAAGAAATGCTAAAGGGTCT
Organism: Eptesicus fuscus; assembly: GCF_027574615.1. Taxonomy (NCBI): domain Eukaryota; kingdom Metazoa; phylum Chordata; class Mammalia; order Chiroptera; family Vespertilionidae; genus Eptesicus; species Eptesicus fuscus. The sequence goes on from NC_072473.1 coordinate 3,571,445, forward strand.
GCTGTAAAAAAAAGAAAGAAATAGGAAGCAAAGAAGGTACACAGGGGTATAGAATAAAAATGGCGTCAAATAAGTACCTATCAATAATAACTTTAAATGTAAATGGATTGAATGCCCCAATCAAAAGACACAGGGTAACAGACTGGATAAGAAAACAAAACCCAGATATCTGCTGTCTACAGGAAACCCACCTCAAAAAAAAGGATGCATACAGACTGAGAGTAAAGGGATGGAAAAAGGTTTTCCAGGCAAATGGAAATGAAAAAAAAGCTGGGGTTGCAATACTTATATCTGACAAATTAGATCTCAAAGTGAAGGACATAACAAGAGATAATGAAGGCCACTTCATAATACTAAAGGGAGAAATCCAACAAGAAGAAATAACTCTGGTAAACATATATGCACCCAATACAGGAGCACCAAGATACATTAAAAAACTCCTGGAAGATATCAAAGGAGAGATTGACAGTAATACAATCATAGTAGGAGACTTCAATACCCCACTATCACCATTGGACAAATCTTCTAAACAAAAAATCAGCAAAGAAACATCAATCCTAAATGACTCACTAGAACAGATGGAATTAATCGACATCTTCAGAACATTTCACCCCAAAGCCACAGAATATACATTCTTCTCAAGTGCACATGGGTCATTTTCAAAGATAGACCATATGTTAGGACATAGGCAAAGTCTCTCCAAATTCAAGAAGATAGAAATCATATCAAGTATCTTCTCAGATCACAGTGGCATAAAACTGGAAATCAACTACAATAAAAACAACCCAAAGAAATCAAACACTTGGAGACTAAACAGCATGTTATTAAACCATGACTGGGTTACCAAAGACATCAAGGAAGAAATAAAAAACATCATGGCAACAAACGACAATGAAAACACAACAATCCAAAATCTATGGGACACAATGAAAGCAGTCCTGAGAGGGAAGTTCATAGCTCTACAAGCCTACTTCAAAAAACAAGAAACAATGGTAATAAATTACCTAACCCAACAACTCAAAGAGTTAGAGAGAGAGCAACAAGATAAGCCCAGTGTAAGCAGAAGGAAAGAAATAATAAAGATCAGAGCGGAGATAAACGACATAGAGACCAAAGAAACAATACAAAAGATCAACAAAACCAAGAGCTGGTTCTTTGAAAGGATAAACAAGATTGATGGACCTCTAGCCAGGCTCACCAAGAAGCAAAGAGAGAGGACCCAAATAAACAAAATCAGAAATGAAAGAGGTGAAATAACAACAGACCCCGACGAAATACAAAGGATTGTTACAAAATACTACGAACAACTCTATTCCAACAAACTGGACAACCTAGAGGAAATCGACATATTCCTAGAAAAATACAACCTTCCAAAACTCAATCAGGAAGATTCTAAACAGCTCAACATGCCAGTAACTATGGAAGAAATTGAAGCAGTCATCAAAAAGCTTCCGGCAAACAAAAGCCCGGGGCCAGATGGCTTCACAGGAGAGTTTTATCAAACTTTCAAGGAAGAACTAAAACCTATCCTCCTCAGACTATTCCAAAAAATTCAAGAGGAAGGAACACTTCCAGGCTCCTTCTATGAAGCCAGCATCACCCTAATACCAAAACCAGATAAAGACAACTCAATGAAAGAGAATTACAGGCCAATATCCCTCATGAACATTGATGCCAAAATCCTCAACAAAATTCTAGCAAATCGGCTCCAGCAGTACATCAGAAAGATCATACACCATGACCAAGTAGGATTTATTCCAGGAATGCAAGGATGGTACAATATCCGCAAATCAATAAACGTGATACATCACATAAACAAATTGAGAGATAAAAATCACATAGTCATATCAATAGATGCAGAAAAAGCATTTGACAAAATCCAACACCCTTTCTTGATAAAAACTCTCAACAAGGTGGGAATAGAAGGCTCATACCTCAACATAATAAAAGCTATTTATGATAAACCCACAGCAAACATCATACTCAATGGGCAAAAACTAAAACCATTTCCCCTAAGAACAGGAACAAGACAGGGATGCCCACTCTCACCACTTCTATTTGACATAGTTCTGGAAGTATTAGCTATCGCAATTAGGCAAGAAGAAGAAATAAGAGGCATCCAAATTGGAAAAGAAGAAGTGAAGCTGTCCTTATTTGCAGATGACATGATATTGTACATAAAAAACCCAAAAGATTCCATCAAAAAACTAATAGACTTAATAAATGAATTTGGCAATGTAGCGGGATACAAAATTAACGCCAAGAAATCTATGGCTTTTCTATACACCAATAATGAACTTACAGAAAGAGAGACTAAAAAAGCAATCCCATTTACCATCGCACCAAAAAAATTAAGATACCTAGGAATAAACTTAACTAAGGAGGTAAAAGACCTATACGCAGAAAACTACAGGACACTGAAAAAAGAGATAGAGGAAGACGTAAACAGATGGAAGAACATACCATGTTCCTGGATTGGTAGAATCAACATCATTAAAATGTCCATACTACCCAAAGCAATCTACAGATTCAATGCACTCCCCATCAAAATACCAACAGTATATTTCACAGACCTAGAAAGAACTCTCCAAAAATTCATCTGGAATAAAAAAAGACCCCGACTAGCCTCAGCAATCCTCAGAAAGAAGAATAAAGTAGGTGGGATCTCAATACCAGATTTCAAGCTGTATTACAAAGCCTCTGTTCTCAAAACAGCCTGGTACTGGCACAAGAACAGACATATTGATCAATGGAACAGAATAGAGAACCCAGATATCGACCCAAACCACTATGCTCAATTAATATTTGACAAAGGAGGCATGAACATACAATGGAGTCAAGACAGTCTCTTCAATAAATGGTGTTGGGAAAACTGGACAGATACATGCAAAAAAATGAAACTAGATCACCAACTTACACCATACACAAAAATAAACTCAAAATGGATACAGGACTTAAACATAAGACGGGAAACCATAAAAATACTAGAGGAATCCACAGGCAACAAAATCTCAGACATATGCCACAAGAACTTCTTCACTGACACTGCCCCTAGGGCAATGGAAGCTAAAGAGAAAATTAACAAATGGGACTACATCAAAATAAAAAGCTTTTTTACAGCAAAAGAAACCATCAACAAAACAACAAGAAAGCCCACTGCATGGGAAAACATATTTGCAAATGCTATCACTGATAAAGGTTTAATCTCCAACATCTACAGGCAGCTTATGCAACTCAATAAGAGGAAGATAAATGATCCAATAAAAAAATGGGCAACAGACCTAAACAGAATATTTTCAAAAGAAGACAGAAGGAAGGCCAAGAGACACATGAAAACATGTTCAAAGTCACTTATTATCCGAGAGATGCAAATCAAAACAACAATGAGGTACCATCTCACACCTGTCAGAATGGCTATCATCAACAAACAACAAGTGTTGGCGAGGATGCGGAGAAAAAGGAACCCTCGTGCACTGCTGGTGGGAATGCAGACTGGTGCAGCCACTGTGGAGAACAGTATGGAGTTTCCTCAAAAAACTGAAAATGGAACTCCCATTTGACCCAGTAATCCCACTCCTGGGAATATATCCGAAGAAACTAGAAAAACCAATCAGAAAGGATATATGCACCACTATGTTCATAGCAGCACAATTTACAATAGCTAAGATTTGGAAACAGCCTAGGTGCCCGTCAGCAGATGAGTGGATCGGAAAACTGTGGTACATCTACACAATGGAATACTATGCTGCCATAAAAAAGAAGGAATTCTCATCATTTGCAGCAACCTGGATGGAATTGGAGAACATTATGCTAAGTGAAATAAGCCAGTCAATGAAAGAAAAATACCACATGATCTCACTCATTTAGGGATAGTAAAGAACATTATAAAGTGGTGAACAAAAAGATAGATACAGAGACAGTAAAGCATCAAACAGACTTTCAAAGTACAGGGGGAAAGTTTGGGAAAGGTGGGGGAGTTATGAAATCAAACGAAGGACTTGTATGCATGCATATAAGCATAAACAATGGACGCAAAACTCTGGGGGGGGAGGGCATGTGTGGGTGTGGGGTGGGGGGGGTAATAGTAAGATATGTACACATAAAATACCTCAATAAAAATATTTAAAAAAAAAATAAAATAAAAACCAATCTCAGCCTTAGCCAGGTTGTCCCAGTGGACTGAAGGTTCCCAGGTTCTATTCTGGTCACAGGCACATGCCTGGGTTGTGCTCTCAATCCCTAGTAGGGAGCATGCAGGAGGCAGCCAATCAATTATTCTCAAACATCTTTGATGTTTCTCCCTCTCTCCCTCTGCCTTCCTCTTTTGAAATCAATAGAAATATAAAAAAAGAAAACCAAATTATTTTTCCATTAAATATATATGTAAATTGAATGAATCCATTCCAGACACACAAATGATTCCCTGGATTAACATTCTTATATAGAGTATATGTCAAAAGTACTGTTTAATGTAAAGAGAAACACTTGTTTTCTTACATTTATGGAAGCACCCCGTGCTAGCCTTAAATGAGTCACATTCCCCACTCCGTCCGGGGCAGCCTTCAAGAGGACAGGATGTAGCATCTAGGACTTTTCACGTATCCTTGCCTGCCACATGCTATCACTGGCCAACCACTCTTCATTTATCCCAGTCAACAACCATGGCTCTGCCTCTTCAATTGCCTGTGGTTGCTGTTTTGTGAGCATGTTCACGCCCTTACCTCATTGGTGCTCTTCATGGCCTCTTTGTGTTTTAAAATTGTGCCAATCAGATTTGGCCAACAACAAAAACATTCTCTCCTTTGTTTGTTGCATGGGAGATGCTTTGGGTCAGGCAGAGGTATCAGCATGAAAGGGTTGTCAGGTCAAAAAATGGTGTTTTATTCCACAACTGGTATAGTTTTTCCTTGAACAGCTTGGTCTAGAACTAAACTGTTTGATATTGGAGATATTAGAGAACTGAGGTTTGGCTGTCACTGTTTCACTGATGGTTCACTACATGTTACAGTTGCACCATAGCAATGTAAGTATTAGTAATAAGGGAAATTTTGTATTATCTTCAAAATTTTTCTGAAAATCTAAAACTATTTTAAAATAAAACATCCATTAAAACAACACATAAATTACTAGGAAAAGATAATATATAGGGGATAGTGGAATGGACCACTGAAGGGATGGGGGTGCAGGGAAATGGCTTAGAGGAAACACCACCTCCCTGCCATAGGCTGGACAATAACTGAATAGAGGAAACGAGGGAGAGAGAGGTCAGTTGAGAACACTTTTAGGAGGTACTGAGGAAGCTCCCCTTCCTCTAACCAGAGCATCTGAGTCTTCTGCATCCTCTCCCACCTCCCCCCCGCCCCTGGATGGTCAAGCTGAGACTTTGTGATGTCAAACCACACCATGGCAACCACTGACTGTTGGCCAATCAGAGCTGAAGGGTGTGGCCCCTCATTGTCCTAAAGAGTATATATAGAGGCCAGGAGCCTTGGAGTAGAGCTTGTTGCTACAACAAAGCCAAAGTTAAGAAGAAGACATCTTAGACTACTTTAGATAACGAATCAGGTTCCAACCACAACGATGGAGGAGGACACTTCAAGTGCTACAGTGAATTGGAAGTCAGTTTACCCACTCAATGACCACGGGAAGGATGAGGTCAGTCTCCCCTACTCATATGCTTCCTCCTCCCCAATAATTCCTCACCCAAGATGCTGGTCTTGAGCTTTTTTGGCACAGACACTTCCTCATTCAATCCATGGTCATTCTATTACAAGCCCCTTTCCCACCCATTTCCCAATTTCTTCCCCTAAACCAATGCCTTTCTGTGTTTAACTGTTTCCCAACTAGGTATCGAAGATTATGGCTTTGGTCCATTCCGTCCTTAAGCAGAGAAAAGACCCGAAGAACAAAGGCAGAAAGAGACGGATAATTGTATTTCACTACAGGAAGGGAAGAAAACCTCCAGTAAGCGAGCCCACAAACGAACAAGAAGAAGTTCCTGGATGTTCTTCTTCCACAAGTGATGCCCAGGCACAACCAGAAGAAGAACCTTAAGTATGTGTAGGCTCCCTACAAAAACAATGCTTAAGAATTGGGCATTATGAGGAGATCAAAACCTAAATTGTCTCCTTGAATAAATACCAGCTTGTTTATAATTGAAACGTATTTGTATTTTGTGTGTTCTCTGATGATGGGGAGGGAGAGCAAAGGAGGGGGCAGGTATGTGAGAAGGGAGGGATGTAGAAGTCTACAAGTTTGGGCACCAGACCAGCCATTCCATAGTTAGCCAGACACAGATTAAGGACAAGGTGAAGACTGAAGATGAATTTTTTCCTTAACACTTCATCATACTGGCAAGGAAGTAAGGAAGTTGTTGTTTCTGCTTGTGTTTGGCATTGGGGGTGGGGGGTGACGGTGGTAGGTCTGATGGGGAACAGGGTGTTGTGTGAGGGTTGGCAGTGTGTAATAATGAATCTGATTTCCAGTTTAGATGTTAAGACTATGGACAGCTTTACGCCTCATTCCTTTCCCTTCCCTGTCCAGCCAACACTTGGAGAAGGTGATAAAAAAGGGGTTTCTGATCATAAAATAGATACAAATATGTCGGAACTTAACCATTAGAACCATTGTATCGCCTCAATTTCCCATAGTCAAAGCTCCTATTATAATAAAATATTTTCTAGTACATAATGTCGATCTGAACTAATGAACAGCAAAATAAATCTTTTGCCCTTATAATCAGCGTGAAAAAATGTTACCCTGTGGCCCTTCCTCTCTACTTATCAAACAACACCTTTCACCCTTGTTGAAAAGGACCCAATGTACATGAACACAGCACCTTCACAGATAGACACCCATTATAGAAGACCTAGCTAGAGAAGGAGTAATTGTTCCTACTGCTTCTGAATTCAACAGCCAAATTTGACTTGCTCTTAAACCTGATAATATGATTGGTGCCTCAGTGTGAATTTTAAGGCCATTCATGTCATGGTCACACCCAATCGGGATCCATATCTAATATTATTAAAATTACTGATTCTATACAAAGAAACTGCTAAATAATTCGCAGTCATGGCAAAGTATTTGACTGACATGTTCTACTCAGTACCTATTTCAACAGACTGCCGCTACAGGTAACCTTCACCTTTAGAGATATAACACACTTTTACCTGGGTACTCAGTAGGGTGCCTCTCCAGTCCTGTTGTCTTTCATTATCTTTGTAGACATCATCTCCACCGCATCTAGCTTCTCAAATTAGTCAGTTTAGCAAGTTAGCATAGAGTGTCAGGAGGCCTCCTTAAAGGAGTCCTCAGTCATGTTTCCCAACCTGGACGTATATGTGCGTCTCAGATGGAATCCTATGTCTCAGTTACACAGTAATGAGTGACTGACGCTGTGTTTACCTTGTGAACATTTGTTGCCTCTTAAGCAGTTGTTGGTCCCCTTTCTACACTGAGCTTGGTTGGAATGCCTGTTCACTATACAAGTCCATGGGGTAGTCCCTCATGGAGGAAGAGTAGTTACTGTGAGGGGTGCGGATGTCACACACCTGAAAGCAGAAGATACACTAGGAACTTGCAAAATGCTTCTGCAGTTGCTGGGCATGTCCACCCCTCCCACCCACCCCCCCACCCCCCGTCTATCTCTATCTTCTCTCTCTTTCTCTCATACACCACACACACACACACACACACACACACACACACACACACACAACACAAAAAAAAAAAAAATGATCCTGATCCTCAGGGTTCTAGAGAGAAACATTCCAGTCACCCCTGTGACAAATCCAAGTGATTAATTTAGTCACTGCCATGGAGCATTCAATAACCATGAAGGTACTGACTAGATTTGACCTTCTCTGGATAAAAATAATTAAATAATTGAGGAGAGTAGGGGAGAAAGTCCGTGAAGTGTATCCAGGAAACACACGCATACACACCCCACATGCAACCTGGGAAGAGCCAGGTGTTGGAGTGAAGTGTGATAATTCATGTATTTATTGAAATTTAATATGGGTATTTAGTCTTTGGGATTTTAGTTAACACATCTAAAATACTAAGTACTGTGCTGCATTATTCACAATAGCCAAGGTAAGTAATGTAAGTGCCCATCAATAGATGAATGGATCAAGAAGATGTTCTACACACACACAGACACACAAGCACCCACGTCAGTTATAGGTGGAATATGAAAAATAGAAAGAGTTGAACTCATTGAAACACAGAGTGGAAAAGTGTGTGCCAGGGGCTGAGGCGTTGAGAAAATAGAGCTTGAAAAAAGGTTACCAACTTTCAACTATAACATCAATAACCTCTGAGGATTTAATGTAAAAAACAAACCAAAATATTAAGGCTCTCTAAAACAAGAAGTCTAGAAAAACGTACAGCCAGGAGGATCCCAAAGAGGCTTGACATAATGACTAAATTTCAATACGGCACCCTGGATGGGATCCAGGGGCAGAAAAAGCACATTAGGTAAAAACTAAGGCCATCTTAATAAAACAAAGACATCAATACAGTAGAACCTCACCTCTTGAACTTAGTTGCACTCAGAAGGCTGTTTGAGAAATGATTTTGTAAAAACCAAAATTGGCCTTAGCCAGGTTGTCCCAGTGGATAGAGCATCGGCCTGTGGACTGAGGTTCCCGGGTTCAATCATGGTCAAAGGCACATGCCTGGGTTGTGCTCTCAATCCCCAGTAGGGAGCATGCAGGAGGCAGCCAATCAATTATCCTCTAACATCACTGATGTTTCTCCCTCTCTCCCTCTGCCTTTCTCTTTTGAAATCAATAGAAATATAAAAAAGAAAACCAAATTATTTTCCCATTAATTATATATGTAAATTGAATGAATCCATTCCCGACGCACAAATGATTCCCTGGTTTAACATTCTTATATAGAGTATATGTCAAAAGTACTGTTTAATCTAAAAAGAAACTAAGAAAATACTGTAGACTACTTTAGATAACGAATCAGGTTCCAACCACAACGATGGACGAAGACACTTCAAGTACTAAAATGAATTGGAAGACCTTTTTCCAACTCGACAACAAAGAAAAGGATGAGGTCAGACTCCCCTACTCATATGCTTCCTCTTCCCCACTAATTCCTCACCCAAGATGCTGGCCTTGAGCTTTTTTGGCACAGACACTTCCTCATTCAATCCATGGTCATTCTATTACAAGCCCCTTTCCCACCCAGTTCCCAGTTTGTTCCCCAAAATCAATGTCTTTCTGGGTTTAACTTTCCCCCCAACTAGGTAACGAAGGTTATGGCTTTGGTCAGTTCAGTCCTTAAGCTGAGTGAAGACAAGGAGAAGGGCAGAAACAGGCAGATAATTGTATTTCACTACCGGAAGGGAAGAAAACCTCCAGTAAGCGAACCCACAAATGAACAAGAAGAAGTTCCTGAATGTTCTTCTTCCACAAGTGATGGCCAGGCACTACCAGAAGAAGATGCTAGAGTGTGTGTAGGCTCTTTACAAAAAAATGGTTGAGATATCGGCATTATGATGAGATCAAAACATAAATGGTCTCCTTGAATAAATACCAGCACGTGTATAAAGGAAACGTGTTTGTATTTTTGTGAGTTCTCTGATGATTGGCAGGGAGCAAAGGAGGGGGCAGGTATATGAGAAGGGAGGGATGTAGAATTTTTCAAGTTTGGGCACCAGACCAGGCATTCCCTAGTTAGCCTGACACTGAGGTTAAGGACAAGGTGAAGACTGAAGATGAATTTTTTCCTTAACACTTTCTTATACTGGCAAGGAAATGAGGAAGTTGTTGTTTCTGCTTGTGTTTGATATTGTGGCGTGGTGCTGGTGGCAGCGGTGATGGGGAACAGGGTCTTGTGTGAGGGTTGGCAGTGTGTAATTGTTGGAAGCCGCCCATTGCCTTCACTAGCAGAGAGGTGTGGACAAGGAACCCGGAAGGCTGGAGACCTTGAGCTCTGAAAGGTCAGATCTCTGCACCCACTGTTCAGTTGAGACAATGGTAGCTGAAGCGACTTCCACCTTTTAGTTTTATGTAAGTCCTTGTTGGTTGGCTATTACTGGAATTGCCTAAGGGTATGGGTAGGTCCCAAACCTGAATAAAAGGGATTGCAAGGCTGGAGCAAAGCTCCTCTTGAGCTGGGCTCCCGCCTGGCCCCCAATTCCCAAATTTATAATTTCTTGTCTAGTCTCTTTCATTTGTGTGTGGCCTCCTCCAGAACCCGAACCCTGAACCACGTGGGACGTGGGGGGGGGGGGCACTCACATATAATAATAAATCTGATTTCCAGTTTAGATGTTAGACTATGGACAGCTTTAAGCCTCATTCCTTTCTCTTCCCTATCCAGCCAACATTTGGAGAAGGTGATAAAAAAAGACGTTTCTGATCATAAAATAGATACAAATATGTCTCAACTTAACCATTAGAAGTATTGTATTGCCTCAGTTTTCCATAGTCAAAGCTCCTATTGACCTAAAATATTTTTTAACACATAATGACAATCTGAACTAATTAGGTTGCTTAATATTATGTAAGGGTGTCTGGATGTATTTGGAGGGTCAGAATTCATTAAATTTAACAAATTTTTCCCAAGTGCCTGATACATGCCAGACGGTATATGGCAATTGAGGCACATTAATTAATAAAAATAACCCAAAGAGCCTAGGACCCATGGAGCTTTGTTGAAGGATGACTCAAGGAAGGAAGATGAAGAAAAATGAGCAGACTGTGCTTTATGGCAGGAGGTTAAAAAAAGTAGAAACAGCTCAGGTATAATATGGTTGCGTTTTTTTTTCACAATGTGAAATTTTTATCTTTAGAATCAGGCAGCTGGACTCAGTTTAGATGATCCCAATGTTGTTGGCAACTTCCAAAGCATCATAATCGGGAGCCAGTCAAACATATTCCTTCTTCTCTCCATCAGGCCTGATCAGAGTGCTGACCTTGGCCACATCAACGTCATAGAGCTTCCTCACAGCCTGTTTGATCTGGTGCTTGTTGGCCTTGACATCCACAATGAACACCAGTGTCTTGTTTCTTCTAGCTTCTTCATGGCTGACTCGGTGGTCATGGGGGGGGGTAACTTGGTGATGGCACAGGGGGCAGGCTTGTTCCTCCTGGGTGCACTCTTCTGAGGATATTCAGGTGGCCTTCGGAGCCTCAGTGTCTTTGGCCATCGGAAGGTGGGTGACGTGCGGATCTTCTCTTTGTGGCTGTGGACGCCTTTCTGCACTGCGTGCGTCGCCTTCAAAGCCTTTGCTTTGGCTTCGGCTGTGGGAGGGCAGGGGCGTCCTTCTTAGCTTTCAGCACCATCGTTGTTAAAAGGGAGGTATGCTCCCCTCTACATGCATGTGCTGCCAACAGTGCATACATCCTGTCCTTGGGAGCAGGCTCTAGCAGGAACATGCACTGGCTCTTGCAGCCATGTGCTGGCCTGAACATCAGGCAGGTTAGTGTTATGAACAGTCTAGGCCAGTGGTCGGCAAACTCATTAGTCAACAGAGCCAAATATCAACAGCACAACGATTGAAATTTCTTTGGAGAGCCACATTTTTTAAACTTCAACTTCTTCTAACGCCACTTCTTCAACATAGACTCGCCCAGGCTGTGGTATTTTATGGAAGAGCCACACCCAAGGGGCCAAAGAGCCGCATGTGGCTCGCGAGCCGCAGTTTGCCGACTACGGGTCTAGAGGGACTGATACCATTAAATGCCTCCTTGGCTCTTCCCTTTCAAGCTGGCTAAAATATTCTCTTTCTTCCTTGCAAATGAACTCTGATTCTGAGATGCCATCCTGAAGTACCTGTCTTCTATGTGGGAGCAACATGCTATAGAAATCATTCCCATAGTTGCTACATCACTTGGGCAAAAATGTTGGCTTATTTTTCATGAAATGGTGGTGAAATTGACATAAGCCAGTGAGGTACATAAGGAGTGGCCAACCTCAAGCCCGGAAACAGTGGTTGTTTCAAAAAGAGTGGTTACAGAAGCCAGGAAATGGAAATCCTAGTTCATTATCTGGATATGTTGGTGGGGGGCGACTTCTTGTTCGATGACCTGGATTACTGCCTGCAGCCTTGGACTTGGCATGTAAATGGGGATTTAAGAAAATGCAATTTGCTTTGGGGAAGGAAGAGAACACAAAGCAAAGCTTGGCTCCAGAGCCTGGAATCCTCATCTTGGCCTCTGACCCCTTTTCCCAGTAGTTCTCATTTGAAATTTCCCACGTGCCCTGTGCTTGTCCTCAGCTCAGGCTGCTGAAGCGGCCGGCGGGTGGGAACCCTCTGGTGTTCCCACGTCTCCATGCACTCCGGACTTTTCATCGCCCACAGGGGTGCTGCCTTCTCTCGGTTCCCTCTCTCCAAAAAAAACAGCCCTCGTAGGAATCATATGGCATCAACCCTCAGAAGGAGCTGACAGTTTTCTCCACTCTGCTCTGAAGTTCTTAATTCCAAGAGCAACGATGAGTTTTCTCCGGGATTCCCAGTATCAGTTACAGAGGCACAGCTTTCAGACCAATGACTGTGTTAACGATGTGGTCAGCGCATGCTTTGTGCCTCGCAGCCATGCCCGTGGCCATTTCTAGACATGCATGCAGCATCCTTCTCTTTTATTCCCAGTGGTCCCAGAGAGGAAGTATCATTTTCTAGTTTTTAAATTGTTGTTGATATTAGAAATGTTGGATCAGGATTTAAAGGTAAAGGAATCTAAGGGGTGTAGACACTGAACCAAAAACAAACAACAAAATGCAGGTCACACTGTTATACAGAGTGGTCAGGGTGTGCTTCCTTGCAAAGGAGATACTTGAACCATGTAGAAACTTCACTTCCTCAATATGGCCTTCCTTCCTTCCTTTCTTTCTTTTCTTTCTTTCTTTCATTTCAATTCAAACTGGCCTTGTCCAGCACCTGACTCACCTGCATCCTTCCCCCTTGCACATATACTCTTTTAGTCACTGAGCCCTCAGGACGATGAGGTTCTGGTTGGCATAAAAAAATTAGGAATAAATCCTTGGGTCTGTTGCCCACAGAGACAGGGTTTTGATCAAACTAAAGATAACATCGAGGCTTCAGTTGTGTTTCAGCTCCAGGCCCAAAAAAGCAGTAACACAAGACTAAACGATGCCATGGCTATTATCGGCACAAGCACTGATCAACTCTCTTAGCACCAAATAATTGGTAGAGACCACGACCTAGACCATGACCCGGACCACAATCCTAACTCCCTTAGTCACCATGATTAATGATTTTCCCCTATAGAACCCCTTCCCTGGAAGCCATTGGGGAGCCAGGCCTTTGGGCATTAAATGCTCACCTGTCTCTGGGCGGAGGCCACTTCCTAAAAATAAACCCTTACTTTCTTTGCTGCGAGAACCTATTCATGCCCTATTAGGCTCTAATGCATGAGGGCAAATGGACCCTTTCAGTCTGGCAGCAACGCCTGCTTTGACAGGGCAGACATCTCATCAATGTAATATAATAATAGCAGCGATCTTCTTTTTTTTTAGTGCCTGGTATATGTCAATTCTTGTCCCAAGTGCCTTAACATGTCACTTCTAATTCTCAAAATAATCCTATAAAGCAGATAACTCCATCTTTCTCTTTTTCCAACAGGAAAATGAAGTCGTAGGAAAGTTAGGCATGGGGCCAAGATTACATAGCAAATATATGGCTGAGCAGGGATTTGAATTCTAGTAGCGCACCCCAAAGCTCATGATCTTCCCACCATCTTTCCCAAGATGTGGATTCCCGAGGTGTGATGATAAAAGTAGCAGAATGCCCTGGAGACATTCATTAGAAAGTACAGATTCCTGGGCCCCAGCCCAGTGCTACTCAATCGGATTCTCTGGAATCTGAATATCTGACACATTTCCTTGTGAGTCGGCTGCATGCTTAAGTTTGAGAATAGTGATTACAATCTGCTGCCTCGGTGTTCAATAAACTGTTCAATCAAGTGCCCATGATGGCTGGTATCAGAATCAGCTCTAGGGTTTTCAACACGGTGCCTGAAAAGACTGTCCTAGTCGGACTCTTGAATGTAGGCAGCTCTTCTGTCCGATGGGACAAAGCCAGGTTCCTTTTTGCCCTTTCCAATTACCTCAGACACTGGCCACTTGGAAGAGACATCAGGAAATGAAGGACGTTATTAACACTCAGAACAAACTCTGGGTCCCTGCCAGGCCTCTGTGGGTTTTTATATCCCTTCCATCAGTTCTGCGGAATTGCTGCCTTCAGGGTACATTCTGCCTTCAAGGACAAACGCACAAGCACCTTTCCTAATAAATCTGCCCATGGCAAGCAATGTCTCTTTCTGAGCTCACAAACCCTTCCAAGGACTGTGAAACTGCATAATGGTGAACTACCTTTAACTCTCAGGTCCCGTCTAGCTTTATTCTTTCTTGTTTGGAACTACTGTACTAATTCTGAAAGTTTCCTAAAAACCAAACCAAACGAAGCAGCTATATGCATCATTGAATTTTGGTCCACCCACCTAGACCAGCTTTGCCAACTAGCCACCAGCTTTGGTATAACCAACAGGATTCTGAAATGCCAAATATGCCAAGAGAATCTACGAAGTGATGAGCTTAATTTTCTCCTGTGCTTTATGGAAATAAAAGAGATGAAGTTAGTGCTAGGGCACAGAATCATGAAGATTTTAGAAGTAGAAGAGATCTTGGTTAATCATTTATTCTAACCCAATCCTCTGATAACTAAAGACAGAGAAATCTGAGAACATGAGGTCACACAGTTAATGCATAGAAAAGACAGGACTATAGCAAACATTTCTGATTCCACAGCCAGTTTTCTTTTTACTGACCCAGGCTTGATAGCTTCTACCCATCACCCCTGTCACTTGGGAAGTAGAGATTTGTATTGTAACCACTGTCTCTTTTCTCATTTGTAATTCCCGTAATCCATGTAAGGAGATCAAAAATGCTTGCATTAATGGTTAACTTATTTTGAGAAAGCTATCCTTAATTCCTTCCTGCCCAACCTTTTTATACATAAACTTTATTATTAGTAAACTTCAGTAATATGGAAATCAGATGTCACAAAACTACCACTGAGTCATTTATTAATTCAACCAATATTTCTTTTTTCTACCAAATGCCAGGCAGTCAAAAAAGTAGATGGAAAAGGACAAAAAGCCATCCTGTCATGAAGTTTATATTCTAATGGGCAAACACTCAACAAATGAGAAACGAGTAAAATCCTGTATTAGTCGTGGTGAGTGCTAAGGTGGAAAGGCAGGGAAAGGGAACAGGAAGTGAGGAAGTGGGTACAAGGTGAGGGGAGGGGCTGTATTTAGACAAGGTGGCCAGAACAGGCCTCAGTGAGGAGAACCAAAATATGAGCTATCACCCAGGAGAGTCTTGACATCAATTCTACAGAGAGCGGCAAAGATCAGATTTGGGAAATGTTGGAAAAGGTGGAAAACTGCTGTTTCTCTGCTGTTTTTGGTAGCCCGGGTGGCAGGAAATGGGAAGGAGAGGAATGGCACAATTAAAAGGTGGCAATCGTCCTTTCCAGGAGGCCAGGAAGAGCTGTTTTAGTATCTGAGGTGAAAAGAGATGCCTGGTGATTAGTGGTTTCACATAAAGAACTTTTCTTAGAATACAGAATTTAGAGAACAGAATTAAGATTGATGAGAGGTATTATTTTGTGTTTAAAAAAATCCAGAGAGCATGAAGTAATGCCAAGACTGCTTGGCAAAAAGATATGTGACTTAAAAACTTGATGAAAAGGTTGATAAGTTCAGTCATTCGATTCATCCAAATATGTAATTAATTACGAGGATTTGGGCGGAAGTGTGAAATTTATATAGAGTCAATGACAAATGCCACATTTTTTGAGAGTTTACTGTGTGCAACATAGGAACAGAGTTTCAGGGACTCAACGAGAAGCGTGGCACTGTTCTACCTCAGAGAACTTTTCACTGCGAAATCCATTTTCTGTGCCTCCTGGACATCCAGCGGGGATACTTTTCCCAGCCTCCTTTGCAATCAAAGATGGCTGATGGGTGAGTTCTGGCCAATGGGATTTGAGTGGACATGATGAACGTCCCTTCTAGGTTTGGCCCATAAATCCTGGAGGATTGCAGTGTCTCAAGATGCACAGAACTGGGGTTCCTAAATCATGACATGTAAGGCTGCCAACCAAACATTTGATTAAACTTTATGTCAACAAGATATTTATGTCTGTTGTGTCCTGAGAGTTGAGCCAGCGCATGTAGCCCAACTAATATCACTACGTATTAATTAAAAGGTTCATAGAATTTTATAGTTTGCAGAATACTCTCACATAGCAAATGATGGTGAGTACTGCCCTGGGAAATAGGTCATATTTTTATTTTTCCCATTTCATAAAACTGAGATTGATGCTTATTGAGTATTGAATTACTTAGTCACCATTGCATAGGTAAGAAGACACAGAGGGCAAAGATTTTAAATCACTGGCTCTCAAATGTACAAAAACAATTGATATAAGACAAAGGATGAAAAGAAATGTAATGCAAGGCATTTGAAACATATAGACAAACTACTGAGGGGATTCAAAAGAGGAGACTACCACAGTTGGTTGGAGAGACACAATGGGCTCGGTGCAATAGGTAAGATTCATGGTGAGTGTTTGCACACTGACAAGGTAGAAGGGGAGAAGAAACACAGAGGAAATTTCTGTAACTTCTGACAAGCAATCTGAGTGGTAAACAGAAATAGAAAAGAGTTGGCATTTGTTCTAATGTTTCAAGGGAAGTTGGAGCAGGCAAGGCAATTTTCTGAAGGAAACAGGAACTGGTAATTCAATACAAATCAAAAAAATATTTATTGAGTGCCTGCCAGATGAAGGGCCTCCCAAAAGTGTCCAGAGGATACAGAGAAGAGATAACAAGGGCACAGCCCATGCTCTAAATGTGTTTATAATCTATTAGGGGAAATAGTAAAAAATGACTGTAGCACAATGCTAAGATAAGCATCAAGAAGAAGAATAACGGGGTTCAAGGGACAGAGAAATAACATGGGTAAGTGGCATGAGAAGGACACAGAAAACATAGGTGAAGCTTCATGGAGGAGTTAAAATGTTCCTATTGACCTTTGAGGAGGTGCCATCTGTGAAGATGGTATGAATATATAAATTCCTGAGGGCCACATATAATTCCAAAGAGAATGGTTTTGTCAATATTTCGAGCAAGGATACTGCTATATGAATAAGTGACTCCAAACGTGACCCTTGTTTAGGGCACAACAAAATGAAATTTATAATTTGAATACGTTTGCCTACACCTGGAATCACAAACTTACAGTGATAGCAGAGGTTGTAAATTTCTTTTCCTATTGAAACTGCCTGCCTTCCAGTGAATTCAGTGACCGGCACTATAGACCAGAAGGGTGTGTGTGTGAGTTACATTGTGCCACCAAGAGGCGATGAAGAGACAGCTAACTAAGATGCCTTGCCAAAGAAGGACCACCTACCATGAACAGGGCTTCATAGTTTTCAATCATTTTCTGCACCACAGCAATGATGGCTGTGCTTTCCTCAGCCCGGGCCGAACTCTGGACCGAGAATTCTTTGTCTGATGACTTCTGCTTGTGCAGCAGGTTGGGTCCAAATATGGTGGCCAAGTTTAGAGACGTCATCTTGTTCCCCGTGACCTACAGGAACAGAGAAGACAAGAACTGTGGTTAGTTTTGCTTTTCAAAGTGCTGAGTGGCTCAGTAACCAATGGAACCTTCCCTTTCCTTTTTTTCTTGCAAGGACTACATCACCTCTGGCAGAATTGATGAGAGGTACCATCATTTTCCTTTTGCTTCATGTCTTGGATTGAAGCTCACGGCACAGTGGTCATTTCAACAGCACACTGAGTAAAATTTTACAACTCTAAGTGATTTGTTGTGAAACTGGTACTATATAAAACTTCTATCCTGTCTGCCCTTTAAAAATATTGATATCCATCTATCTATCATCTATCTATCTATCTATCTATCTATCTATCTATCTATCTATCTATCCAATTCAACCATCCACCTTCCGTCTATCCCTTCATCCATCAATCCATCATCTCTCCATGACTCCATCCACTCAGCATCTACCACAGGCTGGGCATTTTTCATGGATTCTAGTTATTGACAAAAATTTCCCACAAGGATCACAGCACCGTCCTTATTTTAAAAGTTCACATTAGGGAGGGAAAAGACACTTACCAGTTCTAAGTAGTGAGTACAAAGTATGAAGCTATCAACTCTGGAGGCCGCAGGGACACTCCAAGGAGGTGGGACAGAAGGCAATTTCCCAGTGGTGACAAGGCCACATGCAAAGGCAGAAACATGTAAAACATCACAAGGCACCTCAGGAAGTACAGTGTGGCAGAGGGTTCTGAACATGTCTTTGTGGGGCAAAACTGGCCCTGGCAGACCACCAGGCAATTTTTTCTTTTTCTTGTTTTTTTTTTTTTTTTTTTTTTTTTTTTTTTTTTTTAATATTCACCTGAGGATATTTTCCCACTGATTGAGAGAGTGGAAGAGAGAGGGAAAGACAGAGTGAAATATCCATGTGAGAGAAACACATCGATTGATTGCCTCCTGCACGTGCCCCTACCAGGGTCTGGCCGGGGAGGAGCCTGCAACTGAGGTAACGTGCCCTTGACCAGAATCGAATCCGGGACCCTTCAGTCTACAGGCTGACACTCTATCCACTGAGCCACACTGGCTATGGCTAGGCAACTTTTTATTTCTCTTGTTGATATTGAAAATCCAGTAATTCCTGCAGAAGTATGGGGACTGTGGCTGCTTGGGGGGGAGGGGGGATCTGCACAGTGTTTGAGTGGCAGCTGGGTACACAGCACAGAATTCGAGTTCTGGGTCACAGCCAAGACAAAGCTGCCTGAGTCCCACTCTTGTCCTGTGGAGCCTTGAAGTGGTGGCTACCAGCCCTGCACTCCCAGGGTGGAACATGGGGACATTATTTTTAGAAAGTGCGCCTGTTTTCAGGTTTGCCGCCAAGGAAAATGATTTCACATGGTAAACACTGGGGATTTTTAAGAAAGTGCCACTTATGTATGACTGCTGAGTTATTTTTTCCTTTGTTTTATTTCATTGATATAAAACCTGACAAGTGTTCGTTTTATTTTTCACGTCATTTCCTACAAGTTCATGGCTAAGGATACAGTCAAATACGTGCCATTTCCCAGCTCATCTCTCTAGAACTCCGAAGCATTTGGAGTGCGTTCCTTTCCCCTATTAACACAATATCAGAGCTTTCTTGTTTTTTTGGTTTTTTTGTTTAATATTAACAAATAAAAGATTTTCATTTTTTTTCCCTTTTGGCTTAAACCATATACATTTATTTCTCACAGCTCTGGAGGCTGAGAAGTCCAAGTTCAGGGTGCCAGCCAATTGGGTGTCTGGTGAGAGCCCTGGTCCCAGGACACGATGGCTGTCTTCTAGCTGTCTCTCAGATTTTGTTTTCTTTGAAAAGAATGTTTAACGCAAGGATAATCCAGAACTCTGTTTCCGCTGTCTCCTTCTCCTGTTGCTATTCTGGGAAAGCAACACAATCTGTCCGTGAAACGGCACATGGATTCCAGCTGCAGACCACGCTGCTGGGGTTTGTTAACGCTGTTTTGTTTTTGTGTGGCTGTGTTTTCAATTGGAGACTCGTTCATGGCAGCCTCCACCCTTGCTCCCCATGTCTCAGCATGTAGATGGCTATGTCTAGGTCATAGAATGTGCACTTGGGTTTGGTTCATTATTTCACTATTAGCCAGCCAATTCAAGGCAAAATTTTATCTCTACTAGATGAGCATCCTAGATATTTTTAAAATATACTTTTATTGATTTCAGAGAGAGAGAGACACATCCATGATGAGAGAGAATCATGGATCAGCTGCCTCCTGCACGCCCCCTACTGGGGATCGAGCCCACAACCCGGGCATGTGCCCTGACTGGGAATCAAACAGTGACCTCCTGGTTCATAGGTTGATGCTCAACCACTGAGCCATGCCAGTCGGGCCCTCTAGATCATTTCTAATCCTGATATGCACAGCTCACCGTTAGTGAAAGTTTAGCATGTCCGGTCTTTTCAATTCTTCTCGGTCTTTTCAATTCTTCTC
The DNA here is from genome assembly GCF_027574615.1 of Eptesicus fuscus. Taxonomy (NCBI): domain Eukaryota; kingdom Metazoa; phylum Chordata; class Mammalia; order Chiroptera; family Vespertilionidae; genus Eptesicus; species Eptesicus fuscus. Next base: position 3,591,544 of record NC_072473.1, read on the forward strand.
GCTAGAAGCTGGGGAGGCAGCTGCTGCTTCTGCCCTTGTTTACAGACAGGGAGGTGACGCCTAGAGCCACAGCCTGGAGCTGGTGGGGCTGAGAAGCCAAGTTGCTGGCTTGGCTCCAGGGAGCCCCATGCACTTCATCTCTACCCTGAACCCCCTCTCTCCCCCCCAACACGCTCACACTCGAGTGGCAGACCCTGTGTGGCAGGAGGAGATGAAACCCTGGCTTCAAAGCTGGGTGGGGACCAGGGCGAGGCGAGCAGCGAGGCACTGATCCTGCAGCTCCAAAGCCAACCTCCCATTTCCTGGAGGCGTGCACCTCCTTAAAGGTCAGCAGCCCTGCCTCTCCTTTGGTGGCTAGGGACTTCTTTTGGCCTCGCAGGCTATTTGAAAACGAAAGGCCAGCCTCAAACTCTCTCCCCGAAAACAGTGGCTATTCACACCACATTTTCCATCAATGCCAGAGGGTTCTTGGACAACCTGAGAAACCACTGCTCAAGAGGTTTCAATTATGTTCCGGCAATATTCTTTCTAGAAGAAATGAACTCTTTCATACTTTGGGAATTTCTTTCTTTCCCCTAAGGAGCAAAGCAAATAGCAAACTAGACAAAATGGAATAAAACAAACAAACACAAGATAGAAAAACAACGCAATTCGATAAGATACCACTATTTTTCCCAAGCAAAGCGCTGACTGACTAGTGAATATTTGTTCTCATGTCCTTCTTTTCAACATCTTTGAGATCTTATTGGTTAATGATGCAGTGAATTTTAAGCACCCATTAGAAAATATTCTGTGCATTTTATAAAGAAGGAAGCTCAAACCTTCCACCCCAACCGCAACCCCAACTCTGTTTTCCTTCTTCTTCCTTTGTTTTATAAATACAAGGTCATGTAGCAAGATGCTGGCAGAGCCTGTGTGAGCCTCCAAGCTTTTTGAGTCTCTGGTTCAGTTTTCTTCTGTGTTCCAATCCATAACAACTACCCAACAAACAGATAACACATCTAACACAGACTAACGAACAGGTAAGACAAAAAGCTGAAAAGTGCTTTGTTTCTTTTTTGAAAATATACATTTTATGGATTTCAGAGAGGAAGGGAGAGGGAGAGAGAGAGATAGAAACATCAATGATGAGGGAGAATCATAGATCAGCTACCGCCTGCACACTCCCTACTGGGAATCAAGCCCACAACCCAGGCGTGTGCCCTGACCGGGAATTAAACCCAGGACCCTTCAGTCTGCAGGCCAACGCTCTATCCACTGAGCCAAACTGGCCAGGGCAAAACTGCTTTGTTTGTTGACCATACTTCCCAATTTAATTTCTATCTCACTGCCGTCTGTTCATTCTGTATTCCCTACCAGCTCATGCTGAAACAACTGAAAAAAATAATAAACAAAGGACCTCATTCTTGTTCGTCTCCCTCTACTCTTAACTTCTACCAGAAGAGGTTTTAGCTAACTCCCATCTCTATGCAGTGCTTCTGTGGTCTGTGTATTCAATCCCTACACACCCTTTACTCAATTCCTACACACCCCTTTTCTTTAACCCTCAACTGAGGGTATTTTTCCATTGATTTTTAGAGAGAGTGGAAGAGAGAGGGAAAGACAGAGAGAAACATCGATGTGAGAGAAACACATCAATTGGTTGCCTCCTGCATGAGTCCTGACCAGGGCCTGGGAGAAGCCTGCAATCTAGGTGCATGCCCTTGACCAGAATCGAACCTGGGACCTTTCAGTACGCAGGCCCATGCTCTACCCATGGAGCTAAACCAGCTAGGGCCCTACACACCCTTTGATGTGTAGTTTAAACTCAATCTCCTCCACGAAGCCATTCCTAAGATTTGTGGCCCATGCTCATCACTTCTCTTACTCAGCAATGCATCCCCTAATTCTGTACTAGCCTCGTGTCCTCATGGCCTCAACCTGCTAGATGCTACAGCATCTCAGGGACAGTAATTAGAAAATTTCTGAACAACACTCACTGGTTTATAGGAACCAGTGCCCAGGACATAAGTGGTTTAATGCCAAGGCCATTCTTACATGGAAACATTTATAATGCAATGCAATTTTTTTCAGTATTGCTATTCACACAAAAGCTTCTTAACTTACTCTGTCCCTGTCTCTAATCAATCTATAACATACATATAGCACTTCAGTGGAACCCTTCCAAAGAGTCTTTCAGGCCTTAAAAGAGTCAATCACCTCCCCTTCACAAATGCATTCACGACTCTATGGACACAGCCCTATTCCCCTCCACACCTCACCAATACTTTCTCATTCCGTAGCCTTTACTCCAATCCAAGATGATTGTGAGGGCTGCTTGCTTTCCTGTAACTTATAACCACTTCACAGAAGCAATGTTCTGCTTGCATTTCTCCTGAAACTATAATTTTTCTTAATTAATCCTTCATTTTGATTCAATGTTTGGGTCAAGACTGTCTAGAAACCCATGGAATCTCTCATTCCCTGTACAACTTCGCTGTTACCAGGATATTTTCACATTCCTTAAAATAGTTAGTCTTCTAAACGATGGTGCAGTGCCAGTTGAAGAATTTGTATTCCCAAAGTTCAGATAAGGCCACTCGGGTTTAGGAAGGTTAATAGATTTCTCCACGAACACATGGTAAGTGAGTCATAAAGCTACCAAGGGGTGATGTTGCCTCTTCTCCCACCCCACCAGATACTTGGCAATGTCTAGAGGTACTTTTGGTTGTCTCAACTAGGGTGAGGGATGCGAAGGATCAACCCAACCACTATCCAACATCACAACTTTATGTGAATTAGAAAAAAAAAGTCTCTTCCTCAAGATACTCTACTGCCTTCTGCTTGCTAAAACTCTGCAAATCTACAGTGACTATGAGGTACATGACACCTCCCCAGAGTTATAGAATGCACAAATGATGAGGGAAAAATATCCTCAGTTGAGGGTTAAAGAAAAAGGGTGTGTAGGAATTGAGTAAAGGGTGTGTAGGGATTGAATACACAGACCACAGAAGCACTGCATAGAGATGGGAGTTAGCTAAAACCTCTTCTGGTAGAAGTTAAGAGTAGAGGGAGATGAACAAGAGCGAGGTCCTTTGTTTATTTTTTTTTTCAGTTGTTTCAGCATGAGCTGGTAGAGAATACTACACAACCATAAGTGGAAGCTCCCTGTGGGACACTGGGAAAGGTACTTAATGCCTCCAACTCTGTTTACTTCTGAAACACGGGGGCAATGATATCTCCCTTGCGTAATAAAGAATTAACTATAACATATGAAGTCCTTAGTACATAGCTAGCACATGGTAAGAGACACATAATTGGTAGCTAGTATTTCAGCATGCTAAGTTTCATTTGTACCTATCCAAGAATATTTCCTTCTCTTTGGCATAGGCAATGGAGTCTTGTTCAGCATTTGGACTAAAAGACTGTCTGAAATGATTCTAAGAAAGCAAGAGTGAATTCAATTGGACTTTTTGCTTTCCTCAACTCCTCCTTAATCAGCAGAGACCCAACTTTCTCCTTCTTACACAGTACTTAAGAAACATCACAGAAGCCCTGACACACCTAGGAACATAGGAAGAGCTCTGTCTTTACCCAATGATTAGGCAGATGATTCTACAGCTTCTGTTATATCTATAGTTGATAAAGGATGACTACTTAACAATTATGAGAATTACAGTGTATCCATCAAAGAGCTGTGTCTGCTCAAACAAGGTGTCAGTACCATATTATGAAATCTGAAGCCAGCAGAAGTTTCACTAATTATAACTTCTATACAGATAAAATGGCTAACTCAGGAAAGCTCCATTCTTATACCTAAAGGAAGGATGGGGATAAGACATGCAGAATTGCCTTTCTGGATTAAAGTGAAAAAATTATATATGATCATGGCTTTGGGGAAGGAAATTTGGCAAACACAGAATTGAAGCTACAATACAGCTGAGCTCTGTGGTGAAGTGTGGAAAGCTGTTGGCCCCTTCTTGTTGATTTATAATGGGTGTTAGCATGTTGAAGGGTCTGAGATCTTCTGGGGATCCAAAGGAAAGGAGAAGTATGACTGCATGGTATCAAGAAGGGAAATAGGTCTCTTGTTAAGGTGAAGATTAGATAGGTCGCTTGCTAAAAGGTCACTTAAAATTGAAGCAAGCATCTCTCTTGTCCAAGACACAAACCTAAAAGCACCTTGAAGCATATGAGTATGACCAAAGTGAACCAGAGACCAAGAGCTCAGATGGGGGAGGCCTTCAGGTTCCACCTACATCTGGTTTGAAAGCAGGATGCCTTTCCATTGCATTGAGCCAGTCCCTATTTTGGGGAAAGGGTTTAAGGAGAGAAAGGACCTCTCCAAAGGAAGATAGTAGACTTCTAGCTATAGGGCAGAAGGGAGCTCCAGGAACAAACAGGAAGAATAAAGAGGTGACATCACATTTCAGCTCCAAGTTAAAGAAGCACATCAAATTAACTACAAGGACAGCAATCTCCCCTCATCTCCATTACTCCATGTTTTCATGATTGTAAGCACCTCTGTAGCTCATTGTTTGTCTGCTTCACACAGATGGAAATTTGAGGTCTTGAGGTAAAGCATCATCATGAAAAATGACTGCGTCATTGAGAAGCATCCTTGAAACATAGGAGGTTAATGCACTTAGAAACTGTCCCTCCAGAAAAAACCCTGCATTAGTTCTTCCACATAGATGGGTTGGGAAAGGGAGGAGTCATTTCCTCCGGGTGAAATGTTTAACCAAATTGATGGGTTGTCTTTTTATTTTTAATATTTTTATTATTGATTTCAAAGATGAAGGGAGAGGGAGAGAGAGAGCTAGAAACATCAATGATGAGCGAGAATCATTGATCGGCTGCCTCCTGCACACCCCACACTGGGGATCGAGCCCACAACCCGGGCATATGCCCTGATTGGGAATCTAACCGTAACCTCCTGGTTCATAGGTCAACACTCAAGCACTGAGCCATGCCAGCAGGGTGATGGCTTGCCTTTTGAAAACAAGCACAGAAAAGAATCACAATATCTATAGCAGAAGAAGGGTGCATACCTCTTGCCCATCTTTGCTGATGTTGTCATTGGCGTGCCTGGCCACAATGGAGAGGAACTGTAGGAGGCGGTGGAGGGTGTCGCAGTTGCAGGGAGGTAAAAGGTAGATGAGGAGTTGCAAGGTGCCCAGTTGTTCTTCTGGCTCCAACACTAAGCAAGGCAAAAAGAGGTGCTCTAAGTCAGTAAAATGGGGGAATGCACACTACTTAGGCTCAGAGGAGGGACCATCCTCTCAACTTTCTTCAGAAAGAGATTATCAGGTCACATTTATTTCCTTCACCCACTCTCCCACTGATGTAGCAATTTAGCAGCAAGGTTCTATGAAGGATATAAAGATTCATTAGACCCAGGGAAATGTAACATCTAGAGCAAGCATTATAATCCAGGCTAGGAAGGTACCTTAATTTCCCTTACTTTCTTCTCCCTCCTTTTCCTGGCATTACTAATCATTTACTTCATGTATTATTGTCTTTCATTTTTGGTTAATATTTACTAACAATGACTGAGAATTAGCAAACATGTTTAAATTTGAGTTTATAACATAGTTGAAACTCTTTTCTGTTGAGCAATACAGAACAGATAGACCTTTTTTTGGCAATAACTAAGACACAGTGCAGCGACTGTGTCTCCTCTCTCTTTTGTGTTCCTATTTGAATTACAGCATTGGAGGAAGAAAGGTATGGAGGCTCACTCAGCTCTAACCTATTCTTACCCTACCCTCACCTTCCTTTTCTCCTCCATGGGATCTGTCTCAATAGCCTGCAAGTGGCCATAGGGAAAGTCCTGGCACAGGGCTATACCATCTTGCTTCCCTGGAATATTGCCTGTCCCCATTTCTCAATCTGAGACCCTTTCTCACTCCTTCTTTGTGCAAGAAATGCAATCTCATTTTTAGGCACAGACTCAAAGTGAACTCTTGTTATTACTTCAAAGCATCAATACACAGCACTTTCTACTGTCCTAAGGTCATCTGAAAGCATCCCAAATTCTTGGCTGCATCCATTTGTTCTATTGCAACTTGCTTCTTGCTAATTCTCTCCAGGGTGAATCCCAGAAAATTCCCCAAATAACCCACTCATTAGAGACCAATAAATAAGGACCAAAAGTTATTGTGAAACACATGCACAAGGCTTGGATGAGTGAGTTGGACATCCGGGTAATCCAGGAACACATTCCTACTGATGGCTGTATTACGCACGGAGAGTATTGATGAAAGCGGTGTACAGCTCCCTGGTGAGAAGGGGGTCTGGCATGTCCCTCAGGAACTCCTTCAATAAGGCAGCCACATCATGAACACTGTGCTCTTCTTCCAGAGACACATCAACCCCACGGTCAAATTCCTCACGTAACTGGAAAGACAACAGTTCAAGTGGCAGTCTCGTAACACCATATCTCTACGTTCAGTGCCCAGCAAAAGAAGCACTGTGATTTTAGCATCTGGCATTAAGTTTACGTAGGCGAGGAGATATTTATTTCAGTTAGTTTTAATCATCTGCATAGCCCTAGCTGGTTTGGCTCAGAGGATAGAGTGTTGGCCTGTGGACTGAAGGGTCCCGGGTTCAACTCTGGTCAAGGGCACATGCCTCGCTTGTGGGCTTGACCCCCAGGAGGGGTGTGCAGGAGGCAGCTGATCAATGATTCACATTACTGATGTTTCTATCTCTCTCTCTCCCTCTTCCTCTCTGAAATCAATCAATCAATCAATCCATATATATATATACCGTACTTTCCGGCATATAAGACGACCGGGCGTATAAGATTTTCCTGGGTTAAAAAGTTGTTTTATATGCCGGAAAATACGGTATATTGGACTATATTGATGGGATTAGATATAATGGATTAGATATATTGGACTACCATATTTTTCGGCGTATGAGACCACTTTTTAACCCAGGAAAATCTTATATACCCCGTCGTCTTATACGCCAGAAAATACGATGTGTGTGTGTGTGTGTGTATATATATATATATATATATATATATGAAAAGATCTACATCAACTTAATATCCAAGGAGGAGATGTAAACAACATGTTGCCTTTATCTACAGAGTCTATGCAACCCAGCCATGAATATACATGTAAGTGCATTATTAAATAGAAGTATCTGTGGGTTTACTGTTAGTGATGCAAGCAGAAGGGTTTGATAACAATATCCAGAAGTTGGGAGGAAGAGCTAAGGGGTTGGGTCAACTATAATTGTGGGAGGGAGGAATGAATCCATTATACAGCAGTTTTGCATATCAGCATTGCTACCATGTTGGAATTTTGACATTTTACAGAAGTACTCGACAAGAAAGCCAAGTTTTTCTGCAAACAATGAAATTTAAAACCTGATGAGCCATGCATGACTAAGTCTTGAAAGGTGACAATAACTAAATAAAAGCTGCCTTATATTTGTCAAAGTAGCTTAATAACAGTTCCCAGAAGGTTTCCATGCCTTAAATCATTATACTAGGTTTATTAGCATTCACAGCAGCAGCAGGAAGACACAAGAGCAAGAAGGGAGTCCTATGTCTGCCCCCTACTTTCATCACTGACATCTCAACTTCTCTTATGTATTGTTCTCTGCTGTACAAATAATTGTGAGTTTATGAATCTATTCAATGCAATGAGCTTCTGTAAGAGTTCATGTGTTGAAGCGTCCATTCACCCGTCCATTCACCAAAGATGTAATGCACGCTCCCTATGTACCAGGCCCTCAAAGTATGGCGGTAAAAACTCCTTACCCTTCCCAGCTCTCAAGCTGATAGAGAAACAGGTAATAGCCTGGTAATTACACAAATGATTAATTAACTGTTAATATTGTGACAATTGTTCTGAAGAAAAAGTGTAGGGTGCTAAGAAGGAATATAACAAGATGAAATGGTAAGTTAGAGAATCATTCTTGAAATCTACATCTAAATGACCACGAATTCTATTTTTCTTAGATCATCTCCATGCAGTTTTTCTTTTGCTGGATCCAGATATTACTGAGGAGTAATTCCTGACACCACCTCTCCACCTGAAGAAAATGCCCATTACTGTCTTGAACCACTGTCCAGGCAACTTTTCATTAGTGTGCATGAGGCAGCTAGAAAGGTATGGTGCCATTCCCACTTGTGATCATTCGAACACATCGTATTTCTTTCTTTAATTAATTTATTTTTGGTTAATCCTCAGCCAAGGATGTTTTTCATTGATTTTTTTTGAGAGAGAGTAGAAGGGGTGGGGAGAGACAGAGAAAGAGAAACATCAATGTGAGAGGACACATCAATTGGTTGCCTCCCATAGGCGCCCAGACCAGGGCCGGGGATCGAGCCTGCAACCGAGGTATCTGCTCTTAACCGGAATCGAACCTGCAACCCTTCAGTCCACAGGGAGATGTTCTAACCAGTAAGCCAAACCAGCCAGGGCTCGAACACACCCTGTTTCTTTTTTGAGCACACACACATGCAGAAAGAATGGATCATGGAAAGAGCTTGGTCTAAATTGCATGATCTTGAATTTAACATTGTGTGATATTGACTTAAGTTGCTTAATCTCTCGAATCCTCAAAAGAAGTGGTTGAAAGGGGCTACTCAGAGCTGGTGGGCAGAGTGAATGAGATCATGTCTGTGGAAACATCCTGCAACTCTGCATAGGCCTAAGAAATACTACGATGCTATCTTCCCTCCCGCAAGTCCTGTTGTGACATAGACTTCAACAGTCTCTTGTGTGACTATGAAAAATAAAAACCAACCAAAAAACCAAACAGAAAACACACTTCTTTTGAAAGACCTCTTATCTTGAAAAAAAAAAAAAAAAAAAGATAGGTGAGGAGATATTTAAGTTCAGTTAGTTTCAATAATCTAAACAAACATCCCTTCAGCTTCATCCAACTGAAAATAATTTTGATTTGGCTGCATTTTTAAGTTGTTGAGTTTCTTATTCCTTTCTGTTAAAACCAAAACAGGGAAAATAACATTCTATTTTTTTTTTTTTAGCCAACAGATGAATTCTTTTTTCAAAGGATGGTTTGCCTTTTATGAAGCCATCATGAACACAGAGACCTGCCTGCTCAGAGGAACCTATTCCTGAAGCTCCAATAGCAAGCTTCTGTTGCAAGAATGTTGCAGAGTGCTGAAGGAAATCAAGGGTACAGTCCCCACATGAAAAATGAATTGGGAATCACTGGTTCCGTGGAAAATTCATAAGAATTACTTATTTTTGAGAATTATTTATTAGGGTCCTAGGGTCATCTGAAAGCATCCCATTATATGAATGTTAATGGCATTATTCATATTGCATTTTAGTAAAAAATTGATGCGGTCTAATTATTTGCTATTTCTTATCGCTTACTGATTAGGTACTCTCTGAGTCTCCTGCTTTTACAGTTTCAATAAGGTATTTCTAAGTCACTTTTTCTTGGCTGTACATGCCAGGCACACGTCTGTACTTTCTGCCTTCAAGTGTTTGATCCTAACTCAATCGCAACCTTTCTGAGCTTCTGAGCTGTTGCCTTCTACCTCTCGGGACTCAATTATCCTATAATTGGCAGGAAGGTGCAGAAAAGATATTCAGAAGTGAATTTGCAAAAGCTTGAACTTGACACGAGGTAATTCAATTGAAAGTCAAGTGAAATGTACAATATCATCTTTACTTCTCACTTACTTGTCTCACTCTCTTTTTTGAGCTTCCGACTCGAAAGATGCCCACTGTCTGGAGGCCTGCAAATAAGCAAACAAAATCAACAGACCTGTTTTATGGCGTGAAACTCCGGAGGAAGTCAAAATAGAAACAGAACAAAAAAAAAAAAAAAAAAAAAGAAAAGAAACAGAACAGAAGGCCAGCACTGGGCTGCAGCATGCAAATGAATAATCACTTGATATGCCCACTGTCATTCTCCAGTACCTACAGGTTAGCACTACAAGCAACGGGATAATTTGATGTTAAACATTTCTGCTAAAACAATTTTTTCACGTGATATTATGTACTTCCATACCTCCATATGAGAAAAGTTATGTAACAATTTCTCTTATTATTCAGAATAATTACTTAATCATGAGTTTTATATGAATTTTAGCTCTTTATCAATATTTAAAATATAGTTCTTATTTAACTGATCATAAATAAAACATGTACTTATTAAAGAAAACCTATAAAAGGCAGAAAAATGTAAAAAAAATAATATACTGCAAAAAATACCTGATACAGAAATAATCGCTCTTAATATTTTGGTTTCTTTTCATCCAGCCATTTCTCCATATATACAGGGTGGGCAAATGTAGGTTTACAGTTGTAATGCAAATAAATAATTAATAAATAATAATGCAAGAATAAACTTTCACATACTCACAACTGTAAGTCTACTTTTGCCCACCCCTGTATATATGGAGGGAGGGAGAAAGAGAGAGGAGAGAGAGAGAGAGAGAGAGAGAGAGAGAGAGAGAGAGAGAGAGAATGCAACTGTTTTCAATCCATATTATGCTATAAGATTTTTTATGCCAGTAAAAATTCCTTGTAAATGTCATTTAAAATGAATGCAAATACTTTATAGTATGAACGCGCCACAATTCTCTTCATATTCCCCTCTGATTGGCATTAAGGTCCCCCAACACATATGCACTTGTTTTGCATTATAAATGGCCCTATTATGAACAACTGTACATAGGTCTCGGGTCACATTTCTAATTTTCTTAGGATCATGTCCTAGAAGTGGGGTTATAGCGGAGGTTGAGAGACTGCTCTTAAACAATTAGCTCTCTTAAAACAAACAAGTGTTATCACTATCACACATTAGACATTTCAACAATAGTTCCTTAATATCATTAAATTTCCCATCAACATTCACATAAGGTTCACAAACTGTGATAGATCGATATGCCTTTTAGTCTCTTAATGTATGTGTTCCCTTCTCCTCCTGTGTTTTTTTCCTCATAATTGGTTTCATGAAGAAACAGCATTGCTTTCCCTCTGTAGACTTCCCCATCATCTGGACTTGGGCACTCGTATTGTCATTCGTATGTTCCTCTCTCGCCTTTATTTCCTCTGAAGACATATTTAGAGCCAGCATCTCCTCTGATTCTAGTTTGATTTGGGGGGCAAAAATACTTCCCAAGAGGTATTATGGCACTAGCAGGTTTGGCTCAGTGGATAGAACATCGGCTTGTGAACTGAAGGGTCCCCAGTTTGATTCCAGTCAAGGGCACATGCCTGGGTTGCAGGCTCGATCCCCAGTAGGGGGTGTGCAGGAGGTAGCCAATCAATGATTCTCTCTCATCATGGATGTTTCTATCGCTCACTCCCTCTCCCTTCCTCTCTGAAACCAACAAAAATGGATTTTAAAGAAATAAAATATAACATTTAACCTAAATTTTAAAGTTATAGTCACAGCTGTGCCTGAATCTGTATATAATACTCAGACTTCCAGTAAGTAATAGGATTTTCTTTCGGGGTGTGTGGGGGGGTACTTTGCTTAATCTAGTTTTATTGAGGTTCCTCTCTCTTTCCACTAAAACAGTTCTGACTAGTACAATCTTTTTGTATATTTCTTTGATGGTCTTGCCACATTATGTGCAAGGCTTTTTATTTGGTTTCCCAAGGATCTTTAGTTAGAAATGATAACATCCATAAATACCCCACTTATCACTTCTTTGCCTTATAAGTGGTATCCAGGCTAACTTGAGCGGATCGTGGTGAGAGAGGGGCTCATTATCTTGGCACTTTGCTCTTGGGTGGGATTTTGCTTTGCATGTATTTTCAAAAGACTTCCGTGCCCTCTTGTTTCTGTCATCAATGTGTCTGCCTCAGAACTGAGTCCAGCCCCCGCCTAATTCATTGCTTCTACCTCTCTGGGAGCTTGAAAACAGGATAATCAAGATATTAAAATCAAATTCAGAGTTATATTTCTTTTTTAAAATATATTTTTATTGATTTCAGAGAGGAAGGGAGAGGGAGAGAGAGATAGAAACATCAGTGATGAAAGAGAATCATTGATCGGCTGCCTTCTGAACCCCCCCCCCCCCACTGGGGATTGAGCTCACAACCCAGGCTTGTGCCCTGACCAGGAATCGAACTGTGACCTCCTGGTTCATAGGTCAACGCTCAACTACTGAGCCATGCCAGCTGGGCCAGAATTATATTGCTTTTTAAAGATATTTTTAATTGATTTTTAGAAACAGAGGAAGGGAGAGGGAGACAGAAAAACATTGATGTGAAAGCTAAACATCCATTTGCTGCCTCCTGCACGACCCCTCTACCGGGGATCAAGTTGGAAACCCAGGCATGTGTCCTGACCGGGAATTGAACCGGTGACCTTTTGGTGCATGGGATGACACCCCACCAACTGAGACACACTGGGCAGGGACAGAATTATATTTTTTCATCTGAAAAATGAGCATAAGTATCTGCCTCAGAAGTTAAACAGTGATTCAAGACTAGCTAATGCATATATACTTAGAACAGCAGTCGCCAACCTTTCAGACCTCACGGACCACCGGTGGTCCGGGGACCACCGGTTGGTGACCGCTGACTTAGAATATATCTGTCATCGACTATTATGAAAAGGAAATATGCCCTCACTGAACTGAGTGAGTCTTGTGCAAAATGGAAAATGTTAATATAATAGTTGGTCTCAGCAATTGTACTTTTGGCCACATTTATTTTCTTATTTTCTGACGGTTTTCAGAGAGTTGAAATTTCTACATAGGGGACATATCACATAAGGGCATGTTCTACACAGATAAGATTCTTCATTTGGCTGAATTCCTCCAGGCTGTTCAGAAACGTCTATGTCTATGACATGATTTTCTCAATTATAGTACTTTTCCTCTCGGTAAAAATGACTATGATTTAGAAAATAGTTACTTAGTGATCAATTATTATAATTACTATTTATCTCAATTGATTATTATCTACTAGAGGCCAGGTGCACGAAATTCGTGCACGGAGGGGGTTTGTCCCTCAGCCCAGCCTGTACCCTCTACAATATGGGACATCCCTCTCACAATCCAGGACTGCTGGCTCCCAACTGCTTGCCTGCCTGCCTTCCTGATTGCCCCTAACCACTTCTGCCTGCCAGCCTGATCACCCCCTAACCACTCTGCTGCCAGCCTGTTTGCCCCCAACTTCCCTCCTCTGCCAGCCTGGTCACCCCTAACTGCCCTCTCCTGCAGGGTTGATCACCTCCAACTGCCCTCCCTTGCAGGCCTGGTCCTTCTCAACTGCCCTCCCTTGCAGGCCGGGTGCCTCCCAACTGCCCTCTCCTGCTAGCCATCTTATGGTGGCCATCTTGTGTCCACATGGGGGCAGGATCGTTACCACATGGGGGCAGTTATATTGTGTGTTGCAGTGATGATCAATCTGCATAGTACTCTTTTATTAGATAGGATAGAGGCCTGGTACAGGGGTGGGGGCCAGCTGGTTTGCCCTGAAGGGCGTCCCGGATCAGGTGGGGGTTCCCTTGGGGCGTGGGGCAGCCTGAGCGAGGGGCCTGTGGTGGTTTGCAGGCTGGCCACGCCCCCTGGCAACCCAAGTGGAGGCCCTGGTATCTGGAATTTATTTTCCTTCTACAATTGAAACTTTGTAGCCTGGAGCGGAGTCAAGCCTGGGGCTCCCTCCACTGCCGGCAGCCATTTCTGTTGTGGTTATAATTGAAACTTTGTTGCCTTAAGCTGGTGGGCCCGGCCAGGGTGTGCAGAAAGCTTTGCTACCCCTGTTGCCGGCGGCAACCCTGGCCTGCTCTCTCAAGCTCCATCCTGCCACCATTTGTTTGAATTTGTTTACTTTCTATAATTGAAACTTTGTAGCTTGAGTGGAGGCTTAGGCCTGGCAAGGGCAGGCGGAAAGCTTGGCTTGCTCTGTTACCTGGGAAACCTTGCTCTCTGTGGCTGTAGCCATCTTGGTTTGGGTTAATTTGCATACTCGCTCTGATTGGATGGTGGGCATGGCTTGTGGGTGTGTTGGAGGTATGGTCAATTTGCATATTTGTCTATTATTAGGTAGGATTTTAAGTTTAAAAAGTATTTATTTATTTACTTTTTTAGGGATAGCAAATAACAGAATTCAGACAGCCAATACTGAATAAGCCTCACAGTGATTTTCCTCAAAAAGAAGATACAGTCTAGGCATTCAGTAACCTGGTAAAAACAGGTGTACATAGAAAAAGGCATAGGTCTGGCAAAAAAACGTGACTTCACTGTGCCCTGCCCCAGAAATGGACGTGATCACCTTTCTCTCCTTTTCATCAGAAACTGAAATGAAAACTAGACCCAGAGCACCTGAATGTCAGGCTTGGGGAATTTGAGTAACCAGGGCAGGCATAATAAGCAGGAGGCCCCACCCTAAAACCAGCCTAAATCCCAGAAATATCGCAGGGTGTGACTCTCCATTATAGTGTCTCTTTTTTTCATGTGTGCTTCTGGAGAACTGGGGATGCTTAAGGAATTTTGACCCGATGGTACAGAAAGTGTTGGGATGAAATATAAGTGGTGAAGGGTGGTGCACACAAATATAGATGGAGTCTAGCTAATTGTCTAGACCCGTGGTCGGCAAACTGTGGCTCGCGAGCCACATGCGGCTCTTTGGCCCCTTGAGTGTGGCTCTTCCACAAAATACCACGGCCTGGGCAAGTCTATTTTGAAGAAGTGGTGTTAGAAGAAGTTTAAGTGTAAAAAATGTGGCTCTCCAAAGAAATTTCAATCTTTGTACTGTTGATATTTGGCTCTGTTGACTAATGAGTTTGCCGACCACTGGCCTAGAGCAATTTTGGAGAGAATTAAAAGATCCTTGATAAATGTTTATAAGGCTAAAGTGAATCAAACTCTTGCTACCCATTTCAAAAACTGGCAAGCAAAGCCTTATGAAAGAATTGTTTTTTGAAGTTTGCTTTTAATTCATTGGTTTAAAGTGAACAAGATTAATATCTGTTTGATTTTGAATGTGGCTCTTATTGTCCAGGAGCCATTTGATCCAAACACCATGGAAACCCAGAGCAGAACCGAGGCCTTGAAAGATCACCCAGATTATCTTCTTTCCTTTAGGCCTTAAGCTGCGTTTTAATTATTCTCAAAAGGAAAGTGAATTGCCCTGTTTTTAAATAAGCTTAGAGGAAATGCTAGCTTACATACTATAATTGATTTTCAAAAAGAAAATAAGATATACCAAGTTTTCTTTCAGAAAAGCAGTTACTCAACCTGGCTCTGGAATCTTGCATGCTTGGAGTGGAATTTTCTTGTTTAGAATTTTTAAAAATATTTACAGTTCACTCTCTATATACTTTATAAGGAAAAGGAAAATTCTAGTTATAAAAGTAAGTGTCTCTTTTTCTACCTCACGGTGAAATGGGGGCTGAGTTTACATATTCATCGTATTTTACTCTTTAGTTGTTAAGCTATTTCTAAAAACAATTCTGTTCAAAGAATATTCATTGAACATCTACATTGTGTTCATCATGATACTAAGTGTTGAGAATTCAAAATGACTAAGACCTTTCTCTTGAACTGCAGTTTATCTGCCAAGGAGAAGAGACAGATAAACACATACACACACATGTACACAGAGACATATATTAATATTTTGTGTAAACAAATATAATTTCAATATAATTAATTAAATGATTAAGTCACTCATATGTTATCAAGTGATTTTCATATATAATGATTTTAAAAGGTTTAGCTATGTCCTTAATAATTTTAATGAAGTCCCAGTTTTATTAGAAAGAAATGAGCGTGTTAATAGCCTCAGAATTTTCTTTGTTTAGATTTCTTTTTTCCTTTATTACAGTAGGCATATTGTTTTATAGTAAAGAAGCAGTTAAAAACTGTACTTCTGTCCATAAAATGCATTCTAACACTATATAGCCAATAAATTTAGATTATGAAAAAATGGCCGTTTGATGAGCCAAGTCTAAATTTCAGTATTTTAAGTCAATATTCTATCTGGCACTGAGTTGCCAAAGGGGTCATTGTGAAGACATTAAAAGTGAACACCCTTCCCATAAAAATGCAAATAGCAATATAGGAACCTGTTGTCAAAAACTATGTATTTTCTATTCTTGCAAGAAATGGTTTTCAAGTCATTTTTAAAGAAGTTGGACTCTTATTTTTTAAAGGAAGCCTTATGAGTGACTTCAATGTATAACCAAAGATAAAAGTGGGTCTTTTCTGTTTGAAGGGGCCCTGGGGACAGACAGACCAAGTCCAACATATCTTGCCCCCCAAAATCTTGGTTAGCCTAGGAATCTCTTAAGCAAACACATCCATAAGCTATCTTTTTTTTTTTTTTTAAACATCATCCGAGGATATTTTTCCATTGATTTTTAGAGAGAGTGGAAGAGAGAGGGAAAGACAGAGAAAAATATCGATGTGAGAGAAACACATTGATTGGTTGCCTCCTGCACGCACCCCTACCAGATCCTGGGCTGGGGAGGAGCCTGCAACAGAGGTATGTTCCCTTGACCAGAATCGAACCCAGGATCCTTCGGTCCACAGGTTGACGCTCTATCCATTGAGCCAAACCGGCTAGGGCCATAAACTATCTTCACAAAGGAAACTTTGGCCCAGAGTTTGATCAAATGAACACAGAATTAAACTGGGTGCTTAAGTAAATGAGGTTTGAATTAAAGAATGTCTTTAGGACTGACAGACAAGTCTGCTTACCATGTTTTTCTAGATGTTGACAGCAGCTGTCCACCAGCCTGGGAACCTGTCTGTAAATAGGATTCAGACTGAGTTTCTTATCTCTTGCTTTTTCTTTTTTACTTTGAGCTTCTGCAGGCAAGGAGAGTTGTAAAGCTTCTAGAAGTCGAGACTGATTGTCATCAAGATCTGTGATGGAGTCCACTGACATTGCACCCTGCAAATCACACATAGACATGAGCAAAGAGTGCAGACAGAGAAGATAAAAACAGCTTCCCCCAGAGGCCATCCAGGAATCCTTTTGCCTATAATTATTTATCATACTTGAAATAATACTGCTTGATTTAATTGTGCTGTTTGGATTTTGAGAGAGAAAAAACAAACATCTTTTGAAAAAGTTAGAAGACGTCCATACATGGGGTAAGGTACTGGCAGTGACAATTTCAACAATAGACAACATTTTCCAAATGAAAGACAAGAGGGCAAACATATAATTAAAATATTTTAACGCAACCACTTTGTTCCTTAAAACAAGAAAACATCGCATACCCAATGAATGAGGTCGTTAGAGAAATCTTGTGAATAAACAAATAAAACAGTCTTAGTTTGTTTTCCCCCAGAAGCAGCACAAAGCACTTTCTCAGGGAAATGGTCCCAGCAGACACCTGCAGTGGGGGGATGAGACATGGAAGGGAAAGCAGCCACTGGAGGGAGCCTCACCCAGCCTGTGACCACCATGGGCAGCTGGGGTCCGGTTGCATGGGGGCCTCTGGGAGACAGTGTGGATCAAACACCTCTGAGCTAGCCCTGCTAAGGTGTGAAGGAGCTGAGGTATTTATACTCTAAGTCTCAAGAGTCATCGATTAAGAGTACTGTATTTTCCGGCGTATAAGACAACTGGGCGTATAGAAGATTTTCCTGGGTTAAAAAGTCGTCTTATACGCCGGAAAATACGGTAGCTTCTGGCCTTAACTGGTTTGGCTCAGTGGACAGAGTGTTGGCCTGTGGATTGAAGGGTACTGGGTTCGATTCCAGTCTAGGGCACAATGCCCAGGTTGCAGGCTCGATCCCCAGTGGGGGGTGTGCCAGAGGCAGCTGATCAATCATTCTCTCTCATCACTGATGCCTCTCTCTCTCTCTCTCTCTCTCTCTCTCTCTCTCTCGCCCTCCCTCTCCCATCCTCTCTGAAATCAATAAAAATATATATTTTTAAAAAGGGTAGCTTCTGGTAGGGGCAGGGAGGTGATGTTAATGCCTCACTCAGTCCTTGCAGCTTGTCATCTGCATGGGTGGGCTCCTCTGGCCATCAGAGAAAGCCCTCAGCAAAGAGGTGAGGTGCTGGCAGGTAAGAAGAAGGGCAGCTTGCTAGGAATAGTGAAGGCCAAGGGGAAGGGAACAGGGCACCAGCCATGGCTGTGTAGTCACCCATCCTTTGATGAAGTATAGAGCTGCTGGTGTCGTGGGAAGGCGTGGACGGAGGAGAGAGCATTTTGGAGGCCAATTGCATGGGCCTAGGTTCCCAGAAAACTCTAATGTAGAGTCTTGTTGTCATTGCCATATATGGGTTTGGACAGATAGTCTGAGGGACAATGACAGATTGGAAGAACAATTCCATCATGCAAATTCAAAGGTTGTCATTTCTTCATTTTCACACATAGCCAAAGCTTTGAAAAATAGCAGTGGCTCGAGTGCACCTCTATCTCGGAGAGGTCCTGAATGTTGGGGGCTGATGGAGAAATAAGAATTTCAAGTGAGAAGTATCTGGGGTTTTAACGAGGGCATTAGTCAAAGGCTGGAGGTGACAAAAAATGGGAGCCTCCAGGTGAGAGAAAAGGGAGAGAAGTTCTCCCAGTGACCTAGGAAGTTTTAGAAATGTTTATTAACGGACTCAGCCAGTCACCAACAAGCTTCCCGGAAAACTCAGCTTTCTTCACTTGAAATGTGAAATTTGAAATGCTAAATAATAGTACGGTGCCTAGACATAGCACTCACTAAATAAATGGTAACATGTCAGTATTGCTTACATATATATTTGGTTATGTCCGAGAAAAAGAAAATTCCAGGAAAAATATTGTTTATGAAGACCAGCAGCAATTCACTGGGCCAGGCACAGTTCTCAGTTGAAGATGAAGAGATTAACAAAAACATCTAGCCCTGCCTTCCAGCCTCATGGTCTCATGGGAGAGTCTCCTAACACAACAGAAGATTGTAATAGACCAGGATCAATGGTGATGTAGAATGTTCCGGATATCACAGGACATATGTGTAAACAAAGAGGGGTACCCAAGGGCTTTGAGAGGGATGAAGGAAAGGCTTTGAGGGGATGCCAGGCGCCATAGAGCCGGTGTAAATTCTCCCTACATGGAGTTGTTGACATACCTGCACACAAATGACATTTCCAGTTTTCACATGAGCAAAGTCTCGAAAAATAACCTGATACACCTTTGGTTGTCCTAGCATTGGCTATGGAGAAAACACTGAACAACTCACCCTCCTCCTGGCCCGAGGAGCTGGTTCCGGGGTATTTGGCGACGTCGACTCATTTGGTGTTTCCGAGGTGGAGCTGAGAGATGAGTTACTGCTTGACAGTTCTTTGTTTTGTCTTTTACCTCCAAATGGGAGGAGGGAGGCAACAAAATCAGATGCATCCTTTTGCTCGTCCCTCTGTAAGTCCTGCTTGAGTTTATAGGCCCGGTCATTTGCAATGACTTGGGATAAGGGCATTCCAAATGCCTGTGGGACGAATTCTGGAATCAAAACACAAACATTCATTTTCAGCGAAAGACTGGACCAGTGGAGACTCACTGATGCGTTAGACCTCAGCGCAGACATATGCAAATGGCTGTTTTCAGAAGAACTGATGGCTCAATCCAAATAAGATGACTTTTGTGTTTATCAAAGTGGCCAAAGTTTCTATTTCAATAAAGAAAGCTAGTGTGTATAACTATTATAGGCTTTAGAATTCTCAGCCTCTGGTTTTTTTCCACATATCTCAAGCATGTTTGAAAGGAAATGACTTTATAGAGAAATGTGGTATTTTTTATAAAATGTACATTAATAGTTTATCCTCGTGAGTACACAGTTTTACAAAGTTAGTCCTCAATTGATATGTCTCAAGAACCCCTAAAGCTTACAAGGCATGGTAAGACTCTGCATTGATACACTCATTTGACAGGCACTTATTGAATACCTATTATGTGCAACATCAAATTACACAATGGGGCGTACAAAGCTTATGAAAGGTAGGTCCGGTCCTTGCTCCTGGAAGGTTCCGAGAGTGGAGTGGTGGAGTGCAGAGTCAGATATGTAAAGAAATGCAATAGTGTCCATAATGCGCTAGAATAGATGCATGAAGCAAAAACAAATCAATTACCATACTTTCCGGCGTATAAGACGACTGGGCGTATCAGATTTTCCTGGGTTAAAAAGTCATTTTATATGCCGGAAAATACGGTATATTGGACTATATTGATGGGATTAGATATAATGGACTACCATATTTTCCGGCGTATAAAACGACTTTTTAACCCAGGAAAATCTTATACGCCCAGTCGTCTTATACGCTGGAAAATATGGTAGGTAGATACACTTTGAAGTTCCCAGTGAAAGAGCTATCACATGACATGATAATCTGAGAGTCAGAGAAGCAACTTGGAAAGAAGTCTGCTCTTTTTTCATTGTGTTGCTTGCCCCCACATGCTGGCTCCAGTCAGCCGGGTTGGGGCTGTCACTCATGATCTGTACTCAGGCTGTTCTGCTGATCACATATGAAAGTGGAGTCTCACCATTTAACATCTGGTGAAGGGCCCCAGATACAATTTGTTCAGTCCTCTAGTGAGGAAAATTTCGGAGAAGGAGCAGAATGCAGAAATCTATGGCTTTACTTGGAGATGTGTATCCAGTTGCTTTTCTCCGCAGTAATTTGTATACAGATACATCATAAGCACACCAATCTTTAGGGCCAGGCATTTTATTTTTTTCTATATTTTCATTGATTTCAGAGAGGAAGGGAGAGAGAGAGAGAGAGGGAGGGAGAGAGAAAGAGAGACAGAGAAACATTAATGATGAGAGACAATCATTGATTGGCTGCCTCCTGCACGCCCCCTACTGGGGATCTACCTCACACCCTGGGCATGTGCCCTGACTGGGAATCAAACCATGACCTCTTGGTTTATAGGTGGACGCTCAACCACTGAGCCACACCGGCTGGGCAGGGCCAGGCATCTTATTGGCAACATTTTAGATTCATGGTGAAGAGCATTAATGATTAGATTAAATGATTTCTTTTAGACTCAAAATTAGGTCTCTTAGCAGCAGCAAATTGGAGTCTAGCCTCTCCTTTCTTTTTATAAAATTTATAACCCCTATGAATAAAACTAGAGTGATCAAGAGAAAACAGTGTTAAAATGGTTTGTTCTTTGAAGGAAAGAGCTAACATTAAATCAGGTGGAAAGAGGCTTTAAAGGTTTTCTTCTTTGATAAATGGCAACATTTTTAACATCACAGAGCTAATGGCCACGTCTACATTGAAAGCAGAAATAGCACTTGAACAGTCTGCACCTCTGGTTCTATCAAAACCTGCAATTCGTTTTTAAGTGAAAAATTAAACCTTCAGCATCTTGGCTTAGCATTTGGGGATTTTCTGCAGATGCTTATAATTCTCCATCAACAAGCTAGGTGGCATATAATAATACAAAAAATATTTTAGGAATTTGTTTGGAGTGATCAATGTGGCCAGTGTAGCAAGCTGCAATACTCCTTTTAAAAGGCCACTTCCACTACTTGCAAATAGAAACCAAATGGGACCATAGCAGACCACCTGCTGTGCACCCCAGGTTTTATTATGTAAATCAGTACTCTCTTGTCTGTGGGAATAATCCAATAGTCTGACTTCAAAAAGGTTGGGAAAAGTTTAGAAACATGTGGATGGCCAGGCTGACAGCTACACCCAATATATGAAAACTGTGAGGGATAATAACAGCAAAAAGGATATTGATGAATACATCGTGGCATGTGTCTGCTCATGCAGGCTTGCTCATAGCAGAATTTAATATGAGATGGGGACTATTGATTTCTCTCCTAGCCACATTTTCTATACAAGGAAAACAAACCAGTCTCATTTACAGATTTCTAGTATCCCTGGGGGAAAACAGAAGAAAAAAAGGTTTCCTTTGGAATCTGTCACTTTTAATATCTGAGAGTCTGTCATTCTACTTGTAAATTGGAATAAGTGAATACGGATGAAACAGATGGAATATGTGAAGTCATTCTCCCCAAATTTTTATTTCTCTCTTTTTTCCCCAATCAAGAGCTGTAGCCACCTACCACAGATTTTTATTTCTAATGGGCTTTCTTTCCTGGCTGAGTTTATTCTATCAGTCATAGCATTCCAATGTAGTCTCTTTAGTTTCTCATTGCTTTCTTCCGAGGGCTCTTAAAAGCTTCAGAAAGGAGACCTCCCTATGCTGCTCCACTTGTGTTGCCATGCCTCGTTTCTGTAAAATTCTAGATATGATTCCTTAAATATTTTTGCTTTTCAAAATACGGCTATTGTGAAATTGAGCATTTATCACAAGTAAATTGAGCAAATTCCTCCTTTATGTGTAAATAAAGAGTTGAGCACCCATGCTTATCTGAGGATCCAAAGCTCTTCCATCGGTGAATAAAAAGGGACCTGTGATGATAGTGGCTAATAAAATTGAGAATAGGTTTTGAAAACCATAAGGACATTACCCAAGACTCGCTGTTTGGGGGCCAGGAACAATGTGTATCGTGTTCCTATCTATGGAATGTGTTCACCAAGGAGACTGCTTCCCGTGTTTTGATTAGTAGCAACTGTCTACTATCGCTCCCCAAGAACTGTGGGGTCAGGCATGACATCCTCTTTGCTCCCTACTGCAGTGTCCAGATCATCACCTTCCCACTGTGTGGCACAAACGGGCTATTGCAAGCTTGCCCTGGTCTCCTGCTCACTGGTATCTTCTATTGTCAATGACTTCGACTCATGGCCGTGATCCTCCAAAATCTCCCGTCATCCTGGGTGGCTTGGACATCTACTTAAATGACCTATCTGATCTTCTGTCATCTCATCTCCTTGACCTAATCTCCTCTTACTTTTTGATGCATGCCACCTCTTTCATCCACTCCTTCCATCCCATCCTGGACTTGGCCCTCAGCGGGAGTGATTCCACCTCTGGAATCAGGCTTCTGCCTTCCAGTCTTCTCTCCCTCCAGCCCCAGTTGATGTTTACACTGCGGTGTGGCAATCTGTTTAAACACACCATTGAGCCACCCCCTCCATGACACTTTGATGGTGTCTCAGTCCTCTTAGCATGCAGACCCAAAGCTGTGCTGTCACCCATGCGGTCTTCTGGTGGCTGCTCCCTCCTTCTCTTCCCCGGAATCACACTCACCCTGGTTCTCTCATCTCCAGTAGCAGCATTCAATGACAGCATTCAATACATTTTCTGTTAGAATTCCTACGATAGTGATAACTGATACTTATTTTTTCTACTGCTATTTAATATGATGCAAAATAAAGTCATGTCAACTACTCCTATACAGTGCCACTTCACAGCTCACATATAGTAACCTACTTAGAGAGTCAAGGACAATAAAACATGGCGTGTATGATTTCAGCACAAGGAAAGGTGCCAGACGTGAAAAATCCCCAGATTTTACGTCGATGAATATATGGCATGATCTGAAAACATCCTGTGGAGAGGGAACCTATCTCTCAGACTGATGCTACAATAAAACCCATTCTCCTGGTTCTCTGATTAGGACCACGTTAACTGGAACCAAGTAGTTATTATTAAACCTTTACCCTCAAAGTGATTTCTTTTTGATACAAGCAAGAAATTTTCCAAAGTTCTAAAAGTTTAAAAATACTTTTTGGTTGCCAAGCAATTTAACTAAGAGAAATTAAGGGCTTGGCACTATTCTGTATGAAAATGTGTTTTGTTTCCAGATTGTAGCTATTGTAAACAATGCTGCTATGAACATAGGGGTGCATATATACTTTCTGATTGGTGTTTCAGGCTTCTTAGGATATATTCCTTGAAGTGATGCAGTGAAGGCCTGGGGTGGCAGTGGGAGTGGGGTTAATGGAGGAAAAAATGGGGCATCTGTAATACTTTCAACAATAAAGATAAATTTAAAAAAAACTAATGCTTTATTGGTATACCCGAAAGCCTGTTGATTATAAATACACTTAAACTTTTAGTGTATTCTTTATAAATGCATAAAACTAGTGAGGGCAAGAATACATAAAATATTTATATAGCCTTTTGACATAGAAAAAAAAGAAACCATGTTTTCTGAACTAGCATCAGTCTTGAATTAGTTTCATATGGAAATCAAAAGTCACATGGGCACTGCTTAAGTGGCAGGAGGGATGCAGGAGTGTCACATGATCTGCTGTATATTATGTCAAGCAATTAAATAAAATACAGGACATGATTCATTCTGATTGAATCAATTAATTTAGCGGTGTACTAAACATTTAATGAATCACCCTTTATTGGGAAAGCAATTAGATTCTAATAAGCTGCTCCCATTTATTTTTAGATGATCTAACCCAAGAGGTCATTTAGAGTTTCCTGTTTTCCTTATTTTACTCTTGGATTCAAGTGATTATCATTTTTCACATGTGCAGCTGTTGTGAACTCAAATGCTAATATTCAAGTGGAAGAAAATCATGTGAACCAACTAACTGCGAGACCTGCATGCTGCCCTCTCACACGCTGGTTCCCAGGACTTTATGTTTGGGAAGGATGCCATGTAATTAAGCTTCATTTAAGCCTAGGACATCTTCTTTTTAAATATCATAGCTACTTTAAATAAGAAAAAAACACACATTTTTCCCATGAAGCCTTATTTTTCCCCCCTTAGTTGGATGGGTGATGTGTCTTTCCTTTGTAAGCATCAGGACCCGTTTTATTTCTCCCCAAGCCAGGTCCCTGTGCAGCCTTGTAGAACACTGCTAAGTTTGCACTGCACCTATATAATACATAACTATGATTTGGTCTGAAAAATGACCAATGGCCCAGTACATATTGGTCAGTTACTTCCCCTGGTCTTTCCTTTCCTGCTCACTTCCATTCTTGCTTCCTGCTGTTGTGTGATATAAGCAAGCACACATACACCTTTCTCTCTTGAGAGAACTGAAACATTTCCCACAAAAATGCTCATTCTGCTCAGGAGTCTAGCCCAAATGGGCACTTTAGAAGAATCACCTAAAGTCTACATTATGAATATTCAAATCCCAGTAACAATATCACCATTTTAGGATTAATCAACTTTAAAGATGACACATTACTAATAGCAGTCTTAATAATACCTTTAATGTACTCCAAAAACACCAAGAACTATCCTAATCTAGCGAGGTAGAGGAGGTCTGTGGCAAGAAGAGAATGAGTAAAAGGTAGTTTACAAAAGCTACCTTGGCTACTAATATTCATTAAAAATTAATCGGGGCAAGAACATATGAAGCAATGAAATAGAATACAATTGATCAGGTAGCTGGACAAAAGTCAGCACCCTTTGCCTTCATTCTTCCTGCAGCAGGTTCTACTGCAATAGGATGTGCCCTGGTAGGTTTACTGGTGAATATGGACCAGAGTTCTCATCTTAGAAGTTGCGTATTAGTAGTTTGTAAAATTACTTTTTCCCAGTACCCCTACAGACCAATGAAATCAGACGTTTTTTTGGGGGCATGGGATTAGTCATTGCAAATATTAAAGGTTCCACAAAGTATTCTATTATGCTGTCAAGGGTAGGGAATCACAGACATTTCCATCGCTTTTTCACCAGTTTGAGGTAAAAATTTGAAATGTCTGGAAATTTTTTTTTAGGGGAGGTGCTACTGGCATCTATCTAGCGGGTAGAGGTTAGGAATGCTATTAAACACCTCTCATGATGCACAGGACAGGCCCACAACAAACAGCTATCCAGTCTCAAATGTCAATAGTCCGATGTTGAGAACTCATGCTCTATGGGAAGTAAAACGTTGGTTTTCCATTCTTTAGAATTCTTTTTTAAAAATATATTTTTATTGATTTCATAGAGGAAGAGAGAGGGTGAGAGAGAGAAACACCAATGATGAGAGAGAATAATTGATCGGCTGCCTCCTGCATACCCCCTAATGGGGATGGAGCCCGCAACCCGGGCATGTGCCCTTGACTAGAATCGAACCCGGGACCCGTCAGTCCGCAGGCCAACGCGGTGTCCACTAAGCCAAACGGGCTAGGGCTAGAATTCTTTATCTCCTTTTATTCCAAAGAACCAAATGTCATAACCCTTTAGCATGGTTTGAGATATGGCTATAGAGTCTGGAATCGATGATGTAGACTAGGTCTTGTCCAATACTGATTACAATGTATTTATTTTTTATACCTCCAGTTTTATTTCCTTCCATCAAGCAGAAATTCAATAGTTATATAGAAGATTTCCCAGGTGAGGTACATGGCTCTCCTTACTCAACACTCATTTACCAGGTCACATAAAATGAAAATACATTCATATGACCACACCTT
This sequence comes from Eptesicus fuscus, assembly GCF_027574615.1. Lineage (NCBI taxonomy): Eukaryota > Metazoa > Chordata > Mammalia > Chiroptera > Vespertilionidae > Eptesicus > Eptesicus fuscus. Next base: position 3,617,704 of record NC_072473.1, read on the forward strand.
TCAGCAGTCACTTCATAGAAACAAGCCACAAAACGTTGTACTGTGCTAATGGGGGCGAGGTGCCCATTATGTGGGCTCAATTAATATTAGCTTGAAATGACCACAGATACCTCTGAAAGAATGGCTAAAGTGTCAATTCCTTAAGTAGACACAAAAGGTACACAAAACAGTATGAAGAGAGTCAACAATTCCCAAAACATATAGGGCAAAGAATAAGCATGCTATGATCTAACATCAAAATGCTGAGAATGACTCATCTTCAGTAACCCATGAGGATGAGACTGTTTCTTTCCAGTAGTCATGGTAGGCGAACACAAACTCTTTCTCACTCAACTAGCCCTGCCTAAATATCTGGATTTGCCAGACAGCTGGTTAACGTTAGAGATGCTATCCATGGCTACTCAACCCAGGTTCTCTCTATGCATAGCTGATTGGCCAGAATCATAATTGGAACCATAAACTTGGCTGAAGTCACACTTTTCTCAAACGAGCTGAACTCATCAATTCAGTACGGGGCCACTCAAACACAAAGGACTAGACCAAAACAGTTCTTAATGACATTCCATCATAGAAATCCAGTTTACATAATAGAGTTGAACCACGTAAATCTGTGCAATTCAAAAACCCCACCCAATTCAACCATTATGCCCCATAGAAGATGTATTCCCTCTAGTTCATTCTGTTCCTTACCTCTGTCTTTGTTTTTCTCCTTCCCGAGTGAATCCAGTTTCTTTCTCAAAGATTTCTTCCTCTTTTGTCCATCTGTAAATATTAAAAGAATAAAAAGTTGTAAAAATAAGAATATAAGTAATATTTTACATTATCAATTTTGATAACCACGTCTGAGCAAAAGCATGACTTCTCACTTACTTCACTCATAATTTGACATTTTAAACAGACCAATGGCTCTGAAAATATAAGAAAATCCCTGACTTGGATTGCACACATCACTAGAATCTTGGTGTATGCTCTTAAAATTTGTTTCAATGCAAAGTACAGGAAAGTTATTTCCTTCAGAAATAATTTAGTTTTGACATTTTAGATATGTTTGTTTTTACTATTAGATGAGTTTCTTCCTATTCTTCATATTTATGTGAGCCAATGTCATATTTTAAAAATGTTTATTGAATTTATGGGGGTGACATTGGTTAATAAAATTATATAGGTTTCAGGTGTAAAACTCTATAACAAATCATCTGTATGTTGCATTGTGCAAAGTCAAGTCTCCTGTCACCATTTACACCCCCCTTACCATCTTCTACCTCCTCCCACCCCCATTTCCTTCTGATAATCATCATATGTTGTCTCTGTCTATGAGTTGTATTCTGCTAAGTGAAATAAGTCAGTCATAGAAAGACACATACCATATGATTTCACTTATATGTGGAATGTAATGAACAGAACCAGCTAACAAACAAAATAGAAAGAGACATAGAGAGAACAGGTTGACAGATGTTGGAGGGGAGGGGGTTGGGTAAAAAAATGGAAGGGACTAAGCAAATACAAACACCGCAAACAAACCAATGTCATCTTGAATCAAGTCTCCTTGAAAGAAGAGTTCACAGTACATAAGGCTTTGTCATTCATGAGCGAGTAGAGTGTAACTGGAGAAGGAAATGAATTTGGGGGTTATAGCATGCAGATCTAATTACTGCTGTGCCATTTATTAACTGTATGACTTTGGACAAGTCTCAGTGTCCTCATTTCTAAGGTGGGAATTGCATAGGGTTGCTGTGAAAATTAAATAAAACGATGCATATAAAGTGCTTAATCGGGACCCTGACACTTAAATTCAGGTGTATTTTCCTTGATTTAATTAACTGCTCCCCCACTGATGGAAACTTGGGTTGTTTCTAAATTTTCACTATAATAAGTACGTCATGCATTCTTTTAGCATCTTGTGCTTGCAACAAATACACTTAATATGTCTAGTTAACTCACCAAATAATAAAGATACCACTCATATCAGTAGGCAGCTGCAATCGAATTCCTGGGATGTCATCATAAAATATTGGCAGTCATTATAAGAATGCGTTTGGGGATTATGCAGCTGTCAACTTAACATGTGGGAGATGTGAATCCGGAATCCACACTGTGATCAAATAGGGGAAATACAGCCCGTGCCACAAGGAAACTTATGTGTAAGAGGGGGGATTAAGAAGTGTTTTTGAAGGGATAAACTAAAAAGTGTAGTAAAGAAAGAGACTCAGCCCAATAAAATGTGAAAGCAAGACTCTGATATCAAGAAAAGACTAACTATGCATTCTTAAACAGCAATGAGCATTCCTGGGATCCTCACGGGGCTTGGATGTTTCCAACTCCTCCTCTCTGAATTTTTGGAGGCAAAAGATATCACAATATAATCAACATTCAATCCCTCCTGCCTTTCAAAAAGCAAAAACAAATATTTCAAAAATGATTCTCCTTCCATAAAATGGAAATAGTTCCTAAGAGTCTGCACTCTTGCATTCATGAGACTGGTATGGGGAAAAATTATGTAAATCAGTTCAACTGCAGCAAAGAGCCATCAGTCTCTTTCATCATGTATATGCTCTTGTCTTCAGGGACTAAAAGATGATCTAACTATAGGACCACCATGACTTATTATATACATACAGACAATAAACATACTAACTGTACAAGGTTCTCTCATCTGTTCTCCAAATAGGACTGACAGGTCTACTTTGTAATGCTTTGTTCATCACTAGTTCATATCACCAAATGTATTTGACTGTAACAAGAGTATATTTCTTAAAAAATACTATCATTCTTTCATTTTAATAATTAACCTGGAAAAATAACTAAATTATATATATATGAAAGCATAAAAGATTTATTTTTCATAACCATTGGGCAGATCCTACAATTCAAACAAGTTGTCAAAGAACCAGAATAAATATAGGATAGGTAACATTTTCTTTGAAGGTGAAATGATTTTTTTAAAAAAACTTCTGCTTAGTTAGGGGATGTATCACATATACAGATGTGTATAAGTATAAATGTACAGTTTAAATGATAATTAGGAGGCCAACTCCCACATATCCAACAGCTGAGGTTCAGATGTAGACTATTGTTAGTACCAATAAGTCCCCTATATACCTCCCTCCCTTTCACCCCAGGTCATCACTGGTCAGATTTTGCAATAATCAATTTTCTGTTTTTCTTTGCAGTTTTACCATTAAGAGTATAGCTCTGTTTTTCCTGCTTATGAATTCACATAGATGGAATCATGCTGTAGCTATACTTTCTTGCCTTATTTATTTTCATTCATCAACGCTTCCTGAAATTCATCCTGTTGAGGCAGGTGGCTGGAGTTCACTCATTTTGATCGCTATACATTGTTTTCTTATATGAATAGACCACAGTTCATTTACTCATCGAACTGTCGATGGAAATTTGAATTGTTTCTAGCTTGGTACTATTAGGAACAATGTTTTTGAAAATTTTTGTTTATATCTTCTTATGTACATGCACAAGAATCTCTCTAAGACAGTGGTTCTTAAAATGTGGTCCTAGGTTCAAGGGCACCAGTATTACCTAGGAACTTGTTGGAGATGCAAATTGTATGGTCCCATCCCAGATTTACTGAGTCAGGAATTCTGGGGTGGGACCTAGCAGTGTGTGTTCACCAAGCCCTCCAGGGGATTCTGCTTCACACTAAAGCCTGAGAACCATCGTTCTAGGGGATATGTGTAGAAGTTGCATGGCCAGGCCAGTGTGTATGCAATCCTAGGCTTTATTAGGTAACACTGAACTGTTTTCCAAGTTGTTTTGCTAATTTATATTCCCACCAGTAAGAGAGCTTACATGGCCTCACAAGGATCATATGAACTTCAAACTCTAAAATGCCAAACAATTTCTTGAAGCCTCCTTATCACAAAAAAATGTGATCTTTGTGCATACTGGCTTACAATTTGTTGTTGTTGTTGATAATCCTCACCCAAGGATGTTTTTCCATTGATTTTTAGAGAGACTGGAAGGGAGAGAGACACAGAGAAACATCAGTGTGAGAGAGACACATTGATTGGTTGCTTCCCACATGTGCCCTAACCTGGGGCCGGTGATTGAGCCTGCAACCAAGGTATGTGCTCTTGACGGGAATTGAACCTTCTGTCCATGGGCCGATGCTCTATCTACTGAGCCAAATCGGCCAGAGTCTGGCTTACATTTTTTTTAAAGCTTAACTATTTACAACAAATATTATCTTTTAATTAGAGTTGAATGTTATTAAAAGGAACTAAATAAAATGATGGGTGATGTGCGACAATGTGAAATGAAGCATTGCTTTAGCATGCCATTTCCTCATTTAAAATCCTCAGGAAAGTGACCAGCGCTGGGAAATGAAACTGCTCACGTCTTCTCTTTTCCCTTGTGATCAATCAGCAGTTTGTTTATTGAGTCTTCAGTTTTGGAAGAGTGTCTTTTATTCCCACAGATCACAGAAAACCGGCCCAAGAGACTGTCGCACTACATGCAACCACGCAGAACAGTTTATGTTCAACCAGTTCCTTGGATGGGGATATGTGTAATAAGTGCCATCCCATATTTTACAGAAGTTTAAGCTTCCTAATGCTCAATACTGCACAGCAATGTTTTACAGTGACGAGGAGCACATGCTTGCTCACTGCTCCCCAAGTATGCACTGTCTTATAGACATCAGTGACCTGTATATAGGACTTGGGTCACAAGTCCTGATCAGAGTTGTCTTGGAACAAGTACTTGAGGATTGGACTTTATGCCCCCTCCTTTCAGGAGACCATGCCCCATAGACATACATGACACAACAGTAGATGGCGCGACAGCAAGCCTTACACATACTAGTGACCCCAAAGCAAAGGAACCATCGGTGTGGAGTGTGGTTGATCTGGGAGTCCTCTTGGGGGCGGGGCAATACCAGGGTTTTCAGGAGGGTTGAGAATAAGGAAGCTCGAGATTTCTCCTCTAAGACATGCTTTTCATGAACTCATTCATTTACTATCAGGTGGAGTTCCATCTTAAGGCTTGTTTCTCTAGCTAGACGAGAAGCTCTCTGAAGGCAGAGCCATGTCTCCCAGGCTTTTGTTTCCCTCCAAGTGAAAAGCACAGGGTGGGCACAGCATGAGGGTCTGTCAGCACTCTCCCTGGCCAGAAATCAGACAGAGGTTTTGGGTTGGTTCTGAGAGAACCCGGGAGCAATAAAGTACACAACTCCTAATTTTAAGGTGATCAGATTCAGAGAGTGGCGGTTATAAAACACTATGTCCATATTAAGTTGAGTCTAGAGATAATAATAAAAATATTGCTCAAGGAAAGATTCATTTTGGATGATGGAAGAATAAGGGTCACTTTGGGGGAATAGATATTGTCTGAAAAAGGGCATGAAGGAGCCAATGTTCTACATCTTGATCTGATTGGTGGTTACATGATACATACGTATTACGAATCCACTTAATTGTACTTGTATACAATCATATTTATTCTCTCTCTCTCTCTCTCTCTCTCTCTCTCTCTCCTCTATATATATATATATATATATATATATATATATATATATACACACACACATATACATATACATATACATATACACACATATATATAGTTCTTCAATGAAAATAAGTTCTTCAATATCAAAAGACTATCATTTTAACAGAATGGCACAAACATAAAAATTACATTAACTGAATGGGACTGAAAACTCAGCAAAAAAGTTTTGCACAAGAGAGTTCCTTTTTTTTTTTTTTTTAAAAAAAGAGAGTTCTTGAATATTTCACTTTTCAAAATACCTAAGTACCTATGATCTCTTCAGACTATGACTTCCCTATGACACGGGCATAGAGTAGTAATGAGCAGCTGCTGTTTATTGAGCATGTACTATAAACTAAATGCTTTGTATCTATGACCTTTTTAAATCCTCACAGTTCTCTGAAGCCCACACTATTCTTTATTTCTATTTTACAGATGAGGAAACTGAGTTTAGAAGAAGTTAAGTAATTTGTCCAAGGGCGAAAGTTGGGAATTAGTAAATTCAGAACTTGCACTCAGGACTCACCAACAAAGCCAGTGCTTTTAACTTCTATCTAAGCTGTAGCGAGGAGGGATGTGACATTAAAGGCCAGATATATGGACCAACATGCTCAAGGCAATACAGAGTTGAGAGAGAGAGAGAGAGAGAGAGAGAGAGAGAGAGAGAGAGAGAGAGAATTTTAAGCTCTAAATATTCACCAGAATTGGCATGAGTCATTCTTGCATCTATATTAACTAATATACATCAACATACAATCTGAGTAGCTTTTTGATGGACTCAACTGAAAATCAGCACTAAAGCAAATGGTCCCAAACTCACAGGACGGGTAGCTGGTGGAGATGGGATTCAAACCCAAATTCCGACTCTTTCAAAAGCCCAGCTCTGGCTTTTGAAAGAGGGGTGGCTAAGAGTAGAACCCAGATATCTGTGATGAGAAGCTGAAAATCCTTTCTTTACAGTCACGTTGCCTCTGCATCATGAGAGATGTTCTGGAGGTGTTTGCAAAACAATGGCCGCTCATTTGGGAGGGTCAGTCAGACTTGGCCCTCCCAGAAGTATGGGTGATGGCTGAGAAGATGCTGAGGCTCATTCCTTTGTGAGGCGGTCCCAGAGAATGGGTGCAGCCAGTCTACGTTCACAGGTGCCCCTGGATATGGGACAGGGTGGCACCTTTAAGCCCTTCACGTTGCAGAGCTCCATAAAGATTACATTACTGGGAAGGAGAAGACAGTGCCTGCACTGAGATAGGAAATAAAGAAAAAGACTCATTCAATGTCTTGTAAGGACAAAGTCCTCTTCTAATGTTTCTACAGACACAGGCAAAGAACTAGCCTGGTGGGTGCAAAATAACCATATCCATTCCCCCCCGCTATTTGGGTGGTGTTGAGCCCACGCGGTGGTTTAGAAAAACTTGAGCTCTAATGCAAAATCTTGGTAAGCTCACATACACATCTGAGTGTCTATCCTTCTGAGGGAGATGGAGATGCGGGCAGCAGTGGGTCTCAGATTCTTCTCACTCTCCCCGGCCAGCACACACCTCAGCCCGCACCGCTGCACACCTGGGAAGGCCTGGGGTTGGCAACTCCATCCCAACCTGAAAGGAAGGTTTTAGCTCCTTTCAAACCTTCAGAATATCCCTGCTGAGAAAAGTTTGAAGGAATGCTTTCTGGCATTACCTCCCCTGCTTTTCTCAACCACAGCTGTCTCATTATTTATTTGGACCAGAAAAATAGACTCTCAGAGAATGCAAACCAAAGGAATTCAGAGTCAGTGAGGCAAGCTCAGTCAAAAAGGGAGGAAAAATGATATAAAAGAGACACCTCAGTGGTAGAATGGTAAGTAGTCCTTTTAGATACTGCATATAGCCCTAACCGGTGGCTCAGTGGATAGACCGTCAGCCTGCGGACTGAAGGGTCCTGGGTTTGATTCCTAGTCAGGGCATATGCCTGGGTTGCGGGCTCAGTCCCCAGTTGGGGGGAGGGCATGCAGGAGGCAGCCAATCAATGATTCTCTCTCATCACTGATGTTTCTATCTCTCTCTCCCTCTCCCTTCCTCTCTGAAATTTAAAAAAAAAATTACACACACACACACACACACACACACACACATATATATATATATATATATATACCGTATTTTCCAGCGTATAAAACGACTGGGCATATAAGATTTTCCTGGGTTAAAAAGTCATTTTATATACCGGAAAATACAGTAGTCCAATATATCTAATCCATTATATCTAATCCCATCAATATAGTCCAATATACCATATTTTCCGGCTTATAAAACGACTTTTTAACCCAGGAAAATCTTATACGCCCAGTCGTCTTATACGCTGGAAAGTATGGTATATGGAATATAATGTATGCCAGGGTTTCTCAGCCTTGCCCTAGTGACATTTGTAGTGACATTTGGGGCTGGATAACTCTTTGTTGTGAGAAACTGTCCTGTGCATGGTAGGATATTTAGCCCTATCCCTGGCTTTAGTTTATTAGACATCAGAACGCCTGCCCATTCCCTGTTGTGACAACCAATGTCTCTGGACATTGCCAAGTTTCCCACGGGGCAAAATTGCTCTGGTGAGAACCACTGATCTATGCATAACTCTACACAGTGAGCAGCTATGTGCTCAAACCATGTGACATCCAAACTACAACGTATTCACATTTTCCCACTTGTCACAATGCTCAATTTATACCCATTCTCAGTTTCTGTTTTAAACAGAACAATATAGCCCGGCTGGCATGGCTCAGTGGTTGAGCATTGACCTATGAACCAGAAGGTCATAGTTCGATTCCTGTCCAGGGCACATACCTGGGTTGCGGGCCTGATCCCCAGTGTGGGGCATGTAGGAGGCAGCTGATCAATGATTCTCACTCATCATTGATGTTTCTATCTCTCTCCCCGATCCCTTCCTCTCTGAAATCAATAAAAACACTTTTAGAAAAATAGAACAATATAAAAATGTTTACAAATTATTGAGCCGTTATACTCAATAATTTATATACCAGGCTGAATTTTAAGCACAATAACAATTTCCTTCAATTTGTAAAGAAATGTGAATCTGTCTGTAATATCTTTCTACCAAATTCCTAACTACAAGTAGGAGAATAAAGCAAGTTCCTAGAGTAAATAGCCTTCTATTTCCTTGTATGAAGTGTTTTTTCTCCTTTATGGGGGCCAGATCAGGTGTGGAAATGCATCTGATGCTGAACAGTTGTATGAATGGATGTACTGGTATGAATGGAGTGCTTTTAGCCTGCAGGGAAGACTCAGGGCACACAGTAGTTCTTTTTATTTTCTTAGAGGACTAAACAACGTGGATAAAGAGACTTATTGGTCAGCCTTCCATTGGACAAAGATTCAGAAGGAAATTATAGAAAGACAGTTTTGTCACCAAATGGAATTTTTTAGCAATGGAATAAGCTGCCTCAAAAAAAAAAAAAAAAGAGCAGGGTACACTGTGGCTTCCATCTGGTCACTCTGTGTCTTGCTTTCCTCACTCTGGGGGAAACTATGTCATGAAAAACCCTATACAAAGGGCTATGTAGTAAGAAACTGGAGTCTGCCCTAACCGGTTTGGCTCAGTGGATAGAGCGTCAGCCTGTGGACTGAAGGGTCCCAGGTTCGATTCCGGTCAAGGACATGTATCTTGGTTGCAGGCACATCCCCAATAGGGGGCATGCAGGAGGGAGCTGATCGATGTTTCTCTCTCATCGATGTTTCTAACTCTCTATCCCTCTCCCTTCCTCTCTGTAAAAAAATCAATAAAATATATTTTAAAAAAAAAGAAACTGGAGTCTCCAGTCTGTAGCCACCTGAGTGAGCCTGGACATTGATCCTCCAGCCCCAGTCAAGCTTTCAGATGACTGCAGTCCCAGCTGAGCTTGATGCAACCTCATGAATCAGAACAACAAGGCTAAGACATTCCCAGATTAAGATATTCTCCCAAATTGTGTGAGATAATAAAATGTTTTTATTTGTTGTTTGTTTTTTTAAGTAAAAAGAAGAGATGCCCAGCTAAATGCATGTGGTGTACTGGATGGGATTCTGGAACAGAAGGTATTAGTGGGGACACTGGTAAAATCTGAACAAATTATTCTGTTTGGTTGCTAGCAATGTACAAATGTTGGTTTTTTTGTGACAAGTGTACCTAGGTTATATAAGATGTTATCATCAGGGGAAGCTGGGTGAGGTGTATAAGGGAACTCCGTATTATCTTCATAACTTTTCTGTAAATCTAAAATTATTTCAGAATAAAAATTATTTTTAAAAAAGGCCCTTTCTTCCAGGCACTGGATGTATTCAAGCAAAGGTTGAAAACTCATCCGTCAAGCATGTGAGAAAGTGGAGGCTTGTACTGCTCACTGAAGTACTTCTGAAACACACAGATTTGAGAGCTCAACTTTATGGCAAGAAGGTGACTCACAAGCCAGAGTTCTAAGCTTGCTGAAACTATCGAAATAATCTCCCTGCTCACATCTCCCTGATGTGAAAGAAAACATACGCGTCTAGGGACTCTAGGCCAATAGAAGGCATGCACTATGCCTGCCATTCTGGTGCAGCATGCTTTCTGAAAAGGGAGTGGACAGATGAGAGTCCTGAGCAGATTTATTTTTATGGTCCTGGTGATGTTTTTCACACATGGTTGATTAGATGGTCTCAAGATACCTCCTATTACATAGGTTCTCTAAATCCCTTTTCTGCTTAAGATATTAAGGCTTGGTACTTATTATTCTCGTCCAAGAACACTGATTAGTACAAAAGTCTGTTTATCATTCAAGTTCTCATGCCTATCTTGCTAAACCAAAAAAAACAGTCTTTAAATCATATGTATGATTAGGTGAGTTATACAATCTGTGGATGTCTTACAAAAGTGTTTACTAAAAAGATATTTTATCCTTACCCAAAACAAATTCATCTTTAGTTTCATCTATTTCCCCTTGTGAGGGCTCTCAAGCCACAAACCTCCCAAAAGTAAGACATGAAAAAGACTAAACCAGATATTTTATTTCTACTTTGGAAAAGGAGGTTTGTCAAAGAAGTAATAATATTATTTATGGTCCCGGATATTTGAGGGCCATTCATTGTGCCCATATACTACTTTTAGTGTTTTCCAATGATTACTCTCTTCAATGTAAGTTAATTTGACCCAATACGTCAACGTCAGAAAACAGACAGGGACTAATGAGAGTAGAACCATCAAAAGCCCAGTCAAAAACGTTATCTCAGGAAAAGTCGGGATGGACATTGGAGCCAGTTACTGCCAACACCATCCTCAGTGGAATGAATTCATAATTGCCTCTGCTAGTTTGAGTTGTCTGCTCCATATTCAAGAAGAGGAAGAGAGCAGCCGTGACAGAAAGGGGGAAGTAACCACCAGGAAAATGGCCACCTCTGCTTCTTAGCAGGAAGCATGGCAGCAAGCCCAGGAGAGTGGAACCAATGTGACCAATGCTGTGGTCGACAAGCTGCGGCTCGCGAGCCACATGCGGCTCTTTGGCCCTTGAGTGTGGCTCTTCCACAAAATACCACGGCCTGGGCGAGTCTATTTTGAAGAAGTGGTGTTAGAAGAAGTTTAAGTTTAAAAAATGTGGCTCTCAAAAGAAATTTCAATGGTTGTACTGTTGATATTTGGCTCTGTTGACTAATGAGTTTGCCGACCACTGGACTAGTGCAATACTCTGATGTAAGACTTGAACTGGGATTAACCCCAGAGATTTAGGCAAAGAGCCGAAACAGGGATCTCATCCCCGTTCTAAAAGTGCCCAGGGATGTTGGACCACAAAACATGATCAATCTCCTTGGCTTGGGAATATTCTCTACATTGTAATAGTTATCTCTTTACATGGTATCTTCCCCTAGAAAATGGGCTCATCACCCATACATTGATCTAGCCTTCCCTCCATCCAACATTGCTTAAGCACATGTCTAAGGTGAGATAGAACTAGGTTCTATGAACCCAGATGAATGGACACTATCTCTGCCTCTGAGAAACTCAGTTTCATGCTAAAGACAGATACATGAAAACCTCATTAAAGAAAAACGAAGAAATGCTTCAGTGGAGGCATTTTACTAAGTGGTAGGTCAGAAGTGAGAAGACTATCCCCAACTCTGCTTGGGAAGGCTAACGTTTGAGTTCAGTCTTAAAGGACAAAGTGTCAGCCTTCTTGGGACCTTTGAATTTTGATGGGGGGTTTCCCCAGTAAAGCACATGGTGACTGCTTAGGCTAGGAAATCCATTTTAATCCTAAGCCTCTTAATATATTATTATACTATTCTCAATAAGCATCTAACTGGTTTGTTTAAAAGAAGGTGAGAAAATTGCAAATTTGGAAGTGGAGTGACAGTTAATTTAGTGGGAACTAGGGTTCAAGAGAGTGACAAATAAGAATTCTTAAAGAAAACAACCGACATGGAAAAAGTAGAAAACAATGTATTAAAGCCCAAACTGGCTCTACCATTCAGTCAACTTTGGAGATCTATCATCTATCTATATCTATCTATATCTATCTATCTATCTATCTATCTATCTATCTATCTATCTATCTATCTATCTATCTCCTTTAAAGAAATATTCCATGCTATAGACTTGGTTATGTAATCAAATCCATAGGTCAAATTTTTTATTTATATATCACCTTCTCTTTAGCAATTCTTCCATTAACCTTGATTGAGATAGAAGGCAGGTAGAAATGCAGTTATTGAGTCATTTTCCTTGGTATAAATCCCAATGAATTAAACACTGTTTCTTTATCCTGCTAGCACCTTGTGGGTTAGACTTTTTTCAAAATTTGTTTCCAAAGTGTCTGTTTCTCAGGGAAGAAAATATTCATGGTATTCTTAAGCAATCCAGATGCCTTTCCTTAGAGTTGAGGCTCCCCAAAGTACTTGTGAAATGTACTAATCCCCACAGTTTACATGTTGAAGTGGTGGTGAAATTATCAAAGCTGTGGTCACAAAATAAGAACATTCTGTGAGCCTCTTACTGTTGCAAAGGGAGTCAGTTCTTGGAGGTCACCATGCTTCCAGCTAAATTAAACACTAGGAAACGTTTTCTGTTTTGTATAAATTATTTTGGCAAGGTAATTAGTTCTGAAATGTTTCCTCAAGAGAGAAACCTTGTAGAATCTTGAACCTCAAAGCAAGTATGTTTCTATGAACAGAAAATCATTGAGATATTCGATTTGTAGACCTTGTCTCATTATTCTATCAAAATGTGAGATAGGGAAGCGGATCACATGGCCTGGATGCCATGGGCTTAAAAGCTCAACTATGGTTTTTCCATAACCAGGCGTTCTTTGTAATCACTGCTTGCTGTAATAACTGGTCATGATCAAATTATGCCCTAGAAGGATCTTTTACTTGCTGTCATTTTTTCCACATTCAATTGCTATGAGTTAAAAAAACCCCTAGCAACTATAACTATAAAGTCATATTCTAGTGGGGCAAACCTGTTGTTATCTTTTCCTAAGTGAGGAGCTAGTCGGTCCTTCCAGGCTCCTGAATTTGCTTCTCTCTTTTTAAAAAAATATATATTTTATTGATTTCAGAGAGGAAGGAAGAAGGAGAGAGAGAGATAGAAACATCAATGATGAGAATGAACCACTGACTGGCTACCTCCTGCACGCCCCTCACTGGGGATCGAGCCCACAACCTGGGCATGTTCCCTTGACCAGAATCAAACCCAGGACCCTTCAGTCCGCAGTCTGATGCTCTATCCACCAAGCCAAACCAGCTAGGGGCCTGGATTTGCATCTCTTATTGCACATCCCTTAAATTGAAAATGGTATTTTTCACTTAGTCTAGGTAGACATTGTATTTGCAGAGACAAAAGTTTCCAAATACCAGAGCAAGAAAAATGGCTTATGGCCAGTCATTTCCTTAAGCTATATTTCTTTTCTGGAGTATAAAGGGAAGAGAGCAGGTAGGAGAACGAAAGAACAGAAATCACATATCCCAAAGAAATACCCTGGATTATTAACTCAAGGAAATTCAATTCCAAATTATGGGGATTTCTTCATTATTCATGTTAAAGCCAAAACTTGTATCTCAAGTTGAAAAGATAGTCAGGCAAAGTGTACACGTAATGTGATTTTTAACCTAGGTAAGGGGCTAATTTATCAACTTTCTTTTGACACATATTGTTTTATACTGAACAAATATGAGGGAATCATATATCTTTAAATCATAGACTTAAGCCTTGGGAACTCCTCAAAATTTCTGCCAGTTGCTCCCATAAAAAGAGCTCTCATCAATTCAGTAACTGCACAGATGATGCAAATTAGATGAAAACGATTAGGCTCCTCATTCTTTCTTTTTCCATTCTCATTTTCGGTTATTCTTTGAGCTATGACTGAATGTGCTATGACTGAATTTTTAATCCATTCCATTCGATTTCTCAAATATTTCCTGAGCAGCACATTCAAAACACTGTACTAGACACTAAATCAAATAAATCCTAATATATAAAAACCAAGGGTCCAGCCCTAGCTGGTTTGGCTCAGTGGATAGAGAGTTAGCCTGCGGACCAAAGGGTCCCAGGTTTGATTCCAGGCAAGGGCACATGTGCAGGTTGTGGGCTAAACTGCGAAGGCAGAACCCAAGGTGGGGGCTGAGGCCGGGTTTTAAGGGCAACAGCTGTTTGGTACAAGGTGTAAGAAAGCAGTTCAATTTTTTAATGAGCAGTATAGTTTGACAGTATAGTGCATATGGCTGGCTATCAGTCCAGATATAGGAATTATGTATTTTTGTCTGCCAAGAGCATCTCCTCCTGCTGAAAAAGGCTTACTGCTCCCTCCCCCCATTTAAGCAATCCTATCCTATATAATCTATCTATACTAATAAAAGGGTAATATGCTAATTTGACTGGGTTGACTGGCCATCTTCTAGATGTCCAACTTCCTTCTGGACAAAGCCATGGTGGTGGGGGCCGAGGCAGAGAGGGCAGTTGAGGGAGAGATCAGGCTGGCAGGGGAGGGCAGTTAGGAGCGATCAGGCAGGCAGAGGCAATTAGGGGTGATAAGGCCAGCAGGGGAGAGCAGTTAGGGGTGATCAGGCAGGCAGGCAGGTGAGTGGTTAGGAGCCAGAAGTCCCAGAATGCTAGAGGGATATCTGACTACCGGTTTAAAACCGGAAGTCGGACATCCCCCAAGGGGTCCCCAATTGGAGAGGGTGCAGGCTGGGCTGAGGGAACCCCACCCCCCACGCACAAATTTGTGCACAGGGCCACTAGTATGATATAAAAATAGTCCCTCCCTATTGCTTATTTACAATGGCAGAAGATGATATTGCTATTATGTACATGGATAGTTTCTAATCTAAATCCATCTTTATCCTACTACACCTGCCCCCTCCCAATTTTTTCTTTCCCTATTTTGTCACTCCAGGTTCAGGAAAATAATCTTAGGTGAAGACAATTCCAGTGATTTTTTCCTGCATGCCAGTATTGACTTGGGGACTGGCCGGAAGGGAGGGAAGTCTACTGGGAGGCAGCAGGGAAAATCCTCTGTTACTGAAGATACTTGCTGAAGAGTAACTACCCTTCTTTGCCTCTTCATGCTGTGCACAGGGACAGTGATGCCAGAGGCAGCCGGGCCATTTTGTGACCATGAAGGAAGGTAACCAAAGAACAAAGTGGCCCACTGATGATAGCAGGGAAGAAAGATGGAAGGACACTGAATTAATGAGTTATGGATGAGTCTAGCTGTATGGTGGCATCAGTTGTTTAAGCAACTCATAAAAATATTAACTCTTCTTACTTCTTTGGTGCCACCAAGGGACTTTATTATCCACTTTGAAAAAAACTTTGGTCACATAATATAAACGCTTAAGCATCTGAGAGTTACAAAGTCTGACTATTAAAACAACACCCAATTATTACACAATAAAATTAAGATAGCAAAGAAATGGAAATGACTACAAAGGTATAGTTGATCAATTACACAAATAATAATTACAAATTACTATATTGAATTAATAGTAATCTCTTAAATCAGAAGTCAGCAAGTTTTTCCTATAAAGGTCCAGATAGTAAATATTTTTGGCTCTGTGGGTGATATGGTCTGTGTCAAAACTACTCTACTCAGAGGCTGTAGCACTTAGACAATACAGAAACAAATGAGAAATGAGTGTGGCTGTATTTTAATAAAACTTTATTTACAAAAATGGGCAGTGGGCTGGATTTGACCTTTGGGCTGTAGTTTGCCCACTCCTATCTTTTTTATTTTTTTTGAAAATAAGTACATTTTTATTGATTTCAGAGGGAGAGAGAAACATGAATGATGAGATTCATGGATTGGCACCCCTAATTGGCCCCCCCCACCCCCGGCTACTGGGGATCAAGCCCACAACCTGGCCATGTGCCCTCACTGGGTATTGAACTGTGACCTCCTGGTTCATAGGTTGATGCTCAACCACTGAGCAACACTGGCCAGGCTGCCCACTCCTATCTTAAGACTCCTTAAACTACTTTTCCAGAGCATCTTCATTTGTAAAAATTTTATGAATACCCACTAATTGAATTTTTCATAATTTTGAAGGCTCAATTTCAAGTTATCTAGAAAGCCTGATAGGTTTAAAAAACAACAACACTTGGTAATTGATTTTATAATGAATACTTATTTGTCTTTGTTTCACCTATGGGGAAACAAAAAAGAGTTAGGATGGAAGTCCCTGTTAATATTTCATATTTTAAGGATGGAACATTCTTTGTAATGATCAAATTTACTTTTGGGCCATAATCCCAACAGAGGGGATGGTGTAGTCTTGGAATCTTTGAAAGGTGCCAGAATATTTCAGAAATGGCAGTGACAAAAGTTTTGTTCAGGATGCCAAAGCCTTGTGCAATACTAGTTGCTGCTCCAATAAAGATACATACATGTGACCGATACAGACAAGATCTTGGATGGAAAACTATTTTGTCCGAGAACATATAGGGAGCTACTTGTGGATATGAAGGCACAAAGCATATGGCTTAAAGAGCCACATACTCTTGTCGTGGCCTGCCGGCTTGGCACCAGGAGAGAATCATTTAGCAGCACACGCTGGAGAACTTGACATAGTAAAAGCCCTGTGGCGCAGAGGAGAGCATCCAAGAAGAAAATTACAAAGGAACCTGCAGGGAAACCTCTGTCCTTCCGGGCTTTTACTGGAATCAGTAGATGAGGCAGCTTCTTTTATCTATAAGGGTTACCAAAGGTAACTCGGAGAGATGATATCCACAGCTCTTTTAATAGAATTCACTTATTTGTTTTTTTTCTCTATTGACTGACTAGGAACTCCTTGAGGATGTGTACTACTTTTCTATTTCTTAGTCCTCACCCGAGGATATTTTTCCATTGATTTTTAGAGAGAGTAGGAGAGAGAGGGAGAGACAGAGAGAAACATCGATGGGAGAGAGACACAAAGGATGTGCACTCCTATAGACATGACACTGAAGCCTCCATTAGAGGCTTCTAGCGCTTTAGAACCTCAAGCCCACATATGTCCCTCTCCAGGCTGCTTGGCGACAGGGGAGACAGCAGGGCAGCAGCACGGGAAGCCCTGTGGGTGGCATTTCATAGTGACAGAAAGAGGGGGCGCAAGATGCTTGGGCCAAGTGTCTAGCCTAGGCTTAGTTCTGTGTCCTACAGAAACAACGCCCCGTCCATCTTACCCCGGTCCCGAGAGCCACAGCAAAGAACAACCGAAGGTTTTCCATACTGACATTTTTGTTGTCCTTGATGGCCACTTCTCCATGCCATCTGCCTTCTAAAACTGTGTTGGTCAAACTGTGGGTCATGACAAGTGTATTTTAGAAAATGATAGAGAATCAAATAGAAGATGACAGGAGAGAAATGATAGAAAATATTAAAGTGCATCACTGATAAAGATAAGCACTATTTGGGCCCTGGACAGCTTGGTTCAGTGGACAGAGCATCAGTCTGAGGTCTGAAGGGTCCCAGGTTCGATTCTGGTCAAGGGCATGTACCTGGGTTGCAGGCACACCCCCAGTGGGGGGTGTTGCAGGAGGCAGCTGATTGATGTTTCTCTCTCATCAATGTTTCTGACTCTAACCCTCTTCCTTCCTCTCTATAAAATCAATAAAATGTATTTTTTAAATAAAATAAGCACCATTTGGTTCTTGTGTTTCATGGGCTGAGATGTCAAATGTATTTCTTACCTTAGATTGTGGACAAGAAGTTTTAAACCTACTGCTCTAAGGTAAATAAACTTAAATCTGTGGTGTATTCTCAGAACAAGTGCAAACAAAATTCTTCTTTTATATGGATTTCTTCTTTTATATGGAATCCTACTGTAAATGGCCTTGATAGTGACATCAGTAGGCAACAGAGGGCCTCGAGAGTTTTAGTTTCTTGACATTTTTCCAACAAAGGAGAGGATTGTGTGGTGGGCAGAATGAGGGTTAACCTGTGAATTGAGCAAAGCAGGTGAAGATCTATGGCTATCTATATGTAGTTAAGGTGAGACATAATGATGAAATGCCTACCTTTGAAGGAAGATATAAGACAAAGTGATATGGTGATGGTGATGATGATAATATTAATGATAATGGTGATAGATAACTTTTATTGAGAGTATTCAAGATGTTGGGAGATGTTTTAAGCTCATCATAGTTATTTCCTCATTTAAGACTCACATTAACACTATGAGACCACCACAGTTGGAAACTGGGCATGGGGTGAACTAATAGGGCAGCATTGAGGTTATTTCAAAATCATTACAAGGATATTGGGGGAGATAACTGAAAGGTGATTGATGCTCTTTAGAGAGATAGGGAAGAATGAAGGAACACACTTTTAAATGAGAATATGCATGCATGCATACATGTACTAATTCACTTTCTCAATGATTTGCTAAGGGTCAGTGGTTTATTGGGCAGTTTACCTGGTGTTCCAGATTCAAAGACAAATAAAATATAGCCTTATCCACTGGGAAGTCACAATTTTCTGGGAAGATCACAGAAAAGGTTATTGTGGACACATAGAAGATACAACTAGTTCCGCAGCTCACACAATAGAATCATTTGTTGAGGACCTCTAAGCCCAGTGGTCTAACTTTTTTTGATCACCCTATTTTCTTCCTACCAGCATTTCTACATACATTTGAGTTGTGGACTTTAATCCAGGTTTCAGCTTCATTTTTAAAAATGATTTCAGAGAGGAAGGGAGAGGGAGAGAGAGAGACAGAAACATTAATGATGAGAGAAAATCATAGATCGGCTGCCTCCTGCATGCCTCAGACTGGGGATTGAGCCCACAACCTGGGCATGTGCCCTGATTGGGAATGGAACTGTGATCTCGTGGTTCATAGGTTGATGCTCAACCACGGAGCCATGCCGGCCTGGCTCAACTTCATTTTTATTTATACAAAAAAAGCTTTAACAGACATTGTAGCACATCACCTCTTCAACTGAACATGGCCATAAGTTAGTTCTATTTTCTCTCTAGGGCTGTTACACAAATATCCAAGCTCAATTTCCATGCCCACCAGGTGGTCCTCATTTTTAAAATCAACATTTCAATCACAAACCAAAGACAGCTGCAGTGTTAGTCTACCAAAAATATCATTTTCTTGATTTCCCTGAGTTGTTTACTTGGGTTTACATTACCTAAGGGACAATGGTGAGGGACCATTTTATGAGGAAGCCATGTAATTGAGCAATTTTGAGGGGTCAGGGTACTCTTCTGTTAGGCTATTGTCCACATTTTCTTAAACCATCAGCTATTACTCATTCTGTGAAACTGTTTTCAAAATACATAAACAACGCCTTTCTCAATTGTGATATCAGAAATTAACTGAAGCAAGAGAGACAAAAGAGCATGAAAAACATGAATATGCATTTCCCTCCCATGGAACCACTGGGCTTTACATACTTAGCTTACACTATAATGAGATTCAGCCACACTGCGTACACTAACCTGCTTTGTTAATTGTGGCAGAAATATGCCACTTTCTTTCATTTGACGTTAGACCAGAGGTCAGAAAATGTTTCCTATAAAGGGCCAGATTCTCAACATCTGAGACTCTGTGAGACATATGCGCTGTCACAACACTTAACCTCTACCATTGTCGAGTGAAAGCAGCCACAGACAACATGTAAATGGATGAGTGTGGCTGTAGTTAATCAAAACTCTACTTACAAAGACAAATGGGACCTGGCTTTGGCCAGTAGGCCAGTTTGTTAGCCCCTGCCTTAGACCATTTGTATTAAAATGCTATCAAAGTAATAGTACTTGAGCCTAAACATGCTACCTGATACATAATAGTGCTCTATTCATGCATTTTGAATAAATGAAAAGTTCATACGAGCCATTAGGTGCTGCTCAATTTCTTGACCATGTTCTCCGCATTTGTTTCTCAGTCCCACTGTTGAAGACCAGGCCACTCAAAGAATAGAAAGACTGATCCAAGAGCCTATGCCAAGAGTGGCCTTTGACCAGGCAGAAACATTCCATGGTTGCCTAAGAGACACTCTATTGTTAGATATGACCCCTCCCACCAAAAGGCCTCCTGATTTCAACCACTAAAACTGTATCTAGATTCTCTGTAGCATCTTCAAAAATCCCTTTTCAAACTATCTTAAGTTTAGCAGGAGTAACATATCAACCTCATCAGTCATCTTGTAAGGTTTATGGAAATGTTATTAGTTTTGAGTTGGTGTGTCTCCTGGCTGAATGTAATAGAGGAGGGAGGAGCCACAAGATGTGAGAAGCCTAGGTCCCTGAATAACTGCGAAGAGCAGGGTCTACTCTCCTGACCCCCCATGGCCAACCTGTTCTGGATGGTGCCTGAGTAAGAAAGAAATGATTATACTGTTAAGGCACAAAGTGGTTAGCCTAACTCAATTAATACAAATATGTATCTGTGAGATACATTTTTACTAGTAGAATTGTTGGGCCACTTAAAAGTTATATGCTGCCAAATTGCCTTGTTGCTGCCACAAGTATATGAGTGTCTGTTTTCCCATCTATACTAATAGAAGGGTAGTATGCTAATTAGACTGGGAGACCTTCCGGGAGACCTTCTGGACGTCCTTCCAGACAAAGCCATGGTGGCGGGGCTGAGGCAGAGGCGATTAGGGGCAATCAGGCCAGGAGGGGAGGGAAGTTGGGGGTGATCAGGCTAGCGGGGGGGGGGGGGAGAGCAGTTGGAAGTGAGCAGGCTGGCAGGGGGGGCCAGTTGGGGGCAAGCAGGCTGGCAGTGGGGGGCCAGTTGGGGGTGAGCAGGCTGGCAGAGGGGGCAGTTGAGGGTGATCAGGCCAGCAGGCAGAGTGGTTAGGGGCAATCAGGCAGGCAGGCAGGTGAGCAGTTAGGAGCCAGCAGTCCCAGATTGTGAGAGGGATGTCTGACTGCTGGTTTAGGCCCGATCCCTGTGATCAGGCCTAAACCAGCAGTCGGACATCCTCTAAGGGGCCCCAGATTGGAGAGAGTGCAGGCCGGGCTGAGGTACACCACCCATGCATGAATTTTATGCATCGGGTTACTAGTAAAGTATATTGTCCCACTTTTGAAGTCAGTCTAATATAAAATAAAATATTCCCTTGTTGTTTAGCTTGCATTTATCTAATGAATATGAGGGTGGGCATCTTTTCAAATATTCATAAATCAATTGCATATCTTTTTCTGTGAGCTGCCTGTAATTTGTCTATATTTTAATTATTTTTTCTCATATTAACTTGTAACAAAGCTTTTTATAGTAGAGAAGTTAGCCTTTAGTTTGTCACATGTGCTGTACATTTCTATTTATTGATTTATTTGTTGGCAACAAAGATGATTCTTTTTTTTTCTAATATAGTAAAATGTATCACTCTATGTTTTCTGGATGATGAATTTCCCAATGTAAAAATATTTAAATATCCAGCTATGTTTGGCTTTGGTGCATTTATAGTTTCACTTTTTAAATCTTCAAATCTTTCTTCCATATCAATTTACATAGATGTAAGGAATAAGGGCAGAATCCAGCCTTTTCTCTGCAATGGTTGTCTTGCTGTTGCAAATACAATAATAATCCATCATTTCCCTGACAAGAAATGCAATATTTATCATGTCATAGTTCTCACAGCAATTTTAGTTCATTTCTGAACTGTTGTCTCCCATCGATTTGCCTATTATGAAGCAGTACAATACTCTTTTAATTGCTTTCGCTTTATGACATTTTAACAAATGGATAGAGATAATTTTCATTTGACCCTTTTCATATTTTTGCCTTCCTACTCTCACAGAATTATTTGCCCAGATGATGTTTAGATCAAGTTAGTGATATTACAAAAACAAATTCTGTTGGTATGTGTTTTGGAATCACATTCAGTTTAAAGATGATTAATGACATAATTGACATATTTATTTTATAGATTCTTTTAATTCAAGAAAAATATGTCTTTTACATTTATTTCTAACTTCTCTTCTTTATCCAACTTGGATTCCAGGGTCTGGGATTACAATCATTTCCTTGGACACTGTATTAGTTTCCTATCACTGCTATAACAAATGACCACAAATTTAGTTACATGAGCAACTCAAGTTTATTATCTGATACTAGAGGCCCGGTGCACAAAATTCATGCACGGGGGTGGGTGGGTCCCTCAGCCTGGCCTGCACCCTCTTCAATCCAGGACCCCTCAGGGATGTCTGACTGCCTCTCGCAATCTGGGACCGCTGGCCCCTAACCGCTCGCCTGCCTGCCTGCCTAATCACCCCTAACCACCTCTGCCTGCCTGATAGCCCCTAACTGCTCCCCTATTGGTCTGATTGCCCCTACCTGTTCCCCTGCTGGCCTGATCACCCCTAACAACCTCTGCCTCACCCTTTACCCGGGACCCATGATTCCCATCTCCAGCCAGTTGCAGGCACCCGGGACCCAGGCTTCCCTCCCTCTGGCCGGCTGCAGGCACCCAGGACCCAGGCCGGCTTTGCCCGGGCCAGCCACAGCCACAGGGGACTGTGGGCAGGCAGCTTGTCCCTCTCCTGGGCTGCAGGCACAGGTGTAGTCGCTGGTACCCGGGATTTTGGGGTGGGAAGTTTGTCCCTCTCCCGGGGCACAGCCTGGCTGTTCCCCTTTCCTCTCTCCCCAGTGTTGAGTGTCTGAGCCATTACAGCATGACGGCATGAGGGCATGATGGCCATTTGCATATTAGCTCTTTATTATATAGGATTTCTGGAGGTCAGAAGTCTGAGATGGGTCTCACTGGGATAAAATCAAGGTGTCATTAGGGTTGCAGTCCTTTCTAGAAGCTCTAGGAGAATCTGTTTCCTTGCCTTTTCTAGTATCTAGAGGCTGCTTTCATTTGGCTTATGGCCCCTTCCTCCATCTTCAAAGACAGCAACATTGCATTTAGTCATCTCTCTCGCTGACTACAGCTGGGAAAGTTTCACTTCTTTTAAGTACCCACGTGATCAGTGTGGGCCCTCCCAAATAATCCAGGATAGTCTCACTATTTTAGGGACTTCAACTGATAACATCTGCAAAGTTCCTTTTGGCCTGTGAGGTAACATGTTCACAGGTTCCAGGGACAAGGACCTGGCCATCATTGGGGGTTGGGGGGGGGGCATTATTCTGCCTACAACACTCTCCACTGCCAGGTGCTTCTCTACTATCATTGAACTCAACTAGAAAATCCCGACTAATAGAGATTTGATTAACCAGCTCTGGGGAATTTGAATGGCAAAAAGGTGTATTTTGCTTTAGTAGTGTTTAGTTGCCAGGATGCTTATTTTGACATTTAAATTCCCAGACACTAACCTCAAATGAACCTTTTGGACTGCCCTGCAATCCTGCAACATTGCTTCCTCTCTCTTCCTCTCCTCTGTCCTTAAATCTCCAATACCTCCTGTCCATCCTCACTCCTAGCATGTAAAATCGCTTCCTATTTCACGGAAAACAGAGAGGCAATCTGGAGTGAAATTATACACGCTCTCCCATCTTCTTCTCATGCACTTGCATCTGTACCATATAACTGATGTGCTTGAGAGGAAGTCAAAGTCCCTACTCGTGCTCTGGATCCCATCCCTGCAGTCCATGCTAGGCAATCACCCCCCAGTAATTTCCCAACTCCTCAACCTCCTTTTCCTCCCTATGGTGAATCCCAGAAGCTGGTGAACATATTATATCATTTATCTGAGCCCTGAAGACACCAGTCTCAAAGAGTGAGGATGTTCTTCAAGCAGATACCCGTAAACAAATCCCTATACTCATCCTAAAGCGGCGAAGAGCTGAAATGTGAGCTTAGTATATTTCCATTTTCATTATACCCATTGTCTCATTAGGCTTGCTATCATTTCTTTCGGTTCTAGGTCCACTGTGTTTATTTTCCTGAGTAAATAATGCACACAGTGAATCTGACCCTACTTAGAACCTCCACTTGGGGGTTTGCATGGAACCAAGTGGCCACCCTCCGATCAAAGCGGCCGTCATAATACTCCATGCATTTGAAGGATCTTGGTAAATATTTAATGTCTATAATCATTTGTGCAAAACAGTAGCCTCAGTAATCCTGGGTGATGTCTGTTCATTTCTATCCCACCACACAACCCCTTTTCTCCTCCATAAGAAAATATTGATAAAATATTAGTTCCCGCCCTAGCTGGTTTGGCTCAGTGGATAGAGCTTCGGCCTGCAGACTGAAGGGTCCCCGGTTCGATTCCAGTCAATGGCACATACCCGGGTTGCAAACTCCACCCTCAGTAGGGGGTTTTCAGGAGGCAGCCGATCAATGATTCTCTTTCATTATTAATGTTTCTATCTCTCTCTCCCTCTCCCTTCCTCTCTGAAATAAAAAATATTTTTAAAAACCACAAACACACACACACACACATTAGCTCCCATTTTCTATCAAAATAGCTCCTATAGCATGAACATTTTTGGGCATCTGGATAGAGCGAATCTTTTCCTGAATGTGAAGTACATAGTCTCAGAAATGAGCAATGCCGACAGAACTTCCAGCAGACACATTTTATAAAGTTGTCTGTTTGGTAAAGGTTATTTATTCAGTAGACTCTTTAAAAGCAGGGACAAAGAGGAATGTCAAATTAACTGGGTTTAAAAATAAAGCTACAAATAATATTTGTTCCCTGATATCTTATCTGGTGTGCATCCAATGTAGGTTTCACATAACTTTTTAGAGTCATCATTCCCTCCACTACAAATTGGGTTTGCCAACAACATTTTTTCTTTTCTTTTCTTTTCTTTTCTTTTCTTTTCTTTTCTTTTCTTTTCTTTTCTTTTCTTTTCTTTCTTTTCTTTTCCCTTTCCTTTCCTTTCCTTTTTCTTTTTTTTTTTTTAGGAACTGAAAGAACATCTATGCTTGTGAAAGGGAGCTAGGACTCACGCCTCACTTGGGCTACCTTGTGAGTTAATGGGGAGAAGGCAGGCCTCACTTCCGCCTACAACCAAACCAAGGCAAGGTGAGGCAGGATGAGTCTGCCCTAGGGGGAAGCAATAACCCTCCTGACAGTGGTGAGTACTCATTCGCCATCAGTTGTCAAAGTGCTTTATTTCTTAATTGAGCTGAGGATTCTTTGTGTTCGCTTAACATGAAAAGATATAACAGGGGCAGGGATTTCCTCCTGGAAGGAGCTGGCTGTGGTTGTAGTGGCAAGCAGCACATGCCTAGGAAGCCCAGGGCGCAGGGCGGGAGTCAGTGAGACGTGTGTCCCACCAGCCCCTTGCCCTCATCTACCTCTTCCTTCTCCTGAACTCTGACCTCCAGCAGAGTCCCAGATTTCAGCTTAAAGACTAAATGTGTCCTTAGGAGTCTCCATCCAATAGAAACTGTGGGCTCAGTGTTTCTGTGCTACTCTTTCTAGTCAACCAAACGGAGACTTGTACTGCAGGGGTGCACTGACCAAGCTCACAGCTGGAGGGAGGGATGGGACAATCCTCATATTCTGTTTTTAAGAGGTTTAAGCCAGTGCCCTTATCCTGAGCCATAAATGAGCCAAGAAAGCCATATTGCCAGCTTGGTTATTTTTAAAAATATATTTTTATTGATTTCGGAGAGGAAGGGAGAGGGAGAGAGAGAGAGAAGCATCCATGATGAGAGAGAACCATGGATCAGCTGCCTCCTGCATGCCCCCCACCGAGGATCGAGCCCACGACCCAGGCATGTGCCCTTGACCAGAATCGAACCCGGGACCCTTCAGTCTGCCGGCCAATGCTGTATCTACTGAGCCACACCGGCTAGGGCTGCCATGATGGTTATGGACAGACTGTAAGTGCATACCCGTGTATATAGCAAGGCTGCTCAACAACTCCACTGGGGCACTTGGGGTCTGACAGTGCTTGTTGTGGGGTACTGTCCTGTGTACTGTAGGGTGTTTGACAGCATCCTGGCTTCTACCCAGTACATGTCAGTTGCATCCTTCTCCAAGCTGTGACAACTAAGTTTTGCCAGATATATCTGTGTGTGTGTGTGTATGATATGAATTAGTTTATAAATAAATATTCATGATTCATCCCCTCAAGCCCCAGTAAAAGAAAACAAAGTAGAATTTCTTAAGACACTGAAATCCTCCAAAGGAATCTTGTAGCTTTTAGATGCTTGTTATCCCTTTAAATTTCAGGCACCCAGCCAATGTTGCTTGTTATGGTGGGTTTTACTCTATTTGTATAACACCATAGCTTTTCATTCTACCTCAGATTACATTTCTGCTCCACGCTAATACAAATCGTAAAGTACCCTTTTAGAGGATAGTAAACATTCAGAAACAGACTTTTATGGATGAGAGGATTTCAAATATATGCTTTTTCATCTTCAACAGAATCAGGATCTGTATTTGTAAGGACATCATACAACCAAGCCTGGCCTTGCTCCAGCGTCACAGTCGTGAACCCCAACATAGACATGCCAAGTGAAGGACTGGCTAAAAATGAGTTAACGTTGGCATAATCCCTGATCTGGGGTTTGCATAAGGTCAGATGACAAGCTTAATAGATTGTTAAAACATTCTTTTCAACTGGTTATTTTGAAATCATGTTGAGATAGACATGAGTTTTCTTTTAAACCTTTAAGCTGACCTTTCTGAAACTTCTAGTTGCTTGTTCTGAAGCCATGTGGACTGTTGAGATATGCAAGGCTTTCCTTTTTTAAAAAAAAAACATATTTTTATTGATTTCAGAGAGGAAGGGACAGGGAGAGAGAGATAGAAACATCAATGAATTGAGAACCATTGATCGGCTGCCTCCTGCACGCCCCTGATTGGGGATGGAGCCTGCAACCCGGGCATGTGTCCTGACCGGCAATTGAATCATGACCTCTTGGTCCACAGGTCGATGTTCAACCACTGAGCTACGCCGGCCGGGCCACCGCTTTCCTTTTTAATGCCCCACGTTGACCTTCCCTTTAAGTCAACATACTAGTTGACTTGTAAATTGCCCCTCTTGAACGTGGCTTTTAAAAGGGACACTAAT
Source organism: Eptesicus fuscus (assembly GCF_027574615.1). NCBI lineage: Eukaryota > Metazoa > Chordata > Mammalia > Chiroptera > Vespertilionidae > Eptesicus > Eptesicus fuscus. Next base: position 3,644,619 of record NC_072473.1, read on the forward strand.
GCCAGCCACGGACTAAGAGGCTCCAGTTTCCTTCCCGTGTGACGTCAGCTGTGAGCTGACTTTGCACCCTGCAGCTTTGGCAGAGCGGATGTGTGACTCGCAGTGTCCCTGATGGAATAACAGACGGGGCCTTACCTTTGGGAATGGTGATCTGACAGCTCAGGTCACAGTCCTGCTGCAACTGATAAAAAGCCACTTCCTGCAACCTGGCTCGCTCCAGCTCGGAGAGGCTCTGGATGGGAACTGACCGGAGCCGGACGCTGCGGCCCGACATGCTGTTCCAGGTGAAGTCACCCTGCAGACCCAGGGGAGAAACAGCAAGAGTTACACCGTCTACCTAGATCTCCAGGTCTCATCCCTCTCTGTTAGCAATAAAGTCAAGCAAACTTCACCCTTTTGTGAAAAAATGGCCTCTCGAGGCCTAAAATCAAATCCACTCTTAGCTAACCATGGCTTTTCCCAGTTAGTTGCAAACATCTAAATGCCGAGCACCTGCTGGGGCCCCCGGTCCCATGCAATGATGCACACACGGGCCACGGAAAACGCTGCGGAAGGTGCTGCCACATCCTCATCTGCTCTTTATTTATTTATTGTTAAATCTTTATTGTTGAAAGTATTACATATGTCCCCTGCCTTTCTTTCATTTATTTATTTTTAAATCTTTCTTTTCTAAAATATATTTTTATTGATTTCAGAGAGGAAGGGAGAGGGATAGAGAGATAGAAACAGCCATGATGAGAGAGAATCATGGAGCGGCTGCCTCCTGCACGCACCTACTGGGGATCAATCCCAAAACCCACGCATGTGCCCTTGACGGGAATCGAACCTGGGACCCTTCAGTCCTTAGGCCAATGCTCTACCCACTGAGCCAAACCAGCTAGGGATTTAAATCTTTATTGTTGAAAGTATTACATATGTTCCCTAATTTCCTCTCTTTTATTGGGTCACATGGAAACTTTTTGGTTTGTATCTCAGTAACAGGAAAAACTGCTGCTAATTGCCATCATGTGCACTAAGATATAGAAGGGTCAATGTGTACTGGTATCCTACTGTGTACCAGCGACTGTGCCAAGGGCTTTTTAGTTATTCCCTCCACCAACCTTATGAGGTGGTTACCGCATTTGACCTTATCTGATATACACTGAGTGGCCAGATTATTATGATCTCTGAACGCATAATAATCTCGCCACTCAGTGTATATTCTATATAATAAAAGGCTATTATGCAAATTGTCCCCTCGACCAGGAGTTCCACCAGCAGGCAGCCCGGCCAACCACCCATGTCCCCTCACCCTGGCCAGGCTGGCTGGACCCCACCCATGCACAAATTCATGCACCTGGTCTCTAATATATATATACACACACACACATACACACACACACACACACATACACACACACACACACACACACACACACTGAGTGGCGAGATTATTATGCGTTCAATGATCATAATATTCTGGCCACTCAGTGTATATGTAAATTGAATGAATCCATTCCAGACACACACATGATTCCCTGGTTTAACATTCTCAGATACAGTATATGTCAAAAGTACTGTTTAATGTAAAGAGAAACACTTGTTTTCTTACATTTAAGGAAGCACCCCGTGCTAGCCTTAAATGAATCCCATTCCCCACTCCGTCCAGGGGCAGCCTTCAAGAGGACAGGATGTAGCATCTAGGACTTTTCACGTATCCTTGCCTGCCACATGCTATCACTGGCCAACCACTCTTCATTTATCCCAGTCAACAACCATGTCTCTACCTCTTCAACTGCCTGTGGTTGTGGTTTTGTGAGCATGTTCACGCCCTTACCTCATTGGTGCTCTTGATGGCCTCTTTATGTTTTAAAATTGTGCTATTCAGATTTTGCCAACAACAAAAACATTCTCTCCTTTGTTTGTTGCATGAGAGATGCTTTGTGTCAGGTAGAGGTATCAGCATGAAAGGGTTGTCAGGTCAAGAACTGGAGTTTTATTCCACAACTGGTAGGTATAGTTTTTCCTGGAACAACTCGGTCTAGAACCAAATTGTTTGATATTGGAGATATTAGAGAATGAGGTCTGACTGTCACTGTTTCACTGATGGTTCACTACATGTTACAGTTGCACCATAGCAATGTAAGTACTAGTAATAAGGGAAATTGGGTATGGGGTATATGGGTATTATCTTCACACTTTTTCTGTAAATCTAAAACTATTCTAAAATAAAACATCCATTAAAACACACAAAATACGAGGTAATGGTGATATCTGGGGGACAGTGGAATGGACCACTGAAGGGATGGGGGTGCAGGGAAATGGCTTAGAGGAAACACCACCTCCCTGCCATATGCGGGACAATAACTGAATAGAGGAAACGAAGGAGAGAGAGGTCAGTTGAGAACACTTTTAGGAGGTACTGAGGAAGCTCCCCTTCCTCTAACCAGAGCATCTGAGTCTTCTGCATCCTTTCCCACCTCCCCCCCGCCCCTGGATGGTCAAGCTGAGACTTTGTGATGTCAAACCACACCATGGCAACCACTGACTGTTGGCCAATCAGAGCTGAAGGGTGTGGCCCCTCATTGTCCTAGAGAGTATATATAGAGGCCAGGAGCCTTGGAGTAGAGCTTGTTGCTACAACAAAGCCAAAGTTAAGAAGAAGACATCTTAGACTACTTTAGATAACGAATCAGGTTCCAACCACAACGATGGAGGAGGACACTTCAAGTACTACAGTGAATTGGAAGTCAGTTTACCCACTCAATGACCACGGGAAGGATGAGGTCAGTCTCCCCTACTCATATGCTTCCTCCTCCCTAATAATTCCTCACCCAAGATGCTGGCCTTGTGCTTTTTTGGCACAGACACTTCCTCATTCAATCCATGGTCATTCTATTACAAGGCCCTTTCCCACCCATTTCCCAATTTCTTCCCCTAAACCAATGCCTTTCTGTGTTTAACTGTTTCCCAACTAGGTATCGAAGATTATGGCTTTGGTCCATTCCGTCCTTAAGCAGAGAAAAGACCCGAAGAACAAAGGCAGAAAGAGACGGATAATTGTATTTCACTACAGGAAGGGAAGAAAACCTCCAGTAAGCGAGCCCACAAACGAACAAGAAGAAGTTCCTGGATGTTCTTCTTCCACAAGTGATGCCCAGGCACAACCAGAAGAAGAACCTTAAGTATGTGTAGGCTCCCTACAAAAAAAAAATGGTTAAGAATTGGGCATTTTGAGGAGATCAAAACATAAATTGTCTCCTTGAATAAATACCAGCTTGTTTATAATTGAAACATGTTTGTATTTTGTGTGTTCTCTGATGATGGGGAGGGAGAGCAAAGGAGGGGGGCAGGTAAATAAGAAGGGAGGGATGTAGAAGTCTACAAGTTTGGGCACCAGACCAGCCATTCCATAGTCAGCCAGACACTGAGGTTAAGGACAAGGTGAAGACTGAAGATGAATTTTTTCCTTAACACTTCATCATACTGGCGAGAGGAAAAGAAGTTGTTGTTTCTGCTTGTGTTTGGCATTGGGGGTGGGGGGTAGTGATGTGAGGGTGAGGGGGAACAGGGTGTTGTGTGAGGGTTGGCAGTGTGTAATGATGAATCTGATCTCCAGTTTAGATGTTATACTATGGACAGCTTTACGCCTCATTCCTTTCTCTTCCCTGTCCAGCCAACACTTGGAGAAGGTGATAAAAAAGGGGGGGGGTTTGATAACAAATTAGATACAAATATGTGTGAACTTAACCATTAGAACTATTGTATTGCCTCAATTTCCCATAGTCAAAGCATCTGTTGTCCTAAAATATTTTCTAGCGCATAATGGCAATCTGAACTAATGAATATCAAAATAATTCTTTTGTCCTTATAATAAGTGTGAAAAAATGTTACCCTGTGGACCTTCCTCTCTACTTATCAAATAACACCTGTTATCATTGTTGAAAAAGGACCCAATGTTAATGAAAACAGGACCTTCATAGATAGACACCCCTTATGTTATTCTGGTCAAGGGCACATGCCCGGGTTGCAGGCTTGATCCCAAGTGTGGGGCATGCAGGAGGTAGCCAATCAATGAGTCTCTCTCATCATTGATGTTTCTATCTTTCTCTCTCTCCCTCTCCCTTACTCTCTGGAATCAATAAAAATGTATTTTTATAAAAAACAAAGAACAAAACAAAATAAAAAAAAGCCCAGAAAATTCTTTAAAAAGTGAAGTATGGCCGAAGCCGGTTTGGCTCAGTGGATAGAGCGTCGGCCTGCGGACTCAAGGGTCCCAGGTTCGATTCCGGTCAAGGGCATGTACCTTGGTTGCGGGCACATCCCCAGTAGGGGGTGTGCAAGAGGCAGCTGATCGATGTTTCTCTCTCGTCGATGTTTCTAACTCTCTATCCCTCTCTCTTCCTCTCTGTAAAAAATAAATAAAATATATTTTAAAAAAAATAAAATAAATAAAAAATAAAAAGTGAAGTATGGTTTCTACTTTAGCACCATCATAAAGTCAAAAAATCTTTAGTCCAACTATTATTAAGTCCAGCATTGTCTATACTTATTATACATTATATCAATATTATAGAAATATATAGTATATGTAAATGTAATATATTATAGATGAAATTGAGGTGTGGGGAGATTAAGTAATTTCCTCCAGGTCATAAAACTTACAAAATTTGGAACCAACCAGGACTCAAGCCAAAAATGTTATGCCTTTAAACTCTGTGCTAAATTATAACTTCTGACTTTCTATTTACAGCACTCTAATGAGATATTTTGGTCACAATAAGTATAGATATATGATAAATAAGAACTGCACATATTTTTAAAGACATGAGACATTGATGATAAATTACTCCACATCAAAGCTGTTCTGGTCAAGATGGTGGCATACCATAGAGTCAAGAGTTTGGATATTCCAGTAGGATAACAACAAAAACAAAACACCAGAATGAAATAAAAACCTATTCTGAAATTTAAAAAAAAGAATCAAAGCAAAGATTCCCACAATCCTGACTACATTTGTGTGCGCACACACACCTCTCTGATGTCCATTGGGAGTGAATGGCTCTACCTCTGGTGCAGACATTGAGAAAGTGATGGCCTATGAAACAATACTTCACAATCCTCTGAAGATGATGTCTTTACTTAAGATGACTTCCTGTGAATTACATAGGTCAACTGAGGCACAACAGCTTTGAAGAGGGGCTTATGTTTTCAGCAACAGTCAGGAAAAGTTCCAGAAGAAAAGAACAGTGCTGGCCCCCACAAGCACTGCCAAGGATTTGCTGTGGATGTGTAGATCACTTAGGAATCCCACAAGACTTCACCATCCTCATCATCATCGTCAAGGAGGGAGACAGAGAGACTGGCACCAGCAACTATGAAAATACCTTTGTTCCCTACTGGCAGCAAATTCCTGCTTTGAATATTCATTTCAAAGAGTGAATGGCGCTATGTTAAAGCTTTGATATTTTCCCTCTTTATTTGGGATTTCATTTATTTATTCATTTATTTATTTTTAAATGGAGATATTCTACTCCAGTAGGGACAGAAAATAGACAAAGTAAGTAAAGGGTATAGTGTATTAAAGAATGATAACTGCTAGGGAGGGAACACAATACCAGGTAGGGGCAATGCGTGTGAGCAAAGGACAGGGGGGCACAGCTTCAGAGAGCGTGGCCAAGAACGACCCCGCAGAGAAGGCCATGTCTGAGCAGGAGTTAAAGGAAGTGAGGGTTTTTTGTTTGTTTGTCTTCACATGTATGAATCGGCATCAGAGGATAATGGTGAAAACTATCAGGAGCTCAGGAGGGGCTCAGGGAGCAGGATGTGAGAGTGAATCTGGAGAGAGGAGCAAGTGAGCAAGTCTAGACAAAGTGGGCAGGCTTCAGTCCCATTTGGTGAACTGGATAAAATTCTTCCAGGCCCAGAGTATTTGGAAGATCTTTCTTTTTTTTTTCTGGAATAACTGGGTTAAGCACACGTCAGTCAGGAGTTAGGGATTGAGGCCCTGTACCCTTCACTCACACCCTTAAAGCATCATGAAGTACAAGATCAGTGAGTTAACTTCCCCCCACAAATGGGAAGTTTCAGATGACTCGGTGACTTTTACATGTGAAGTTTAGATATCTAAAGGAGCCAACTACTATTTGAAGTGTCAAAATGGAATTACATACCTATACTTCAAAGCATTTAGAAATGTGGGCTCCAATGGGCTACTTATCTCTATTTAGCATGGGTTGGCTACCTCTTTCTATCAAAGGCCAGGTACTAAATATTTCAGGCTTTATAGGCCATGTGGTCTCTGTCAAAACTACTCACTTTTGCCTTTGTGGCATGAAAGCAGTCCTAGACAATTCATAAATGGGTGTGGCAATGTTCCAATGAAACTTCACTTACAAAAAAAAAGGTGGAAAGCTGAATTTGGCCAGTGGGCTGTAGTTTGCCAACCTCTGAATCATAGCTTATGACTGGAATAAACTAAGCCCCAGAAAATACATTTTATTTTTATTTACTATGTCCCCCTGGTTAATTAATTCAAACAAAATTTCCTAAGTACCTAATACAGTACTAGGCTTGGAATGATCAAAATGATAACATAGTCCTGTCCTTAAGGAGTTAAACTTTGGTAAAAAGAACGCGTGCAATCCATAACATACAGAGATTGTGACACTCCAAGTAAGTACCAAATGCAATGGGTGCCTGAGAGAAAAGGCTTGGACATCCTGGCTGGGAAATCAAGAGAGGCTTAATAGAGAAGGCAGTGTTTCAATGGAAACTTGAGAGTTGAATAAGAGGCGTAAGGCTTAGCCTGGTGGAAATGCAACAGCGGAAAAAACAGTGGTTGCCAGGGCGAATGAGTTTGAGAGAACAGGCTTGTTTTGGGAAATTACAAGGTGGAAAGGAGGAAAAGAGCAGGAGGCAAAGCCATGCCGACGTCAGGGCCAGATCCTGGAGGGCTCTCCGCAGGCATTGCAAAGTAGGTTGGATTTTACTCCCCATCAAGGAACCTCCAGTGATGGAGAAACATGCTCAGATTGACATACAGGAAGGAAGATTGCAAACACATTTCCATAGGAATTGAGAGAAAGGCCAAGTTGAAGATGTAGACATCAGAAAAGATGCTGGGATGGGTAAGATGATGATTCAAATTGGGACAGAGACACACTGGATACAGCGGTGGGGTGGGAAGGAAGTAACTGAGGATGACTCTTAAGTTTCTATCTTGAGCAACTGGGAGGATAGTACACGAATCACCAAGATAAGAAAGAGCAGGAGGGAATTATGTTTTATGGGGAAAGAAGAAAAATGTTCAAGCTTTGACATTCTTAAAATGATAATCCTATTTTTTAATAAATAAATAAAAAATAAATAAATAAATAAATAAATAAAATGCATCCCAAGTCTGGCAAAACAGAACCTGGCCAGTGTAGATCTTTCTTGAGCCTTCATTTTCTTCTCCCAACTAAGACAGTTCCAAATGCAATGAAGTATTACATAGTTTGGAAACTTCACAAATGACTACCTATTAGCATAATAAAAGGTGAAGTATGATGCTTTCAATTTCTCTTCGTCCGTTATATATCACAGCCTGTGATGCTTCTTGGATTTTTAAACTTCTTTAGTAAATTTGGAGTTCTTAGCCAAAAGAGAGAAAAACCTTGGTCTATCTGTAATGACTTGAATGTATGGAGTTATTTTCTCCTAAGACTAGTTCTTATGGCAGCTGATGGCTCAGTAGCAGGCCACAGGCAAATCCCAGAAAGAGAAATGACTGTGGTACTTTTCTGAAAGCACAGCAGCTGCATTAGCCACTGGAAGAGACATTTCAAAAAGAAGGTAATACTGTCTCTAGAGCCAATTGGTTCTTAAGCCCATGCTTAGCCCATGACTGAAAAAAACAATTTTCCTAGGAGAGAAGGTTATCAAATAATAAACAAAGAGGGACTTCACAGATGTCTCCAAAGGTATCTATTATCAAGTGGGCAGCATCTCTATATATAAAAGCCTAAGAAGCCGTTACAACCAGATGACCAGATGACCAGCCAGTAGCTGTGACACACACTGACCGCCAGGGGGCAGATGCTCAACACAAGAGCTGCCCCTGGTGGTCAGTGTGCTCCCACAGCCAACCACACGCAGCTGGCCAGGCCGAGGGACCCCAATCATGCATGAATTCGTGCACCGGGCCTCTAGTATTAAATAATAATGATATAATTCAGTTACAGTTTTGATTATAGGTAACTAAGTTGTCTCCTAATCCATTATATACCACAAACTTGAAAAATTAAAAGCTAAGAAATTTGTATAGACCTGGAAGAGTCTGTATGGGCTGCTGCAGTTTGTCAACCTCCCATCCCTCCACCCTCTGTCTTTTCACCCTCCAGCATCTCATTATTCTGCTATCTGCCACTCAACAGTAATGAACACATCAACTACTCCGCATCTTCCTCTATGTCCCAGTTCTTTCATTGCTCCAATCTATATTTCTACCACTCTGGATTTAATAGGATTTTTTTTTTCAAATGAAGTACATGCAATTTCAACAGATTTTTAAAAGCCAGAATATGTTAGGTCCATTACTGAGAAATTATAGAATTAGCACAATTAACACACAGGCTAAAACCATATTCATTAAGAGCCAAGTTCAGTGTCAAGTAAACATCACAATACAATCACTAGGAAACACTGCAAACATTAAGTCTTAAAACTACAGTTCTGTTGCTTTTAAAACATATGATGATTTAGTGTTAACTCACAATGAGTTACTTGGTCTACTGCGTTCACCTTCCTAATTTCAATCCACATAATCTTTTAAGGACAACAGGGGGTGGGGGCATGCGTGGGGAGGGGCTTGGGATGGGAATGGGGGGGATGAGGACAAATATGTGATACCTTAATCAATAAAGTAATTTAAAAAAAAGATTCATTTGTTTAAAGAGTCTTTCCTCAAAACATTCGCCCAATGTCTATCCAAATTATCACAGGGTTTGAATTGGGGTGCTCACAGTTAAGAACATAGAAGTCTAAAGTAAGTCCATTTCTTTCTTGGCCTCATCAGCTCTCTACTCAGGTTACTATAGTTGAGGATGTATTCTGCAGACATGGCTCCCATGGGAACCACAAAGATGGGTGTTGGGAGAGTCATTGAGCAAATCCATGAAGTTTCACATATCCTCAGTGGCCTCTTCTGAGATTTCCAAGGGGTCGCATTGTTTATGTGTTCAAAGTATATTTGTCTTTATATATGACAATGATCGAATATAGTCAAAGAAAATAGACTAATAATCCAGAGGCTCTGATTCAGTTTTCAGGGATGCAGTTGGGCATCCATATGTTTTAGTTTCCCGATTGATTGTCCCAGGCAGCCAGGATTGAGAACCACCAAGCTCCAGGGTTGATCAGATTCAGGTTTGAGTTGACACCCCATCATTCAGTTTGTTTGTAGTAAGTCTGCTGTTCTGAAAACAAATTTAAGAAATTCCCCCCCACCAAAGCAAGATGCAAACCCACCACAAGAAATAAGGTTACTTCTATGATAATCATATGGTCAAGATGCTACATTTTGAAACAAAAGGTTCACTTGAACCCAACCAGGAGTAGCATGTCTCGCTTTCTTTTATTGAACAAATGCAGTAATGACATAATCCTTACTCGTTCACTCAACAACAAAGATGTTTTGAACTTGACACTCAGAATCTAAAGCTTATCCTCTTAGCCACTACCATATCCTGGCTGGTGGTTATGAGCTTGAGAGATGCCCTTCAGCCTGCCTTTTGCTCTGCAGAGGTAGAGAAAAGTACAGCATGGATTTACCGGATAGGAGATCTGGCAAATGGAACAATACTCCCTGTTCCCCAAATGGGCAAGTCCTAATCCCCACCACCTTCGAACATGCTACCTTACCTAGCAAAAAGATCTTTGTAGATGTGATTAAGTTAAGGGATCCTGAGACAGGAAGATTATTCTGGATTATTCAGATGAGTCCAGGCTAATCACAAGAGTCCTTACAAGAGGAAGGCAGGTTTGGTAGTCAGAGAAACAAGGTCTACTTGTGTGTGTGTGTGTGTGTGTGTGTGTGTGTGTGTGTGTGTGTGAGAGAGAGAGAGAGAGAGAGAGAGAAAGAGAGTTGTGTGTGTGTGTGTGTGAGAGAGAGAGAGTTGTGTGTGTGTGAGAGAGAGAGAGAGAGAGAGAGAGAGAGAGAGAGAGAGAGAGAGATTTGAAGATGTTAGAGTGCTAGGTTTAAACATGGACAAAGGAGCCATGAGCAAAGAAATGAAGGCACCTTCTAGAAGCTGGAAAAGGTAAGGGACAGATTCTCCCCGCAGAGCCTCCAGAAGGAATGCAGCCTTTGATTTTATCCCAGTAAGACCCATGTCAGACTTTTGACCTCCAGAACGGCAAGATATTCAACCTGTGATGGTTTAAGTTTGTGGTAACTTGTTGCATTAACAATAGGAAATTAATACAGGAGAAGTTGGAGGGAGAATTAAAAAAGGAGGTTGGAGGGTGAAGGGGATTGAGTTGAGAAGAGGTTATACTCCCAGACACTTCAACAAGTAAGTCTTGACCTCCTATCAGATTCTTATCTCTGTTGGAACTACTCAGCTCTGCTAATAAAGCAAACTAGGAGCCATAAATCACACGCAAATAAAAGTTCCAATAAAACTTTACTCCTGGAAACTAAAATTCAAATCTCATGTACTTTTCATGTCACAAGTATTGTTATTCTTTGATTTTCTTCAATCATTTAAAAAGGTAAAAACCATATTTAGCTTGCAGGTCAAACAAAAACAGGCAGTAGGCTGGATTTGCCCCACTGGCCATAGTTTTGTTGACTCCTGATATAGATATTAGGGTCACTGAGTACCCTACACATGTTTATTTAGCATCTACTATCATGTGCCAGAAACCCAGGCCTAGGACCCTGCGTCATGACCTATATTCACCAGCTAAATTCACGAGGGCAAGAACCTTGTCTGGTTTATTTGCATTGGTGTTTCCACTATCTCAGACACTATCTGGTACTTAATTGTCACTGAATAAATATTCATCTGTCAAGGGACTAAATGAATTAGGTACATCGAGTTCAATAAGAAGCTGGGAACTAACCAAGCCATGTAATGTTGCATCTACGAGGCAGAATGTCTTCTGGATTTGAATAAAATGCTAAGAAGCAGTCTGTTGAAACAGACTGTGATGAGCCAACAAATGCCTGTGTGTGAGGGCAGAAAATAAACTTAATAATATCAGCCCTGAGGAAAACGAATCCATGACACCCACACTCACCCATCGGACCTCGCATGAGCAGGAAGGCATGAATACAAAGGTCAACGGTGCCTTGTCACCTTCATGACATGGGCCACGGGTTAATAAAGAAGCACCAGAGAATGCCAAAGCCCACTGGCACGGCCTACAATGTGTTTCTGGTTGTTTCTCAACCCCCAAATGCATGCTCCAGGTCAGCATTCTTCTATGGTGACTGTTTATCTCATAAATGGATGACTCATCGCAAGGCTCTCTGGATCCAGTCTTTTGGGTGGTCGTCATAGAATTCTTTTTAAAGACTGAAAGTGGATGATTTCAACTTGGTTTCAATTTCATAAATGTAAGTGAAGTTGAAGCTGACCCAATGTTTCTGGATAGACTAAGGGCTCTTACAATGATAAAAATGTCCTTTCATTCGGGGGAACCATGAAATTACACTAATAAAGGGTAGCAATACGATACCAAATGATATAGCACAGTGGTTCTTGGGGGGTGATTTTGTCCCCTCTGCAAACATTTTTTACTATAATGACTCTGGGAAGGTGCTACAGGCATCTAGTGGGTAGAGGTCATGGTTTTGCTCAACATCTTACAATGCATAGGACAGCCCCCCACAATAAAGAACTATCTGGCCCCAAATTTCCACAGTGCAGAGGTTGAGAAACCCTGGCTCAAATTACATAGAATCACTTAAAATGATGGTGTCAGGAGATATTAACAATCATGTATGAGTTTTGTTTACCATTAAAGGCATGCATTATATATTCTTATGTATATTATGCATTATTATGTATACTAGAGGCCCAGCACATGAAATTCGTGTGCGGGTACAGTCCCTAGGCCTGGCCTGCGATCAGGGCCATCTTCCCCAGCTGCCCACAGCTGCCCCCCGCCCCCCGCCACCACCCACCCCTGGTTCCCCATTGGCCATCAGGTGATTGGTGCCTGATGGCCGGGGGAAGGGACCAAGAGGTCGGCTGTTCCCCACTGCTTGCTGGCCCAGCCCCCTCCACGGGTTGCCCTCTGTGTGGGGGGCAACCAGCAGGGTGGGGGCCTTGGCCTGGCAACGCCCGTGTCCCCCGCCACCCAACCCCGGTTCCCCATTCGCCATCAGGCGATCGGAACCTGCTGACTGGGGAAAGGGACTGAGAGGTGGGCAGTGAGCCTCACAGTGACTTGTCCAGGGGTCGTTCTGGTCATTCCGCCATTAGGGTCAATTTGGATATTACCCTTTTATTATATAGCATTATACATGTATTATTCTGTATATCTATATATATAAAAGCCTAAGCAGCCATTACGACTGAATGACCGAAATGACCAGAACATCCGGAACCATCGGCCAACTGGTCACTATGATGCACACTGACCACCAGGGGGCAGACGCTCAGTGCAGGAGCTGCCCCCTGGTGGTCAGTGCGCTCCCACAGTGGGAGTGCCACTCAGCCAGAAGCCGGGCTCACTGCTGACAAGTGTAGCTGCAGCTGCAGGAGCCTCTCCTGTCTCCATGGCAGTGCTACTGGTGGGGGCAGCAGACGTAGTGGGGCTGGGATGAGCGGTAGCAGAGCTGTGCCCACTCTGGCTGGGGCTCCTCCATAGCTGCCTGCCACTTTGGCACTGCTACCTCCCTGGGATTCATGCACCAGTGGGGTCCCTCGGCCTGGCCTGCGGGGATCAGGCCGAAACTGGCTCTCTGACATCCCCCGAGGGGTCCCGGATTGTGAGAGCGTGCAGGCCAGGCTGAGGGACCCCACCCATGCACGAATCTGGGCACCGGGCCTCTATTAGTATAAATAAACAATCATACAAGTTATCGAAAACTAGCATGAAGAAGTACAAATACCACTCAGGAACTTAAAAGAGGAAAACTAAATGAAAAGTCTCAATATGATAGACTCTACATTACCTGGAGAACAACTCACCAGAAGTATTAACTAAAGAGGTTTTCTTCCCACCAGAAGTATATGTCTCCATATTCAGAAAAAAAGCAAAAGACAAATGGGAAAAAAAATCAACAACCTAATATCTGTGATTTATTCAGAAAGGCCATTGTTTTGAGCTGAATTGCATCTTTCCAAACAGACTTGATTTTCCCATGAACTACAATTGATTGAAATAATTTTGGTTTTGGTCTCTCCCACATGGTTTTCTTATGTCCTTGAGTCTAGTCTCTAATTGCAGCATCTCTTTAACCTCAACTGACTGTAAACTTTCCAAGGTCAAGGGAGCCAACATGGCGTGAGGCAGGGCTGCTCAGCATACGACCTGCAGACCTAGGGCCATAGAACTCCCTGGGTAGATGATGCCTCTTACATATGCAGGTTTCCGGGCTCTAAGGCAGACTTAGAAAATCAGGGTCATAAGAAACAGCGTAAGCACCTTTATAAAAAGCCAGCATTGCTAGATGATTCTTATTTTTGCACAATGAAGGTTGAGACCCACTGGTATGATGGTGAGGACGGGGTTTAAATAGATTCAGAATATCTCTGAGCCTCAGTTTCCTCATCAATAAGATGGAGCAAAGAACAACACAACTTTCAGGTTTGTGGTGATCATAGGAGATCATGCAAGTGCATTTCTTGCAGAATGCTTATTAGCTCCCAGCAAGCCCTGAAGACATGGTAATTTCAGCTATAATGAATATTAATCATCATTACTCTAAATTTGCATCCCCCGTTTCAACCTGGCAGTTTTAGTGACACCAACAACTCTTCAGAAGTGTGTGTTGAATTATTCATCACTAAATGGCTCCACTGTGTGTAAGATGTCTTTTTTAGGTGTTTATAAGTCAGCTGCTAAATTGTGGTTCCATATGGGTGAGAAGCAGAAGGACAGACCAGATCAGTAACTTAAAGTCTGAAAAATGGCATGCCATTTAGCTCAACCACGCTAGGGGCTGAATTACTTTCAACTGTTTTCTACTGTGGCCAACTGTCATTTATGGGTAATTAGCACAGCCAAGGTTCCCAGATAACGACAAGCTGGTGCCGAAGCATGGCGTAAGTGTCAATACCAGGCTCGCAACCAACATTTCTAAAGGGCTGCCGAGTTCTTTACAACTCCAAAAATAAGCACATTGCCAATGACAAGGCACTCCCCTCTTCATGAGGTTCTGGGCAAAGCTGAGGGTATCTGCGTAGCTGTCACACCCCTGTATAGACTCTTAAAAGAGGTTATTCCTTCATGAACGCAACAGAATAACATTAGCTAATTCTTCCTTTCTTGATTCTTCAGCCACTTCTTCTCAACAGATCTTTAAGAAGTTTTAACACATATATCCTATATAACGTTTACCTTTTATGTATCTACTAGAGGCCCCATGCACAAAATTTGTGCACTCAGGGGGGTGTCCCTCAGCCTAGCCTTCACACTCTCGCAGTCCAGGAGCCCTCAGGGATGTCCCTGCAGGGAGTGGGCCTAAGCTGGCAGTTGGACATCCTTAGTGCTGCTGCAGAGGCCGCTGCTGCACTCGCCAGCTGTGAGCCCGGCTTCTGGCTGACCACCAGGGGACATCATAGCGACCGGTCATTCCACTGTTCGGTCAATTTGCATATTAGCCTTTTATTATATAGGATTCTGGTTTGTTTTTAAAAGCAGACATTTAAAAAAATTCTGAACAGTTGGTAGGTATGGCAGTCCATTTTTACCTTTTGCCTTGGTATATTAGTTATTTATTGCTACATGAAGAGTCAAAATACGTTACAGTAGCATGATGTAAAAGCATATCGCATTCATTCAACACATATTTAAAAGAGCACACGCTATAGGTCAATCACTGTTCTAGGTCCTGTGGAAGTCTTCATGAACAAAACAAAGAGCCCCAGCCCTGGCAGTGTGGCTCAGTTGGGTGAGTATTGTCCCGTGCACCAAAAAGTTGCTGGTTTGATTCTGGGCTAGGGCACATGCCCGGGTTGCAGGCTTGATCCCCAGTAGGGGTCATGCAGGAGGCAGCTGATTGCTGTTTCACTCTCACATCAATGTTTCTCTCCCTCTCCTATAAAAATCAATAACAATTCAACACAAAGCGAAGAGCCCTGCCCTCATAGTGTTTCCAGGCTGGCGGAGGAAAATGATAAGAAACCAACATATCAGAAGAGTAAATTACATAGTAAGTACCAGGTGATAACCCCCAGAGAAAAGGAGGAGGTCCAGAGGAGTGAGGGGGAGCAGGAGTGTGGGAGGGTTCCTAGGGCACCCTTACTGAGAATATGATATTTGAGCCAATCCTGGTGGAGGGGAGGGAATGAGCCAGGCAGACTCCAGGAGATGAGCATCCCAGGCAGGGATGAGTAAACACAAGGGCTGCTTGGGGGAGTGGCTAAAGGCAAGGTTTGGCAAGCGAGGCTGCCTGGGTTTGAATCCGAGTTCTGCTCCTTTCTAGCCAAGCTGTTTTCCACCCCCATGTTTGGCTTTACCTAATCTATGAAGTCGGAATGACGACAAGCCAGGGTTTGGCAAACTCCTGCCTGTGAGCCGAATTCTGCCTACTAATTGCTTTTATATATAAAGTTTTATTGCAGCACAGCCACATTCATTTAGGCATTGACTGCTTTCATGCTACAACAGCAGAGTTGAAATTGGCAGAGACGTTTTGGCCTTCAAAGCCGACAATATTTACTATCTTATCTTTTACACAAAAAGTTTGCTGATCCTCAGACTAAAGTAAAAGTAAAGGCACAACATCTATGATTAGGATTTGTCCTGTGAGATCAACCCTTTCCTATTCTCCTAAGATTTTGTTTCTCTGGGCAGCATCCCAAAGAGCCTGCAAAAAATCATACAATATAGTAAGACTTGGGGATATTGGAAAGAATGTAAAAGCTCGGGTGAAATAAAAGTGGCTGGATTATTGATAAATCAAAGTAGAAATGAACATTGTCAAACCCAGTGCCGGGCTAACACCATTAAACAACAACAACAAACATCACTCACATCTTATTTCCAGTGATTCACATGAGGGGACGTAACCACAGAGTGGAAGTCCCCAAAGGTAAAAATATCAGAACAAAAGGCCAATTTCATTTCTGTGTATTCCTAGTTGAATTGTGGACTTGTGTACCAGCCACGAATTTAATCCTGAGTGGTAAGCTTCACTTGAATGTTGGATGGGGAAGAGGTAGAGCAGCCTGCACAAATCCAAGGGGCGTGGAAAATAGAAACTCTTGCAAGAATTAGAAACTTCTCAATGACAGACAAGCTGATGGTTTTGCTTGTCTTACTATAATCACAGCTAGTTCACTGAAATCAGAATGACAGCCCTCCAGAAATGGATTAGACCTCGAAGACACTGCTCACATTTATAGATGGCCCACTCTCTACTAGTTACTATTCTAAGCCCTTTATTTGTATTCACTCATTTAATTCTTACAAGGACTCTAAGGAATGTGTTATAATTATTATCCCCATGTTTTAGGTGAGGGAACCTAGGCATGGGTCTTAAATAGCTTGCTAAGATCACATACCTAGCCTGGCTGATGTGGCTCAGTGGTTGAGCATCAACCTATGAACCAGGAGGTCGAGGTTCGATTCCCATTCAGGGCACATGCCAGGGTTGCGGGCTCCATCCCTGGTGGGGGGCGTGCAGGAGGCAACTGATCCATGATTTTCTACAAATCCAGAGGCTTAAGGTTTTCCTCTTTTGTAAAACAGATCACACTAGATTTATCATTACTCTTACCTGATATGATATTTAAGTTGTTCTCTAAAGCCCATATTTATCAGAGCCACAGTAACTGAAATGTAAGTCCAGAGGGGGAAGATAAGCCATCTTACCCTTTTGGACCTCAAACAGCCAGTGCGAATATTTTGCAAAAATCAATTCTGCTATTTCATTTCAGCATGACATGCTCCTTCCTGCTCAAGTTTGCTCATTTCAAGCTGTTCCAACGTTATCAATCAATCTAAAAAGAATGTTCTCGTAAATCTGCATTGGCACACACAGCACTTAGCTGTCACACATCTCAGACGCTGATCAATCTGCATTTCTTCAAAATCACAAGATAGATGTGGAAGAATCACAACATTTTATCACAATAATCTCTTGAAAAGAAGTACAAGTAGAGCTATTTACATTACTTACCCCTGGATTGTATTCAGCTGTGTCCTTGCTGTCCTCTCTCATTGAACTGAACTAGACTTGGAGTAGGAACTTGAATCTGCTTAAGATTTTTTTTTTTTTTGGTGAAAAATGCATCCTGAAATGGCAGATTATATCAAGCGTCTGAGAAATGGCTCAGCTGGCATAGCTCTGACTCCCACGATACCTTTTGTTGCCAGAGACCTCCTCTACTGTGAATCCTGGGACCCCAACATGCAATCTTGTCATCAGACCATTGAAAAGTTCTTGTCCCTTCAGACAGAGGCAGGCTGTGTCACTGAGTGAGTTAGTGTGTGCGTGCGTGCGTGTGTGTGTGTGTGTGTGTGTGTGTGTAAGAAATAGTGTGTGTGTGTGGGGGGGACAAGAACGAAGAGAAATTGAAACAGGATTTCCTGCCTTTTATTTGAATAAGATTATTTACAAGAGATATTCTGGAGTTAGGAAAGGATTCCTCTATTTAAAAAAAAAAAAAAAGGTTCCCCTTTCCACAGGGATCTGCAAATGGCAATTGGATTGTAACTGTGCAAACTGTCCTTATAAGGAATCAACCAAAGAATGTTGGGAACCTCGGGTAAAACCCCTGAGAGCAGGACAGAGCACACAGGGTGCGTTCTTTGTTAAGGACACATTCTTGATTCTCAAATTTATTTTAAAACCTCTGACTTCTTCATTTTTCTAGCACTGGTAAAAAACATTACAAAAACAAAAAGGTTTCATTCTATTTTACACCGAAGCACAACACATGCTCTGAATTTTATGCTCCTTGTGGGACAATAGCCCTTGAGGATTTGTTCACTTCCTGAGCAGAGGGTGTGGAGGTCAGAGTGGATGCAACCACGTGGCCATGTTTAAAAGTGTGCAGGTGGGGGTGTGGGTGAGGGTGAGGGTGGAGAGAGAGATCCATGAAGAGCAGAGAGAAAAGGAAAGGTTTAAAACACATCCTGATCACCAATGACCTTGATCTCCATGAATTCCACGTGGCACTGAACCAAAAACAACTCAAAAACACAACTTTGTTTTCCAGTTGATCTGAAGTCATAGTTCGTGGTCTGAAGTGAATTCCAGCAAAAGAATCACTGCAGGTATGATTGAGAAACTGAGAAAGGATTTTGTGGAAGATCTTATTGACTCAAAATTTAGGGACTCTGTATGTCTTTTTAGTAGGATTCTGCAAGGTTAATCATCACTTGCTGTAAGCCACACACAGCTTCTCTTGCTGCTAGTATTTATTTAGCAAGAGGAAAGAATTTAAACACAATAAAATGCATCAGATGATTTTCTTTACTAGAATAATTACACTTTAAGAAATTCAGACTACGCCCTAGCCAGTTTTGCTCAGTGGATAGAGCATCAGCCTGTGGACTAAAAAGTCTGGGGTTCGATTCTGGTCAGGGCACATGCCTGGGTGGTGGGCTCGATCCCCAGTAAGGGGTGTGCAGGAGGCAGCCGATCAATGATTCTCTCTCATCATTGATGTTTCTATCTTTTTCTCCCTCTCCCTTCCTCTCTGAAATCAATAAAAATATATTTAAAAAAAAGAAAAAAGAAATTCAACTAAACATTTACCATTACGGCATATACCTCTACTTCTACTACCCCCAAAATCTGGATGTTGAAAATAGTCATGATTCCAGCAGATAGTGAATATGGTTCACGTAATATGGATACTCATTCATGGAACAAAGACCTCTTTTTTTTTAAGGTGACTTAATATAATAGTTCACATGAAATTGATTAAGTATGCAGTTCATTTGTCATTGTTAAGCAAATGATCTATTTGTGTATGAATAGATGAAATTTACATGTAGTGTTCATTGAGTGCTTACTGTCAGACAGTGATCTAAGCATCTTATGGGCATTGATTCATTTAACCACTAAAAAAAAAATATTAAAAGTAGGTTACATTATTATCCCCATCATTACAGATGAGGAAACAGAAGCTTAGAGAGGTTAAGTAACTTGCTCAAAGATTCACAGCTTGTAAGTAATGCAGCCATGGTCCCAACAAATATAAGGCTTACAAATTAACCGGAAGACGGAGCCACAGCCCCAAGTGAGCACTAGTTGGAGCCATGTCATAAGGGTCCAATGGGAAATACATACGGTGATCTCCTAAGAATGATTACCTAAGTAAGACTGGTAAATCAATTATTTGATGGAGACATATACTAGTACTCTCAGGTCAATTAATGTTTCATAAGAAGGTGACTATTTCTTTTTTCCTTTTTCTTGTTTTTACATTCAATATTATTTTGTATTAGTTTTAGGTATACAACAGCGTGGTTAGACAACCATATACTTTTTCAAAAATATTTTTATTAATTTCAGAGAGGAATGGAAAGGAAGAGATAGAAACATCAATGATGAGAGGGAATCATTGACCGGCTGCCTCCTGCATACCTCACACTGGGGATTGAGCCCACAACCTGGGCATGTGCCCTGACTGGTAATTGAACTGTGACCACCTGGTTCATAGGTTGGCATACAACCACTGAGCCATATCTGCCGGACGACAATCATATACTTTACAAAGTGTTCCCTCTGATATTTCCAGTACTCAACTGGCACCATATAGAGTTATTGCAATATTATCTACTATATTTCCCATGCTATCCTTAACATCCCAATGTGTATTTTGAAACTACAAATGTGTACTCAATTCAGAAGGTGACTATTTCTTTAAGTGAACAATCTTAAATAACCTCAAGAGACAATATCTTATGAAATTCCTAGTCCGTTTTATGAGTGGAATGAAGTCAGGCCTCACAAGGAAATGCAGAAATAATAAAGATGTTGTGTATCTTTGGGATTCTTTGGAAAAAATGCATTCAATCCAGAAAAGCAAAGAGTGAGGATAAGGAATCTTCTTTAAAATTCAAATATCAACTCAAATAGAACCAATAAGAGGCCAAAAGGTCACCCAAATAGCCTTAGAAAGAACTATTAGGAAGCAACTAGAAGGTCCAATCTGCGGAAGGATTTTAATAACCAGAAAAAAATGCCAACAACACAACAGTCATCTTTCACCTAGTTAACTCTTCATCAGCCAAGGATACCAAGCAACAATTTCCAGTCTCAGAATATATGGCATTAGTCATTCACTGTACCTTTTTCTCGATTCCTATTGTGCATTATTTCTGTTTATGTCACTGGAGCACAGCTGTCCCATCAATCATGACAATGTGAGTAAGAAATAAACTTGTATGGTGACATAGCAGCTGACCTCCCCTTCCTTAATGTCCTTTGTACACACAGATAACAAATCTAAACCTGGAGCCTTAGCCCTAGAACCGCTCCTCTACTTCTCCCCCACTGAACCACATAGCAGCTCATTCCTTCACTTCCCACATTTTCACATGGAAAGAAAATACCTGACCAACTTAATGGTGAGATAAAAACTGTTCTTTAGCCCAGCTGGCATGGCTTAGTGGTTGAGTGTCGACCTATGAACCGGGAGGTCATGGGTTCGATTCCCGGTCAGGGCACATGCCTGGGTTGCAGGCTGGATCCCCAATAGGGGGCGTGCAGGAGGCAGCTGATCCATGATTCTCTCTCATCATTGATGTTTTCATCTTCCTCTCTGAAATCAATAAAAATATATTTAAGAAAAAACTACTCTTTATAACACACTTTGCAGAACATGTAGGAAGTCTTTTACGAACAAGAAGATAGATACATGTTTAATGACATCTTTCAGGGTGTCATATCTAGAAACAGGTGATGCTCTTACGTTTTAGAATCATGACTTAATCTAGTGAATTGGCACAAAGACATTTCATTTAGATTGCATTCACTACCGATAAACCTTTAGTTGGTCCAATTAACTGCTTTGGGCCAGTCCCATAGAATTGGCACTTAAGGTCTTAATATTTTTTCTGACTGTACAAAAAAAATACACATTGAAAAGGGTGTTTAATCCTTCAGCTACCCTAAAGAGCACACTGGAAATGTGGTATCTTTTTGTTTAATTGCCACACTCAACCTTTGGATGCTCAGAACTTCACAAGTGCAAGCACAGAGGAATATTCTGCATTCCCTTGTTGCTGTCATTTGCTTTCTTTTTTAAAAAAATATTTTTATTGATTTTTTTAGCGAGAGAGAAAAGGAGAGGGAAAGAGAGAAAAACATTGATGCAAGAGCGAACACAGATCAGCTGCCTCCTGCATGCCCCCTACCGGGGATCGAGCCCACAACCCAGGCATGTGCCCTGACTGGGAATCGAACCAGCAACCTTTATGTGCATGGGATGACACTTAACCAACTAAGCCACAATGGCCAGGGCTGTCATTTGCTTTCTCAACCGTAATTCTCTGTCCTCTCCCCACCCCAGAACTTGACCTTGGTCTAAGTTTTAGCACCCTCCTGCTGCTACTGTGACCTATTTGCAGGGAGAGTAACTTTTAGATCATTCAGATCTAAAAATCTACCATCAAAGCAAAGTATTAGGTAGCTGAAAAGTTACTTAAGGCCACAAATCTGGACTAGCCAAAGACACAATAAACAACATCTAATATTTAGTTAGTGCTTACTGCCTCCATGAATAGTTGCTATATTTGAGGAGGCAGGTACTAAGATTATCCTCATTTTGCAGACAAGAAAACTAAGACAAAGGGAGCTTAGATAATTTGCCGGAAGCCACACAACTAGGGAATAAGAAGTTCAAACCCAGGCAGTCTGCTTCCAAATGCAATGGGTTAAATCCTTGGGCTACATCACAGCATGCCAGTGACCTTTTCCTTAATGAGTCCTTTGGAAGACGCGTGTGCAAAGTAAGCATGACACAGGGACCGGGAGGCCTCTCTGCAAGTGGGAGAAATCAATGGAGGGCAGCGGAGTGTCCAAAGCCCTTATGGAATAAATGCACAAATGTGCACGGACGGAGGCAGGACAGCAGGAGGAAACAGGCAGAAAGCAATTACCTCTGAGAGTAGAGGGAGGAACTGGAGCTCGTTTTCAGGAAAGAGGAACAGGCATTTTAGAGACCCTCCTGAATGTCATATCCTTTACAAGTAAGAATATGTACCCTAAGCTTTCTTAAAAATACACACACACACACACACACACACACACACACACACACACACACACACACATATATATATATATGTATATATATATGTACATATATATAATATATATATATTTCAGATATATATTGATTTCAGAGAGGGAGAGAGAGAAGAGAAACATCGATGATGAGAGAGAATCACTGATCATCTGCCTCCTGCACGCCCCCTACTGGGTATCGAGCCTGCAACCCGGGCATGTCCCCTGACCAGGAATCAAAACTGTGACTTCCTGGTTCATAGGTCGATGCTCAATCCCTGAGCCACACCTGGCTGGGCTGCACCCTAAGTTTTTGAGCAGAGGTGTAACATGATGAAAGGGATGTTTTAGGAAAGACGAATGAGGCAGAGTGGTACAGAACAGATAGGAAGGGGATAGGTAGAGGAAACAGACATTGAGGTCTGCGATGTGTGTGGTAGAGGGAGGGTCCCCCATGGGTGGCATCAACTGACACAAAAGGACTTTCAGCAGCAATAGAACAAGCGGCCCTTAGGGGTGCTTTTTTTTTTATGAGTCCCTCAATTTTTCAATAAATCTCAATGCTCATAGAATCAGGTCTAATATTATATTTGGAGAAATAACTTCAGGGGAGAGTGAGAAACTCCCATCTCATTGTATATGTCAGGGAGGGCAGACCTAGAAAAGAGCATTCTCTTCTGGTTCTCATGGAGATACGCGGAAGGATGTCACTGGTTCTGCTCTACTGCACAGGATGGCATTTACTTTTTAGGCTGCTCCTTCTACCCACGTCCTGAGGAGAGCTGAGTTACAAGGATGGGTGTTGGAGGTTTCATCCAACAAGGACACTCAGCTAAGAGGACACTCATTATGGGTAAGATGTCCCGTGAACTCTCCGCAGAGCAAGTCAGTATTCAGATATGGGCAGGTTCAAAGCTCACCAAACAAGATGACCTGCAGCAGGAAGGCTGAAGAAGTGTGATCTCAAACTAGAGAACTCAACCCCACATCAGATACGTACAAATGAGCAGGAAAGAAAGCAAGCCTTCAGGATAGATGAACCTCATGTTCAGGAGATGGAAAACTCTATGCTGAAAACTAATAGGCAAAACAAAGTAGGCAACAGCAAATTGAATTCCACTTTCTCATTTCAATACTGCATTTTACAACGTTTTGTTCATCAATTGCACTTAACGCTACAAAAAGCTCCTCTCAACGAGGTTCTTCTCTACAGGAAAGAAAAACAACTCCCTAAAAATTACATTAAACTTAATTAACTTGCTACCTTAATGAGCTAATTTCGAGTGTCGCCAAATATTAATCACCTCTAATCTGTTGCCCAAAATGTGGGCTGTTGACATAAGCCTCTCAGTTTCAGTTTAAGACAATCTATCTTATTAAACTCTTTCAACAGGCAGTTCAAAATCGGCACTAATTGTTGTAATACTTCAAACTAAGTGGGAATGGCAACTTACACACTTCCCATCAAAGGCTGGTAGTTAACTCATCTAAATCTTTACTTGGGGAGCAAATGAGAAATCAATGTGTTTTAAATAAAAATATATGCATTCACATTATTAGGCTGCAGAAAAAGTCTAGCTTTAACATCGTTCTTGGAATATTTGCTTCAAAAGTAAAATTATTTCAGATGCCAGTGTGATAAATTTTAGAACTATAAGGAGCAACAGTTCTCAGACCTGCTTGCACATTAGAATTACTCGGTGCATACCTCAATTTAAAAGAGCCAGACCAGCGTGGGTCAGTGGTTGAGCATCGACCTATGAACCAGGAGGTCACTGGTTTGATTCCCGGTCAGGGCACATGCATGGGTTGCAGGCTCAGTCCCCAGTGTGGGGTGTGCAGGAGGCAGCCGATCCATGATTTTCATCATTGATGTTTCTCTCTCTCTCTCTCCCTCTCCCTCTCCCTTCCTCTGAAATCCATAAAAATATATTTTAAAAAATAAATAAAAGGAAATTAATTACTCTGGCACTAAAATATATACTCTTGCCCACCCCCCTTCCAGACCAGTGAGGACCCCCAAACCTTTCTATGATGATGGAAATTGTTGTTGCCTGTACCGTGTGATGTGGTGGCCACTAGCCATTCATGGTTAATGAGCACCTGAGATGTGCCTAGTGAAATGGAACCATTGACATTTTAGTTACTCTTCGTTGACTTCAATGTAAATAGCCACAGTGGCTAATGGCTCCTGTAGTGGACAGCACAGGTATAGAGCAAGCTGTGGGTTGGGGCTTAGGCCCTAGTAGATTTCCAAAGCTCTCCGGGGGATTCTGTTATGCTGTCCAACCGGAGGTCCAGTGGAATACCCCAGGAGTGGGAAACCACCAGGGTGACAAATTGCTAGCATTTCCCCAGAAGGCATTAGTTTTGTCCAAACACCACAAAGTGTGATAGGTGCACTATTCACATATTCCTCCAGTTACCGACCCTGCCAGCTTTCTCTAATACCAAGAGCCGATTCTTATCCTTTTCCCTCCTCTTCCACTGGCAGCAGCAATAAAACCCAACAATGTTACTGAGATCAACCAAAGGACTTGTATGCATGCATATGGGCCTAACCAATGGACACAGACAACAGGGGGGTGAAGGCATGAGGGGGGGGATTGGGAGGCAATGGGGAGATAAGGACACATATGTAATACCTTAATCTATCAAAAATAAATTATTTTAAAAAAAAGAATCAAAGCCCCAATCTTGTGGGTTCATAATTTAAAATTGTTTTTCATATTCACGGGCTTGATCCAGATGTCACTTTCTACAATTTCTGCCATAGCGTATCGCAGGTGGCATTTCCAATGGCAGCAGAGTTAGGTGGCCACAGGCTTCGGGACACTGTGGCAAGTGGGTCTCTGCTCACTGACAGCTGTCTCCCCCTAATGGGATGCAGTGTGTCAGCACAGGGCTCGCAGGGAGGGCTCTGTGGTCTGACCCTTACCACCTGGCTCCGAATGCCAGCTCAGCCCACAGCTAGCCATGTGAGCATCGAACCATTCTAAGCCTCAGTTGCCTGTGATATTCACTCTCCATGAATGATGGTGCAATGGTAAAGAACGCCAAACTCCATTCTCTAGCAAGTAGTAATCATATGAGGGATTCTATCCGCAGGGGCCTGTCTCGTTGGTCATTTCTGTTGACCTTTTTACTTCTCTCTGGAGTATATTTGTTGAAGAGCTCCTTATGACTAGTTATGTTTTATGGAAGTCAGCACACAACCACAACAATATTTAAGCATGGGAACATTCATATATATATATATATATATATATATATATATATATATATATAATTTTGATTTCAGAGAGGAAGGGAGGAGAGAGAGACAGAAACATCAATGATGAGAGAGAATCATGGATCAGCTACCTCCTACATGCCCCACACTGGGGATCGAGCCCACAACCCAGGCATGTGCCCTTGACAAGAATCGAACCTGGGACCCTTCAGTCCACAGACCGATGCTCTATCCACTGAGCCAAACCGGCTAGGGTTTCATCTATATTTTTAATAAATGTACCAACTAAGAAAAAAATAGTTCTGTCGGGAGGATGGAACTATGCAATATGCGTGCTGAATGAGACATGTGCTCCACACACTCATTCTGACCCAGATTTTTATTCCTCTCACCCTCATACACAATTTTGTGGCGAGTAAAGGAAATAAGCAGGGCCAACTTTTCGGGAGGAAGTCATGGAATTCATCCAAGTGTGGTCCAAACAAATGATTAGTTCACATGGCACTATGAACCTTTGGACAATAATTACAAGAAAATAAATAATATGCTCATGTGATTTTTAAAATATTAAACTTATTTATTTTAACGAGTCTACATTTTTAGTGACTTCCAAACCACCAGTTAATATTAATGGAATAAGGTAGTGGGTGCTGATGAACATAGATAAACATCACTTGATTCTTAAAAATGGTAAGACCCAGAATTCCAGAGGTCAGTGATATCAGCATAAAGAGCATACTGTACAATTTGCAGGCACATAATCACTTTGCTGATCATTTGGTAATCTCACTGCCATATCCTACCAATATGCTCCCATGTTGTTTTTACTCACGGGTCCTACTGATTTATGCTCATATTCTCTACATGGAGTTTTGCTGTCTTCTTACTTGCTAAATATCCATCTCTGGGTAGAACATTTTTTAATGTAAGAAAATGTAACATTACAATCTATTAGCGCCATGAGAGTTTGTAGTCAACGCATAAGGATTGCTTATCAGTGACTCACAACACAGATAAGCTAAGCTGGGAGCTATGCTCCATCCCCAGGGGATTTCAATATGTGAGGAACAGCTAACATTTCTTGTGGATGTAAATATGTATTAATTCTTATTCCTAACCCTGATTATGTATTCCCTACTTGAATCATTAAACAATTTTATGAGGTAAGGTCTATTCATATGTACCCATTTCACAGATGAAGAAATCAAGCATCAGGAGGTTAAGTGACTTGTCCAAGGAAACAGATAGCAAGTGACAGACCTGGGATTCAAATTCATGGGCCTGAACCCCCCAGAGTTTGGGGTCTTAACCACCACCTTATGCTACCTCCCCGTATGGCAAGGTATGACTCAGGATAGCACACCAGACGGACTGTAAGTGTGAGGTGGCTCTAGGCTCACCTCAAACCATCTCCCATTTAGCTTCTTACAAAGTAAAATTCTTAAGTTTGTGAATGATGTATTCTCTGTAATATGTTATATCTCACACCTCAATTAAGGCATGACTTGACCTTGAGGTGACAACTGTTGATCTGGAGCAGGTGTGGACAAACCACAGCCCCAGCCACATCCAGCCCCCCTGCCTGTTCTTGGAAACTGGATCCCAGCCAGGCCCAGTCTAGGGCTGAATCCTGGTACAACAGCAGAGTTGAGTGGTTGCAGTATGACGGCCAACACCTATCATATTTACCATCTGGCCCTTCACCAAAAAAAGTTTCCTGAGTCTGTTCTGGACCCACTGAAAAGAACTCAGCAGACATGTAGCACAGGAAATGACAGCTCATGGGGCATTTCACAATTTCAAACAGCAAAGAAGCTCATCTTTTTATAACTATCATTACAACATGCATGTATGTATGTACGTATGAGCTCAATAGCTTATTTTTCCTTTATTCTTCTTTTAAGGTCCCAAATGGCCTAGACCAGTGGTCGGCAAACTCATTAGTCAACAGAGCCAAATATTAACAATACAACGATTGAAATTTCTTTGGAGAGCCACATTTTTTAAACTTAAACTTCTTCTAACGCCCCTTCTTCAAAATAGACTTGCCCAGGCCGTGGTATTTTGTGGAAGAGCCACACTCAAGGGGCCAAAGAGCCGCATGTGGCTCGCAAGCCGCAGTTTGCCGACCACGGGCCTAGACACTTGAGATGTGTAGGGAATCACTTGTGATGTCTCATTGAGGAAGGGTAGAGGAAGGCTGGGAATGTTTAAATGTCAATTATTTTCTCAGAAAACTTGAACTTCATATGATACCGCCCTCCTATCGCATCAAACTCACCTCCCGACCCCTCACATTTCAGCAATGTTCTTGATTTTTATTTCAATGTTGGAAATCTACTTGATTCGCTACATCTGTGCCTTTTCTCCCTGACTAGACCATACATTCTGGAAGGATAGACACAGCACTTTGAAGAAATAGCACTTGCATTTTTTGTTGGTTGAAAGAAAGCTTTGGGGAAAGTACACTCTACGTCTATACAGAAAACCATTTGTATCTATTAGCATGGAAACAAGACCAGCGGGTAATATTTATATTTAGGACATTTGTTCTAAAGTAGCTAAAATCACTTCCAGTAAAAATGGAAAAAAAAATCTCGCTTCCTGGCTTTTACTATTAAGTGTCAAAACATGTAAAAGGGGCAATTGAACAGAAACAAATTTGCAGGATGACACACAATTCCAGGTATGACATAAAAACAAACCATCTGTACTTACTGGCACAGATCTGATTTTTTTAGTTCCATGTTTCAGACATTTCCCCCCCGCCCCCAGAAATGTTTTCTCCTCGATATGGTACTTTAAAAATGATAAATTAAAGTGTTTCAGAGACTCGGCTAAATACTTTTGCTTTGATATAAGGCAAATAATGCCTCCTCTGAGCAATGGCATACAAAAATGGGTTTAAAAAATAAATTATAGTAAAA
Organism: Eptesicus fuscus; assembly: GCF_027574615.1. Taxonomy (NCBI): domain Eukaryota; kingdom Metazoa; phylum Chordata; class Mammalia; order Chiroptera; family Vespertilionidae; genus Eptesicus; species Eptesicus fuscus. The sequence goes on from NC_072473.1 coordinate 3,673,165, forward strand.
TATGACAGGGGCTTGGAGAGTTATAACTAATGGGTGAATTTTTAATAGACTTTATTTTTTGAGCACTTTCAATTTTGCAGCAAACTTGAGTAGAAGGTACAGAGATCTCCCATAAACCGGGGTGGTGGGTGCAGCCTGAGGTCCCCTGTCAAGCCCCGCCAGGCAGGGGGGCACAACCTCAGGTCCCCTGGCCTGGTGCTGGGGCGGGGGGTGCGGCCTGAGGTCCCCCGGCCTGGTGCTGGGGCGGGGGGTGCGGCCTGAGGTCCCCTAGCCCAGCACCAGGACGGAAGAGCACCTTGAGGTCCCCCGTCAAGCCTTGCCAGGTGGGGGGCGTGGCCTGGTGCCAAGGAAGGAGGCGGGGCCTGAGGTCCCCCAGCCTGACACCAGGGCGGGGGGCACGGGCTGAAGTCCCCTGTCAAGTCCTGTTGGATGGGGGGTGGGGTGAGGCCTGAGGTCCCCTGTCAAGCCCCACGGGGGCGGGAGAGGACGTAGCCTCAGGTCCCTGCTGATTGCTCGTTAAGGCTCCTTAAGGGAACTTGGCCTCAGCTTTGGGTGCAGCCATCTTTGTGACGGAGTGATGGCCAATTAGCATATTCCCTCTTTATTAGATAGGATATGTAGATCCAGAGACACAGAAGCATGGAACAGACTGTCAAATCTCAGGGAAGGCAGGGGAGGGTGGGTGGGAAAAGATCAACCAAAGACTTTGTATGCATATATGCAGGACCCATGGACACAGACAATAATGTGGTGAAGGCCTGGGGTGGGGGCTGGGGGCAGGCTAGATGGGGTCAATGGGGGAAAGACGGGGGCATATGTAATGTTTTCAACAGTAAAGATTTTAAGAAAAGAGGATACGGAGTTTTGCAGAAACATGAAAGGGGCTGTTCCATTTTGTATTCTCACCAGCAGTGTATGAGTTCCTGTGCTCCAGACCCTCACCAGCACTTGGCGTTGTCAGTGTTCTGGATTTGGGCCCTTGTAATAGGGCCGTAGTGGCATCTCATTGTTATTTTAACGTGCATTTTCCTATCACATATTATGTGGAGCATCTTTTAATATGCTTATTTGCCATCTGTATGTCTTCTTTGGTGAGATGCCATATTTTGTCAGGTTATTTGTTTTCTTGTTGTTGAGTTTTAGAAGTTCTTTGTATATTTTGGACAACAGTCCTTTATCAGATGTGCTTTTGCAAATATTTTCTCACAGTCTGTGACTTGTCTTCTCATTCACTTGACATCATCTTTCATTGAGCAGAGGGTTTTAATTTGAATAAAGTTCAGTTTATCAGTTATTTTTTTTCATGGGTCAGGACTTTGGTGTTGTACCTAGAAAGCCATCACAAGGTCACCTGGATTTTCTCCTTTGGTATTTTCTAGGAGTTTAGTACTTTACATTTTGGTCTGGGGTACATTTGGAGTTAATTTTTATGAAAGTTATAAGGTCTATTTCTAGACTCATTTTCTTGGTATGTGGATGTCCAGTTGTCCCAGCACCATTCCATGAAAAGACTATCTTTGTTCCAAGGTATTGCCTTTGTTTCTTTGGCAAAGGTCATTTATTATATTTATATGAGTCTATTTCTGGGCTCTCTATTCTGTTCCATTGACCTGTTTTCTTGCTAATACCACACTGTCTTGATGACTGTCATTTTTTAAATTTTCACTTTTTATTGAATGTATTAGGGTGGCATTGGTTAATAAAATTATGTAGGTTTCAGGTATACAATCTATAATCCATCATCTGTATATTATATTGTGTATTCACCATTCCAAGTCAAGTCTCCTTCCATCACCATTTATCCTCCTTATATCCTTTTCTACCTCCCCGCATTCCTTTTTCCCTCTGATAACCAGCATACTGTTGTCTGTGTCCATTTTTTATTTACTTTGGATTAATCCCCTCACCTTTTTCACTCAGCCCTGAAACATTCCTCCCCTCTGACAGCTGTCAATCTGTTCTCTATGAGTCTGTTTCTATTTTGTTTATTCATTTATTTTGTTCATTAGATTCTACACATGATGAAATAATATGATACTTGTCTTCCTCTGACTGGCTTATTTCATTTAGTATAATACCCTCTAGGTCCATCCATGCTGTTGCAAAAGGTAAAATTTCCTTCTTTTTTATGGCCAAGTAGTATTCCAGTGTGTAGATGTACCACAGCTCTTTTATCCACTCCTCTACTGATGGGCACTTGGGCTGCTTCCATATTTTGGCTATTGTAAATAACGCTACAGTCAACATAGGGGTGCATATATTCTTTCCAAATTGTGTTTTGGGTTTCTTTGGATATATATCCAGAAGTGGATTCACTGGGTCATAAGGCAGTTCCATTTTTAATTTTTTGAGGACCCTTTATACTGTTTTTCCACAGTGGCTACACCAGTCTGCATTCCTACCAGCAGTGCACTAGGGTTCCCTTTTCTCCACATCCACACCAGCACTTGTGTGATTTATTAATGATAGCCATGTGACAGGTGTGAGGTGATCTCTCATTATTATTTTAATTTGCATCTCTCTGATGATCAGTGAAGTTGAGCATTGATGACTGTCATTTTATACTAAGTCTTTTTATTTTTATACTAAGTCTTGAAGTCAGATAGTGTCAGTTCTCCAACTTTCTTCTTCTCCTTCAATATTGTGTTGGCTATTCTGGGTCTTTTGCCCCCTCATATAAACTTTAGAACCAGTTTGTCAATATCCACAAAATAACTTAGTGGGATTTTGATAAGGTTTGCCTTGAATATGTAGATCAAGTGAGAAGAACTGATATCCTGCCAATACTAAGTCTTCCTACTCGTGAACATGGGCTATCTCTCCATTTATTTAGTTCTTTGTTTTTATTCCTCAGAGTTTTGTACTTTTCCTCATATAGCTGTTGTACATTATTTGTTAGATTTATACCAAAGTATTTTATTTGCGTGTGTGTGTGTGTGGGGGGGGGTTGTTAATATAAATGGTTTTGTGGTTTTAATCTCAAATTCTACTTGTTCATTTCTGGTATATAGGAAAGCCATTGACCCTTGTTTATTAGTCTTGTGTCCTACAACCTTGCTTATCATTAACTCCAGGAGGTTTTTTGTTTTGTTTCTGTTGATTATTTCTGATTTCCTACATAAACAATCACGTCCTACCTAATAATAGACAAATATGAAAATTTACCATACCTTCGCTATGCCCGCGATTGGCCAGGAGGCGCAGGGGGGCGGGACTCGGGGTGGCCAGGGTGGCCGATTGGGCCGGCGGGATGCTGAGCTCGCATCGCCAGCGGCGGCTCAAGCTCAGCGTCTGTGCCATGGCTGTGCTGAGGCACAGAAGGGGCTTCTGGGGCAGCGAGCTCACGCCCCACCGCAGACCATCAAAAGCGGGGAGCTGGGTGCCTGTCCGCTGGGCACCAGGCCTTTCAGAAGCCTCTGGCGCCTGGTGCACCAGCGGACAGGCACCCAGCTCCACCGCGATCGAAAGCGAAAGCGTGTAGGGGACCCTACACGTGCATGATTCAATCATGCACTGGGCCTCTAGTCATTTATAAACTTGGTAGAGATCCAGGAGGTAAAACTCAGAGAAGTGTGGGGGGCCTTCTGATAATTGGGTCTCCCTAGAGTTTTTAACTCTCAAAGTTGTCCACATGGAGCCTCCAGGTTCCCTACCTGGGCACGGGTTCTCTTGGAGATCGCTGCTCCAATAAGTTGTGATATTCTGTATTCGCCCGTCCGTCTCTTTAAGTTTTGGAGGCAGCACTTTCCCTGGTACCCTCACTTCATCTATGGATCTAAGAAGAGTTGTTGATGTTTCAGTTTGTTCAGACTTGTACTTGTGAGATGGAGTGGCAACTTCCAAACTTCTTACATGCCAGAACAATAACCAAAGTTCTGACATAATATTTTTTGGAGATAAAATGTACATGCCCTAAAATTTATCATTTTTAAGTCAATTATTTAGCTTTTCAGTATATTCACTGATATATGCAACCACTGCCATGATCTACATTTAGAATATTTTCATCGCTCCTAAAAGAAATCCTATATCCATTAGCAATCGCTCTTCATTACACTCCCATTTCAGGCCCTGAACACCATTGATCTATCTATGTCTCTATGGATTTGCTTATTTTTGGTTTCTTTCTCTTAGCATGTTTTGAGGGTTCATCTGCATTAGTACTTCATTCCTTTTTATGGCCAAATGATAATCATTGTATGGATATGCCAAATTTTGTTTAACCATTCGTCAGTTGATGGCCGTTTGGGTTGGTTCTACTTGATGGCCATTATAAATAAAGCTGCTACCGATATTCATGTACAAGTTTTCATGTGAACATATGTTTTTAATTCTCTTAGGCATAGGCCTAGGAGTGAAATTGCTAGATCACTTGATAATTATATAAATATCCAAACAAAAACAACAACATAAACTTAAACAGCATGAGTACAAATATGAAGATTTAAAAATATGTTTTAGTGTAAATCTCATTTTCCACCTCATTCCTGTCACATCATATAAAATATCAGCAACTATGAGTAAGCCCATATAGTGTCTCCACTTCATATAAGTTGGCCATTGAAGCTTTTATCAAGCAGTGAGAAGGAGAACAATCCTTCAGTTTCTTTTCTTTCACAAGTTCATGAGCATGAGTGGTTTGAAAAATTTAAAGGTTTGTAGTGTTCTTTTTTTTTTTTTTTTTAGAAATTGAGCCAGGTAACGGCTATATCACAAAAAGCAAATAATTCCTTTAACTCTTCTATATTCATATTTTATTTCCAAAGACTAATTGTTGATATCCAGCCTGGCAATTTTACATGTTAAAATAAAGTACTGTTGGAAAAAAAAATAAATGAAGTACTGTTTAGAGCCCATCTTCTTTCAAGGAAATATTCTTGTCTGTATCAGGAGAGAAGCTAAAAATAAAATGCCACACAGGATAGTTCAGTAACCTGTTATAATTACTCTTGCATTCTTTGACTTTATTTCTCTGTGGGTGAGATTGCAAGACAATTGTTCAATACTGCAAGAGTTGATCAGAAGCAAATAAGTAAGAAAACAATCTCATGAGCTTTCTTCTGCTTCTACAGAATGCTATGTCACATCCTCCAGTGCTGAGAAATGGAGACGCCATTGGGACAAATAGTGTGGTTGGCAGCATAAGAGACCCCTAAAGATGTTCACACCCCAACCCCTGGAACCTCAATAGATTTTGTCTTACATGGCAAAAGGGCCCTTACTGATATAATAAAATTAATGATTTCAAGGTGGAAAGAAGTTTCCTATATTATCCAGGTGGACACATAGGCTTTTAAATATATGTTGACTTCAAAGAAGAAGGGAGAGGGAGAGATAGAGACAGAAACATCAATGATGAGAGAGAATCATGGATCAGCTGCTTCCTGCACGCCCCACACTGGGGTTCGAGCCTGCAACCCGGGCATGCGCCCTGACCAGGAATCAAACCATGACCTCCTGGTTCCTAGGTCGACACTCAACCACTGAGCCATGCTGGCCAGGCCACAGAGGCTTTTAAAATAGCAGAATCTTTTCCAGCCGAGTTCACAGTGAGGGGGGGGATGTGACGATTGAAAAGTGGTCAGACTTGCAACATCGATGGCTTTGTAGACGGAGAGAGTGCCATGAGCCATGGAATGGGGGTGGTTCCTAAAAGCTAGAGAAGGCAAAGAAATGGAGTCTCCCTGAGAGCCTCCAGAAGGAATGCAGCACCACGGACACCCGGATTTTAAGTCCAGTGAGGCCTGTGTCAGATTCCTAACCTACAGAGCTGTAAGTTACTGTGTTGCTATAGCCAGTGTTGTTCAGGGGATAGAGTGTCTGCCTGCGGACTGAAGGTTCCCAGATTCAATTCTGGTCAAGGGCACATGCCCGGATTTCGGGCACAATACCCAGTAGGGGGCCTGCAGGAGGCAGCTGATCCACGATTCTCTCTCATCACTGATGTTTCTCTCTCTCTCCCCCTCCCTTCCTCTCTGAAATCAATAAAAATAGGTTTTTTAAAAAGTGTGATTGTTTTAAGCCTATAAGTATGTGGTAATTTGTCACAGCAATGATAGAAAGTGAGTACAGAAGGAATCAAGAAATTTCTATACGTACAAGGGACTCATAAATTATTTAATATAGAATCTCCCAAACTGTTCCATGATCGAATAAGTTTGAGAAAGTTGTTCACGTCAGCTCCATCTTACAGAGCCATTACACTAAATAATAGCTAAGGAAAAATGGAGAAGTCGTACCGATGGAAAATGATAACTCAGAGCACCTACTAAATACATTTGCCATAATCTCGCCTCCTTTTCTTTTTTCTTTTCAGAACTTCTCTTCGCATCACTCAGATTCCTCAGAACACAGTTGGGAAATGCTGACCTAACCCCACCTGCTCAGTTGTGAACCTGAGACCCCAAAAGCAGTTGCCAGGATGGCACTTTGGCAACACAAAGTCACAACCCTGGCCTTACACTCCTCATCTGGAACCCTGGCCAGGATGCCACTCTGTCCCACTGGTGAGAAGACCCCATTTTCTGGCATCAGAGTCTATCCAAGCTGGACCTCAGCTGGGAGAAGAGGATATCAGGGGAGAATCACCCCAACAAAGCTCATAGCAGGTAACATTCTCCTCAATTAGGTCCAAAACTGGATGGCTGCTTTAGGATTGAACATATTATTTAAAATAAAAGTGAAACCCTAGCTGGTGTGGCTCAGTGGATAGAGCGTCAGCCTGCAGACTGAAGGTTCCTGAGTTCGATTCCAGTCAAGGGCACATGCCTGGGTTGCAGGCTCGATCCCCAGTTGGGGACTTGCAGAAGGCAGTTGATCAATGATTCTCATCATTGATGTTTCTATCTCTCTCTCCCTCGCCTTTCCGCTCTGAAATCAATAAAAAATAAGTGTTTAATAAACTATTAAACATTTACTAATTTCATATTAAGAAGAGGAACACAATAAAATAATTTCCCCCAGTGATTCAGCATGTTCCTAAAAACTCCCAATTCTGCTGCCAAAGTCTATTTTCCACAAACTCTGGTCTCTGTAAATGTTAATTTGAGAAGGAAGAAAGATACAACCAAATGGCATTGTTTGCGTTTGTAGAACTTAAATAACGCTTTCCCGCTGCCTGTTCCAAGAGCTGTGAACCCACTGTCCTTTTATGTTTTTCATTATCCACATCTTTCTCTAGAAACTGAACACTTTTCCCCACCACCTCAGCCTTAAAATAATAATAATAATAATAATAATAATAATAATATGACTAATGAAGCTAACAACTTTGAATACTTATTTTGTGCCAAAGACTGCTACCTGTTTCACATGAGGAAACTCATTTAATCTTTACAACTGATTGAAGTATTACTATTAACATCTGTATTTTACAGAGGAGCCAACTGAAGCACAGTGAGTTCAGGTACTTTGCCCAAGGTCACACATTAAGAAGTGGTCAAGCCAGCATCTGAACATAATTTGACTTAGAGCTAGGTTCTCTGTAACCAGTAGCCCAGTGGTCCTTAATGGGAGTGTGTCTACCTCCCAGGAGACACTTGGCAATGCCTGGAGACATTTCTGGTGGTCACAGCTGAGGAGTGAAGTGCTACTGGTTTCTGGTGGCAGAGACCAGGGATGCTGCTACACATCCTACAGTGCACAGGACAGCTCCCCTCTCCCCAAACATGCACAAAGAATGATCCTACCTACATGGCAAGAGCTCCAAGATTAGAAAACCATGCCCTAGCCTCATGCTCCCAATGACAGAACAGTTTGAATGGACCACTTGGTAAAATATATGATTGTCATTCCCAGATTAGAAACTCCTCTCTCCACCTGGTAAATGAGATCATCTTAGCCTGGAGTGGGGGTGGGGGGTGGGGGGGGCACGTAGAACCATGGGGGTCATTGCAACATCTTCTCACAGCATCAATTTATTCCGTTTCTGCTGGCCCTGTCTCTGGCATCCTGGGACACCAGGTCATTTTAATTCTTGTCCTTCAGTGGACACGTGAGAGAGGAACCAGCCCACTAGGGAGTGTCTGAAAAGGGCCAGAAGGCAGATTCTGGTTTGCATTAGCTTTGCCTTGTGGTCCAGAAGACACCAGAGCAGCATCTGCGTCACAGATAATGGCACAATGGGCTGCTTGGGGTGCAGACCGAGCTCAAAAGTCAACATATTTTCAGAGACGAGTTCTGCAATATCTACTCAAAATGTAATTGTGCGTACCCCCTGACCCAGCAAAATTCTACTACAAATGAGTTTTGTAGAAATATTATAAAAAGTGCAAGATAGATGTACCATAGTTTTCTGATCCAGTCATCTGCTGACGGGCACCTAGGCTGTTTCCAAATCTTATCTATGGTGAATTGTGCTGCTATGAACATAGGGGTGCATATATCCTTTCTGATTGGTGTTTCTAGCTTCTTGGGATATATTCCTAGAAGTGGGATCACTGGGTCAAATGGGAGTTCCATTTTCAGTTTTTTGAGGAAACTCCATACTGTTCTCCACAGTGGCTGCACCAGTCTGCATTCCCACCAGCAGTGCATGAGGGTTCCTTTTTCTCCACATCCTCGCCAACACTTGTCGTTTGTTGATTTGTTGATGATAGCCATTCTGACAGGTGTGAGATGGTACCGCATGGTTGTTTTGATTTGCATCTCTTGGATAATTAGTGACTTTGAGCATGTTTTCATGTGTCTCTTGGCCTTTCTTCTGTCTTCTGTGGAAAAGATTCTATTTAGGTCCGTTGCCCATTTTTTTATTGGATCATTTATCTTCCTTTTATTAAGTTGTATAAGCTGCCTGTAGATGTAGGAGATTAAACCTTTATCAGTGATAACATTTGCAAATATGTTCTCCCATACAGTGGGATTTCTTGTTGTTTTGTTGATAGTTTCTTTTGCTGTAAAAAAAGCTTTTTATTTTGATGTAGTCCCATTTGTTTATTTTCTCTTTGGTAAGATATGTACACATATAATACCTTAATAAAAAATGGAAAAAAAGGTGCAAGATACATTTACAAACACACTCACTTCAACACCATCTCTGATAATAAAAAATAAAGCATTGACAATAAAAACAATAGAAACACAGGCATATGTTCACCAAGAAATGTGTGCTAGCATGATCATAGCAACATTATTTGCAACAAAACTTGTTAACTACCCAATGCCTATCAAAGTAGAATGAACAACTTGTGATATATCCACACAATGGAATGCTACATAGTAATAAGAATAGATAAACGCCAGCCACCTCTAACAATATGGAGGAATCCCACAGACATCATGTTGAGCCAAAGAAGTCTGACACAGAAGATAATATATTTTATGAAACCATTAATGCAAAGTGGATAAAGAGGCAAAACCAAATTGTGCTATGAAAAGACAGATTAAGAGTAACTCTTGGGGAGCCCGACCGGCATGGCTCCGTGGTTGAGCATCAACCTATGAACCAGGAAGTCATGGTTCGATTCCCGGTCAAGGGCACATGCCCGGGTTGTGGGTTCGATCCCCAGTGTGGGACGTGCAGGAGGCAGCTGATCCATGATTCTCCCTCATCATTGATGTTCCTATCTCCTTCTCCCTCTCCCTTCCTCTCTGAAATCAATACACATATATTTAAAACAACAAAAAGCAACAACAAAGAGTAATTCTTGGGGAGAAGTATCTGGAAGGAAGTGTAAGGGGGCCTCAGTGTCCTGGTCATGAATAGCTATCGCTTGTGGATGGGATTCTTAGGGACTTGAACATTCTGCCTAATGCATTTCTCTGTTGTTTGAATTCATTTACAAACACATGTTAAGTTCATACTCAGAAGAAAAGACACAGAAAATTAAGATGAACAAAATATGCCTTCAATTTGACATTGTTATTGTTTCACCATTCAGGAAGATAAAGGTTTTCGATGGATGAAGGGAATGATGGATGGATGAAGGGAATGATAATGGAATAAACTCAGTGCTTTGCCTGCAGGGTTGCTAATTGAACCCAGTGTTGGAGGTCACTTTGGTTTGTTGCTGGCAATCTTAACAATTGATTCAAATTAGCACTTGTGTGCTGGGCTGCTCTGCATTCAGATGGAGTTGTGGTGTGGTCACCGCAAACAGAATTCTTGGCCACACAAAGAATGTGTCTACAGAACAGCAAAACAACTGGATTTGTTTGATTAAGTGAACAAAACCATATATTCAGAGGAAGGAAAAATCAAAACAGCTACACCCAAAGTAACCCACTCAGATGGGTGGTTCATGAAATGTACCCATTCACTGAGTCAACATTTCAGCAGCCTCATGCAGAGGCTGAGAAATAGTCAGTTTGAAAGGAAATACTCCTGGATAAACCAAGAGACCATGAAAAACACTCCTTTGTCCATCATCAGCACATGTTTTCTGAGTGCCCATGGTGGGTCTGCTACTACTATTTTATAAACAATTGCAAATGTCATTGCATTGAGCATTCTTAATTCGACCCATGGCACTGAACAGAAATTCACTTAAAATAAAAATAAGTCTGAGATGGTTTGGCTCAGTGGATAGAGCGTCAGGCCCCGAACTGAAGGGTCCTGTGTTCGATTCCGGTCAGGGGCATGTCCTTCAGTTGCAGGCTCAATCCTGGCCCTGGTCAGACATGTGCGGGAGGCAACCAATAGCTGTGTCTCTCTCACATTGATGTTTCTCTCTCTCTCACTGTCTTTCCCTCTCCCCTCCCACTCTCTATAAAAAGAGCAATGGAAAAATTATCCTTTGGGTGAGGATTAAAATAAATAAATTTAAATGAATAAAACAACACACTGATTTGGGTAGAGTTGATAAACTGCAAATTTTTTTTATATACAGTTAAGGTCTTTAAGACAAATATAACAATCCTACCTAATAAAATAGTAATATGCAAATTGACCGCACATTCGCTACGCCCAAGCCACGCCCACCAGCCAATCAGGGTGAGTATGCAAATTAACCCAACCAAGATGGCGGTTGATTTGCATATCAAGACAGTGTAGAAAGAAGCCAAGCCTGCAGAAGGGAGCGAAGCTTCGGAGAAGCAAGCAAGCGGGGCAGCGGAGAAGGACGGGAAGCAGGCAGGGCGGGGAGAAGGGAGCAAAGCAGGCGGGGCCAGGGGAGAAGGGACTGAAAGCAGGCGGGGCTTGGGGAGAGTGCAGCAGGAATCCCTATTGCAGGAATCTTCCTGCAACGGGAACTCTAGTTAATTCATAAAATGAAATGGATTGCAGCCCATGCATCTCAACCCTGTACATTACTATATTGAACTGAAACAGAATTTCTGAAGGTGGCACCTGGCCATCAATATTTTTCAAAGCTCCGCAGGTGATTAAAAAATACAATGAGTTGGAGTAATTGCTCAGAACAATTAAATCAGAAGCTAAGTGGAATGCAACCCAAACATGAGTATTACTGAAAAGCTACACAAGTGGTTCTAAAGTATAGTATGAATTGAGACCATTTAGAACAGCAGTCGCCAAGCAGTGATCCACTGGTGGTCCGTGAGGTCGAGAGGGTTGGTGACCGCTGATTTAGAACACCAAACTTCTTCTAAATCTATATTATAAAGAAGTCAGAGGTGGCCTGTCAAGCAGCAGTTTGTAAAGAGACCCAATATTACTTGGCCTCAGCTTGTATAGTTTCAGCAAAAAATGATCACAAGGTGATATTCTACCATGTTATGACCTCAGCTAATGTATCATATGGATTAATCATATAATATATATGAATTAGATATCAATTTTTTGTTTTGTTTTATTTTAATCCTCACTGGAGGATATTTTTCCATTGATCTTTTAGAGAGAGTGGAAGAGAGAGGCAAAGACAGAGAGAAACATCAATGTGAGAGAAACACATCAATTGGTTGCCTCCTGCACAAGCCCAGAACAGAGCCCAGGCCGGGGAGGAGCCTGCAACCAAGTCCATGCCCTTGACCAGAATCGAACCCCGGACCCTTTAATCTGCAGGCCAACGCTCTATCCACTGAGCCAAACCAGCTAAAGCTAGCTCCCAGTTTGTTAAGTGCTTACTATGGTTAAACAGTGCTCCATCTGCTTGCTTTATTTAGAACATTTCATCTGGTCCTCACAACAGTGCTAGAAAGAACTGGGTGGGAACAGGTATTTCCAGTGGCCCACTTACACAGGTAGGTTTTTCCCCAGAAGGACTGTTCTCACTCAAGGTTACAGTGGGTCTCTGAGACCCAGCCTCATCCAGATGCTCTATGTAGCCTACATCCTAAATGTCAGGCTAGGGGAAGAGGCTAAGGGAAAGGTCTTATAGATACGCACACTTAAAATCTCAAAAATATGCCAAAACCGGTTTGGCTCAGTGGATAGAGCATCGGCCTGCAGATTGAAAGGTCCCAGGTTCGATTCCAGTCGAGGGCATGTACATTGGTTGTGGGCACATCCCCGGTAGGGGGCGTGCAGGAGGCAGCTGGTCGATGTTTCTCTCTCATCGATGTTTCTAGCTCTCTATCCCTCTCCCTTCCTCTCTGTAAAAATCAATAAAATATATTTTTTAAAAAATCTCAAAAATATCCTCAAAACATGTTTGGTTAAAATAAATGTAAGTCAGCACGAGTCTACTGCATAGTGTAATATCAGTGATAAAAAAACAAGAGCTAAAAGCAACATCCTGTAGTTGCTAGAGTCCACGAGAAATAGGACTATTGATGTTCTGGATTTACAGAGAAGCTGCTGTGTAATGGCAACCTATTTATAAACCCAATTCTCGCTCAGCAGCTTCAGAGTGCTATGCACAGGGTATCGAGTCCTAGACTGTCCACGTTACACAGACCGAGGCAGTTTGAAAAACCACTTCCTCAACATTGAGCGCAGGAAACATGCCAGCTGTCACCTCCATCATTTTGAGATCCCCACTCCGAGTGGGACAGGAGTTGAGAACTAGAAAGGACCATAGACACAATTCCCTACCCCTCTATTCATATGAGTTACCAGGGAGGACGAGGGCCTCCCCCACTCATGGGTTTTTGAACAGAAAAGAGGTCACGCTTCCAAACTGACTTTCTGGTATTTACGTATTTTTAATGCCCACGCGCTTCCTCTCTTTCTTCCATTCCTTAGCCTAAGTTAGATTAGTAGGATTTGATTAAACTGTGATTGCTCACTTGATTTTGTTAGTCATGGTATAAATCAAATTTCATGTTTTTGTGTGTGTTTTTTTATGCCTAAGGGGTGTTTATAGTCTGCAGAATAATTTGAAAGCTGAGTTAAGCAAAACTCTTTGGGAACCATTAATACCACTTTTATGGTTGTGGCATAGAATATTCCAAATCCCAACTTATATACTTTCTGAATTATTGGCATCATGGTGCCAAGCCTTTAAATTAAAGACCACCGACATATACCATTTTATTTTTAAATAACAATTTCAATCTTTTTTAATGACCTGAAAAATGGGTGATTTTTCCCACTGGATATTTTTTGAACGATAATTTCATCTAAATCTTCTTTCCCTTATTCAATTCTTCTTCCTTCCTTCCTTCCTTCCTTCCTTCCTTCCTTCCTTCCTTCCTTCCTTCCTTCCTCCCTTCCTTCCTTCCCTTTCCTTCCTTCCTTCCTTCCTTCCTTCCTTCCTTCCTTCCTTCCTTCCTTTTTAAGAAATCACAGATTTAGCCTAGCTGCTTTTGCTCAGTGGATAGAGTGTTGGCCTGTGGACTAAAGGGTCCCAGGTTCAATTCAGATCAAGGGCACATGCCCGGGTTGCAGGTTCGATCCCCAGTGTGGGGCGTGCAGAAGGCATCAGATCAATGATCCTCTCTCATCATTGATGTTTCTATCTCTCTCCCCTCTCCCTTCCTCTCTGAAATCAATAAAAATATATTTAAAAATTTAAAAAGATCACAGATTTTAGAATTCAGGCTTCAATGTTTGGATCTTCAAGGTCTTTCCACAATTGCATGCTGGCTCCGGGCACCCACCCACTTCTTACAACTCTACACCCAGTTCCATTCTTAGATAACTATAGATCTGTGGTTCTTAACTGGGACCAATTTTGTCCTCCCTTGTCCCCAGGGAACATATGGCCATGTCTGGAGATAGTTTTGGTTGTCACACTAGGGGATGAGGTGCTGCTGGAATCTACTGGGTAGAAACCAGGGACACTGCTAAACATCCCACAGTGCACAGGACAGCCCTCCATAGAGAATTCTCCAGCCCCAAATGCCAAGAGTGCCAACAGTGAGAAACCCTTCTGTAGAGATTCTCAGAGATTCATTTTCCAACCACATTTCCATCACCGCCCTACAAAGCCTGAACTGTTAGCAGTCACTCCCTATCCCTCTCTCCCCCAGCCCATGGTAACCAGGAATCTACTTTCTGTCCCTGGATTTGCCTATTCTTGGAATTTCCTAGAAATGAAGTCATACAATATATGGTCTTTTATGCCTGGCTTCTTTAATTGAGCATAATGTTTTCAAGGCTCATCCATGTTATAGCATGTATCAGTACATCATTCCTTTTTAATGGCTGAATAATATTCCATTGTATGAATACCATCCTATATAATAAAGCTGTAATATGCAAATTGATCATCATTCCAACACACAAGATAGCCACCCCCATGTGGACACAAGATGGCTGCCACAAGATGGCCGGCTGGGGAGGGCAGTTAGGGGCAACCAGGCCAGCAGGGGAGGGCAGTTAGGGGCAATTGGGCCATCAGGGGAGCAGTTAGGCATCGATCAGGCTGGCAGGGGAGTGATTAGGGGGTGATCAGGCTGGCAGGCAGAAGCGGTTAGGGCCAATCAGGCAGGCAGGCAAGCGAGCGGTTGGGAGCTAGCAGTCCTGGATTGTGAGAGGGATGTCCACACACCCCCGTGCACGAATTTCATGCACCGGGCCTCTAGTGCTATATATTTATGTTTCCTATGCTTTGACTATTACAGATACTCAATAAATATTTTATTCTAATCATTTAAAAATTCCAGAGGTGTACAAAATGACATAGCACACAACTATGATTGTCCTAATAGTACAATGATGATGAAGATGATGCACTAGGTAAGATTTTTAAAACTGGTGATTTTATGATTCTAAAGAGATGTTAGCACTATCCTGGGGAAAATGTCATCTATAGTTAGAACAAAGATGCATTCACTCCACAGAATTCTGTGACAGAATATTGCATCTGTTGAAATTCAGATAAATAAAACATGTGAGTAGAATTATATTGACTTCTGGCCTTCTTCCTGATTTATTTCATTCCTCAGAATTATATCAGCTTCAGATCTAGTATATACTCCAAGCAGACATACAACTCATGATGCAATTTTTTAAAATAGAGGTTTGGAAATAATTCTTAACAGTTATCGCTGAATTCTGTATAAATTAGGGATGTGATAGAAGAAGATAATAACTGAAAAAGCTTCTCAGGGCTCTGTCCACATTCAAGGGGCCATTAGCTGAAACAAAAACTGGAATGGACACTAGGAATGCCAATACCACCGGATGTAGTAACACTGCTGGTCCTTGGGTCCTACCACATATTTCTTGCTCCCTGTAGAATGAGCAGATCATATGAAGGTATTATTCTGACATTTCACATTTATGACTGTGTGAGCATTACCATAAGAGATGAAGATAAAAGGTATGCGACTAAAGTGTAAGAATATAAACATTTTCTGCCCAAGAATGAAAGAAAAACTCTGCCCATCCAATATGTGAGAATGGTAGTTTCACCTTTTAGGGGGCAAACTATTTCTTTTGTTCCTCTGAATCTGCATATTCCCTGCTTGAGCAACTACTAAAATTGTCATTCTTAATACTGGAAATCATGTTTTAGCAGACTCAAAGGTACATTGAGTGGCATTACTAGTTTCCCCTTACTAATATTTCTCCATTTTCCAGGTAGGAAGGTAAGTGTACAAAAGAGTCAAGAACAGTGGCCAAGGTCCGGCACCATGGGTCAGTGGCTCAACCATAATTCTGACCTAGGCTGTCCTGCCAAAGCCAAGTTCTCTCCACCATAGCATATTGCTTTTGTTCGGAAACTACCCATCTGTGTATGTGTATGTTGAACCTCGTAGGAAAGTGCAACTTACTTTTGGTGTGTTTTGCTTAATAAGCAGAAATTTAAAACCTTGATTTTACATGACTGTGTTACCTCCATTAACGCAGATGTAATATTTTCTCTCCCGACAGTTACCGGTTAATTATAATCCAAGCAACATACTATCCATCTGCATATAATTTCCCTTATTGAAAATTGCCCCACCAGATATTTAGCAAATGCTTACAGATCTTTCAAATTACAAGCTGTACAAACTCTTTCTGTGAATGCTTATATTATTAAGATATTTTCTACTAGTGTTGTAGTAGAATAGGGACCCTACCACTTTAAATAAATGTATATTATTTTGGTCTTTGATTTTATGTTCAGCTTTTTCCCCCCTTGAGAATGAGCATACAATAAACCCAAGGCTAGGAGGATCTGGTGCTATCATTTACTCATCACTTTTGCTGAACACGAAGGAGAAATGTTATACCCCAAACTTCTTGTACCTCCCTTGTATTTGTTCCATTCACAGAATAACATAAAATCTTGACTTCCCAGAGACTTTCAAGACTGAGTTCCTTGCCCTAGCTGGTGTGGCTCAGTGGACAGAGCTTTGGCCTGCAGACTGAAGGGTCCTGGAGTGGATCCTGTTCAGGGCACATGCTCGGGTTGCGGGCTCGATTCCCAGTGTGGGGCGTGCAGGAGGCAGACGATCAATGATTCTCTCTCATCATTGATGTTTCTATCTCTCCCTCCCTCGCCCTTCCTCTCTGAAATCAATAAAGATATATTAAAAAAAGAATGAGTCCCTTAGATAACAACTGTTAATATTTTGGTGAATATCTCCCCAATGAAGAAAAAGTAATAGAGGGGAGGGAGGGAGGGATGGAGGGAGAGAGGAAGGGAAGAAGGGAAGAAAAGGAGAAGGAGGATCATTTTTGAGAAAGAAGGCTTTAAAATTCTCTTTTCCACTTAACTATGTGTCACAAACATCTTTCTATGTCAACAAATACAGTCTGACACCCTCACTTGGAATGTTATATGTGTCATAATTGATTTGAACCAGTCCTCTTATGGTAAACATTTTGCTTTACATGTTAGTTCATAAACACATCTCTCTACTTTACATTGTCCTGGGAAAGAGCAAGCACCAGCTGTGATTGAATCTTTCCTTGATGACTCTGTGTGCGTGTCGCTTAACGCACAATCACTGCAGAAGCAGAAGGTACAGAACTTCAGCTTGAAAGACTGAAGTGGTCCTATGTATAATTAATATGCCCTTTCCTAACCTAGCCAAAGAACTACTGGAACACTCCAGATGCCCAGCCTTTACCACGGTCCCCGATGCCTTCTGGTGTCACCACTGTTTCTCCTCCCTCCTCCCCGCTTTCTCCTGAACAAACACAGACATAGGCACAGAGTGTGTTAGCTTCCTGAAGGTGAGAAGGGTGATTTGTTCCAACATCCCCTCCCAGCGTTCTCCTTCCCAATTCAGAGTGGAGGATTCTTCTAGAGGCCATGAGTAGTTTGAGAATTGGACTACTGTCCTATTCATCCTTATACTCCAAGACCAACGACTAAGTGCTCAATACCGGCTGTTCAAGAGATGTCACAATTTTGGCCTATGAGGGATATGTTCAGGGCTTGAGACCCTGAGACCATCTCCCTTTGCTGCGTCGCTATTTCATTTCCTATTGCTTCATTAATAAGTTTCCTCTCTTCTTTTCAGGACACTAGGGGCTTGCTGGGCCAGACATCACCATTGAGCATCACCCTAAATACCATCACAATGCATTCCCTTGTTCTTACACGTGCCTTTCTTTTTTTTTCTGGTTCCTTACCTCTGTTTTCGCTTTTCTTATGGGTCTTGTCCCAAGTCTACTCACTTATTAAATGTCCTCACCCAGGAGAAGATCCCTCTTTTTTTATACAGCTTCAAACAACCAGCCATACAACATAGTTAACTCCAATGTATTCTGAAAATAGGAGCTGATGGTTTGCAATCAATAAAGTATGTCAATGTGGGTGAGAGAAGATTTTCTTTATGTTATTCGTTTCAAGTTACTCCTTGGGTTGAAGGGATTCTACTAGTAAGAATATAATAATAATAATAGCCTGGCTGGCATGGCTCAGTGGTTGAGTGTCAATCTATGAACCAGGAGGTCACAGTTGGATTCCTGGTCAGGGCACATGCCCAGTTTGTGGGCTCCATACCCAGTCAGGGTGTGCAGGAGGCAGCCGATCAATGATTCTCTCTCATCATTGATGTTCCTATCTCTCTCTCCCTCTCCCTTCTTCTCTGAAATCAATAAACATGTATATTTTAAAATAATAATAATGATAATGAAGCAGCTTTACTATATTAAGCAAACAAACTCAGCCACAAATAAGAAAAAAGATACATGTATACATCATAATATATTTGCTTGTAGTCTATTACAGTTTGAACTAATAGGTCAAAGCCAAATATAATTAGGATAATGGCTTGTAAACCTTTAGAACAACTTCCTTTTTAGGTCCTTATCAGAGACCATTTGCATGAAGTTCATAGGAGCAGTTGGCAGCAATGCTGAGCTACCCCTCTTAGCTTGTTTAAAAAGCCCACCTAAATGACTGCACTATTTCTTTGTCTATGGAGAAGCCACATAACTCAAAGACATTTTTTATCTTTTCTTAATGTCATAGATAATGTCTCTACATTTTTCAATTGCTCAACACATTCATCTAGCAACTACTCTGTAAAAGAGATTTTTCTAGGTACCAAAGGGCTCCCAAGAAAGTAGAAGGCACAATATCTCATTTCCAAAGGTTGCAAAGGGAAGTCAGTGTGTTAATCAGAATTAATTAGTGGTGGTTTATCTGAGTTCTGAAAAGAGTTCAACTCCATTCCAGCAAAAACAAATAAAAACACACACAAAGAAACACAACAGCCTAGGAATATTTTCTTATAAGTAAATGTCAATAAAAGAAATGTTTAAAAGTTGACTTTGGCTTCCGTTATTTAAGAATATTCACTCTTGAAATTATACCTGAATATTGGACAACCCTGAACCTGCTTTAAGAGAAGATTCTGGAGTAGAGCCCCTATAGATAAAAAAGGCTTCTGGAACTCAAAACACCTGACTTATCCAAAGATCACCCGTATACACCTCGTCTACTGCTAAAAACCAGGAAGTTCATCCAAGGGGGACACGCCAAAACAAAGTAAAAAATTCTCCCAGCAGTCAAAAGTCAATACCACAAGACTGAAATGTTTGAGCTTTTCTCCCAAGCGAGCCTCCAGGGCCCACATTGCTTGGAGCATCCCTTTACTTGCAATTCACACATACTTCTAACAAGTTTGGGCACAGAATTTTCCAGCACACTCTAGATTAAGCAGCAAATTAGAAGGGGAGAAGTTGCTACGTAAGCAGCATGGGCACTGCAAAATGTGATGAGCTGCCAAGTCAAGAAAAATTATAACTACTGTAAAAATGGGCAAAATAACTTTTTAAAAAATTATAAAGCAACATATACACACGTGTATAATTTGTTGTTGTTTCTGAATGCCTACTATTTGCTTGAGTTCAGGCATCGTAGAAAGTGAAGACGTTAAAGACATGCTTCCTCTCAGAGCTCAGTGCTGCTTCAGCTCTTGACTACCATGGGTTCTCTTTATTAAAATATTTGATTGGTCCAAAGTGAGGCGGTATAATGGCCGATTCTTGCTGCCTGGGATTCACCCATGCTTTCCTCATCTCCAGCCACTGGCAGACCGGAACAGTGTGGTTCATGATTTGTGCCCAAGAGGGTAAAAGGTTTCCCAGCCTCAGGTCCTTGCACATGAACTGCATGCTTTGCAGCCCTGCTTGATCCTACAAGACCTCAGGAGGGATTGAGAGTAGGCATTTCTGGGCCAAAAGATGACCCGAATATGATATTTTTATAACCCTTTCTTGGACCCTCATAGCAAGAATGGTAACTTATAATTGATAAGGGCATTTATTCACTCATAATTTTGGATAAAAGCTTTTTAGAAAATAATAAATTCATGCATGTATTTTTCCCCTATAGTAACACAAATGGTCTCAGGTTCATAGGTATTCAACAAATACATTTGGAACTAATGCTTAAGTGAATGAAGGCACATTTTAAGGTCATATTGTCAATTTATTCCAGAGATACTGTCATAGAAGAAAATATTTTATGCTTATGATCCATTTTTAAAATAGTGACTTTTTTAAAAGAAAAAAAAATGATGTCAAAGATTCAGAAAAACAAGAACCCAGATATTTGGGAAATGTTATAGTCTCTATATAACAAAATAAATAGTCAATCTAGTAAACTCTGTTTTCTTGTATAAAGTCACCTTATTCATAAATGAAATAATTGCTTATAGGAAGGTTTTTTTCAATTGAAATTTTGTGTTTTTTCCCAAAATCATTGAACTTTTAAACTGTACATGTTGGACCTAAATTAGTAAGAGAGATTTCAAGCCGAGAGATACATATTTTAATACCCTATGACAGGATATGCAGCAGGGAAAAATAAGTAGAACCAAATAATTTCCATTGTATTTCTATTGTATTTGCCATCAAAGCCTGAACAATCGTGCACAATGAATTGGCAATAATTCAATATCTAGTGGACCAGAGCAATTAATGCCACAATAAGGAATCCTTGTTGACCTTTGTGGCAACAAGGTCACTCTCATTCTTGAAAGATGAGACAAAGTAATGAGACAAATTTTGTAAAATTACAAGACACACTCATTCTTGAAAGATGAGACAAAATAATGAGATCAATTTTGTAAAACTACAAGACACTCTCATGCATGAAAGATGACACAAAGTAGCGAGGTAAATTTTGTAAAACTATAAGACCACTAGTAGTTCACCAATGACTGAATTGGTAGAAATTAACCATCATTTTGTAGAAAAAAATATGTGCTTAATCTTTTTCAGGCATTCTGATATATTTAATTAAATATAATGGGGGAAAAAGATAGAAAAAGAATTTAATGTGACCTGCATTTTCCTTCTTCTCCCTCCTATTCTCCTTTAGCACCTTGCTGCTCACTGTCCCCCCCATTTACTCCCTTTCTGAGTAACCTGATGCCAATTCTCCTAAAATCCATTTTGCAGCTTCCTTCTTAACTTTAATATATAATTTACCAACAAATATATTCATATATAAATGCAAACCCCGGACACAATTGGCTTTTAAAACCCTATTCGATGTTCACTTTCATTTACACAGTTTGCCTGTTATAACCTTCTTAAAGTCTGCCTTCCTTCATGAGGGTTATTCACTTCCTATGAATTCATTCCCAAAGACCATCCTAGAATCTTATTTATCGGCATTTTAAAAACATTTACTGTACCCCAAGTGATACTGCTGGGGAAGGTGATTACTTTCCATTTCTCCCAGAGATGTCTCTGTTTGTTTTCACACTAATCCTCTTAGGTAGGTTCTATAATTATCTTCATATTACTAATGAGGAAACTGATCTCAGATAGGCTAAGTATATTATTAAAGGTCCCTCAACCCTTGGTGAAGATGGGGTCAGGATCTATGTAAGTCTAAGCTGTAGTTCTTAATAAGATACATTGCCTTTCATGGATAATTTCTCCTTGAGTTTAATTCAGCCTATGTGGAGCACCTATATAAAACCATGTGTATATGTACAAACTTTATAAATATTACATAAGTAGTCAAAGAAATCTGGCTATCCTGAAAAAATTATCTGGGTATATAATCAGTATTTCTTTCACTGATCTACTCTTGATAGACAACTTATGAGCTGCCTCTTATCATTAGTTACAAATTTGCTTTTTAATTGATCCAATTCTAGGATAAAAGAAAAAATCCATATGCTTTACTAAAGTATGGATATGCTTTACTAAAAGACATGAATTTTTAAATATTTTTATTGAGTTCAGAGAGGAAAGGAGAGGGAGAGAGAGAGAGAGAAACATCAATGATGAGAGAGAATCATGGATCGGTTGCCTCCTGCATGCTCCATACTGGGGATTGAGCCCGCAACCTGGGCATGTGCCCTGACCAGGAATCATGACCTGCTGGTTCATAGGTCAATGCTCAACCACTGAGCCATCCTGGCTGGGCAAAAGACATGGATTGGGCCAGAAGGATGTGGGCAAAGAAGGGCCAGCATACTGAGGAAGAATGAGTTACTCTGTGGGATGAGGGAGCCCAGGCACTGTTCCATCTGATACATATTCGTTTGCAAGGACCAAAATACATTTTTAAGTGTGAGATTTGGTGTGTGATGCATTTCTTGCCTTGCCTTTTAGATAATCAGTAAACGTTTTGCTACTGTGATAACCTCAAGTTCATGGTTGCCTGGATGGCAGATGGGTTGCAGGATGGGGCCAAGAAGAGACTTTGTCCCCTCTTTTGGTGGCCACCAGAATGGTGTTAAAGGAATGGCCACAGGCAACAGAGAAAAAACTTTCGATGAGAATAGAAAATAGAACAGTAGAGATCCCTAAATTATTTCTCAATATTCCCTGAGAGAAATATTGGGGAGAGCTTTGGGGTTTACCAGAATGGGGGCTTGAATCAATTTATCTTGATCAGAAAAGAATGGGGAACTCTAGGAGATATCTTGATTACATCATAAAAACTCAACCATTTAACACTTTTTTTGGGTAAAGAACAATGTTATGTTTGCTAGAACAGGGAACAGATAATGACATAGTTGCTTCTTGAAAGTAAATCTGAATATATCAGCATGTGCAGTCAACTTACTTGCTGACTTAAAAACAGTGTGATGAAATTTTTTGCCTGCAAACCTATTATTGCCCATAATGAAAGACTCTATATGCCCTAATCACAACATACCACCTTATGTTTGATCATAGCTTCTAAAAATTCATGATACAGGGATTTTTCGTTATACTCAACACATTTTTTCCTTCAGAAACCTGATTGGTTGTTCTAGATGCTGTGAATGATATAAATTGAGCCCTCAGTTGGAAGAAATCTATAGGATCAAGCATCCCTGAGTTTCAGACAGAAACCTGCTCTGAATACAAATACTCAAAGGTATGTGAATTTCATTCATTATTTGGTATTATTTCTATTGTGATTATTTCTTTTTCTACATTTCATGTCCAAAAGCTATGATGTATTATGCATTTCTATTACTTTATGCTATTAACATTCAGTTACCTCTTCAGTTGGACCATAATTGAGACTCTGATTATTAAATGAAGTATGTTACTTTGTAATGCAGCAAAATATCTATATTTCTTTAAATTTTAGTTCCAAAATCTTAATGCACTTTTTGGGGCCAAATTTCAAAGCAAAATACTTACTTTAATTACTTCTCAGGTAAGATAAAAATAATTTCCACACTCTGCAATCCACTACTTTAAAAAACATTTTACTTAATGACATCAAATAGAATCATCAAGTCAAAGATTTTTTTCTCATTAATTCAAACTTTTAAAAACAGATTTAGGAGCTAGAAAATGTCAGTGTACTTTTCATAGCCAGCATTCTGACACATGGTGTTCACTTCCTATGCAAAATGTAAGGTCTTTCTTCTGAAAGTTTTAAAGTTAGCCAATCATTTATACCACAAAGCCAATGTGCATGTTTTAGTGTAGGGCTTCCTGTCTCAAGGGCTTTATTTGTGGAATAAGTACAGGGCAGTGTCAAACAAAAGGTGGATGCCATTGATTAAATATGGAATCTTATACGTAGATGGCATTCAAAATGCATGGAATAATCACAGAATGTGAGTGCCATCCTCTGCCTTCCACTTAACCACATCTTTTGCTACACACTTGGACTTCAGAGATGTTACCTGAGGGTATTGCCTGAAGTCCTAGTGGTGGGAACACTTGTAGCTAAATTCCACTCCTTCCTTACTCTGTTGGCAAATTACTTAATGTCTTTTCTCAATGATTAAGTTTTGTTTTTAACAGAAGCAATGCTCAGGCAGACTGTACAAAAAAACCCCAAATTTCTCTACCTCCTGGTTCTAAAAGTATCAGATACTGTGTTCCTTGATGCCCTCCTCAATTTTAGAGTCAACTCAATTCTTTTAATCATTCATTATAAGCTCTACACTTAGCTTATATGACTCTAAAGCTTATGGGTGTAGGGAAATGGCATGCAAAATGCTGCAATGATAGATTATGCATGTCCTTGCAACTTGTTCAGCTCTCAACCTAAAGGAAAAACATCTTTCTCACTATTGGGACTCCAGAAACAACAAAATGGGCTGAGAACTGGATATCATACATGAATGAAGTAACCTCAAATAGAATGGTCCCATCCTTCCCACTAACAACAGATTAATATGGATTATGTGGGTTTTATGGAGCTTCAATTATGTCCATATTTGAGAAGAGATAAAAAGAGTGTGTATTGACATGTTTCAGGACCATCAAGAAATGGGGACCTGGATTTTGTTTGCCTGCCTCTTGGGAGCAGCCTTTGCTATGCCCGTGAGTAAAACTACCCCATGCGTACATCAATGTCCACTTGCACAAGCTTGGAAATAAAACTGCCCCATAGCTGGGAAACTTGGGGGTTTAGAACAGTATTAAGATAAGATGTCCTCAAATAGTTTTGTGTTTAAAAAATGCTTTGAAGAGCTTGTTTTTTAAAAAGTAGATTCTCAGATGCCTCCCCCCAAGATTCTGATTTAGTACAGATGGGGTTGGGCCCAGGACTCTGCACTTGAATAAGCACCCAGGAGATTCTGATGAAACAATAAGCTTGTACATATCATTGCCCATCTCTAGATGGAGGAAACTTCTGGAAGGGACTCTTGAAAGGCCTCCAGAGAAAGTGCTGAAGTCAGCCTTAGGCAAATTAAAAAATGCCAGTTTTCTCTAAAACCTAATTTCTCGCAAGTGTCCAAATCTCTTTCTGCTCTCCCAGCCCCAGTGCTGTATCCTTCAGAGGGTACAGTTTCTGTGATAGGAACCATCTTCCTGTTCTCAGAGGCCTCATCCCTTTGGGTGCTCCTGCTAAGCACATGACTTCTGGGTGGAATCCTACTGACACCCACTACATATGAATATATTTTACACTCAAAGGTATCAAGGCCCAGGAAGTTGGAACCATTCTCCCTGGACATGGGTACAAAAGCCCAGAGAGATTAAATCACATGAAGGCACAGTAGATCCATCTGCTTCTCAGTGGCAGAGAGAGCAGTTGATACAACCAGAAGCCAGCAAAGCTTGCATATCTACCTCCTCTCTTCCTGTCTCACCCACAAGACCAAGATTCTGTACTCTGCCTTTCTGAAATCCTACGTCGTGGCAATTCCTAGTCCCCCTAGGAGCCTCTGTATTACAAATTCAGCCCCCTTTCCCCTCCTCAGCTCAACACCCCTACTCTCTGAGGGCTTACATCAAGAAGGTATAGAAAAGGCAGTTACATGACCAAAAGAATTCACACTCAGATGAGAGCAAATTAACCCTCTTATGAAATATGAGCATTTTAAAAGAATAGGGCCTTAGATAGCTTGATGTAAGCTACACGATGCTCTCTCCCCTCCTTCTTAGCCATCCCATGGCCAACCAAGCTTCAGAATGCAGGCACCAGTCACTTGTCCTGCACTTTGCACAGGACAAATAGTCCTGGTTTAGATAATTATTCCGCTTGCTTTCATTTTCAACTTTTAAATATTTCTGCTACAAAAACATTGATAGAATAATAACAAAAATAGGCTTAAACTTCATCAATCAACCCTTTCTTTTTCCATGGGGATTTATGCTTCCACTTCCCTGCACCCATCTTGTCCTCATATTCATCAATAATTCACTTGTTTGTTTTGGTGTTGTTATTTGCTTTGCACGTGAATTATGAGGAATATCTTTGATACTTACTCACTCACCCCTCCCCCTCCTGATCTGTGAGGGAAGGTTTGTGAGATGATTTTCTCGTTGGTATTTCATATTGCATCAGAGAAACGTGTCTTCCCAATATGGAGTGAGTTTCAAGAAGTAAGATGGTGGGTGGGATAGAGTAGGATTGATTGACAGCATGGATGGTGGGTGTCCGAAGGTCACTGGAGGACAAATGTGTGCTGGTTCCTGCTTCTAGGTCTCCCACCATAAGACTGCAACTGTGGGGGAAGTCTTCCAGCTGTTCTGGGCCTCTTTCAGCTAAGAGGGCCCCTCTCCTACACAGCATACATGTTCAATGAAAAGCAGACCTCAAATATATTCTGCATTATGTAGATTTTTTTAAAGTAGCTTCAGTCTCTCTTAATGTGAACAATTGCATATTGACTTAATCTCTTCCTCTCTCTCTTCCTCTTCTCTCCCTCTCCCTCTTTCATTTTCTTCTCCTTCTCCCCTCCCTATAAAAGCTACCACCTCAT